>NC_081413.1:130505371-131229121 GCF_030272615.1 Cryptomeria japonica | reverse complement strand
AAAAGGGATGGCACAACACTTCTACACACTTCTTAATACCTATCAAGATCTCCACAATTCTATTTTGGATCACAAGGCAAATATAGGCTTTTGAGGCTTAGACATGCCTACCGGTTAGTAGCCCCATTTCACTATCTTTCTGGATTTTTCTCCATATTATACTAAACAATACCTTAAATAAATTTAGGTTTCAGACAACCTTTTTGGATTACTATCGGATTCCAAAATATTGGAATTCTACCGTATTTCTGCACTCTTCAACAACTACTTGGGTCATAGGCCTAACTGATAAAGTTAGACTAGTTTTACAAAGGAGGTATATAAGAATAGGATCACAAGAAGGTTACAACTCTTTAGGAGGTTTCTTCTATGTCTAAATATTTGAATTCCATCAATTCAACTCATCATCTCATCATTATTCATAGTATGCTTAATGAAACTCATCTATTCTAATCTAAACCCTCAAACAATTTAGACTAGGGCTTGGTGGTAAGATTACCAACCAACTCCTCTGACCTCACCCCTCTGGATGTTAGGGTTCCCACAGATACTAAGAGGGGGAGGGTGAATCAGTATCTGACCGGTTATGAAACTTTCTTAAAACTGAATATGCAGAATATAAAGTAATAGTATACTAGTATGCAAGAATTAATGCAAATAACAAAATCAAAAGCATCCACAAGAAAAGAACACCATAACACAAGATGCTTAATGAGGAAACCGATGTGGGAAAAACCTCGGTGGGATTTGTGACCCACAATATTCACTTACTAGCCAATAAGAGAATATTACTTACAATAGGGGCCTGCACATGTAGGAAGGCCAACTGCCTAGAGCTCACTACTCAATAAGAAGTCACACTGACTTATAATGAGGATTTACATAAATCCAATATTCTGTACTACTTTACAATAGCATCTTCAATGCCAGATTCAGTACCGGTTCTTGCTCTGTTCTTTACATATACCCTTGACCTACAATTCGCACATTAGGTCTGCCTTATAAGTTATTTATTACATTCTAACCATATCCTACAAATGCCTACAATGATCTCTTTTATATACAAGAGTCATTTTACAATTGGCCAAGTCGGCTTATAATGATAAACAAAATATTACATATCAGAAATCTTGTCGGCCTCTGTGCTAGTATACATATTTCCTTCTGTGCTGGTGTACATCTTCTGTGCCGGTGCCGGTGTAGATTGATTTTGTTGATGCCGGAGCACTGTTCTGTTTGAGTAATGCTTTGTCAGTATTATGTCTTGCCGGTGCCATAGGATTGCAAGGTTGCCTGTGTAATACTTTGCCGGTATAATGTCTTGCCGGTGCCATAGGATTGCAAGGTTTCCATCAATGACAAAACCTTCAATCACACACAATGTCTCATTGGAGTGTCCATATGCCAACAATCTCCCCCTTTGGCATTGATGGCAACACTCATGAGAAATTTCAAAAAGATATCCAAAAATGTGTATACCAAAAAAAATGTTACCAAAAATATGAGGGCTCCCCCTGAGCATGTGATCCCTGTGTTTTGAATTTTCTCATCTACTACTCCCCCTTTGGCATCAATGACAAAGGTTAGTATATTTGTAGTTGTACCAATTCATAACCTCAACCTTGTAGTAGGCTAGTTATTATCTAAAGAATATCTCCCAAAATTAAGTTTATACCATCCATAAACTTCTTGCTCTCCTTTATTGCTATCTCAGTTCTATGTACTGTACCAATGAGATGCTGCAAGTGCTCTGACGGTGTTTTGCTACCCTGTGTTAGTGCCTCTGAGATTTCCTTACGCAGAGATGCTAAATAGTCCAATCTTGGACTTAGTTTAGATCTCAAAAATTTTGCCTTGTTTATTATTTTCTCTTTTTCTCTTTCTAATTTGAGCAATTCTTCCTCAAAATTTGTTATCTTTTCCTCAAAAACTGATAATGTATCGGGTGAGTTAACAAAATTATCAGCAAGTTTATTGATCTCTTCTTGTACCTTGCTCATCTTTTTGTCTACATCCATGGTCAAAAGGTTTATCTTACAGGTGTCTTTATACAGAGTTTTGTACTCTTTCAATAAATTGCACAGTTTCGGTAGAAGTGTGTCAAATTCCCTGTTACACTTCTTTATTCCTTCCTCAAAGAATTTCTATTTCTCTTTTTCTACACTTTCCTTTACAGTTTCTACCTTTGTTTGCTCAAAATTTCCAGAAATATATTTACAAGGTGTATCCAACTGGCCTAAAGAATCTTTGTTGGCTATATTACAATTTGGAGCTATTAATTTCAAAACTGGAATTGAATCATCTATTGCTTTATAGGCTTGTGAGCTATAATCAGTTATTTTCTTGATAGATTCGAGCAATACCTTTGTTTCATTTGATGGTGACCCAGTAAACTGAGTGCCGGTGGAAGGGACCATGCTGGTATTGACATCTGGTAGGTTTGTTTGTGTCTCCATCTCTTTAAGCACAGTTCTTCCTGCATCATTTCTTACCGGTGGCATCTGTTCTAGAGCCTTTAGCTCTATTGGTTGCTCTGTTTGTGTTCCAGATTCCACCTTTTTCTCTGAATCTGCTGCCAGTTGCTCTTTATTATCAGATTTATCTATGGTATCCTTATCTACCACTATGTTGATTTTTTGAGTATCAACATTCACAGTATATAGGACTTCAGGATTAGGATTGTTATCCTCTGTGTCCATGCTCTTAGCTGTCAGTTGATCTTCTGCAGTTGTTTTTACTGATGGAGTATTTAAAGGAGGTGGGGGTAAGTTGTCTCTAATCTTGATACTTGGCGGTCCACCAACTTTACCTTTCCCTTTGTCCTTTTGATATACCAGAATGGGCTTGGGATTCATATATTCTTCTTGTTTTTCTTTTTCAACCAAGAATCTATCCCAACCATCTTTTGTTTCAGTTGAAACTTTAGTAACTCTACCTGCCATTAATGATATTTGTCAGTGTACAGTGGAAAAGACTGTTCGGTTGGCCTGAGCTATCAAATCATCAATTTCCTTAGGTGAGTTGACTAGGTATACTGCAAGTAATTTTTCTATTTTAATTTTCTTATCCAACTCAATTATTCCTTGCCTTCTAGCCTCAAGTCTTTTATATAATTCATCAGGAATTTCAATTAGGATTTGCATCAAAAACTTTTTATACATGTAGTATGACACTTTCCTCAACTTGTCCTTTCTCATCTTCTGATAGGGTGTCATAGATTTTCCCTATGTTTTTCAATTTACCTTCCTCTGTGATTTCATTCAGTAATATGTCAAAAGGGGCCAAGTCAGTGTCTGTCTTCTTCTTTTTGGGGGTCATCTTTTTCTTAGGTATGGCTTTCTTGACTGGAGACCTTATAGCTTGTTGCTTATGTCTTGTCCTTCTATGTGAAGGAGTGGATACCGGTGAGGGGTCTCTTTTCCTAACAACTCTTTTGAAAGTTGCTGGCATATCTCCTTCTGAGGAGTTATCTACAGGTAATAGATGAGTTTTAGGCTGTTGGGTTACCAACAGTTCTTCTGTTATGCCAGTTTTCTTTAATACATCATCTTTTAAGGCTTTTGCATGCCTGCTTCCTTTCCTCACAGATGCCTCAACTTTCTTTACTCTCTTTTTAGATTGAATTTGACTTTCAATGTGCTAAGCACTACCAAATACTTCTTCCTTTGGTTCATTGGGGGCTTCCAGAAGTGCTTTGGCATAAGTTTCCACCATGTGGTCATCTGTTTCATACCCCATTTCTGTAACCCAGATTGTTCTTGGGATGACTGCTTCCATCTAGATCTCATCCTTTTTTATTACAAAACATATGTCATCCTTATATTTGTTGACGATTTCCTATGATAGTCTGATCCTCTTATTCATTTTGACCTTTAGTGCTTGAAAATACTCATGGATATTCTTTTCTTTGTTTTCACCCATGTTGTTGAATAAGTCAGACAATTGTTTTCCTACCGGTATGTCAAATCCAAAATCCTTGTTGCCTATATCGGGAGTCTGTTTGGTTATATGTAGCATTAAGCATAAAAGTAAATTTCCAAATCTAAAAGTTCCTTTCTTATCCTTCTTGATTTTTGCCAAATTGTCAATTAACTCATCTTTTAACCATTCATAGATATCAATTTTTACATTGTTCTTAACCATGTCATAAGCACTTGTTATGCATAAACTGGAAACAGAGTTAAGCCTATTTGCATGAGTTGCTTTGTAACCTAGAATCATGCTAATGAATCTCACATTTGTATCGGTCACATCATTAATCCTCAATGATCTTTTGTTGGATGTTGCACCAGTTAATTTCATTACTAGGTCATTGGAGACCTTCTTGGTTTTGTCGGGTCTAGTATCGGTGGAAGGTAACCCTGTTACTACTTTCGCAGCTACCTTTGTAATTTTATGCATTGAGTCAATCCAACAGAATGAGCCATGTACCCTGCTAAGAACTATCCTAACCACTTCCTTGGGAAATTCAGGAATGCAGAGGATTTCAGTGAATCCTAGGGTTTCAACAATTTTATGTTCAGGTTTCACATTTCCAGCATTGTCACATATAACAGATTTATACATGTTTTTTATTTCTTCATCACCTAATTCCTCTATGTTGCAATGAATATACATTCTAGGGTCTTTTGCATAAACAACACCCTTTGGAATTTTGGAAAAAGCACCTATGTTGTCATCTTTCTTAGCTACCTCGGGAACTAGCTCAAACATGGGCCTAGGTCATTTTATAACCTCGACTACTATAGGGTTTTCTATGAATTCAGGTGTAGAGGAGGATGCCATGATGATAAATACCTTTTTCTACCTTTGGATGGATTGATTGCTAAAGTGCTTTGCCTCTTTTCTCGGAATGCCTTAGCTCGGAAATCTTCGCACTCTCTGAAGGTTTGAATTCACAGTGAAATGAAATGGACCCAAAAACCTTATTTTATAAAGTCTTTTTTGCCACCTACCACATTAATTATTTGTCGGCAATGTATTAACTCAACTTTATTTGCCGATAATGAAGGATTTTCAACTTCTTTTCTCTAACCGAGGGAATAATAGCACATGTGTCATTAAATTGCCAAACCCTCAAGATAATTTTCTTCAATTTGATGAAGAACATCCTGTCAGTGGAGCATTGCTCTGTCTTGCCAGTGGAGCATCATATTGTTTTGCCAGTGAAGCATTTGTTGGTTCTACCGGTGGAGGAGTAACCCCAATATTTAGATCACCTTTTCTAATCCATTGCTTTGAAAATTCTTTCTTAACCTCTTCAACCTTTTCTTTACCTTTCAAGCTAGTACTTTTGTTATCTACCAGTGTACCTTTACTTCTACAGAATTTAGCAATATGACCAATCTTGTTACATGCATAACAAGTTACATTATTTTTCTAAATAGCTTTCCCATAACCTATGCCGGTTTGTGTTCTGCATTTATTTGATAAATGACCAAATCTTCCACAAACATAACATCTTACATTCATTCTGCAATTTTCAGAGTTATGACCAATTTTGTTGCATTTGGTGCATTGACCGGTGGGAGGATTGATGTTCTGATAATTCCTAGATCTACATTCATTTGCCCTATGACCATATTTATTATAGTTAAAGCATTTTCCATTGAATTTGTAAGTATTAGAGGGTCTTATTAGTTTACTTTGATCCTGGGTATTTGCAATACCGGAGTTTTCTCCAACTTCAAATCCAACTCCAGAAGTGTCACCTTTGGGTTTTTGATTCTTCAATAAGTTACCAAGTTCTTTTGAGCTTTTCTTGAATTTTTCTTTGTGTTGATTTGCAGTTTCCAATTCCCTTTCCAATATCTCTTTTTGTCTCATTAGTTCATTCGAGTCATTTTGAGTATGCATCAGATCTATCTTCAACATATCATTTTCATAGCTAAGTCTTGTGTTCTGATTTGCTGCATCACTTAGTCTTCTGGTCAATTCTTCTTCATTCTTCTTTCTGGCCTCAATCTCTTTGCAGAATCTCATAGTCATATCCTGCATTTCATTTTTTGTTGTCATGATCTCTTGTTTCAATTTGATTATCATATCATTTAATGATTCCTTTTCATCATTTTCATTTTGCAATTTTTCACAAAGTTCTCTTCTCTTGTTTCTTGTAACAGTAAGATTTTCTTGAAGTGCCTGAATAATGTCCTGAGCTGCTTTTAAATCATCTTCTAATTTGATATTTTTCAACTTCTCTACATCATAGTTAGTAAGAGCTCCTTCAAGTTGCTTCATCAGATTTTCCATCTTTACCGGTGTCAAGATCTTCCTCAAGCTGTTAGGCTTTTGAAAATAGAGGACCAAGCTCTGATACCAATTGTTAGGGTTCCCACAGATACTAAGAGGGGGGGGTGAATCCAATAAGAAGTCACACTGACTTACAATGAGGATTTACATAAATCCAATATTTTGTACTGCTTTACAATAGCATCTTCAATGCCAGATTCAGTATCGGTTCTTGCTCTGTTCTTTACATATACCCTTGACCTACAATTCGCACATTAGGTCTACCTTATAATTTATTTATTACATTCTAACTATATCCTACAAATGCCTATAATGATCCCTTTTATATACAAGAGTCATTTTACAATTTGCCAAGTCAGCTTATAATGATAAACAAAATATTACATATCAGAAATCCTGTCGGCCTCTGTGCCGGTATACATATTTCCTTCTATGCCGATGTACATCTTCTATGCTGGTGCCAGTGTAGATTGATTTTGTTGATGTCGGAGCACTATTATGTTTGAGTAATGCTTTGCCGATATAATGTCTTGTCAGTGCCATAGGATTGCAAGGTTGCCTGTGTAATGATTTGTCGGTATAGTGTCTTGCTGGTGCCATAGGATTGCAAGGTTGCCATCAATGACAAAACCTTCAATCACACACAATGTCTCATTGGAGTGTCCATATGCCAACACTGGAATCTCAAAATAAATTCCCCTAAATTTCATTCTACCAATGGCCATTGGATTCCAATGAGTAGATTGTGAGTTAGGGTCCCATTTGCATTGTAACCCTTGAAAATGGAGGGTTTCAGATCTGCAGAGGGTAAAACGCTTATAACTTCCACTAAACTTCACTTCAAGAGGTCAAACCAAATTATTTGGAAGGGTATTCAAGGGCTCTTTCTAATAAAATCAAAAAATCATCATTGGATCTCACACTCTGTATGGACAGTATGGAAAAATGTCACTGTTATGGCAAATTCAGAATTGTTCTATTCAATTTCTCTACCAAACTTTACAAAAATTTCTACTCTATCTTTCCTACGGTTGTCCAAGAATATATCAACCTTTTCCAATGCCCATAACCAACTTTTGAATAGTTAGGACCATTGGAGAAGTAGTTGGCATCCTTTTGGCAGCTTTGAAAAGTTGCTTGACAACAAATGCAACATTTTGCAACTTAGTACAACATTGAATATTAACCACTTAACCTTATGGAAACACATCCAAGGTCATTATTTGTCATTTTTAGACTACAAACACCTAAGACAACATCCTAGACACACCAATATTGAAAATCCAAATTCCAAGCCTTCATGGCCTAATAGATCTCTAGGTTTATATGCTCACCCAAGAGATTATTCACCATACAAAATAGGCACTCAATTACATCAAGAGTGGTCATTAATCCAACCCATTATTAAATCACAAATGAACATGTAGACACCACCATGTGCTTGAAATAGAGGTGTAGTAGAAGGTGCTCTACAGCATACTCCCAGGTCCAAAAAAAAAACCAAGTCCCTTGAGGTGGGATGTCTATAAATCTAGTTTTGGTCTTCTCAATGGCCTCATAAGTCATCCATGTAGCATGCTCCAAAGGTTGATTCTTACATTGGACTACGTACTCAAAGTAAATCTTCCTCCCTGTCTTCTTGCTAACCCTTTGATCCAAAATGCACCCAATCTTAGGTTTAGAGAGGGGGAGGAAGTCCTTCCAACATAGCTTGACTAGAAGAATCAGATGGACCTGCAACACAAACATCATCCACAAAACCTTTATATGCATATATATTAGATACATTGAATATAAGATAGAGACCAACATCAGGGGTAGATCTATCTTGTATGCATTTGTCCCACATCACTTGAGGACCTTGAAAGGACCTATCTTTTTCATGTGTAGGTTGGTGTACTTCTTCTTAGGGAGTCTTTCTTTTTTTAGATGAATCATCACCATGTCTCCCACCTTGAACTAAACATCTCTGCTTGTTACATTTTTTGCTTCCTTATACTTTTTTAGTGGTTTGTATCAATCTATCCCAAACTTGTTGATGCATTTTCCTCATCACTTCAGCAAAATCATCCACTTGAACACTCCTCCTTTCAATATTCTACATTTCTCAGAGTTTGAGAACACCTCTAGGATGGCTCCCATATACAATTTGAAAAGGACTCAGTCCTATACTTTTGTTCACAGAGTCATTATATGAGAACTCTAATTATGCAAGAATAGTATCCCAAATGGCCCCATGGTCCTTAGTCAAACATCTCAACAAATTACCAAGGGATCTATTAATTTTCTCTACCTGTACATCAAATTGAGGGTGATAAGAAGAAGAGAAGGGCAAGTTTGTCCCTAACCGATGCCACAAATTCCTCCAAAAATGTCCTACATACTTAGGATCCTAGTTTGATATATTCCTTAAGGGTAACCCATGAATTCTAACAACCTCCTTGAAGAAAAAACCTGCAATATTGGAAGCATCATGTGTAACTTAGCATGGAAAAAATTGCCATTTTACAAAACTTGTCCACAACAACATATATATTGTCATATCCTAATTTATTCCTAGGAAGACCTAAGACAAAGTTCATGCTAACTGAATCCCAAGGTTTGGTAGGGATTGGTAATGGGGTATATAGACCTGCATTGGAACTTGTCCCCTTTGCCCTTTGACCTACCACACACTCTATCACATACTTTCTCACATCTGACTGCATCCTAGGCCAATAGTAGAATCTCCTAACCAATTCAAGTGTCTTATCAAGTCCATAGTGTCCTGACAAACCCCCATGATGTTTTTCCTTTACAGTATTTTCCCTCATGGAGCAATTAGGAAGACAAAGCCGATTGTCCTTGAAAAGTAAGCCTTCTTGAAGAATATAATTAGAAAAATCAGTATGATACGTGTCATTCATGTCCTTAAAAACCTCATAGGCCTCCTTGAAATCTTCATCTCCTTGATATATGTTTGTTAAGGAATTGATTCTCATGCTTTCCAATTGAATCTCCTAGATTTCTAAGTTTCTTCTTCTAAGTACATCGGCAACTTTATTAGCTAATCCTTTATTATGTAGGATAGTGAAAGTGTAAGCTTGGAGATATTCCATCCACTTCATATGTTGGTGATTTAGTTTCTCCCGCTTGTTCAAAAAAATTAGAGTATGGTTGTTAGTATATACAATAAAATCATTAGGTAAGAGATAATGTCTCCACTTAGTAAGAGATTGTAGCATAGCATACATCTCTAGGTCATATGTAGAATAATTTTGCTTTGCCTCATTTAGTTTCTCACTGAAAAATGCCACTAGCCTACCTTCCTGACTCAAAACTCCTCCTATGGCCTTCTTTGATGCATCACACTCAATAGTGAAAACCTTGTGAAAGTCAGGGAGTACTAAAATAGGTTGCTCTGAAATCTTAGTTTGTAAAAACTCAAAAGATCTATTAGCCTCCTCAGTCCAGACAAATTGACATTTCCTTCCACCTTTTATGGTTTCTATCATTGGTGCACTAACCCCATTGAAATTCTTAATAAACTTTCTATAAAAACTTGCTAACCCATGGAAACCTTTTACCTCACTTGCTGACTGAGTGGTTGGCCAATTTAGGATTTCCTCCACCTTAGATGGATCCATTTTCAAATATCCTTGAGAAATCACAAATCCAAGGAACACTAGTTCTTCCTACAAGAAGACACGTTTATCTAAATTTATCTTCAATTTCTCCTCATGTAACCTTTGCAACACTACTACAAAATGATTAATGAAGGACTTAAGAACCTCACTCATGAGTCTTATGAATTTACTAGGGGCATTGGAAAGTCTAAATGACATTACCATCCACTCAAATAGGCCTTCATTGGTCTTAAAAGTTGTCTTCCATTGGTCTCCATCTCTGATCCTTATTTGATGATAACAACTTTTCAAATCCATTTTGGAATAGTACTTAGCCCCTCCTAGAAAATCCATCAAGTCCTCCATTCTTGGCATTGGGAATCTATATCTGATTGTTATCTTGTTGATGGCCCTAGAGTCGGTACACAACCTCCATGTTCCTTCTTTATTATGAGCTAGTACTGCAGAGAATGCACAAGGACTTATGCTCTTCCTAATGAACCCTTTCTCAAGCAATTCTTGGATCTGTCTTGCAACTTCTATATTTTGTTCAGGGCTAATCTTGTATGATGCCTTATTGGGTAGTGTAGCACCTAGTATGAGGTCAATACAATGATTGATTTTCCTTTGAGGGGGTAAGGAATTTTTGGTACTTGTTAGGATTCCCAAAGATACTGAGGGGGGGGGGGTGAATCAGTATCTGACTGGTAATAATATTTTCTTAATTTATAACATGAAAAGCTTATTAAAACCGTGTACTAGTAAAACAAAAATAATGCAACAAATAAGAATAACAACCACAACATGAAAATCACACCATAACGCAATATTTTAATGAGGAAACCCGGTGTGTGAAAAACCTCAGTGGGATTTGTGACCCACAATATTCGTTTACTGGCCAATAAGGGAATATTACTGATACAATAGGGGCCTACACATGCAGGAAGGCCAAGTGCCTAGAGCTCACTGCTCAATTACGAAGGAAGTCACACTAACTTACAAAAATGGATTATACTAATCCAATGTCTTGTACTACTTCAGATAAGCATCTGCTATGCCAGATTCAGTATTGGTTTAAGCTCTGCTACATACATAAACCCTTATCCAATAATTTGCATATTAGGTTTGCTACCTTCTATTCATATTTAGCATCCTACATATTCTTACAAAATGATCTACAATGATCTCATACATATGTGAGTCATGTTACAATCCACCATGTCGACTTACAAAAGATTTTACAATTAATTACAAAATACATTAATACAAAATTGTTGTCAGCCAAGGTGCCGGTATTCTTCCGGTATTCTTCTTTTCGGTGTCGGTGTTCTATATGTTGATGTAGAGTCAGTCAGTGGCGGTGCCTATGTCTTCCTGCGGGTATCACATGATTGCAAGGTTGCCATCAATAAAAATACCTTCAATCACCTATAATTTTTCATTAGAGTGTGCATTTGCCAGCAATCTCCCCCTCTGGCATTGATGGCAACACTCATGAGAAAAATTCAAGAATGTATCCAAAAATTGAAGTCCAAAAATCTTGTCAAAAACTGTACCAGATGTGTGCTTGCCCTGAGTAGATGATCTCTACTTTTGTATTTTTCTCATCTCTACCCCCCCCTTTGACATCAATGACAAAGGTTGTCATTCGTTGTCAATGGAGTCCTACTTGGATTCTTGTAACCAGTGGGTTACAAACTGAAAAATATCTTTCAAAACCAAATTTAAACCATTACTAAAAGATTTTTTGTCTTTTAGTGCCTCTTGAGTTATCTACACTCTACTAGTGAGTATGTTCATTTCCTCTTCTGGTTTCTTCAATCCGGGAACTAGAGCCTTAGATATTTCTTTTCTCAAAGAAATGAGGTAATCTAGTCTGGGACCAAGTCTACATTTAAAGTCCTTTGCTTTATCCTTTATTCTCTCTTTATCCTTCTCAAACTTCTTAATTTTCTCTTCTAGCTCTGCAATCTTCTTCTCTATCTCCAAAAGTGAATCCGATGTACCTATCAGATTGTCAGAAATATTGTTTATCTCATCTTGTGCTTTGTTGATTTTCTTGTCCAGATCTTCTATTAAAATATTTGTTTTACACAAATCTCTATACAGTTTCTTGAAGTCAAAAATTATCTCTCCAAGTTCCGGTAATAAGGTGTCCATTTTCTCCTTATTCTTCCTCACAATTTCCTCAAAGAATTTCTCTTTTTCTTTAATCATTCTTTCCTTGAATGTATCCTCATTTATTTGATCAACCATCAAAATGTTGTCGGTGATGAACTTAGACAATGTGTCTAGCTGACCTAAATAATCCTTGTTATCTACAATGCACTTTGGTGCTATCAATTTAAGAATGGGGATTGTGTCATCAATAGCCTTATAGGCTTGTGCATTACATTCTGTGATCTTCTTTATTGAATCCAATAAAACCTCTGTTATATTTTTAGGTCTGAATTCTACTACATAAGTACCAAATGTTTGCCCAACTGTTCTTATAATATCGATACTACCAGTTGTAGAAATCACCTTGCTTGATTTGACCTCTGGTAGGTCAGTCTGTGTTTGCATTTGTATAAGTAAAGGTTTGAGCTTTTCATTTTTAGTCGATCGCACTATTTTTGTCTATACTTGTGTCTCAACCTGTTTTGGTTCCTATTTCTCCATCTGTGTCTCAGAGGATTTTTCTGAGCTCTCAACTGTCGGTTTCTTAGGTGTAGCCTTTGTATGTACTTCTAGTTTCTCTGTTAGTACCTCTGCACTATCCATTTCTAGTTCTCCTGGCTATTTATCAGTTGTATCTACCAATTTCTCTAATAGTTTACCAGTGGTATCCTTTTTCGGTTGCTCTATCTGAGTAGGTTTTTCTGTGTTTAAATTTGCAGTTTCATTTACCTCAACCTCAACATCTGCAGCCGGTGACTTAGTATTCAATTCTGTCTTCTTGTCCTCAGTGGTTTCTCTATCAACCACAACATTTACTTCTTGAGTATCTATATTCACAGTGTACAAAACTTCAAACTTAGGATTTGTATCCTCTAATGGAGTCTCCATACTCTCAGTAGCCAGTTGACTATGAGTAGTATCTACCGGTGGAATATCTAAAGGAGGTGGGGGTACATTATTAGTTATTTTAAGGCTTAGAGGACCACCTACCTTACCTTTCCCCTTATCCCTATCCTTTTGATATACTTTAATAGTCTTTGGTCTAAGTAATTCTTCCTATTTTTCTTTTTCCACAAAGAATATATCCCATGCATCTATTGTTTCCTCAGAGACTTCTTTTATTCTTCTTATCATCGGTGCTACATGCTGGTAAGCAGTGGAGAATACTGTCTGGTTTGCTTCACTGATAAGTTTATCTATTTGATCAGTTGAGTTGACTGGATGTACTGCAAGTAATTTCTCAATCTTGATTTTCTTGTCTAGCTCAACGATGGCTAACCTTTTAGCTTCTAATCTCCTATATAGATCATTTTGTATTTCATCAACAATTTCCATCAAAAATTTCTTATAAATATCTAAGTGTAAAATTACATTGTTCTCTATGCTTTCCTTGTCATCTATAGATAGTGTGTTGTATGTTTTGCTGATGTTTTTCATTTTTCCATCTTCAGTTATTTCGGTCAAGAGTTTATCCAGTGGAGCAATATCCTGTTTTACCTTCTTTTTCTTTGGAGTCATTTTCTTTACCAAAGGCCTAACTGCCTGTTGTTTTTGTCTGGTTCTCTTCAGTGCAGGTCAGGGTATTGGTGAGGGTTTTCTTTTCCTTTCTACCCTTTTAAATACCGTTGGTATATCACTCTCAGAGGAAGTTCCAACTGGTGAAAGATGAGTTTCCAGTTGAAGTCCTTCCAACTCACTTTCCTTTATACCAATTTGCTTCAAAACATCTTCCTTAATTGCTTTTTCCTGTCGGGTTCCTTTTCTTATTGTTTCTTTGACCTTCTTAACCCTTTTCCTAGACTGAATTCCACTCTTAATTTTTTCAACATTTCCAAAACTTTCTCAATGGGTTCCTTTGGTGCTTCAAGGAGGGCTTTTGCATAAGTTTCAATAATAATGTCATCTATCTCATAGCCCATTTCAGTTACCTAGATAGTTCTAGGGACAGCTGCCTCCATCCAGATTTCATCCTTTTTAATTACAAAATAAATTTCTTTTTGATATTTGTCTACAATAGCTTGTGATAGTCTTATTCTTGTTTTCATTCGAGCCTTCAGTGCTTGAAAATATTCATTTAAGTTTTTCTCCTGTTTTTCTCCCATGTTGTTTAGTAGATCCAATAGATGCTTTCCTACCGGAATGTCAAAGCCAAAATCTCTTGCACCAATACCAAGTACTTGTTTAGTCATGGACAACATTAGACAAACAAGCAAATTTCCAAATCTGAATGTTCCTTTTTTTATCTCCTTTGAGCCATTCACATACATCTATTCTAGCATTGTCATTAACCATGTTATATGCACTTTTAATACATAGGCTAGAAACTGAGTTCAACCTATTTGCATGTGTAGCTTTGTAACCTAAGATCATATTGATAAATCTGACATTGATGTCTTTTACGTTGTTTACCCTTAGAGACCTTTTGTTGAATGTTGCACTGGTTAGGTTTATCATAGTGTCATTTGAGACCTTCTTTGTTTTGTCAGGTCTGCTACTGGTGGAAGGTAACCCTATTACTACCTTAACGACTTCCTTTGTGATTTTATGAATTGAATCAAACCAGAAGAATTCACCATGAACCCTTCTTAGCATAATCCTTATAATATCCTTGGTAAAATCTGGGACACTAAGGATTTCAGTAAAACCTAGGGTTTCCACTATCTTATGTTCTGGCTTGATATTTCCAGACTCATCACAAATCACAGTTCTATACATATTTTTGATCTCATCATCACCTAATTCCTCTATATGACAATGTATATACATCCTAGGGTCTTTAGTGTATACAAATCCCTTAGGAATTTGAGAAAATGCACCTATGCTATCATCTTTCTTTGCTATTTCGGGAACCAATTTGAATACGTGTCTAGGGAGATTAACAACCTCAATAATAGTAGGGTTTGCAATAAATTCAGGAGTGGATGAAGAAGCCATAGCTATAAATACCTCAATCTTCCTTTAGGATGAATGCTTTGATGAACTGCTTCACTTTTTCGCTAAGGATGCCTTCACTCAGGAATTTTCACGCTCTTGAAGATTTGAATGCTCGGTGAATGAAAAAGGAGCCAAAACACTTGCTTTATAATGCTATTTTCTCCAACTACCACATTTAATGCTCGCCCGTTAAGTCACAACTTAACTCATATGTCGGTATAGATGTAATTTCAACTTCTCACCATCAACTGAGGGAATAATAGGATGTTTTTCATTTTGTTGCTAAACCCTTGAGGATTTTCCTTCAGTTAGATGAAGAGTCTCCTGTCGGTGGAGTGTTACTCTGTTCTGGCGGTGGAGGAGTATTCCCATCAATATTTTGATCTGACATTCTGATCCATTGTTTGGAGAATTCTTGCTTTACCTCTTCAACCTTTTCTTTACCTTTCAAAATAGGACCTTTGTTATTTGTCAGTGGGGACCTTATTCTATAGAATTTTGCAATATGTCCAATCTTGTTACAAGCATAACAAGTCACATTGTTTTTCTGAATAGCTTTCCCATATCCTATGCCGGTATGTATTTTGCATTGATTAGATAAGTGTCCAAATCTTCCACAAACATAACATCTTATATTCATTCTACAATTTTCTGAATTATGAACAACTTTGTTGCATTTAGAGCATTGACTAGTGGGTGTATTAGTGTTCTGATAATTTCTAGATCTACACTAATTTTCTCTATGACCATACTTGTTACAGTTAAAGCATTTCCCATTAAATTTGTAAGCATTAGGTTGTCTTACTAGTTTTCTATGATCATGATTGCTTGTAGAACCAGAGCTTTCACCAATTTCAAAGCCAAGGTCATTTGTATCACCATTAGGTTTCTGGTTCTTTAGCATGTCAACAAGTTCTCCTAAACTTTTCTTGAATTTCTCCTTGTGTTGATTTGCATCAGTTAGTTCATTCTCCAAGATTCCTTTCTGTCTTGTGAGTATAGTTCTGTCATTTTGTTTATGCATCAGATCTGTCTTCAACATATCATTTTCATGACTGATTCTTGTGTTTTCATTTCCAGCATCATTTAGTCTTCTAACCAAGTCTTCTTCATTCTTCTTTTTGTCTTCAATTTATTTACAAAACCTCATAGTCATATCTTGCATCTCATTCTTTGTTGTACTGATTTCTTGTCTTAGCTTGTTTACCAAATCACTAAGAGTTTCCTTTTCATCTTCATCATTCTGTATCTTTTCACAAATTTCTCTCCTCTTGTTCCTTGCAATAGTAAAATTCTCTTGAAGTGCTTGAATGATATCCTAAGAAGCCTTCAGATTATCTTCAATTTTGATATTCTTCACCTTTTCTACATCATAGTCTTAAAGAGATGTTTCCAATTGCTTTCTCAAGTTTTCCATCTCTATCGGTGTCAAGATCTTCCTCAAGTTGTTAGGCTTTTGAAAATAGAGGACTAGGCCCTGATACCAATTGTTAGGATTCCCAAAGATATTGAGAGGGGAGGATGAATCAGTCTCTGACCAGTAATAATATTTTCTTAATTTATAACATGAAAAGATTATTAAAACTGTGTACTGGTAAACCAGAAATAATGTAGCAAATAAGAATAACAACCACAACATGAAAATCACACCATAACAAATTATTTTAATGAGGAAACCTAGTGTGGGAGAAACCTCGGTGGGATTTGTGACCCACAATATTCTCTTACTGGCCAATAAGGGAATATTATTGCTACAATAGGGGCCTACACATGCAAGAAGGCCAAGTGCCTAGAGCTCACTGCTCAATTACAAAGGAAGTCACACTAACTTAAAAAAATGGATTATACTAATCCAATGTCTTGTACTGCTTCAAATTAGCATCTTCTATGCCGGATTCAAAACTGGTTTAATCTATGCTACATACATAAATCCTTATCCAATAATTTGCATATTAGGTCTGCTACCTTCTATTCATATTTCACATCCTACAGCTTCTTACAAAATCATCTACAATGATCTCATACATATATGAGTCATGTTACAAGCTGCCATGTCATCTTACAAAAGATTTTACAATTAATTACAAAATACATTAATACAAAATCGTTGTCAATCAGGGTGCCGATATTTTCTTTTCAGTGTCGGTGTTTTATATGTCGGTGTAGAGTCAGCTGGTGCCGGTGCCTATGTCTGCCTGCTGGTATCACATGATTTCAAGGTTACCATCAATGACAATACCTTTAATCACCTACAATTTCTCATTGTAGTGTGCATTTGTCAACAATACTGTCTGCAACTATCCCCTTATACCGGTCTAGTAGATTTTGAACCTCTTTAGGACCTACTCTCCTTTTTGTTTCTTGGTTCTTAGGCTACTTCTTAGGTTCAGTCTTAGGCTTGAAAACTATTGCAAAACAAGGAGTATCCTTATCCTTCAAACCCTTCATGAAATTCCTGTCATCCACTAGCATGACACTAGTCACAATGTGCTTATCCTTATTGTCATCCGGAAGAGCTATCATAGTGAAGTTCACCCCATTCTTGGTGATGGTGTAAACATTCTTCCTTCCCTCATGCCTATCATCTACATCATATTTCCAAGGCCTTCCTAGTAGCAGATGACAATCATCCATTTCTACTACATCACACAACACGCTATCCTTCTATTCACCTATTGAAAATTCTATCCAAACTTGCTCACTAATCAGGGCTTGTTGACCTTTGTTCAACCAAGACACTTTATAGGGATGGGGATGAGGTATTCTTTGAAAGTTAATATTAGTAACCATTTCAACAAAAGCTATGTTATCTGTGGACCCTGAGTCCACAATGACTTTGCATACCTTTCCTTGCACCTTGCAGGAGGTTCTAAAAATAGATTTCCTCTAAGGTGGTTCTTTGATGGTTGGCACTTTCAAGAGGGTCCTAGTAATCATCAAGAGTTCTCCTTGCTCTGGATCTGTAGACCTTGAAGTTGATGTGTGGTAGGAGGTCATCCTTTGACTATATTCTTATTGTATTAAATGTTCTCTCCTATCAATTTCTTGGCTACCAATTCTTAGCTTCTCAAGACATCTAAATGATTGATGCCCAACTTGGTAGCATGAAAAGCACCTACTAGTGAAGACACTAGGTCCTCTTCCACCCAATAGTCCTCTACCATTTCCCCTTGTTCTTCTAAAGTTACCTTTGTTCCCTGGTTCTCCCTCTTGTTCCTGATGGTTGGAATCTCCTTGGGGTTTAGGAGATGATCCTATTCCATTGAATCTACCTTTGCCTCTGAAACCTACATCCTTTCCTTTGTTATTGTGTTCTCCTCTCCTTTTTTGCTTCTCCTCAATCCTAAGTGCCATCTGAAAACACTTGTGTACCGATTCAAGGTTGAACAAACTTAGTTCATCTTGAATACTGAACTTAACACCATTCATGTAACTTGCTAGATTTTGTGTCTCACTCTCTGGCATCTTTTCTTTGAGGGTCATCTTGTGTAACTCCTCAGTGTAAGTACTGACATCCAAATCCCTTTTCCTTAGGTTTTGTAATCTCTTGTGTAAGATTGTCTCATAGTCCTTAGGTACAAAATGCCTTTTCATCTCTATCTCCATCTTCTTCCATGAGGTTATAGGTCTCTTTCCTTCTTCATCTCTTTCATTTTGTAGAAAGTTCCACCAACTAAGAGTTGGACCTTTCATTTTGGATTTAACCAGCTTCACTCTTTGGTTTTCAGGTACCTCTTCACATCCAAAATAATTGATCATTTCTTCTATCCAATCTATACACTCTTTTGGATTCGTCTTTCTAGAGAATGTAGATAGTTCCGCTCTATTGTCTCTTCTTCCTACCCTATTGAGGGCTTCAACAAATTGCCTTTGATTTGCCAACATCAATAGTCTCTCTTCATCCTCTTCTCCTTCTCTATCAAATGGTGATGCAACTCCCTTTCCTGCCTGGTCTTTATTCAACCTTTCTATCTTCTCCTCCATCTTTTTATTCTTGGCCGCTTGCTCCCTCACTATATTGGCCAACTCCATGTTTGTCATGGGTCTAGTGGGAATCTCCTTACTATTCTCTGTTGTAGCTTCCATTTCTTATTCTACCCCAAGGCTCTTCTAGTGCTCTGATACCACCTGATGTAGAGATTGGCAGCAGTAGCGTGATAAACCTACCTACACACCTTGGTCTTCTTTACCTTGAGTATCTCTCAAGGCTACAATCAAACCTCAAATCTGAAATTAGACTCTTACCACTAACAAGGGATGGCACAACACTTCTACACACTTCCTAAGACCTATCAAGATCTCCCACAATGCTATTTTGGAGCACAAGGCAAAAATTGGCTTTTGAGGCTTAGACAGGCCTACTGGTTAGGCCTACCAGTTAGTAGCCCTATTTCACTATCTTTTTGGATTTTTTTCCAAATTATACCAAACAATACCCTAAAAAAATTTAGGTTTCAGAAACCCTTTTGGGATTACTATTAGATTCCAAAAGATTGGACTTCCACCCTATTACTACACTCTTCAACACCTACTTAGGTCATAGGCCTAATTGATCAAGTTAGACCGGTTTTATAAAGGAGGTATATGAGAATGGGATCATGGGAAGGTTCCAACTCTTCAAGAGGTTTCTTCTATGCCTAAATACTCTAATTCCATCAATTCAACTCATCATCTCATCATTACTCATAGTATGCTCAATGAAACTCATATATTCTAATCTAAACCCTCTAACCGTTTAGACTAGGGCTTGTTGGTAAGGTTACCAACCAAATAATATGACCTCGCCACTCTAGAATCTCAAAATAAAAACCTATAAATTGCATTCTACCAATTTCCATCAGATCCCAATGAGTATATTGGAAGTTAGGGTCCCATTTATATTGTAACCCTTGAAAATGGAGGATTTCAAACCTATAGAGGGTAAAATTCTTATAACTTCCACTAAACTTCACTTCAAGAGGTCAAACCAAATGCTTTCGAAGGGTATTTCAAGCCTCTTTCTAATCAAATAAAAATTCATTAGTGGATATCACACCCTATACGGATAGTATGGACAAATGTCACTTTTATGGCAAATTCAGAATTATTCTATTCAGTTTCTCTACCAACCTTTACAAAACTTTCTACTCTATCTTTCCCATGGTTGTCCAAGAATATATCAACCTTTTCCAATGTCCATAACCAACTTTTGAATAGTTAGGACCATTGGAGAAGTAGTTGGCATCCTACTGGCAAATTTGAAAAGTTGCTTGACAACAAATGCAATATTTTGCAACTTAGGACAACATTGGTTATTAACCACTTATACCTAATAGAAACACATCCAAGGTCATTATTTGTCATTTTTAGACTCCAAACACCTAAGACAACATCCGAGACACACCAACATTGAAAATCCAAATTCCAAGCCTTCATGGCCTAATAGGCCTCTAGGTTTTTACACTCACCCAAGAGATTACTGACCATACAAATAGGCACTCAATTACATCAAGGGTGATCATTGATCCAACCCATTATTAAATCACAAAAGAACATGTAGAGACCACCATGTGCTTTAAATAGAGGTGTAGTAGAAGGTTCTCTACACCACTATGGGGGAGAGGTGAATGTTAGTGTATTGGGACAGTTGGCTCCTCTGGAGGTGTGGCCTATCTTTGGAACCCCTTGAGGATTCACCCTACTTGGTGGGTTTCTTCCAGATCATCCTTATCAAGGGTGGCCTCTAGTCTTGATACTAGGGAATATATCCTATTTTCTAACATTTATGCCTCCACTGATCTTTAGGGTTAGCATAATTTGTGGTCTCATATTACTTTAATGTTTGGGCTTGGTCCTTTTTATCCATGGATTATGGTAGGTGATTTCAATGTCATCTTAGAATTGAGTGAGAAGAAGGAAGGTGTTATACGACTGGATCCTTCTTCCTTCCTTCTCCGGGATAGTTTATTAACCTTAAATCTTGTTGACATCAAGCTCGGTAATGGTCTAGTCACTTGGAACAACAGGAGATTAGGGGAGTATTGGATTGCGAAGCGGCTAGATCGGTTTCTGGTTTCTAATTTTTGGATTTGTGGGGGATGGTCTACTTAGAAATTTTAGATTGGAAAGGTTCAAACCACTAACCCATCAAATTGGTGTCCTCTTCTACTTGGGTTGCTCACTCTCCTTAATCAAATTCCAACTTATGTGGTTGTGAGATTCTTCTTTGCAAGTTCAGGTTGCAAAGTGGTGGAAGAAAGGTAGGCTAGCCTATGGCACTGCCATGTTCACTTTTTCCAAGCAATTGCAATTTGTTAAGTTTTAGCTTAAGCAGTGGAATCTTCAGTGTTTTGGTAATTTCTCTCTTGCTAAGATTTCTGCTCAATTAGAGTTGAATGGAATTACTAGAGAGATTAGAGAGCATGGATTGTTAGAAGCCTTGTTCAGGGAGGAAGTCAGGGCAATCAAGGTTTTAGAAGAGTGGGAGCTTAGGGAGGAAATCTACTAGAAACAAAGAGCTCAGATTGATTGGCTTCAAGAGGGAGACAAGAATGGAACCAAGATGTATAGATATATCATTGCAAGAGAAAAACACATAGAAAACAAGGAATGAACCCTCCATTTAAGAAATTTTGTTGGGAGTCGAGGTATGTGCGACATTCACAGAGCGAATGTACTTATCACAGACACCCATAACACAATTGTGCCAAAAATTCATTGGTTAAAACCACAAACAACAAACAAAGAAAAGGATCATGCTCATCATGGCTCCTCTAGTAACTTTTTTGGACATCCTTGAGTAGCTAAATGCAATGATCTTCCCCAAATTGATAAAAAAGATTCAACCAAAATAGACAAAACTCAGTAGTTGGACTGACTGTGTCTTTGCTTTGATATGTTTGATGTGATTTTGATAATGTCTGGTTTCAGAAGTTTTGGACCCTGTTTAAGACTAACTTGTCTGGTTTTGAGTGTACCGATTCTGTTTAAGACAAGATGTTGATCACGTTGATAGTTCCATAGTGATTCAATAGATTAGACACGTGATCAACTTGATTGCAGATGTTTTAACAAGACAATCATATCCTTTGTTTAACTTCATGTGAAGTGTTTGCTGGATATCTGCTAGGGTGTTTGATTCTTACGAGACAAATTATTGCAAGTTTTTTAATTGATTTTTAAATGTTTTTGTTTATTGTGGATCAATATTTGAATGTTTTTGGTTGATTTTTTCAGGACTTTATCTGAATGTTTTGATTTTTTTCATGATTTTATCTGAATGTTTTGATTTTGTCAAGACTTTATCTGAATGTTTTGATTTTTTTAGGACTTATCTAAATGTTTTGATTTTTTTAGGACTTTATCTGAATGTTTTGACTTTTTCAAGACTTTATCTGAATTTTTTGATTTTTTTTAGGACTTTATCTAAATGTTTTGATACTTTTAGTTATGCCCCCAAGTATGCAAACCTGTATGATATGATGATATCCAGAATGTGGTGGGGACAATGAATTTTTGAAATGCAAATTATACTAATGAAGTATGCAAAATGAAGATGCAGTACCTGTTCAAACAAGGATGACTGTGTGTGGCCCTCATTCTGAAATACACTGAATGAATTGAAGGTGTGAAACATCTCAGAGATAGGATTTCAATCCATTCTCAAAAGGCTTTAGATCATCCAATCTAACACACTATGTAGCCAAGATTTATGAACGGAGGCATGAAAAACTTCTCCATCAATTTTTGAAACTTTGAACTTCTTTTTCCAATGTGTGTGCATTTGAACTCATTCTGACTCTTATAACCATCAAAGACCCTTGGAATCCTATGTGGCTAGCTACATGAGTTATTCTAACTTCAAAAGAATCCTAGATAGAGCCTCACTACCAGCAAGCTTTTATGGCTCTGACAAGGTTATGCACTGTGTTATTTGCATGTTCCCATAGTCAATCTTTTATTGTCGCACTTGTATGCGTGATATTTCAATAATATATCATTGTTTATTTTTCCTTGAGATGGATATTGGCATAGTATTTTTCTTTTCTTTTCTTTATTTTCTTGCTTTGACTTGTAAGTGATGAAATTTATGTGGGTATGACAATTATAGTGTCACTAAAGTAGAATTTTGGATTTTTCACTAGATAGATGATCAACTAGGTATCTATAATGACTTAGAGCTATCGATTAATGGGTCAGATATAGAAATTGATAGATTCCTATGATTTTTGTTAAGAACAACATCTCCTACCTCGAAGCAACATGGGTTTACTCTTTTATTGTAGCTTTTTCTCATTCTGTTTTGATATCCTTGTAAGTGATTTAGTGCACTTTGTCATTTTTCATCTACGAATTCTATTTCTTGCAAACATACTACTCTATAGTCTTCTTTTGATATAATGTGTTTCAGAGAGACTCTTAATGATGATAATTCTACCTCGATAGGTAAAATATCTTTTGAACCATAAACTAAAGTGTAAGGTGTGGCACCAGTGGTTGTGCGAATAGTAGTTCAATAGGACCAAAGAGATCGATTTAGCTAAGGATGCCAATCTTGTCCAGTGTTGCTGACAACTTTCTTTAAAATTTTCAAACTAGTCTTATTTATTGCCTCTGCTTGACTGTTTCTTTAGGGATAGTAGGGTGTCGTAAAACGTTGTTGGATTTGAATTTTTTTGCAAAGTTCACTCACTTCTTGATTTTTGAAGGGTCTCTCATTGTTAGTTACAATGCACATGAGGACTCCATATATAAAAAGTATGTAATTCAAAATTAACATATCTATTTGCTTCCCCATTGTGAAGGTCATCGAGATTGCTTCAACATATTTGGTAAAGTACTCAGTAGCTATGAGTATAAATTTATGTCCACTGGAGAAGGTAGGGTGTATTTTCCCCACAAGATCTAATCCCCATTGTGAAAATGGCCATGGTGATGTTATTGGCTAAATATCTTGAGCAGGTGCAAGGATCATGTTTCCATGTATTTGGAATTGTTTCTATCTTTGGACATACTTGTAAGGGTCCTTTTCCATTGTAGGCCAATAATGACCTATTCGTAACAGTGTTTTTGCTAGGGATGGTCCAAAAGAATGTACCCCATATATGTCATCATGAACTTCTTTTAGGGTGATTTGTTCTTTCTCAACATTGAGGCATCTGAGAAAGGTGTCATCTACACTCTTTCTATATAAAGTGTCAGTAATGATTGAATGCCTTGATGATTATTGGATGAGTGCCTTCCTCTGATTTTGTGAAAGATCCAGAGGTATATATTGATCATGAAGGTATGCATATATATCTTTGTACCATGGGAACTCAGGTCCTATTATCATACATACATATTCAGTGGATGGAATTTCATAAGCTGGCACAATGAGTTGTTCCACTTGAAAATAAAAGTGAGCTCCATTTTAGGCATATCCAAGAGAGAGCCTATGGTTGCCATTGCATCAACTACCTTGTTTTGAGCTCTTGGTATTTGTTCAAATGTTATATTGGTGAAGTATTGTTTGTATTCATCTACCAATTGTTTATAGGGTGTCAACTTATCATCTTCTGTATTGTAATCATCATTGACCTAGTTAATCATAAGGTGTGTCTCTGAAGACTTGTAATTCCATGATTTTCCATTGTAGTGTAGTACAGAGTCCTATCATCAGGGCTTCATATTCAACAATGTTATTGGTGCAAGGGAAGATGATCCTAAATGATTTGGGAATGGAATCTTATTGAGGAGTAATGAATAGAATTTCTACTCCTACTCCATGATTTGTGTGATATCCATATAAGTATAGTTTCCAGTTTATTTTTGCAGACAATGCAAATACTAATTCATCTGGAAAATCTACCACCATTGGATGATTGTCTTGTAGGGGTGCTTCTGCAAGTTGGTGTGCTATGATCTATCCTTTTATGGCTTTTCTATCGACATATTCAATGTCGAATTCACTGAGTATCATGAATCACTTGGCAAGCCTTCTCCTTAATGTTTCTTTGTTCATCAAGTATTTGAGTGGGTCAAAGTGTGCAATGAGATGAAATTTATGGCAACATATAGTCTCAATTTTTGTGATGCAAAAACTACTGCAAGAAATTCTCTTTCTATTGGTGTCTAGTTGGGTTTATATCCAATGAGTGTTCTACTGATGTAGTAGACAACTCTCTCTTTTCCTTTCTCATCATGTTGTGCTAGAAGGGCACTTGAGGAGGAATTTTTTGCAGCTATATACATGAGTAATGGTTTCCTGTGTATGGGTGGAACCAAGGCTGGTATAGACAAAAGATATTATTTTAGTGTTTGGAATGCCTCTTGGCATTGTTGTGTCGATTTGAATGTGACACTTTTCTTTAAAATATGTTGAAATGGTTGTCACTTTTCTACCAATTGGGCAATCAAGCGCCTTATGGATTGTAATCTGCCTTGCAGGCTTCTAAGTTGCTTGACTATAGTGGGTGACGACATGCCTAAAATCGATTTTACTTTTTCTGGATCTATTTCAATACCACGATTAGATACAATTAATCCCAAGAGTTTGTCGGATGTTACTCCAAAAACACATTTTTTTGGATTGAGTCATACATTGTACTGCTCAAGTCTATCAAATATCTTAGCCAATATGTCTAGATGTTCATCCCTTGTGTTGGATTTTTCTAACAAATCATCCACATAGTCTTCCATGATTGTGTGTATCATGTCATGGAATAAGGTGGTCATTGCCTTTTGATAAGTAGTGCCTACATTTTTTAAGCCAAATGGAATCACATGCTAGCAATATGTCCTCCACGGACAAGTGAATGTTGTTGTAGGTTGGTCCTCTGGTGCAATTTTGATTTGATTATAACCAGAAAAACCATCCATGAGTGATACCATTTCATTTCCAGCTATTAAGTCCACTATCATGTCTTTGTCAAGGAGTGGAAAATCATCCTTTGGGCAACCCTTGTTGAGATCTCTGAAGTTGGTGCAGATCCTGATGCCTCCAGTATGCTTGGTTATTGGGACTAGATTTGAAATCCACGTAGCATAGTCTACGGGTCTAATGAAACCCACTTTCAACAATTTTGGTATGTCAATTTTTACCAACAAAGCTATGTGAGGGTGCATCTTTCTGAGTTTTTCTTTATATTGTTTTACTCCTGCCACTAATGGAAAATGATGTAAGATCAGTTCAAGATCTAACCCTGGCATACCTTCATAAGACCATGAAAAATTGGCTGGTCTTTGTTTAAATAATTGGATCAACTTCTCTTTTTCCATTGGATTTAGGGACTTTCCTAGGTGTATATTATGAACTTTTTCATCATCACTGATGTTGATTTCTTTGATCTCTTCTACCAATAATGTTGATTGTTCTTCATAAATAGGAAGAGTGTCCATTTTGTAATGAGAAGTGTGTTCTGCTTCATTGTCATTATCTTGAATTGAAGAGGATCTTGCCTTTACAAAATATGTAGTTCTATCCAGATCTATCACAAAACCAACCTTGTGACCATCATAAGGGAATCCTTGCACCCAATAATTCAGCTATGGCTTCATCATTTTGAAACTAGTCTAGAGTTGGTTTCCCTTCTTGCCACCAATCAATCAAATATGAATGTATAAGGGGTAAGTCATTGTTCTCTTCTATTGTAAAAGATCACAGTAACATGCATACTTGGTTATTTGGATGATCTAATATATCTTCATCATCAATTGCTTGTGGGCTATCATCATGATCAGATAGGAATTCATAGTCATGAGAATATGTCACACTTTCTATGTATGTTTCACTTTTTGAGGTTGTGTCATTTATTTCCTATTGTTCTTGTAACTAAGTTTGTTTTAGATTTGTGGACCTCCTTTGTATGGTGGATATACTTCTTAAGCCTGGTACCAGTCATTGTAGTCTTTCTTCATCTGACTCAAATGGAGGAACTTGAGTTGTTTCCCTTGGCAAAAGTATTGAGAGCAACCAAGAATTAGGCTCATTTGTTTGTGCTAAGCATGTGTCTATTACCATATTTGCTTGTGTAGATGTTCTAGGTACTATATTTCTAGATGATTCTATTTTGGTTTCTTGTAGAAGTTGCCTCATATCTTCACCATTTGATTCCATACTAAGAGATTTGGGTATTTTCTTGCTTCTCTGAGATGAAGGGGGAAATACTCGTGTTGATAACTGATTCTGAGGTATGTACTCTGATGGTAGTCTAGGTTTGTTAAGTATATCTAGTATATGTTGTCTTACCTTTGTTATCTTTGGTACATGTTTATATCCTACCCCTTGATTCTTTGGGTTTTCATGCGGTAAAACAAGTTCTAATCTTCCTTGCTTCTATAGTCCCAATCCTGTGGTACCATCGTACACATGTTTTTGTAGCATCTTGAAACAATTGCCATACTATTCTAAAGGTAACCTAAGTATTGTCATCTCATCTTCTTCACTATATATCTAGTGATTGAAATCTTCATTTTGAGATTCTTCTTGTAAGTCTCCCCATCTAATGAAAGAGAATGAATCTAAGTAGTTTACTATCTCTTTTCCTTTATCTTGTGGCATCACTATGTTCTGAGGATTCCCAAAAGACCTAGGAGAAAGAGATAATTATCTTCCATTCAAGGTACTTGAGATGGAATATTACCCACAACCAACCTCCTTAATCTGCAAAGAAGATGCAGTAGGTGTATTATTCTATATTTGTGTGATTGTTAATGACTCCATTTTTAAGTGAAGTGGAGCTTCCTAATTGTTTGGTACTTGATTATCTGTGCTTTCCCTTAAATAATTATAGTGTTCAAAAGGGTTTGGTTTGCCATGAATGGTGATCTCAATGTCATTGTATGGGAACTTAACACATTAGTGAAAATTTGATGGTATTTCTTGCATGGAATGTATCCATGGCCGGCCTAACAACATGTTGTATCCCAACTCCCTATCTAGGACCTGGAAGGTGATATCTATTGTAACTGGTCTCACTTGTATTGGCAAAGTCACCACACCCTTAGAAGGGCATTCCTCATCATCATAAGTGTTGATATTGATTCTCTTAGTAGAATCAATATAATGTTCAGAATATCCTAAAGCTTTAATCAAATGCAATGTGCACATGTTAAGGCCAACTCCACCATCTATAAGTACTCTTTGAACTTTCTTTCGGTAAATCAAAGCTTCCAAGTGTAAGAGATCATTATGCATGTGTCGATCCATAGGTACATCCTTCTTAGTAAATGTGACCTTTCAAGCTACCAAGTTTCCAACCATGGATTGGCATGTGTTTTCATCAATATCTATGGCAACAATTGAATCTTGTAATGCTTTTTCAAGGACTATCTTATGAGCTGGCGAGATGTGCAGTAACTCGAATAATGAAATTTGAGTTGGAGTTCACTTCAACTGATCCATCATATTGTAATTGCTAGTTGTTGAAGGGGGATTTGAAGTTACCCCTTGCAATGTGACCTTTAACCTTCTAGTGATGATGACATAGTCTCTTCTTGTGGGATTTATTGTGATTGTAGCCACTATGTCATCCCCTGCACTAAATGTGTTTATGGAATAATCAAATACGCTATTGGTATAATTGGTAGTATTGTTTTGTGTATTGGAACTAGAAGAATTTCCTTTGTCATGCTTGACAAAGGGATCCTTGAAGATGTTATGATCTATGTTTGGTGTTTTATTAGCATCTATAGTAATATTGCCTTGATCAATGAGATCTTGTATGAGGTTCTTCAGTTTGTAGCAACTTGTTGTCTTGTGACCTTTATTGCAGTGGTATTCATAAAAATCATTGTCATTCTACAAAGCGGGACTAAAAGGACTTGGTTCATATGGTCTATCTTCTGGTAGAGTTATGGTATTACTTTGTATTAACTTTTTGAGTGCTGACTCAATAGGTTTTCCTAGGGGTATAAAGTTTCTTCTAGGTGCACCTACCCTTGGTGGTTTTATATTAGTTGACTAATCTGCATTAGTGTTTCTTATCTAAGTTTGATTCTTACTAGAAAAATTAATTGGTCCTTGTAGAGATATTGCTATTTTATCTCTATTTACAACACGGGCATTAACAACTCCATCACTTATAACATTTTTGTTCGTAGGCCAAAATTTTGGCCTTTCATTGTCTGTTCTTATGGTTGGCCCATTATCTTTGTGGTGTTTTAGTATCCCTTTCTCTAATAAGCCTCTTTCACACTCGATGCCTTTTTCTGTGATGTCTTTAAAATTGTTTAGGTAATGCATTTGTAATGGATATTTAATTTGAGGTACAAGATTTTCATTGAAAATGTCCACTTTCTCAGCTTCGGGGATGTGGCTAAGACATCTATGGTATAAGTCCCTCCATCTTTGCAAGAATGTAGCAAAGGTTTCTCCTTCCTTTTTCTTTGATGCACATAAATCCATCATGGTAACTAGATTATCTATATTGAATGCAAAATTTTAATATGAATAACTCAGCCAGTTCACCCCATTAAGCAATATTAGGTGGGAGGTATGAAAACCATTCCAATGCTATCCCTCCAAGAATTTTGGAAAATAGCCTCATCAAGTATGTATCATCGTGGGATACCTCAATGCATGCCGTGAAGAATTATCTGACATGATTTCGAGGATCACCTTTCCCTCTATACTTGTCAAACCTTGGAGTTTCAAAATGTGGGAGAAAAGGTGGCATGTAAATTTTTTTGTCAAAATGATATGGATGGAGGTCCTCCATTATAGAACTCTTTTTGTCATTAACTATTTTCATACTGGTCATCTTCTTCTAAAGATTCTCCATTTGTTGAGTCAGGATCTTTGTTTGTGTCAATGGTGTACTAACTTGATGAGTGTTTCCTACAAAAGTGATAGTGTTGGAGTATCTTGGAGCTTGCTAAAATGTGGACTGACCATGCAATTGTGTACCATAAGTCCCACTAGGTGGTGTAAAGTATGCAAATTGTGTATTGACATTTAGCTGAGTTGAGCTAGTTATCCCCTGATTCACATTTTGGCCACTATAGGGGGTCCAACTAAAATTAAGGGTTGAGTTATACTTGTTGAAGAAATGTTTTGAGCTACGGTAGCTTGCATTGTTATGCTAAGTTTTGTCTGAGATGTAACATTAGTACTTTCTTATGTGGTTGTTGATGGTGCTGAAGTTGTATCCACTTTATTATTCAGAGATACACCTTGGGTTGATATAGAAAGTGTTCCTTGAGTCTATGTAACATTATGTACTTGAGGAACATTTTGATTCAATGTCACACCTGGCAGCAATATAGCTGAAATGTTCACCCTTGGAGGTAACTTGGCCCCATTTTGGACTAAGAGTGTGAGATATCTGTCTCTATCATTGTTGATGAGAGTGTTGAGAATCATAAGCATTACAGAATATTGTTGGTCTGCTTCCAATTCTTCTTTTGTCAGATTATGTTGTATTTCATCAATGGAAGGCATCCTATTTGTGTTTTTTGACAAGGTTGTGGGTCTCCGACCCGATGTTTATTGATTTTTGGACAAGTTCATATTCCATGTTGGGTTAACCAAAGGGTCATTGTTAGGTTCCATCTAATGTGTTTCCTTTTGAGCATGTGTTAATGGCATGAATGTTATTCCAAAGTTAACTTGACTCTTTAAGACTCTAAAATGCAAATGCAAGAATCAACTAAATGTAGCTAGCTATTCTTCTAAGACTTTCTATAGACTAAAATGTAGACAATGCAATCTATGAGTGAAGACTTGCTATTAATGATTTCAGAATTCAAACACAATGGTTTCAGTGTATTACTCAAATGCTTCTAGTTTTGCCTCTTCTTTGATTTGATTTTTGAGGTCTATGTCAATTAGTACTAACTTCCAAACTTCATCATCTATGACAGCTTGGACTATGTCATATTGATCTTGATAAACTATCAATTCCTCAGCAATAATATTTAAACCATCAATTATTTCTAATTGAACGTTATTTGGCCCAAGATTGGGTTGCTCAAATTGGAATTTACCATCTCCTTCCAGACCCATATGCTAAAGATTACAATGCAAACTATGTGGAACCTAGGAATGATTGACACTTTTCTTTAAGGACTCTAACGGGGATTTAGAAACTCTATTGTGGTCTTTAAAACCAATTATCTGATGACATCCTTTTCATCTGCCCTTTTGATCATTTTCCTCAATTTTTCATCAAGATGGACAGATTTACGGATCTCATTGTCTATGACCATTTCAACTATGTTATACTAGGCACAATTAACTTTTAACTTCCAAGTGAGGTTGTCAGAACTATTAACTATTGCTAATTGGTCTTTGTTTGGCCCAAGATTGGGTTGCTTAAATAAAAATTCGCATCTCCTTTCAGACCCATGTACTTAGGTATGTTTCTAAGACTCTAATGCAATACTAAATTTTATATGAGTGGATGCAAACTTGATTGAAGACTACTCTTTTGTGATGTGAGGAATTGTGCAAGGACTTTGTGTAAGATGAGGACACTAAAGGACTATGAATGAACTAGATGTCTAGGACCTAAGATCACTTGAAAATGCCATATTTTCCATCTTTTACTTTTGTAAAAGTTTGATTTAAATGTTGATATTGAAACTTGACCTTGTCGATGTTGATACTTGATTTTGTTGAGGTTTTGACCTTGTTGAAATTTGGTATTTGCAAAGACACAGTAGCAAGTAGAGAAAACAATCTTAAACAAAGAGATCACTTGTTTGAAGGAATTTTTCAAATCCCCATGAATGTTGAGATGTTTTTGAAGGCCTCATTTTGTTTTCGACAATATTTTTGGCAATTCAATATCACATCAATCAAACTCTCCTAAGTTTTAAATATCATAAGTATTACCACAACCCACATCTTGATACTTCGTCAGCTCAAACAACCCTGTCACACCCTAGGGTGCACCCATTTTTTTGCCTTTTTCTGAAAATTAGACCAAAGAAGATTGCTCCTCAATTGGCCCATTATCCTAGGAGATATTTGGTGAGTTTCTTAGGGGTGGATTCTTCCCCACCCTTGCACTGTGATAATCCAAGTGTTTGGTTACTGACTCGCTTGGGCCTCTATTGCTATGATTTTTAATCAAGCTTCCATTCGAAGATACTCTTTGAAGTCATGAAAGAGTGATTGAGGCCTATAGCCCAACAAAGCACCAGGCAAGATGTAGTCACACAAGTGTGATTGAGACCTCAAGGACCTACAAAGTGCTCGATATGAGATAAACTTAAATATGCTTCATCCCTCAATATTTTCATCTCAAAAGGCAATTTGGTTAGAGTGAGTTAAAATGCTTGGCTTTAGCCATACTCATATGGGTTGTTCCCTTCACATCGGCCCCCTCAAGGCAACTTGGGAAGGTAGGCCCTCTAAAGGATGTAAGTACAAAAATTAAATGAAAGCATAAAAGAAGAGAGTCTAGTTTTCTGATCACCCATTGAAGGGGAGAGCATAATACCTATCACTTCAAAGATATGTAAAACAAAATTATTTTTATCCTTAAATTGAAATGATTTTCTATTCTACACAAGCATGGTATTCATTTTTAATCCTCATAGCAATTTGTGAAGTAAGGAAAAGAATTTGTTTTGTTCTTTTTTAATAGCACCAAAAGAAAGTTTTTTACTCTAACCCTACAGAGAAAAATGACATTAGTAGACACATGGTGGCCTATCCAGCCTATCTTTCCCTCAGTTACAAAGCTCTATCTATTTGCAATCAAAGAGTAATTATGACAGAAATCAGGAAAACAAAAAGACAGAAAGAGGAAAAACTTGAACTGCAATTGTGAATTACCTTTTGAGCAATTGCAGATTACCTTTTGAGCAATTGCAAATTAATATACTGTCAATTGTGAATTACTATGATAGCAATTGTGAATTGATGTCCGAGCGATTGCATAGTATTATCATGTCAATTGCGGATCAGTTAAGTGCAATTTTTTTTAATTCAAATAGAAGTAAAAAATAGAAGATAGAATTTTTATTCAAGAATAACGTTACTCTAAATCACGCGAGCCATCACATCAATGTCATTATTAAAGTTAAATTTGGCAAGGAATTGATGAATATTTCTATGGTATTGAGCAATTTCCTCTCCCTCTTCAATTTCACAAATTTGTCTTTCTGCCTTGAGCAACTCTTGGTATGCTCTTTGTTGTCTTCTATGCTGTCTTGCACTCCTAGTAGCTGAAATTTTGAAAGTAACCTTTCCTACCATCCAATTAGATACATTTTATGCAAAAAAGTAAATTTTCTAGAATTTAAAAAAAATTATGGGTTAGGTGCGCAAGACCAAACAAATAAGAAACAACAAATAAAAATTGAATTTTTGACCCTTTTCTAGCAATTGAGGTGAATTTTAGCAATTGCTAGAGATTTTGATAGCAATTATGTGGGATTTTATCATCAATTGTGGATAAATATTAGCAATTGTGAATTTTTGTGTTGTTGATTTCCGACCTGCATTTTCTGGGCTTGTATGGACTTGCAAAACCACATAAAACAGAAAGTGAAGGTTAGATTTGATCATTTCACATCGGGTTCACCAATATTTCCATGCTAAAATAGGGAATAAGGATGATCACAAGATCATTAACTATCAAATAAATTTGAAACACAAATCAATGAAATAAAATGCATAAATGAAAAAATTAAATAATTAAAATAATTGAAAACACCCTCAATTGCATTGTAGCTTCCATTGCTCTTCTCCTTAGTTGTTGTTGAATGGCTCTCAAGTATTGCACTGATTTCTTGCATAGATTAGTGACTATTTTGAAGACTGTGATCTAGCTTAAAAATGAGAAAGGGGATTGAATTTATAGATTTTCAACACAAAGGAGGTAAGGATTTGAACTCAAGTGTTAATTGATAGATAACTAAAATTGATTGATTAGTGAACTCAATAAATTAATCTGTTAACAGAGTTGATTGGAGAGTGAACTCAATTGATTGAAGAGTGAACTCAATTGTTTAACTAGTAGACTAGAAATAGACTAGTTAGTTGAGTAAATTGACTGAGAGATAACTGATTAGATGGATTAAAAGACTGAATTGATTGATTAGTCATAAAAACTTGATTTTGAGTGAAAATGGGAGATTGAGGAGTTAACTGATTAGTCAACTGATTTAATCAATTAGTTTGATTTCAACATGTGTTGTAGGATTTTGAAATGGAATTAGATTTTCATTTTCAATTTGGATTTGAATTTGGACTTTTGAATGCTGAAATGCACATGAAATTAACCAAAATTCACATTTGGTGAAATGTTAATTTGGAAAAACTGAAATTAATTGGAATGATATGAAATTTCAATTTGGGGAAAATGAAATGAAATTAATTGGAATTAGAATTTGGGGAATTAGAAGAATAATTAATTAATTAAAATAATTTAAATGAAATTATTTAAACATTAGAAATGAAATTTAATTAAATAATAAATATTATTTAACTAAAGAAAATTTTGCAATTAATAAAATAATTAATATTTAATTAATATGTAGAAGATGATAAATTGAGTAAATTGATTTGAGAATAGAAATTGAATAATTAACAATGTTGAATGTGATAATTAGAAGGACTAATTAGTTTAATCAAATAATTAAAGAATTACTTAATTAAATCAACGAATAATTAGCATGCGATCACTGAGACATTTTTAGGTGTCTAAAGGTAGACATCGAGTTCTTTATTCACAAACTTCACACTCTTTTTCAGATACTAATGTGCAAAGGGTCTTTATTGAAAATCTATAGTTATAGATTAAAGATAAAACATTGTTCATAAAATTTCATTCATTTAGACATTTGTGTATAGCCATTCATGATTATCAACTATTATTTAGTCAATATGAGGGTTGTTACTTGATGATTCTAGTTGATAAATCTGAGGCTACTCCTTCATCTTGTAAATCAATTATAAAAAAAAGTAAAATATTTATTAAAATCAATGCTCCTTCTAAGAATATTGAAACAAAATTTCTATCAACAACACCTTTTGATGCTCACTTTTCCTCTAGACTATATATTTGTGTCATGTTCCCTTTCTAGAAATACTAGTTTCATATTTTAGCAAGTTTAGTTCTCTAAAAATAGTAAATCACACCAATTAGGTTAACCAGGAAAGATTGCTTTTAAAATTTAAAGAATCAATCGGATTTTGTGAAACACATGAAATGTTATTTAAAATATTTGTTGGCATTATACACGCAGATGAGAATGGTTGATGTTGTCATTGATGTCAACCTACTGGTAACAAGGTTCAAAGGTTATACCAATATTAGACTTCACCTATCGACACTAATAGTCACTAGACAAGTTTATTCACACCGACATCTAGTTACACCGACAACAGATCATATTGGCAGTCCAAGCCGACTTGGAATTAATATTGTTTATGAGAAATGTATTGTAATATAATATTATATTTGTATAGCCGACATGATGTATTGTAAAGACTCATATATGTTTGAGATCTTGTAGGTAATTTGAATAGAGAAAAAGTATGTACGTAGGTATGTATGTAAGCGGTATATGAGACCAGATAACTGTATATGCATTTTGATGTGTTTATCTTAAGAGCAAATAAGAGAAGAGCAAAGCGAAGCAAGGTTTTGGTAGGGGTATCAGATAGAGCTTAAACCGGTACTGATTCCAACATTGCAAATGTTATTTTGAGCAGTACATTGTTATTGGATTTAACCATCCAATTGTTTAGTCTGTGAGACTCCATTTTGTATTGAGTAGTGAGCTCTAGGCAGTTGGCCTTCCTGCATGTGCAGACCCCTATTGTACTAAGTAATATTTATTCATATTAGATAGTGAGTAAATATAGTGGGTCATAAATCCCACCGAGGTTTTTCCCTTACCAGGTTTCCTCGCCAAAATATTTGTGTTATGGTGTGCATTAATTCTTATTCTTTTGTTTCTCTTTACTGCATTATTACTTGTTTACCGATATATTAATTTGGGTTGTAAAGTTGCAAATAAGTTTAAATCATTCACCTACCAATTAGACACTAATTCATCCTCCCCTCTTAGTGTCTTTGGGACTAGCCAAATATCTAACAATTGGTATCAAAGCCTAGTCCTCTATTTGCAGAAGCCTAACAACTTGAGGAAGATTCCGAAACCGGTACCGATGGAAAGTTTGAGACAACAACAATTGGAAGGAGCTCTTGAATATTTTGATGCAAAAAAATTGAATAATATCGAATTGGAAGATGAACTCAGAACTTCTCAAGAATTTATCAAAGCACTTAAAGATAACCTGGTTATAGAAAAGAATAAGAGAAAAGAACTACATGTGCAACTACAAAACCAAGTTGATGAGGAAAAAGAAACTCTCAGAGATATTGTAAAGAAATTGAGTCAAGAGAACAGTAACATGAGGAATAAAATATAAATTATACATGAGACTATGTAAGGATATTGAAGATAGAAAGAGGAATCAAGAAGATTTGGCCAGAAGACTTAATGAAAGATCAAATGAATCTCTAAAGCTTGGTTATGAAAATGATATGCTTAAAACATATTTGATTCACATGCAACATGACAAAGAGGAATTTATGAGACAACTTAGTACTTTGGAAAGTGAGTTGTTCGTTGCAAATGAATACAAAGATAAATTCAAGAATAGTTCAGACAAGCTTGATGATATACTGAAAATTCAAAAACCTAATGGAGAAACAATTGGACTTGTGTTGGCAGTATCACATTATTACAGACAATGAAAGATTGTTGACATTTCAATAAGGATATTGAGAAGGTTGTTGATGATTATGGACATAACTGATTAAAGATGTTTTACTATCTTGATATTATTATTATTTCATTGATGTCAAGAAATTGATTTTCTATTTTAGTATGATGTTGCCATATCTTGAGAAGTATGATACGAAGATTATAAAGAAGTCGGAAAAGACACAAGAAAGAATATGATGAATAAGGGGATAAGTTATTCAATGGGCAACTACTACGGAGTCAGACAATGATGAGATCATGATGTTTTAGATTGTTTTAAACATCATACATATGTTGTAAAATGTAAAGGTTAATACTATACTATGTTATCAGGCAAAGAACCTAGTTGGTAAACCCTAAGGTTATCGTTGTCAGTTAATGAAGGCAGAATGTCTACTGAGTGAAGTTTAGTATTCACCGAGTTGCAACGGAGCTATAACAGAATGCATTAAATGTTTACATGGGATATTTAATGAAAGAAGCTGATGAGCTGGAGCGGATCAATGATTGGTAAGCCATGGAAGAAGTTTGTTAACTAATCTAAGGCAATGGAAAGTCGGCAGGAAGATCTACAGCTCAGATTGAACTGCATTACCCTAACACAAGTTCCAAGGTGAATATGCAAGTTCCAAGGTGGGGTAAAACATTTTCAGATTGAAAGATACATTGAACTTGGACAAGATTGAAGATCTGATGGCTATGATTGATCATGGGAAATGTGATCAAGGAGATTAAGCAGTTAGAAGATTGTTTATAAATAGGAAACTGTTGATAAACAATGTATGCGGGCAAGTGTATGCACAAGGATGCTACATAGTGATTACCGAGCATAGAAGCTTGAAGACCTATTAGAATAACAGAGTATTGATGCCCAGTAGATAGACAAGATTAGTTCTATGTCTAGATTGTATTGAACAAATAGGAATCTACTTAGCATTTTAGATGTGAAGTTGCAGATAGATTTTTATTATTGTTATTTTGTGAAAGTGACAGGAAATCTCTTAACCAAGTGGACTTAATAGTCTTATATGTAAATCCTCTAGCAAGGTGACATGATGATTGAGTGTTTGAAATCCTTTGACAAGGTCACTTCTAACAAAGTGAAGATCCTAACATACCTGAGGGAAATCCCTTAACCAGGTCACATCTAGCAATGTGTTTGTAATCTTTAACAGGATTTGCTTTTAACCAAGCATACTCTAGAAGAGTATATTTCTTAGTGGGTCCGAAATCCCACAGTGGTTTTTCCCTATTTGGGTTTCCACGTTAAATCTAGTGTTATGAGGTTTATATTGTTCATATGCTTTTGAGTTTGCATGTTTGACATTTTTTAGTTATATGACTGATGTATATGTTACCGAGGTTGAATTTGATGTTTTTATGGATGATTAAGTTTGTATGATTCACCCCCCCCCCTCTCATCTTGTTGGCTATTGGATCTATACTTATATTAAGTATCATAACTATCAATTGGTATCAAAGCTTTGGACTCCAAAAGGAAAGTTTAAAGGCACTTGAGTTAAAGATCCAAAGATGTATAAGAGGGATGCACCGAAGCTGAACAAGTGAAGTTTCTCTACATGGCAGAAAATGATGAAGCTACATCTATTAGGAGTTGGAGAATATGCTATATACTATCTGGAGAATGATTTTGTTGCACTGAGCACCTATCCATTGAATATGGAAGAGATAAAGGGGAAGCAAGAACATATTCAAACAATGATTGAAATAACATCTGCATTGACCGATTCAGAGTTTAATGATCTAGAAGGCTGCAATGATGCAAAGGCAATGTGGACTAAGCTCATATCTGTTTATGGAGGAGATGAACATGTTCAAAGAGAAAATGTAGATAGTCTAAGAGGACAACTTGAATCTATGAGGATGAATGAAGGTGAGAACATAACCTAGTACAGTACAAGACTAAAGGAGATTGTAAATCAAATCAAAGGAGTAGGAGGAACTATTGAAGAAAAGGATGTGACAAGTAAGTTGTTAAGAACCCTTCTACCTTCCTATGCAATCCGAGTCTCTGCAATCAATGAATTGAGGTTTGTACCTAATATGCTAGTTTCCTTGGATGCTACTATTGGTAAGCTACATGCATTTGAGTTAAGTAATTTTGATAACAGTAGGTCATCGGTAAATAAAGTTGAATTTGCATTTAGTTCTTTTCATTTGAATGAATCTAATGATTACAATAAAAGAAAGTATAAGTACTCTGAAGGAGATCACAGTGGAGCAAGTGAAAGATTTTGGAAGAACATGGAGGAGGTACACAAATTGTATGAAGATATCAGAAAGCAAGAAGAGTTTGAAGCACTATTGGCCAAAAGGTTACCAAGAGGCAAAGGTAAGTAGAAAGGAAAACTACCTTTGAAATGTTTCAATTGTGATAAGATTGGACATATGGCTTTTAACTGTCCTGACAAATATTTTACTAAGAAGAGAGATTACCAAGATGATAGACAGAAAGATAACCATTATAGAGGACACCGAGACTTCAGAAGAAGAGATAGAAAGACATGCTTAATTGCTGATAAGGAATCTAATGATGATAAATTAGATGAGACTGATATAGAGGAAGTTGTTTATGTGGTTATCAAGGATGGATCAGATGAAGAAAGGTATGAAGAAAAAGCCCTTATATCTCACATAAACCCTAATGATTCTTGGATTATAGATAGTGGATGCTCACATCATATGACAGGAGATAAACACAAGTTTGTTATGTTAGAAGACTATGATGGAGGCTATGTTAGATTTGGTAATGATGAACCATGTCAGGTAAGAAGTAAAGGATCCATAACACTTCTTGATAATGCAAGATGCGATGATGTTTATTGGGTTGAAGGTTTGAAATACAATTTGTTGAGTGTAGCACAACTAAACAACATAGGTTACCGAGTAGAATTTCAGAAAGGAATTGTCAAAGTTCATGATAAGAATGGAAAGTTAGCTGCTACCGGGACACAAACAAAAGGCAATACATTTCACCTTGACTCAACTCACAATAAGTGTTTGCATGCAAAGATTGATGATACCTAGTTATGGCATAAAAGGTTTTGTCATGTTAATTTTTATAATCTAAACAAAATAAGTAAGAAACACCGAGTAAGAGGTCTACCGAGTCTTGAAAAACCTGAGAATGCTATGTGTCGAGGATGCCAGATGGGTAAGATGACAAGATCAAGCTTTACAAATAAGTCTTACACTTCTAAGGGAATTTTAGATCTTGTGCACACTAATCTTTGTGGTCCTATGAACGTTCAAAGTTATTATGGTGATAAGTATTTCATATTATATGTGGATGACTATTCAAGGATGATGTCAGTAATGTTTTTAAAAGAAAAATCAGAAGCTTTTCAAATGTTTAAATGATACAAGGCTAGAGTTGACAATGAAACAGGAAGACAACTGAAATGTCTTAGATCATATAGAGGAGGAGAGTTCACATCTGATGAGTTCAACCTATTTTTTAATGATCATGGTATAAAAAGAGAAGTCACTGCACCGAGAACTCCACAGCAGAATGGAATAGGTGAAAGAAGAAACAGATCTATTGTGGATTGTGCTAGAACATTGATGATTGAGAAGAAGGTTCCACAAACATTTTGGAGAGAAGCAATAAGCACAATTATTTACACCTTGAACCAAGTTCAATTGAAGAAAGGTACTTTGAAGAAACCTAATGTAATTTATTTTAAGATCTTTTGAAGTAAATGCTATGTTCATAAAGATGATAGAAATGGCAAGTGAAGGAGGAACATTTCTAGGATATTCTTCTAGAAGCAAAGCTTTTAACTGTCTGATCAAATCATCTAACAAAATAGTAGAAAGTGCAAATGTGAAAATTGATGAATTTGCATAAAGAAATGATGAAGGGAATTCCAAAGAACCAGAAGACTATGATGAATTTGTCTATGTGCAACTAAGAAGTCCTACCGAAATAACTGTTGAAGAAAATGAAGAAAATATCTAGTTACCGAGTGATGAAGAAGATCATATAGAGCCTACCGAGCCTGTATTAGCCAAGTATGTCAGAAGACATCATGCACCAAGTTAGATTATAGGAGATAAGGATGATCCAGTGATGACAAGGAACAAACTAAGACAGAACACATGTTTGATATTTTAATTTGAACCGAGAATAGTGAAAGAGACATTTAACAGTGAAGATTGGATAAATGCTATGACAGAAGAGATTGATCAAATCAAGAAGAATGACACATGGACATTGGTCCCAAGACCAAAGGACAAAAATGTAATCAGTACAAAGTGGATCTTTAGAAACAAGCTAAATGAAAAAGGTGAGGTCATTCAGAACAAAGAAAGATTAATTTGTAAAGGTTATGCCCAAGAAGAAGGAATTGATTATGGTGAGACTTTGCACCTATTGCTAGACTTGAAGGAGTAAGAACATTGTTGGCATATGTTGCTTTCAAGAACTTCAAGGTATATCAAATGGATGTCAAATCTACATTTCTGAATGGAATATTAGAAGAAGTTTTCATTGAACTACCTGAAGGATTTGTTGAAGAAAATGATAAAGATCAGATATGTAAATTGAACAAAGCTTTATATGGTCTGAAACAAGCACCTAGAGCATGGTATGAGAGATTTCACTCTTATTTGATTAAGATTCATTTTATAAGGACAAGTGAGAATAGAAACATGTAGATGAAGAATGATGAAAATAGAATACTAATCCCAGCCATATTTGTTGATGATATTATATTTTGTGGAAATGACTCTTTATGCAAGAACTTTGGAAATGAAATGAGCAAAGAATTTGAGATGTCATTAATCGGTGAGATAAAGTATTTTATAGGTTTACAGTTACTACAAATGAGAAATGAAATTTTCATTACTCAATCAAATACATAAAGGAAATCTTGAAGAAATTTGGAATGGAGGATTCAAAACCAGTAAGTTCTCCTATGACTACCAACTGTAAACTATCAAAGAATGATGAATCTGCATTTGTTGATGAGACACTTTATCGATCTATGATTGGAAAGTTGCAATATGTTGTTCACAGTAGGCTAGATATAGCACATGCAGTAGGTATTGTTGCAAGATTCTCTGCAGATCCTAAGGAAACACACATGACAACAATCAAAAGAATTTTCAGATACTTAAAAGGCACTGAAGAGTATAGCTTAGTATATCAGAAAGGAAATGATTTTGATTTAAAAGTTTATACTGATGTTGATTGGCCAAGCAACATTGATGACAGGAAAATCACAAGTGGAGGAGCTTTCTTCTTAGGAGAAAGACTAGTGAGTTGGCTTAGCAAGAAACAAGGATGTGTTTCTTAGTCGACAACCGAAGCTGACTATGTTACTGCAGCACTAAATTGTACCAACATTGCATGGATCAAACAACTGTTGGAAGGTATAAATGAGAAAGTTACCAAGCCAATAACTATATTCTGTGACAATACTAGTGCCATTAATATTTCAAAGAATCTTGTTATGCACTCTAAGACAAAGAACATATCTATCAAATATCATTATCTTAGAGAAGAAGCTCAAGAGAAGAAAGTGGTGTTGGAATATGTTTACACAAAGGAGAAAATAGAAGATATCTTCACCAAGCCACTACCAAAGGACACTTTTGAATATCTCAGAAGTAAGTTAAGGGTCCTACCCCTATCTTCTACTCACTGACCGAGTTTGGTGAAAGCATCAATTTGATGACTCTATTGAATATCTTTTGGGGAGTTGATGCTGGAGTGACACACTTTATAATGTTTTCTAAAAGTGTACTGGAAGTAATACTGGAATAATACAAAGAATGTTACAGGGAACAAGAATTGAAGACAAATGCTCTGACCGAGACTCAATTGATACACAACAACAGGAAATAACTTCTTACAGAAATAAATTATGTTTTAGTTCTTTTCTTTTTGGCATAGTTGTCAAAGGGGGAGAAGACCTACCAAAGGGGGAGAAGACCTACCATAGGGGAAAAGACTAATATATGGGAGAAGACTGAAAGAAGACTTCAAATTGAAATAAAGACTGAAAATAGAAGAGAAGTCTAATGTATGGGGGAGAGCATTTCAGCATTTCAGAATCACAACAATCTGAATCTTTTAAAGGTCAAATCAATTGGTTTTGCCATCAATGCCAAAGGGGGAGACTGTTGGCAATATCACATTATTACAGATAATGAAAGATTGTTGACATTTCAATAAGGATATTGAGAAGGTTGTTGATGATTATGGACATAACTAATTAAAGATGTTTTACTATCTTGATATTATTATTTTGTCATTGATGTCAAGAAATTGATTTTCTAATTCAGTGTGATGTTGCTATATCTTGAGAAGTATGATATGAAGATTATAAAGAAGTCGATAAAGAAACATGAAAGAATATGATGAATAAGGGGATAAGTTATTCAATGGGCAACTACTACAGAGTCAGACAATGATGAGATCATGATGTTTTAGATTGTTTTAAACGTCATACATATGTTGTAAAATGTAAAGGTTAATACTATACTATGTTATCAGGCAAAGAACCTAGTTGGTAAACCCTAAGGTTATCACTGTCGGTTAATGAAGGCAGAATGTCTACTGAGTGAAGTTTAGTATTCACCGAGTTGCAACCAAGCTATAACAAAATGCATTAAATGTTTACATGTGATATTTAATGAAAGAAGCTAATGAGTTGGAGCGGGTCAATGATTGGTAAGCCATGGAAGAAGTTTGTTAACAAATCTAAGGCAATGGAAAGTCAGGAGGAAGATCTACAGCTCAGATTGAACCACATTACCCTAACACAAGTTCCAAGGTGAATATGCAAGTTCCAAGGTGGGGTAAAATGTTTTCAGATCGAAAGATACATTGAACTTGGACAAGATTGAAGATCTGATGGCTATTATTGATCATGGGAAATGTGATCAAGGAGATTAAGTGGTTAGAAGATTGTTTATAAATAGTAAGCTATTGATAAAAAATGTATGCAGGAAAGTGTATGCACAAGGATGCTACATAGTGATTACCAAGCACAGAAGCTTGAAGACCTGTTAGAATAATAGAGTATTGATGCCCAGTAGATAGACAAGATTAGTTCTATGTCTAGATTATATTGAACAAATAGGAATCTGCTTTAGCATTTTAGATGTGAAGTTGCAGATAGATTTTTATTACTGTTATTTTGTGAAAGTGATAGGAAATCTCTTAACCAAGCGGACTTAACAGTCTTATATGTAAATCCTCTAGCAAGGTGACATTCTGATTGAGTGTTTAAAATCCTTTGACAAGGTCACTTCTATCAAAGTGAAGATCCTAACAGATCTGAGGGAAATCCCTTAACCGGGTCACATCTAGCAATGTGTTTGTAATCTTTAATAGGATTTTCTTTTAACCGAGCATACTCTAGAAGAGTATATTTCTTAGTGGGTCCAAAATCCCATAGTGGTTTTTCCCTATTTGGGTTTCCACGTTAAATTTGGTGTTATGAGGGTTATATTGTTCATATGCTTTTGAGATTGCATGTTTGACAGTTTTTGGTTATATGACTGATATATATGTTACCAAGGTTGAATCTGATGTTTTTATGGATGATTAAGTTTGTACGATTCACCCCCCCCTCTCATCTTGTTGGCGATTGGATCTGTATGTATATTAAGTGATTCACATGCAACATGACAAAGAGGAATTTATGAGACAAGTTAGTACTTTCAAAAGTGAGTTGGTCGTTGCAAATGAAAACAAAGATAAATTCAAGAATAGTTCAGACAAGCTTGATGATATACTGAAAATTCAAAAACCTAATGGAGAAACAATTGGACTTGGATTTGAACAAGGAGAAAGTTTTGGAACTTCAAACAATCATGATCGCAGCAAATCGGTAAGACAACCTAATGCTTATAAATTCAATGGAAAATGTTCTATTGCAACAAATTTCGTCATAGAGCAAATCAGCGCAGATTTAGGAATAATTAGAATACAAACTCATCCACCGGTCAATGTTCCAAATGCAATAAAAATGGTCATAACTTAGACAATTGTAGAATGAATGTAAAATGCTATGTTTGTGGTAGATCTGGACATCTATCTAATCAATACAGAACTCAAACCGGTGAAGGTTATGGAAAAGCTTTTTAAAGAAACAATGTAACCTATTATGCATTTAACAAGATTGGACATATTGCAAGATTTTGTAGAAGCAAGAATGTACCGACAAACAACAGAGGATCTAATGACAAAGGCAAAGAAAAGGTGAATGAAATTAAGCAAGAATTCACTAAATAATAGATTAGGGTTTGCACAAGCATTCAGGAAGAAAGGAACAAGATTTTCAGAGTATCCAAGGTTTTCACTTGCATTCGACAGTAAAAGGTATTTATCCTACAACATGGCTTCTTCATCTTCTGCTCCTGAATTTATTGCAAACCCTACTATTTTGGAAAATTTCAAGCATCCTAGACTAGTTTTTAAAATCATCCCTAAGATAGCTAAGTTAGATGACTCCATTGGTGCATTTTCAAAAATTTCAAAGGGAGTCGCATTTGTTGAAGACCCTAGGGAATACATTTACTGTAACATCAAAGAATTAGGGTTCGGAGATTTAAGGAACATGTTCATGAATGTTATTGCTGACAACCAAGGTGTAGTCAAACTAGAACACAAGGTTATTAAAGATTTAGGGTTCACTAACATCCTTCACTTGCCTGAATTCTTAGATGAGATTATCTGTTATGTTTTTAGCTAAGTACACGAAGAATTTTTGTGGTTAGATTGAGTTTTCAAGATCACTAAGGAAGCAATTAAGGCTATTACTAGTTTACCTTCTACTGGCACTAGGTCTGAGAAGAAAAAGAAAATTCCAAATAAGGAAGTTATGAACTTAATCAGAGCTACATTTGATAACAAATCACTTAGGGTTAGTGATATAACCGACAACAATGTCAAATATGCTAGTATGGTTATTGGATACAAAGTTGCTCATACTAATAGGCTGAATTTTGTTTCAAGTTTATGCATTCATAGTTCCCACGAGATGATTATGAATAATGCTAAAATTGACATTTGTGAATGGTTGAAAGATGAACTGTTAGATAATTTGAGCAAGATCAAAGGTGACAAGAAGGGAACTTTCAAGTTTGGGAATTTGATTGTATGCTTAATGCTATATTTCTCAAAGGAGATTCCTGGTATTGGACACAAGGACTTTTCCTATGATATTTCTGATGGAAAATAGATTAAGGAGGCAATTACCATCTTAGGTTTAGATGGTGACAAATTGGTAAAAGTGTGTTTCAAGAACTTTCAAGAAAAAATGAGGCAAAGGGAAAGAATCTGTCAAAGCATTGTAGACAAATATGCTTTGTTGTGAAAAGAGATGAAGTGTGGATGGAGGCAGTTAGACCTAGAACTGTCTAGATTACAAAAATGGGTTATGAAGTGGATTCACACATCTTGGAATCTTATGCCAAGATACTACTAGATGCTACACTGGAACCCATTGAGAAGATCTTTGGAAATGCTGAAACTATAGAGATTGATGTAACTATGCAGAAGCGGAGAAAGAAAAGAGAAAAATAAATAAAAGATGCTTCGAAGTTTGTATAAGTTGTTAAGAAGGGATTGATGAAGCTATATCCGATGAGAGGTGTTGCTGAACAAGAAAGAAAATTAGAATAGCAACTGGTAGCACATATCTCTCTTGTGGCTACCTCATCTGACTCTAACAGTGGTAAGGTTGCTGAATTCAAAAGGGTGGAAAGGAAGAAAAGAACACCCTCCCTAGCACCTGCTTCATCTCCAAAGAAATATATAACACTCTAGAAGAAACAATAGGTTGTGAGAGAGCCCAGTGGTCAGAAGAAGAAAGTCACACCAAAGAAGCAACCGGAACAAAAGGAACCAGACACTCTTTCACCGGTAGAGCTAATAAATGAAATAACTGAAGGAAATATCACTAATGTTAATAAGTTATATCATTCTTTTGTTGAGTCAAATACTTGGATACTATTATTTTGTATCTTGACATATATAAGAAGGTTCTTATTAAGGTTGTAGATGTTCTTCCTAATGATTTATACTTAAGAATTGAAGCAAAGAGAATGTCTATTATGGAATTAGATAAGAAATTGAAGATTGAGGCACTGTTAGCCATTCATCCTATTAATTCCAAGCAAGAAATAGATGACTTAATATTTGAAGCTAACAAGACTCTTTTTATGAGTGGTCACCAACAAGTTAGTCTTATGGCCAATAGACTAAAATAAATTGCAAATGAAAAAACTGACAAATGGGATATAATCTTTGTTGAGAAGGAGAAGAGGGAAGAGGAAGATAGGCAGAAAATGGATAAATCATTTACTAAAGTATATTAGAAAACAAATAAGGGAAAGGGTAAGGTAAAGGGTAAGGTTGGTAGTGTACGTGACATCACACATAAGGACAACTTACTACCACCGACATAGGACACCCCACTGGTAGTATCAGAGGCACCAACAGAAAAGGAAAATGAGCCCAAAAAAGAAAAGATATCAGAGGAAATGAAAATAGATAATGTTGATTCCGAGGCAGAAATTCTATTCACAATGGATGTTGACACTCTGAACATCAATATTGTGTTGGACAAGGAAACTATAGAAGAAAAGAAATTTGAGTCTGAAAACATTGAGAAACCTGAATCACTGGTCAAGACTATTGACACTCAGTAAAATATTGAGATACTGGTAGGAACAAAAGGAACAAGAACAAACACAATTAGAACTAGTAGTAAATATTAATGAGGATAAGCCTGAAGATAACAAGGAAGAGAAAGTGAACAAGGAAGAGGTCAAGGTATATGGAGAAGAAAAGAAAGTTATTGCTGAACCTTGCACTCCTCCCAATAATTCTACTATTGACTACATACTGATGAATGTAACTGATGTATTACTAGATTCCATAAAGAAGATAACATAATGCAGTGCCTTAGCATTTAATGCTATTGGTGATTCTTTACCAATTTTACAAATGATTGCACCAGCGTGCAAGATTGATCACATTGTTGGGTCTATAGGTAAATTGGACACATTGTCCAAATTCATTTCTTCTAATATTCAAGTTGTGGATAAGATAAATGAGGAGACCATTAAGGAAAGAGTTAATAAGGAGAAGGATGAATTATTTGATAAAACAATAAAGGATTGCACACAACAGATTGATTCACTGTTACCGACACTAAATTCCACCATTCTGGAATACAAGGAATTGTACAAGGAAGCATGTAAACCTCACTACGTAACAAAAGATATTGATGAACAAATAAAAAAAGCACAAAAATAAATTGATGACATTGCTGATAATATGATTGGTTCTTTAGAACTCACATCAGTTTTGGATCAAGAGATGGCTACTTATGAAGAGAAGATTGTGAAATTAGAAAGGGAAAAAGAAAGGCTAAAGATGAAAACCCAGGAGTTAAAGAACAAACTTGGTCCTATATTGGATAATTTGTTAACACACCAGAATGAGCTATGTAAAACAACTATTCAAGGGGAAAGATCATCGGAACAAAAAATGCATTATCTCACTGGGATGATCTAGCAGACAGAGACTATAATTTCTAATAGCACAAAGTTTTTGCAAGGTCTTAACTTGGTTTTGGTAGACATTTTTCAGATTGTACATAACTAGCTACAAGTTTCTAGGTAAATTTTTAATTTTTGATACTCTTGACATCCTTTGTCATTCATATCAAAGGGAGAGTAGTGTTAGACATAATGAACCACTGAGAGGGGGAGGGGATGAATCAGTAATTCTCAAATCTTTTCCCTTTACTAATCCTATGTGAGAATAGATCTACCTCAATGCAGACTGACTGGTTAGTGTGGAGACAAACACAAATGCAATCACACAAGGGACATCACATAACACTAGCATGTACAAGGAAAACCCAAAATGGGAAAAACCTCGAAGAGAAATATTGCTAGAGTCTTCTGCTCCAATCAAGCCTCACAATGAAAACACAGTTATAAAGTTTAGGGCACCAACCCAAGGAGAACCAATCCCTAACTTTAGGGCACCAACCCAAGGAGCTACAACCCCTACCTGATTTATGGGTTACAACCCAATGGAGTTACAACCCCTACCTTTAGGGCATCTACCCAAGGAGCACCAAGACCTGTACCAAGCTACAACTCAGTGTTGACAATATAAACATCAAATACAAAAGTAGTTATCTTGTTACAAGTTAATCTTGCAACCTTATCATATGTCTTAATCTGTTGATGAGATACCTTCTCTACTACACCGACTCACTCTTCTTCTACTCCCTCCTACTCCTTAACTACCAATGAAGTCTACCAATACACTTATCCTCTTCTTCTACTCTGCTGGATCTCCACCTTACTCTGTTCTCTTCACCGGTATAACACTTTTCTAGTTCTTTGTCTTCCTTCTCTACAACCTCCTTCACTTCTTCTTTGTTGGTATGAACACTGCAGATTATTCTCTCCTATCAGTTGAACACTTCAACAAGGTTCTCCCTCACTCTCACTCACTTCTCAGATGCTCCTCAAGCACTCAAATGGTTTTCTCTTACCTGCAAAAGTATCACACTTCGTAGTAGCATGATATTATTCTATTACAACAACATCTAATAATGTCTTTTGCTTTCATCTTTATAGACTAGTTTCTCCCCAAAAGACCATTTCACAAATCAAGTGGTTAGGGTTTCCTCACCACCCTCGAGGAAAAAGCTAATCCAATCAGATCCTATCTGATTTGAACTTTCAGACAGCTAGTCTACACAACTCTGCCATTTATGTACCTCCTGGATCACGCCTTCCATCTCTGGTGATCTACATTTTATCCTAACAATAGATCTCTTGGCCAAAACACACAAGATTTATCGTGTTGTTTCCTTAATTGCCTTGATCTCCTCAATCGATCTTAGTTGGCTCGTAGTTTTTCTCCAGACCTCATGCCACAAACTCCTACAATAATCTACAACATGTCCCATGATTTGTGGGACCTTTCAATTAATGTCAACCAACTCTACACCTACCCCATCGATCTAGGTTCACCATCTCATGCACATTTGCCATTTCATCCTCTTGTGGCATCACTATCGATATCCACCTCATCATACTATTCTGTCAGTTTACGCCTAGTCATCGAACATTCAAAAAATCGGTTCCATCTACTGATAAACAAACCCTACTGGCATATGACACCTTTCCATTTGTCCTTCTTTTCATGACCTTTCTTAATCTGCCTGTGTAACCCTCAAACTGGTCTTCAAACATTACTGACCTATGCATACACATTCCCATCAAGTATTTGTACCTTTTCCATATTAACGATGAGCTTGCACGCCGGTTACCACTCTTGATGACACCATGTCATCAACCTTCACAAGACTCCATCTTTAATCAAGTCAATTTATTTTTTACTGCATCTTCTTAGCCTTAACTTTTCCCTGATTAATTATGTTCATTCCTCTGAACTGGTATCTCAACATGCCTTCTCTCTTAGTCCTAATCTCATGTACTTAAGGCAATCCCTAAATTCACTGGTGGATCCAATGTGAGCCTTCATGTACTTTCGTTTACCTCTTCAACTTATGCACATAGTGCATAATAAGAGATAATCTCCACTTACCAGTAGAGTGACACCTTATCTTCTGCATCCTTCAATGTACTCAAGTGGCTTCCCTATTTGTGTAGCATCTCTTCAAACAGGCATATGTGATGTGATGTGAGAACATTCACTGTCATTCATTGCTTCTCATGATGACTGCATCTTCATCAAGTGGGAGTCGTGTTGTTCTGCAACCTCACGACATACCTATGATCTATTCATTATTCTCCTCCAGTGTTGATGTGATTTAACTAATATTTTTCCTCTTCATCACAGACAACCACTCAAACACTTCTCTATCTCATCACACAAGTCAGGCACTAACTTGTGTACTGGTGACTCCACTAGTCACTTTTTCTTGCCTTACCAGTTTTTGCAACACAAGGTGATATCAAAGATATCACATCCTATACTCCTTCATAGCAGTGTTACACATCCATCTCTACTACCGGTGGTCATCTCATACTGATTGACATCAATGATAACACAATGCCAACAATCTCCCCCTTTGGCATTAATGTCAACACATGTAGTATCTGACATACTACATAGCCTTTCTCCCCCTTTACTGTGATCCATGGATTCACACACATGTAGCATGCAGTATACTACATAATTCTTCTCCCCCTTTGACAACAATGCCAAAGGGCACTGTGAGGATATCATTCCTCCATGTTCTTACTAGTCACTAATAGAATCCTTTCTCCCCCTTTGTCTTTATTGAATGTAACACTTTCGTTGATACCACTTATTATCTTTGTGATCGATTGTTACAACTTCTTAAGTCACAACACTTGAGATGGGGAACTTAAACATCAACTAACACCAATTGAGCATGCAAGTCTCATGCAAATTGAACTCAATTTGTAGAAAGATTGATACCAGTTGCTGATGTGTTAGTGAATACTACTCATCTCCCAGTCAACTTGCAACACCTCTGCAATTTCCATCTCCTTCAATTAGGCAGTAAATATCCTTACAAGTTCAAGCAAGCCAACTCTGCATCATGAGCACTTGAACTCCCCTTGATTCATACACCTCAGGTCTTATCTCTGGTTAGGTACACTATATGGATTTCGATCTCCTCCATATATCGGTTTAGCTATGCATATGAGATCATCTAATGATCTTTCAGCTCCATTATTCCACCATAGTCTATGACATGATCTTGAATTTTCCCAATTCCATACAATGACATCATCATACCAAGAGATAAAACAGTTAGCCCAAAAAACATGCAACCTTGCATGATCGACAACTGGGGCCAACATATGTCATTCAGGTCTTCATCAACACCACCTTAGACATAACTTCACTCCATGTTACTGAGGCTAATGCAATGGTCTCCAACTTCATTGGCTTACATGACCTTCAAGTAACTATTAGTATACAAGCCAATAACATCTTGCACAAACCAGTTAACACCTAAAACCAATTGTTAACCTATACTCATTGAAGCATGCAGTGGTGATCCAACACTGATTAGTAGGTGTGTAGTTAATGCAGCCTCTGTACACACTTATCACTTCCTTCCTTTTTATTGGAAACAACATGTTCTTCCATGTTGCCTTCTTCACTGAGGGGGGATGAATAATAAGTCCAATGTGTTACTCCCCCTAAGATCCTGCATCTCCTTTAGGCTTTAGGAGATATCACCTATGCAAAAGGTGCACAGTGATGGGCCATGATCCTCTTCCTCCATACCTACTTGGTCTCATTCATCTTCCCATCTTTAATCTGGGGAGTAGGTCTTTCCTTCTTCTATTGAAGGGTCTTTCCATTTTCTAAACCTCCATCATGACCACAAGTAGTGCTATAGTAGCACACAACATCCATCCCTACATCATGATTGGGAAATCTCTTAGCATACTCATTTGACCATCTTCTCTTGGTAATGTTGTTGTGAATGGAAATGAAAATTGGTGGACCTCTTGCTCTTGTGGGGAGATTTCTCCTTTGGTTCCATGTGGGTCTCTTCCTTCCATATGCTCTATTTTCACTTTTCTGCAAAGAATAGTCATTTTGTCGACCTCTAGGTGACTGCAGTTTCCTCTTCTTGCATTCAAACTCTCTATGGCCAGATCCATTGCAGTCATGACAAATAACATTTGCATAACTAAGATAGGGAACATGCATGTATCTATTCCTGGATACATTTTTCTCATATGCATGTTGTCTATGAGATCCTAGATTATTCCTTCTAGATCTCTTTCTACATTCTTCTACCCTATGGCCATAGGAATTGCATGCAAAATAGTAACTGGTAAATGATGGCTTTTGGCTTACAAATTTATTTTTCTATGCAAGAGGAGATCTTACCAGTTTTGCATCTCCTTTTCTTCTTCTTTGAGAATGGATCCTTGGTTGTCCATTATGTGTAGCTCTTCCATCTGGTCTCTTCTTCTCCCATATTTGCTTTCCCCTATGGGTGATAGTATTTTTCTATCCTTTGCTGGTAGGAGGTCTTCTTTGCTACTTCCTCATCTTCTTGCTTCTAGTGAAGCTTTCTACTCTCATCTTCCCCTTTCCTTTGGGATCTTCACTATTCCTTCTTCTTGCAGCACCGGTGTTATTTCTTGTCCACAAGTCCTCACTGATTGTATCTAGATCAATCTTCTTCTTGGGAGCATTTTTCACTAAGAAGGTTTGGAATTTGTTTTCTCCATTGGAAGAGACAAACAAAATGTCTTTGTGGACGACATTCTTGCTGGTGGAGCATTCACCGGCACCACTTCCTAAACCTTCAGTATCCTTGGCGTGCTTTTGATTCTTTAGTATCTTCTCCAAGGCATCTTTGTTGCCATCAATTTGAACTCTCACCTTGAGCTCATCTTGACACTTCTCAAGCTTATTTCGGAGAATCTTCATTTCTCCAAGCAATTGTTGATTTTCTTCATTCTTGACTTCTAGCCTAGATGCTATATCTTCACACCAGCATTCCTTGATGTCTCCTACTTGAGACATCATGTCTGAGAGGATTTTATTAGATTCCTCAAGGCATTTTGATAACCGGTTTTGTTCTACTATGACAACATTCTTGAATAGCTTGTATTCCCTTCTAACTCTATTGAGTTCTTCGAGTGCATTTACAAGATCTTCTTCAAGGTCAACTTCTGCTTCTTCTTCATTATCAAATAGATCTTGATTGTTAGATCTATCTACCATGTCTTGCTCTTCTTCATCATCATTGCCAAACACATCTTGTCAAGGGGAACTATTTGCCCAACCGCTTTCATATTCTTGAGCCATGAAGAGGTGAGTTCCTTCTTTATCATGACTATGGCTACAAGCAGATCTATCTTCATCATCCAGATAAATATGAGATGTATTTCTCATATTTCCTTCGATTGTTGGTTCTACAATTGAGGGTTCATTTCCATAGAGCCTCTTCAATCTTTCCCATAAGATCTTTGTTATTTTACACTTGTCCACCTGTGAAGAGACATCAACGGATAGTCTACTGAATATAGCCTTCATAGCCTCTTCATTGCACTAGTTTCTTCTTTCTTCTACAATTTTGGTAGGAAGAGTAATATTTCTAGGGAAACCATCAACTACTGACATCCATACATCAAACCCTAAAGAGGATTAAAAAACTTCCATTCTGCAAATCTAAATGGAAAAATTTGAAGCATCAAATAAAGGAGTAGAGATTGACACTAAACAAACCATTGTGTGCTTAAGCCCAAATCTACCCAAGATGGAGAAAGCTCGTCTCACTAGGAACCTATGCTCTAATACCAATTGTTAGACACAATACACCACTAAGAGGGGGAGGGGGTGAATCGGTGGTTCTCAAATATTTTCCCTTTAATAATCCTATGTGAGCATAGATTTACCTCAATGCAAACTGATTGGTTAGTGGGGAGACCAACACAAATGCAATCACACAAGGGACATCACATAACACTAGCATGTACAAGGAAAACCCAAGATGGGAAAAACCTCGACGAGCAATGTTGTTCGAGTCTTTTTCTCCAATCTAGCCTCACAATGAAAACACAGTTACAAAGTTTAGGGCACCAACCCAAGGAGAACCAACCCCTGACTTTAGGGCACCAACCCCTACCTGATTTATGGGCTACAATCCAAAGGAGTTACAACCCCTACCTTTAGGGCATCTACCTAAGGAGCACCAACCCCTGCACTAAGCTACAACTCAGTGTTCATAATATAAACATCAAATACATAAGTAGTTATCTTGTTACAAGTGAATCTTGCAACCTTATCTTATGTCTTACTCTGTCGATGAGATACCTTCTCCACTACACAGACTCACTCTTCTGCTGCTCTCTCCTGCTGCTTAACTATTGATGAAATCTACTAGTACACTTATCCTCTTCTTCTACTCTATTAGATCTCCACCTTACTCTCTGCTCTTCACCAGTATAACACTTTTCTAGTTCTTTGTCTTCCTTCTTTGCAGCCTCCTTCACTTCTGCTCTATCGGTATGAACACTACAATTCTTCTCTCCTACTGGTTGAACACTTCAATTAGGTTTTCCCTCACTCTCACTCACTTCTTAGATGCTCATCAAGCACTTGGGTGATTTTCTCTTACCTGTAGAAGTATCACACTTCACAAAAGCACCATATTCTTCTATTGTAGTGGCATCTAATAATGCCTTTTGCCTTCATCTTTATAGACAGGCTTCTTGCCAAAAGACCATTTTAAAAATCAAGTGGTTAGGGTTTCTTCACCACCATCAAGGCAAAACCAAATCCAATCAGATCCTATCAGATCTGATCTTTTAGACAACATGTCTACACAACTCCGCCATTTACATACCTCCTAGATCATGCCTTCCATCTCTAGTGATCTACTTTTTATCCTAACAATAGATCTCTTGGGCAAAACACACAAGGTCTGTCATGTTGTCCTCAATCTCTCTTAGCTGGCTTGTAGTTTTCCTTCAGACCTCAAGCCACAAACCCCTACAACAATCTGCAACATGTCTCATGATTTCTGGGACCTTTCTATTAACATCGACCAACTCTACACCTACCCCGTCGATGCAGGTTCGCCATCTCATGCACATTTTCCATTTCATCCTCTCGTGGCATCACTATCGGTATCCACCTCATCACACTATTCTATCAGTTTATGCCTAGCAACTGAACATTCAAACAACCTTTTTTTTTATTGATAAACAAAACCTACTAGCATATGACACCTTGCCAATAGTCCTTCTTGTCATGACCTTTCTTAATCTATTGGTGTAACCCTCAAACTGGTCTTTAGATATGACTGAACTATGCATACACATTCCCATCAAGTATCTACACCTTGTCCATATTATCAATGAGCTTAGATACTAGTTACCACTCTTGATGACACCATGTCATCAACCTTCACAAGACTCCATCTTCAATCAGGTCAATCTATTTCTGACTACATCTTCTTAGCCTTACCTTTTCCCTGATTAATTATGTTCATTCCTCTAAACTGGTATCTCAAAATGCCTTCTCTCTTGGTCTTGATCTCATGTACTTTATGTATTCCCTCAATTCACTGGTGGATCTGATGTGAGCCTTCAAGTACTTGCCTTTACTTCTTCACACTTATGTACACAGTTCATAATAAGAGATAATCTCCACTTACTGGTGGATTGACACCTTATCTTCTACATCCTATAATGTACTCAAGTGGCTTCCCTATTTGTGAATCATCTCTTCAAATAGGCACATGTGATCTGATGTGAGTACATTCACTATCATTCATTGCTTCTCATGATGACTGCATCTTCATCAAGTGGGAGTCCTGCTATTCTGCAACCTCATGACATACCTATGATCAGTTCATTCTTCTCCTCCAGTGTTGATGTGATTTAGGTAATATTTGGCCTCTTCATCAAGAAAAACTGCTCAAACACTTCTCTATCTCACCACACAAGTCAGGCACTAACTTGTGTACTGATGACTCCACTAGCCACTTTTTCTTGCCTTACTGGTTTCTGCGACACAAGGTGTTATCAAAAATATCAGATCCTTTACTCCCTCATAGTAGTGTTGCACATCCATATACTACCGATGGTCATCTCATACTAGTTGACATCAATGACAAGACAATGCCAACAAGTAGTGTAATGAGAAAAACATTCAGAAGGATATCACTTGCTCAAGGGGAGCACTCTTAGTTTTTGGACTTCACATTTTGGATATCATTTTTAGATTTTTCTCATGAGTGTTGCCATCAATGCCAAAGGGGTAGATTGTTGGCATTGTACACTTCTATGAGAATGCTTGATGTTGTCATTGATGGAAACCAACTGGTAACAAGGTTCAAAGGTTATACTAGCATCAAACTTGACCTATCGGCATCCAGTTACACTGACAGCAAATCATATCGGGAGTCCAAGATGACTTGGAATTAATATTGTTTATGTGAAATGTATTGTAATATAATATTATATTTGAATAGCCAACATGATGTATTTTAAAGTATCATATATGTATGAGATCTTTTAGGTCATTTGAATAGAGAAAACATGTCTATGTAGTTATGTATGTAAGAGGTATATGAGAGCAAATAACTGTATATGCATTTTGATGTATTTATCTTAAGAGCGAATAAGAGCATAGCAGAGCAAAGCAAAGCAATGTTTTGGCAGAAGTATTAGACAAAGCTTAAATTGGTATTTATTCCAGCATTGTAAATGCTATTTTAAGCAGTACATTGTTATTAGATTTAACTATCCAATTGTGTAGTTAGTGAGACTCCATTTTGTATTGAGAAATGAGCTCTAGGCAGTTGGCCTTCCTGCATGTGCAGGCGCCTATTGTACTAAGTAATATTTATTTATATTGGCTAGTGAGTAAATATTGTTGGTCACAAATCCCATTGAGGTTTTTCCCTTACCGGGTTTCCTCGCAAAAATATATGTGTTATGGTGTGCATTGATTCTTATTCTTTTGTTTCTCTTTACTGCATTATTACTAGCTTACTAGTATATTAATTTGGGTTGTAAAGTTGCAAATAAATTTAAATCTTTCACCTACCAGTTAGACACTGATTCACCCCTCCCTCTCAGTGTCTTTGGGACTAACCAAATATCTAATGATATTTTAAATACAAAATGTAGATGTGAAGTTATGAAGAAGCTATTTTAGTTGTTGGAAGAGCATCTTAAGGTGAAGGGCATCAATGGTCATTTAGAAAATGTGAAGAGAAGTGTAGGAGATGTTGGACAAATGGAAGTTAGAGATTCTTTCTTCATATGAATAATCTCTCTTCCTAGGTGATGGGTTTTGGGCACCCATTTTGGTGGTTAAGTGATTTTGGATTTTATATGTGGTTTTGGGTTTCATTTGATTCATTTTACTTTTTTAATTTTATAGGCTTATGCTATTCTTATTCAAAGGATAAGGAACTATTTAATGAGTAATCTTATAGGCTGCAATATAGGATTGTAGGCAATGTGTTTACAAGTCTACAGTGGCAATCACATTTAGGGGTTGTAGTTGTGCATCAAATAGCTATATTGTGTGTGTTGTTTGCAAGAGTTTAGTAGTAGTTTGGTGCATTTTTGTCCTTAGATCATCTCTAGATTTGTTTTCTATAATTATCAACATATGTTTCTTTCCTTAGAGTTTTGTTTCATACTTTGTATTGATTATATATTGGAGGGTAGTTTGTAGAGTATTTTTTGGTTTTTACAATGAGTTTCTATAGCATCTGAGATCCATTTACAAAGTCTATTTTGTAATATTGCATGAAATATCTGTAGAGTGGTGTAAACATTTTGCAAGATTATATAATGCCAAAATAATTTAGAATCTTATATTTGTGCTCTTTTGAAGTTTCTAAGTTTTAATAGGTCTAGCAGAACATTTTTTTGGTATACCCAATTTCACTATTTATTGTTATTGGCGAATCTAAGTTGGGTTATAGTTATTTTCAAAATATGATATAAATTTGCAGCAAGGGTTATTAAAGTGGTATCAGAGCCATTCTATTTCCATCTTGAGGATTTTTCTATTTATTTATGCTACCAAGTGAAAGAGAAAAGAGATATTTATAATATGAGAAGAATAAAAGGCTTGTTGATAACCCTTCATCAAGAAAGACTAAAGAAGATTTTGAAAGGAAAGGAGACATGGGGGATATTGAGAAAATACATAGGAAATTCCTCCAAGATCCACAAAATAGTTAGAAATAAATTATTAATAGCCTTGGAGAAACAGTGAAAGTAATAAAATTGTTGATAGAAAAACTACATGGTTTAGTTTCCACAAAGGAAAAAGGAATCATTTCAAAACTTCAAAACAATACTAACCAATCTTTACCTAAAATTCTACAATATATATTGTTTCCTAAAGGTGACTCCTCCACAACAAATCCATCTCACAATCCCATTAAAGAAGTAGCATGAGAGTTGGTTGCTATCAAAATCTCCTATGGCAATCATATGAGTTTTTTAGGAATTTGGTTCCTTATAATGACATAGTTAGTCAGAGGCAAAGCATGTTGGCTACAAGGGGTTTCAAACAACATCATGACCCAAGTCAAAAAAAACTGAAAAAATAATTAAATAATCTTTCAGCTTCAACTTTTGATGGGACAGACAAAATCTCAATTAGAGCTTGGCTACAAAATTTGTAGACTTATTTTAATCTCAACCCCATAAAGGAAAGTGATGATATCCTATTTGTAACCTTGCATCTTGAGGAACTTTATTATGATTGGTGCTACCATAGTATGACCACTTAGGGTCATAATGATCTCATCTCATTTCATGATTTCAATCAACTATTAATAGATTGATTTGAGTGTAAAGATAAAGAGGAGTACTTTAAATATTTGTATAGTTTGAAGCCTATTAATTATATCTATGAGTATGTAGAGAAATTTAAAAAGATTATAGTAATGGTAGCTAACATGTTAGAAAAGAGGATTGTACCTCCTCCTTAAGGGACTTGGAAAACCTATAATAGGTCTAGTTAAGACTTTTTCACCTCCATCCTTATGGGAAGAAATAAAGAGAAGCTTGTTTCTTGAGGTCTCTATGACAATGAAATCTACCCATCATTAATCCAAACCACCTAATCTATGAAAAAATAAAAATAAAATTTATAAAAAGACTCCTTCCATATCTCCCCCAACTAATTCTTTAAGCACAACTAGTAGGCAGGTAATGAAGAAACAAAATTTATCAAGATTTATTTCACTTGTAGAGAACCATGGGTTCCAAGGCATAGGTGCTTATGTAAAGGATAAGTGCATTTCATTGAGGTTGTTTAATATTTTGATATAGATGAAATGAAGACATATGATACTGAGAAAGAAGTGGAAGTGGACAAAAATAAATTTAAGATAGTAAGGAACTTACTATAAAATCTTTATCTAGTGCACATAGATATCACCCATTCAGAGTACGAGGAGTTATAGATAAAAATAAATAATTATCCTCATTAATAATGGTGCTAATAACAACCTCATAGGTGAGGGATATGTTCTCAAAATTTGGTTGAAAACTAAATAATTTGAGGGTTTCAATGTCACTATTGCTAGTGGTTTTACCATAACTTGTCCTTGAGTACTTCAACAACTAAAGATGTCCCTGGGTGACTATTACTTATGTGATGATTTTTATGTGGTAGCTATTGGATAAAATTGATGTTGTTTTGGGTGTACAATTACTGCATTCTACTGGGGATATTATAGGAATCAACAAACCATGGAGTTTCAATTTCCAAGCATTACTTCCTACAATGGCATAATAGAACATCCTATTACTCAACTACTATGAATACATCTCAATGCACTATAATTATATTAAACCTATCGTACCTATGAAGTGTATACCTGTAGCTGCAACACAAAACACTCAATACATCATTACAAGCATGGTTAGAAAATTTAGAACAAATAAAGATAAAACCATGGCTAATCGGTCTATCACCTCCTAATAAATGCAAGTGTAGATTTGCTCTCAGATCTGGATAAGAAAATTTGAGTGACTTGACTACACCTAGATGGAGGATTTAAGATGATAATGATGCATTTAAGCTAGAAAAGAGAAATATTAAGCTACATGATTCTAGAAAATAAGCTAGATCTAAGAATGTTATTACCTATAATAACAATGCTCAAATGATATGCTAAGAGATATTATGCCTACAATAACAATGCTCAAAATGAAAATGAGATAGGATCATTATTTCTCCAAAATGGGGTCTATTTATAGGATTTCCAAGGCTAGGGGTGAGGTGGTAGGAATCAATGGTCAAGATTAAGTCTAAAGATATCAATGGTGAAATTGGAGGAGGTTGGAAAAGAGGTTGGATGAAAGGGAACATTTGCCATCTCTATGGTGACAAGTGTCAAGAGGCTTCTAGAATAGGTTGGATTAAAGGTAACATTTGTCATCTCTATGGTGACAAGTGTCAAGAGGCTTCCAAGAGAGGGGACATGGGTCCCAAGAATGCCATGTGTCTCAAGGGGAGAGTACCCACACCATAGGAGGTTAGGATAAGGAGGTCAGGATGTGCAAGCTAAGGTAGGTTTAATTAAACCTAGGGTTAGATGGAAAGGGTTAGGTTTAGAACGGGTTAGGTTAGGTGGTTAGAAGTTAGGAGGCATGTGAGTAAATTGAATTTAAAATTCAAATAAGACTAATTAATTCTCAACAACTCATAAACTGATTTATTTTAATTAATTAGAAGATTAGAAGAATTAATTGAAGATAGGGGAAAATTAATTAATTTAAATTAATTAATCAAAGGGGATTATGAAAATGAACCTATTAAATAAATATTTAGATTTATTAATAAGTAGATGAAAGGGGGAATTTAATCAAATTACTTGGTGAATTCAATTAAATTAGGAAGGGAGATTAGTTAAATAATTGCTTATTTAATTAATTATCTTCATACCAGTTTTAGGTGTATACATTTTGCCCCTCTTTGAAGTGAGGTGTGATGACACATTGATTCAAAGAATAATCTCATTTTTATGATGATATTGGTTTGATAGGATGCCCCAACTATTGATTGCTGAATTGTGATACAATGATGCCCCCTTGGGAGATCAATTGACATAATTGACCTATGGAGTTTTGGGATTTTTACGAAATTGATATCCCGATTAGAAATTATTTGATTTCTGCAACTATGGTTGATGAAAGTTTGAGTTCTACAATCACAATGATGTGGTTCTTGATTATTGATAAAGTTTAATTGATTAGATTGATAAGATTGAGATTTAGTCTAGTTTCAGGAATGACACCTCCTGTATAAGACAAAGATGATCAAAGCATCTGGTTTCAGGAACGATATATCTTGTATAAGACATGGATTAAAACATTTGGTTTTAGGAAAGATACCTCCTGTATAAGAAATCATAGAATTGATTTAGATGCGACCAATTAAAAGAATTGATAAGATTGATTGGATAAAGAACTAAGAGTTTGTTTATATCAAATTGCAGAAAGATTTTGATATGCTGATGTTGATTCTATTGAGAGGGTAGCATAATATTTTCACTGGGTCGACAATATCTGGAGAGATATGAGTCATTAGTCTGATTGCGTATACACTTGTGATGATACCTTGATGATTCCTATGATAGATTTAACCTTGGATAAAAGGAGCAGGTGGGATCCCATGCAAGAATGAAATGCAAGCTAAATGCAAATAAAATGCAAATGCTACGATCGGATTAGTCACAGGATTATTGCATTTTGTCGTCATTGAGCTTTTGAAATTTGGGAAGTGAGTGAGATTCGATGGTATAATTAAAACATGATTTTGATATAGCAAGTTAGCACAAGCATCGAAGTATAATTAAAATGAGATGACCTGAGTGTTGCTTGCATAAAACAAGCAGTATTAATCATTTCAATATGCAAATCGGAAATGTCTTCAATGATACTCTAATGATCATATCCAAAGACAAATTTGCACATATTAATGATTAATTTTCAAATAGTAGACAAGAAAAATATCATGGTCCATCCTTGTTCCTCTAGTCAAAGACATCCTGGAGTCATTGAGAAATCATGATAGCGAAAAGCAATATAGAAAAGTGGAACAATCATGTTAAAATCATTATCCAAAAGATATTATGCACTAAAAAGGTGTGTGAATGTGTGTAGACTGACTTTGTGATAGCTTGATGGTTGATAGTTTGATCTCATGTTCAACATTGGATGTGTTTTATTTTTCTCTTGATAATATTTGTCTAACTATTGTTATACCTATTTGATTAAGCTCAAAATGATCAAGAGTTTTTCCCCCAACTAGGTGCAGGATTTTGCCCCAAGCCTAGAAACAAAGTCGTTATGATATACTCAATGATCCAAACCATGGAAAGAAGCCACCTGGGATGTCTGCGTATGTATAAAGGTTTTATTATGATCAGCGCTGATGGAAAATGAATGAATGCAAGTGGAAAGATATGCATGAACTAATAGATGGAAGAGCTAGCAGATCGATAGTGCCTGTTTGCTAGGTTTTCACTGTCTGTTTTTATTGCACTTTTTCTCATATTTCTTTTTTTTGTTTTGATTTTCTACTTTTTCACTTCTTTTTATTTTTTATTTTTTCTTCTTTTTCACTTTTTTTTAAATTTTTTTTGCATTTTCACTTTTCTTCTTTTTTTTTTTTTGTTGCTTTTTCACTACTTTTTTTTCCTGCTTTTTCAGACATGGAATTTTTTAGATGCATGCTATTGATGGGTTCTTCAAGCTGATCTCTATCATGTGTTGATATTTGATATGCTCTTGATCCAAATATCGTTGTGACCACAAATGGACCTAACCAATTTGGTTCAAACTTTCCTTTCTTTTCTCAATTTGCCTAGTTGCGTGGATTTTCTTTTAATACTAGTTCCCCTACTTGAAAGATTCATGGTTTGACCCTGTGATTATAGCTCTGGCACATTCATTTCTCATATACCTTTAAATGATCAAAGGCATTTTGTCTTCATTCATGGATCAGTTCTAACTCTTGTAATCTAGATACTCGTTGTTCTTCATCTCGGATAAGACCTTTTAATGATACTCGTAGAGAAGGTATCTCTACTTCTACTGGTAGTATTGCTTCTGATGCGTAAACAAGAGAGAAAGGTACGGCCCTTGTTGGAGTGTGAATACTGGTATGATAGGCCCATAGAGAACATTTTAATTGAATATGCCACTCTCTTCCAGCATCATTCACTGTCTTTTTGAGGATTTTCAGAATAGTTTTGTTTGATGTTCCCGCTTGCCCATTTCCCCGTGGATAGTAGGGTGTGGAGAATCTGTGTTGGATCTTGAATTTCTCACAAAGCTCTTGTACATCCTAATTCTTGAACGGTTGCCCATTATCAGTGATAATGGTCATTGGTATTCCATAGCCATAGATGATGTAATTCAAGATAAATGTAGCAATTTGTTTTCTTGTGATATTTGTGAGAGGTACTACCTCAATCCATTTTGTGAAATATTTTGTAACTACAAGGATGAATTTTTGACCATTAGATGAAGAAGGATTTATATTTCCTACTAGATCAAGACCCCATTGGTAGAAAGGCCAAGATGTTGCCAAAGCATGAAGTTCTTGTGCTGGTGCATAATTCAAATTCCCATGGATTTGACATTGTTTGCATGTTCTAGCTATCTAAAAAGAATCTCATTCCATAGTTAGCCAATAATAGCCCAATCTTATGAGTTTTTTCGAAAGGGTAAGACCACTTGAATGAGTACCACAAATTTTGTTATGGACTTCTTGTAAGGCCTTCTCAGATTCTTCTTGTTCGAGACATCTTAAAAGAGTACTGTCTAGACCTCTTTTAAACAGGGTATCCGTGATGAGAGTAAAATGGGAGTATTTGCGAATAAAGTTTCTCTTTTGATTTTTTGATAAGTCGAGAGGTAGGGTGTTATCTTTCAGGTATGTGTAAGTTTGGTTGTAACGCGAGGAATCATGCCCCACAAGGTGACAGATAGTTTGAGAATCAGGACAATTATGAGCAAGGTAAAACAACTCATCCACCAGGAATTCATAACACTGTTGATTTTCCTATGTCTGAAGGAGAGAAGCAAGTGTAGCCATGACATCTGCTGCTTTATTGTCATTTCTTAGAATCTTCTAAAAATTTATTTCTCCAAAGTATTTCTTGATGTCATCAACCATCTTTTTATAAGGCATCAACTTTTCATCCTTTGTTTGATAGTCTTTATTAATTTGATTAATGATGAGCTGAGAGTCTCCAAAGACTTGAAGTTGTGTAATGTTCCATTCTATAGCCATTTTGATACCTATAACCAAAGCTTCATATTATGCTATATTGTTGGTGTATGGAAATCTTAATTTGTATGCTTTTGGGATTGTATGACCTTGTGGTGTGATGAATAGAATACTTGCTCTTGATCCGTGCTGTGTATATGAGCCATCAAAGTATAATTGTCATGTTTTTATGTTGATTGTTAGGATATCAACATCGGGAAACTCAATCTATAAAGGTCGATCATCTTGAAGTGGTGCCTCTACTAGTTGGTCTGCAATGACTTGTCCTTTTATAGCTTTTCTACCAACATACTCAATATCAAACTTGCTTAGGATCATGATCCATTTTGCTAGTCATCCTATTAATGTTGCCTTAAATTTTAGCTATTAACTTGATGGAGTGAGATAGTAGATAGTGTCATAATTTTCTAGAAGCAAAAACTACTGCCAAGCATGTGTTTTCTATTGGTGAATAGTTAATCTCATATCCTACTAGTGATCTATTGATGTAGTAGATAGCTCATTCTTTTCCTTCATTATTCTATTATGCAAGCAAAACTCCTAATGGCACTTCAGTGGTTGATACATAGAGTAACAATGGTTTTCCTAGAATTGGTGACATTATGATGGGTGGTTGTATGAGATATGCCTTGATCTTGTTGAACGCATCCTCACATTGGTGATCCCACTTGAAATGAACATTTTTCTGCAATAGATGAGTAAATGGTTAAAATTTATCTGCTAGTTGAGCAACAAATATTCTGATTAACTGGAGTCTTCCTTGGAGTGACCTAAGTTGACTTATATTCTTGGGAGATGTCATTTCCATGATTGCTTTTACCTTAGCTGGATCCACTTTGATACCTCCAGCTAAAGCAATGTATCCCAATAGAGTTCCTGAAGTAACACAAAGGCACATTTCTTAGGGTTTAGCTATAGCTTGTATTGTTCTAACCAGTCAAATATTTTTTCCAGTATCTCTATATGTTCTTCTCTATTGTATGGTTTATCCAAGATGTCATCCACATAGTCTTCCATGAATGTATGCATCATGTCATGGAATATTGTTGTCATAGCTCTTTGATATGTATCACCTGCATTCTTTAATCCAAAAGGCATGACGTTCTGGCAGAAAGTACCCCACGAGCATGTGAAAGTTCTCTTTTCTTGATCTTCAGGTGCTATTTTGATCTGATTGTATCTAGAGAAACCATCCATTAAAGAGAACATGGAGTGTCCAGCAGTTAAATCTACAATGATATCGATGTTAGGCAAAGGAAAATTATCCTTTAGACATGCGTTATTAAGATCTTTGAAGTCTGTGCATATTCTGATTCTCTTATCTAGTTTTGAAATAGGAACAATGTTGGATAGCCATTCAGGATATGCTACAGGTTTGATGAATCTGACATCCAATAATTTCTTTAGTTCTACCTTGACTAGAAGAGCAATATTAGGATGCATTTTCCTTAACTTCTGTTTAACTAGTTTGGCTCCTGGACTAACATTTAAGTGATTCATAATAAGCGTTGGATCCAACCCTGGCATGTTTGTATAGGACCAGGAAAAATTAATTTGTTGTCATATGAAGAATTCCACATATTTTTGCATTTCTTGCTCAGATAGAGAAGTCGCTAGATAAAGAATCTTTGGTTGCTCCGTTGTGCCAATGTTAACTGCCTCTGTTGGTTAGATCAAAATGGATGACCTTTCTTGATAATGCTCAAGTAAAGTGCCAAATCTCCCATCTTTCGGCACCTCGAGGAGGTTTTCAACGTTAGATGCATCCTTTCTTTTTACTTTTTCTTGATCTAATGTTTCCAAGAAATGGTTTTCAGCATTAGACTTGATATTCTTTTCGTTATTTTCACTTTTGCGATTAGGAGATTTGGCACCCACTTGACTAAAAGATGCATTGCTGAAATTCCTGGTGAGAGTTGTTACAAGTTCAATTGCATTGAGATATACAAATATAGCATGGTCATTCAGAAAGGTATCAATGGAGGTATGTCCTTCATTTTCCTAATCAATAAGCTCAGGGTGGATTACAGGTAAGAGGTCTTCAGGCTGGGATGTTTCAAGGATATCGAGGATCATGATAGATGTATAAAAATTTTCAATATGTATGTCGATGTCTAGAATGGTTTTCTTATTAGAATGACCTCTTATAATAAACTCTTGATCATCCTCGGTTAAGTCCACATCATCCGAATGTGATTCTAATTCAAGTGAACTAGTTCCTGATGTTTGTCCTGCATACGTGTGAACTACATTGACTCCTACATCTCCTTCAAAGCAATTCTATTCAGTTGATTCTTCAAAGTGATAGGAATCCCATTCCCATTCATTAGAATTTGTATCACTTGCAGCTTGCAATCTATATATTTGGTCATATAGCATTTCTTTTTCCTTTTTGGCTATATCTTTCCTTCTTTCATATTCAGCTTCTCCAGAACTGAGATTGAGTTCTGTCAATTTTTCTATGAGCTCTCCTTGACTTATATTAACTTCTTTCTTGTTTTGATTGAGATTTAATGCTTCTTGAGAGGTGCTTTTAGTTTGTTTCTCTTGTTGTGTAATGCCCCGCTAGGAAACCCCGAAGGGATTAAGCCAAAACACAAGAATAGAGTGCAAATAATTTATTTTTTTAAAAGTTAAACACAATATTAAGATACAATGAGATATCAAAGTTCAGATTACATAGTAGAAGACATAAACTAACACCTAAAGAGTTTCCCAATGTGATTACGTAATTACACGTTCAATCTTTCATTAAAATATAAGCCATGCATCTAATTTTATAACACACTATAATTTCATCATAAACTAATGAGATCTTTCCATGCACACTTAATTTCTTTAACAATAACTGAATATATTCCATTATCTAAGCTACATTCTTTCATAATTCAATTTACTACATTTAAAAGAGGACTGCATACATGCATTTAAGAATAATTTTATCTAAACCACTTTAAACATTCTAACATGATGCCATCCATACATGCTAAAACTAAAAAGGAACATAAATACATAAGCATCACAAAACACCAAATTGATCTCGGAGTTCACCCCTAGAGGGCTACATCTCCGGGTCTGCTCAACTGCAAGATCCCTCTGATAATTAAATAATAGAGAAGAATACATAAGTTTACATTATTTACAATCCTGCCGTCAAGGCAAACATAACCAGTAATACATATGACCGCATAGATCCAATTAATACATGAATGATCCCTGAATAGGAAAGGATCCCACTAAACATAATATGAAACAATAACAAAAGATCAATTGGAACATCTGTAGAACTAACTCTTCGCAACCCAAGGTCTAACATGATGTCTGGTTCTCACAAGGGCATAAGCAATAGGATGACTCCACAAAAGTGCTCCTATCAAGACAACACAAAAACATAGCGAACGTAAGGGACAAGTGTCATCACACAACCTGGTGTGGTTGCCATGACAGGTCTTCATAGGTTTCGGCCCCATCCACTGGGTTACCCTGGCAACTAATCTGAACCTCAGGCCCATTCAAGCCTCATGTGGACCCACACATCCTTTTGTGAAGACAAGGACGATGGTTTGCCATCTTAGGCCTTCTCACTACATGTCGAGTCTATACTAGCACTCATCCCATGTGTGAGGCACAATTATCTTACTTAGTGATTCATTAACTAACACTCTAATATACTATTAGATTATCACTTATTAGACACACTTTCGATGGGTTACCCAACAACCACTTTGGGCACGACCCCCAATCGAAAGCCACTTTCGCATACGACACTAGACCATACTCAACAAACTCCTAAACCTAGACATACACAAGGTCAACCAACCAGAGTTCAAAAATGGAGGAAACGACCATATGGTCAAACACGAATTCATATGAGGTGCACTGACAGATGATACTTTAACTAGAGACTTGACCAGCTATGGTCAACCACCAAACATCATACGATACCCACATAAAGGATATGACCATTTATGACACTACCACAAAACAACAATCAAACTCGAGACTGGGGACAGAAATAGGTACCCCAATTCAATCCATATGATAGGGTGCTATCAAACAAAACAAGGCTTGCCATTACTTAAGAAAAAGTGAATACAGAAATTAAACTTGCATAAGCAACAATTGGTACAGACAATATTTTTCCATATTGATTTAAACATTAAAAGTCGATCAAGTTTTCTAAAATGATCTAATTTAGATTGTAGTTACCTACCTCATCTAGGTACAGATCGTTCTTGGTTTTCTAACTCTCTAAGGTTCATTTGCATCGAACATACATAAATGCGTCATTATGAGTTTTTAAACCATTTTCACATGAATAAAATTAAATAAACATTAACCAACTAAATATGATATTTATTGTACACACCTAAAATTGGCTATGAGCAATTAAATAAATATTTTATATTTATTTAATAATTATTCTTCTATTAAATAGTTAATTTGAAAAGAGTAATTTATTTAATTCATTTTCATGTCTTTCTATTAATTAATATTTTATTAATTAATTCATCTATCCTATTCTTCTAAATAATTAAATATCTAAAATTTAATTATTCCTCTAACCAAATTAATTAAATATCTAATATTTAATTATCTCTTCCAAACAATTAAATATCTAATATTTGATAGTTATTCTCCTATCATATAGTCTCAAATATTAAATGATTTCTAAATTATTTAATCCCTTTTCCAACTCATTCTTCCATCTCCACTTCATCTTCCCTTTGCCAACTCATCAAACATGTGGCTAAGGAAATTAATATTTCTTAAATATTAATTCATCATTTATCTCCAACTTCCAAACTTAATGAAAATTGTGTACGTACACATATTTCATAACCATTTCCTATATTCTCTCCAACACCCCCTACATCTTAGGAAGGACTTGAGTCCACTTGTCCTCTCGTGCCTAAATTTCCTCCAACCATCCCTAGATTCTCTCAGCCAACAAACCAATCAAGGTGAGATGAGTAACACTTGTCTTCTCCTTCCCCCTTTCTCTCAACCTTCACCTTTGCTCATAGCCATTCAAATCTGTAGATCTGATCATGACTGTTGTTTTGAGCCACATCATCTTATCCTCTCAAAGTCTATAAAATCAAGACCTTTAGTTGAGAGAGTTAGTCTTCAAAATAGTTTTCAATCAATCATATGCATCCATGAGTTTTTGAAGCAATTAGCAAATAGCAAATATCATTTTAGCAATATAATCATATAGCATTATCATTTTACCATAATCATGTAGATTTACATATCATACTATCAGTTAACTACAAGTTATCAGTCCATTCTTCATATGCCATCTTGGAAGCCAACAGTGCGTTGTCTGAGAGCACACCATCTGCAACCAGGAACAGTGGAGTTAGGACACAATGAGACATAAGCCATGAAGGTAGAATAATGTTTTATTTTAGTATGTATTTCATGTAGTTTCATTGGTGGATTTTGAATTTCCTATTTGCATTTCCATTGTATTTTGTGAAACTAACTTATTACAGGTAACATTCTGAGGATGAAATTCAAGGTCACACATTTTTGCAATGATTTTCATTTTGTTGACTAGGATTTCCAATTCCTAGTTTAGAAAATCATTTGCTATGTGGGGCTAAAATAACCACCATGCTTGTTGGAGCAACATCTTCAAATAGAGGATAGATAACATTTCTATGGAAAGTTAAAAAGAACACTTATATTCCATGCCTCGAAAGTGGTAGGTATATGCTCTCCCCTTAATTGGGTGACCAAAAAGCCAAACCCACTCTTTTAAGCTTTCTTTACTTTCAAGCAATTAAATCCTTTAGAGGGACTACCTTCCCGAGCTGCCTTGAGGGGGCCAGTGACAGGGGAATGAGCTAAAGTGGAAACGGGCTAATACCGAGTCCTTCCAATCCACTATAATTAAATCTTGTTTGTGACGAAAGTTCCAAACAACATGTGTTGATAAGTTCATACCGACACTATGTTTCCCCATAAACCCTATGGAGTGTAACCTCTATAGGCTGGGAACCTTCTATATTTACAGAGATGAAAGTGCCACATGTATGGCCACAGGACTGGAAGCCTTTACTAAAAACCACTTGTACTAGTTCCCAAAATCCTTCTAGTTGTTGGCATAGGAGGTCGGACCATTGAAGCGGCTCACATACATACGGTTCCTAGTAGAGATATAAAGTTTGCCATGGGGAGTTTTCATGGAAACTGGTGCTTGGCTGCCCCGAAGAAGTGAGTACTAAGGGTGGAGCCAGTGGGGTCAAGCATCTAAATATCCTCTTTGAATAGCGTAGCCTCGGGGGAAACCCCACGTGAGATTCAACAACTATTGTCTCAGCCTGCCATAAGATTTGTACTTGCTTGTGCATTTTATTTATTAAACATTGTGTCTTCTATGTCTGTAACATGTTCTAAATGGTCAAAAATTGAAGAAGATCATCATCTATGAGTGAGCAAAAATCCAACAAATTGCTAAAAAAAATTGATCAAAAGGGTAATACAAAGGCTTTCCAACATTTTAACACTAGATCAAACCAAGTGATCAAGAGTATATCATCCAACTATCTCAACAACAATAATACCAGGATAGGTATTCAAGTTAGTCAAGTTAAATTTCCATATCAAGAGACTTTATCCATATCATTTGACATACTTTGTCATAGGGGCCTAACGAACAAACCCTCTATTTGACTTAGTGAGCTTGAGTATCCAAAATAAAGTATGCATCAAGTCAACAACATCAACCTATCTAAACTGAAACTTTGATCTCTCATGTGATCATCCCTTGTCAGTTGAAAAACAAGAAGCTTATTCAAAGGAAATGAGTCATATCCTAAATCAAGATCAAGATATCATGGCTCTCCAATCTAATCCCATTTTTGATCAAGATCCTAGCAATCAAGAATCTTATGATGATCCCCTAAAATTTTGGTATTCCATCCATGATGATCCCATTTTATCTCAAGAGCAAAGTCCCATTCAACATCCTCCTCCTAATAAAGAGCATGATATCCCTTCCATCCCCTTCACTAATATAATTCAAAATCAAGTGGAAAACACAAACTCAAATGATCCTACTCCAAGTCAAGATCAAGAAAACTCTTCATCCTCCAAATCCATTTTAGGTCCTTTCATTCCAAAGTCAAACTCTTCATCCTCCAAATCCATTTTAGGTCCTTTAATTCCAAATTCAATCTCTTTATCCTCCAAATCCATTTTAGGTCCTTTCATTCCAAAGTTAAACTCTTCATCCTCCAAATCCATTTTAGGTCCTTTCATTCCAAAGTCAAACTCTCTATCCCTTCCATCCATCTTGGGTCCTTACTTCCCTCCATCCACCATTCCATCAGCTCAAATGATCCATACAAAATATCAACAAAGGAACGCATCTTTGAACTTGTTTCAAATAACTATCTAAACATCTTTTCAAAACTATCCTTCCATCATTTCCTTCATCTATTTTGGGTTCTTATGTCCCAAAATTCAATTATCCTCCATATCTTCATCACTTCTCAAGTTGTGTACCAACACTCATCTTGAATGCATTTCCATCTATCCTCACACAAGTCTTCAAACATTCTATCTATTATCCAACACATCTTTTCTATCCCTCCATCCCTTTCATTCAATCCTTTGCATAAATTCATCATTTGTGAAATAGGAATTTGTGTCATTTTGTCACATGCTTGCCCATGCTTGAATATCATGTTAAGTCCATTTCCTAGATATCTATTCATGATACACTTAAGAATCTGAGGTTGTTCCTCTTTAACATTATCTTTTGGTTGGGATACACACTCAATCCCGAAAAGAACCACTTATCGTATCTTGGTACCGACATCTTTTTTATTACTATATCTTGTACACTTAATCAATTGCTCTAAATCATTGTGATCTCTTAGTCGAAGACATGGCTAGTGAAAAATCTAAAATCTTGCTTTAGTGCCACTATAATTATCAGACCCGTGTAAGTTTCATTACTTACAAGCCAATGCAATAAAAATAAGAAAAGAAAAAGACAATATCAAAAGATCCAAAGCATGATTAGAAAAAGAAATATCCAGAAAATAAAAGAAAAAAATCAAATGTCAAATGCGAGTAACTCCATCGGGGCTATGGATGCCTGGCTGGCAATGGAGTAATATTTGTGATGTTACAGCGATAACCTCATTAGAGCTATGGATTCTTGCTGGCAGCAAGGCTCTATCCAAGATGCTTTTGAAGTCAAGGTAACTCATGTAGCTAGCCACGCTGGATTCCGAAGATTACAATGATCATATGAGCTAGAATGAACCCAATTGCACACACATGGGTAATCAAAGACTAAGTACCTTGATCCAATTTGGGATTCTTCTTCCCTTTTGAGTCTACTTCCTAGTTTCTAGATATGTTTGGTTGAATTTATCAGAGGTTCTAAGTATGGGTTGGGTCTCTATCTTTGAAAAGTTCAGGAACATTTATTCAGGTTGTGCTAAATACTATGACAATCTTACATATCACCTCTTTACAAATGGAGACTTCTATACTTGGGGTCAAAGTTTTATCCACTCTATTCTTCATACCACATCTCCCATTATCCTTCCTCCAGTATCCATTACTCTATCTAAGTTCATCTAGTGCTATCTATGATCATGCTTTATGCTAATCTATACCATCCATCCTAAATATTCATTTCTTCCATCATCTATCACTATCTACGATCTTGTTTCTCCTATCAATATCCCCTTTTCCATCCTTGATCTTGATCAAAACTAAGGACAAAAACATGATTTCACAAAAAATCTCTTGACGTATCTCCTCATAAGCTACCTCCATCTTTCACCCATTCATCTTCAGCTCAACAATTCATCCATTCCTTGTCTTGCTATACATTGGGGAAACCAAATACATATTTCTTCTAATCCAAAAAGCTCAAAAAATAAAAAAATGTCCAAAAACTTAAAAAAAGAACAAAATTGAAAATCAAAGCATGAGCGCATGGCCCATCCATCAAATCAACAATAGGAAAACTATCAAATATTGCAATCAAACTGATCACATGTCTTGTTAATCAATTCATCACTTGAAATCTATCAACATCAACATTTATTATATAGAGATAGCTACACTCGAAACTAGACAGATCGATCTTACACAAGGTACTCACTCTTTGAAACCAGACATTCTTATCAATCATCAAACAAATCAAAACAATGGCATAGATCAATATGACTCCTAGATTTTGTTCTGGGTAGTCTTATCTTTATCAATTGATGGAAGGACATGTTTCATCTCTCAAAAATCAGGAAAGACAAAAAAATCAGAAAAATAAATCAAAATGTGCAATAAAAACAAGTGGTTAAAACTTGGTAAATAGACGCTATCTAAAAAGTGAGTTCCTCAATCTATGAGATTGCTTTACGTACCTATCCACGTCATCATATCCAATCTATCACTTCCATCATATCCTAGCTTATCCATTCCATCTTTAGTATCCATTACTTTGAACCATTTCGTAGGAAATAAGCAGCTTACCAGCAATTATCAGTTTTTGACATACTTGTTGTAGTCACTGTCTTAGATTTTATAAGAATCAATCAATCTGCATTTGTACCCCTCCATGGTTTGGATATTGATCAATTCATACATCCATAATAAATTTATGTTTCTGCTAGGGGCAAAATCCTAATTCCTTTTGCTAAGGTGATCTTTTAAATCTTTGAAAAATCCAAAACATTCAGAAAACTTAGAAAAACCTAAAGCACCTAGGGTTTTGAAACAAATATCAAGCAACAAAGCAATGACAATCAAGGTATTTCATCAATAACTGAATCGTGAAACTCAGGAAAATGAAGAATCAATCAACAAGTAATATAGGATTATTAAAGATCATTCATCAAGATGATTATATCAGTTAATGACCATAAGAACATGTGCATACAAGGTTCAATGTTTATATCTTGATTTTATTGATAATAATGTTCTCTATGCAACTCAAGGATGTCCATGACTAGAGAAGCTATGATGGGGCATGATTATTTTCTTTGATTGTTGTTTGTGGTTTACCTCTTACTATGGTATGAACTTGTCTCAGGATATGATCAACAAAAGATCAAGGAGGACATTCCAAGTCATGCATGAAAGGGGATAATCCTTGTCTGTTCTGCAAGCAATACTCAGGTCAACTTGATCCATTATATCAAGTCACTTGTATTAACTTGCTATATCAAGATCCATGTAAGGAATACTCAGGTCATCTTGAATCATTATGTCACGTTGCTTGTATTTTCTTACAACATTTAAAAGCTCAATGATGAAATCAAGCACTATTACAAGATCACATATGAAGAATGGAAGTACAATTTTTAGTTAGATCATTTCATTAGCTCATTATTCGTCTGCATTATAAGAATTCATTGTCAAGTTGCATTATAAGCATATCATTTCATTAACAAATTAATGGTCATAAATAAATATTGAGTATTCTTGGACAAACAAAAATAATTTGCATTTAATCATTATAGGTGCATTTTAATCATCATTTATTCCATTTAGTTGCATTTTATCATTGCATTAGTTTGCATTTAATTGAGTGCATTTCATTTATCATATAGTGTATCATCATTATTATTTGCATTATCATTTTTATAACGATCATTTAGTTACATCTTTGCACTTAGATTCATAATCATCATAAACATTACATAAAAACACAAAAATATTTCATATAGATCATTTGCATTTACATAATCAAAAGCAAATCAATCATTCACTTGCATTCCATATAGATCATTGCATTTGTATCATTTAAGATAGAAATCATTTTCATTTGCATCCAAGATCATCAAAAATCAAAACAAAAACATATAATCACTGCATCCATATAATCAAAGCATATAGATCATCAAAGCATAAATCATCATCATCACATAGAGTAACATGCATATAAATCATCATCATCATATAGAGTTCATGTCTGCATATATATTGTCATAAAATAATAAAAGTCAAAGTATACAATGATATCAAATAAATAATACAAATGTCTCATCAAATATAAATCAAGTCAAGGCTGTCCTGTACCACTACCACCTGACTCTATCCATCCCTATGGCTATGGGCGAGAAGATCCTCCAGATGCCTATCTCCCATGCTCACCACTCCTCTAAGGAGGTCCCATGACCCCACCACTACTAGTATCCATCAGCATGGTGAAATGATAACTACCTGCTCTTTGGCTCTCTACAACTACCTCCTCATATCATTGTCACCAGTAGGAAGTCTCCTTCCCGGCCTGAAATAGTGCTCTAATAGTATCTGCCAAGAGAGTACCTGATCCAACCTGCTAAATATGATCTAGAAGACCCTGAGTATCCTATTGTCTCCTAACAGTTCTATCCCGCTCAGTAATAAGAGTTTGTACCTATGCTCAAAGTTGATCAATCTGTGCTCTCAGACTGTCAATAGTATCCTGCCCTAGCACATCATGCTCTGGTATAACCACATCTGACATATCATGCACTGGTGCAACCTGTTGTGGTGCATGAATCCCAATCCCCTCACCACCAACCGATCCAATTGCTGGAAACTCAGTACGAGTAACTCTCCAAATCCATCATCTAATTAGGGGAACATGATCCTCTGGATCCTCATCATCTTCACCATGAGCTGCAATAACCCTAGGATCTGGCTAAATCTATCCAAAATTAATGCCTCTACCACAACCCCCATCCAGTCTAGTCACCCTACCTCCTATCAATGGAAACCCTCTCGGTGATCTCATACCAGTCCTACCATGCTCTCTCCCAATCTGTCCAACATCTCTCCCACCCATAGGACATGGTCTCTTAATCCTGCCAGCTGATCCAAATGGTCCTCTACGGATTCTCAACCGACCTCCCCTCTATCCAAGTCTCCTACCACCACCTCCATCCCCACCATCATCTCCACCTCCCCCAGCCTCATGAGAAGCTCTAAGCTTTCATCTCCGTCTATGTCTCTTAGAAACTGGATCATCTGAATCATCATCATCATCTCCTGAACTAGGAGGAGGATTTGTTGGATCAGTAATGCGAGGAAATGGATGAGCTATTATATACTGAGCATACTCTGTAGTAACCCCAGGATCAAGAATGTGTAATCTCATATCATAAGCCACTCTCAGAGTAACAACAAACTCTACACGAGCAATCTCAAATGACAATGAAGGTCCCCAATCTCATCTATCTCTATACCGTCGAGCATATATCATCACACCAATAGGCATAGGCTAGATGATACCAAACTGTCTCAAAATCCGACCAATCAACTGTCACTCAACAATAAAAGGTATCCTATCAATGAGATATATACTTTGCATAATACATGGTAATGTTTGTGCATCATCCATCCAAGGCTCACAATCAAGATATGGTCTCCAAGTGATGCTATCTAATGAATCAAGCACCCAACGCCAATACTCCATCTTACCCAGCTTATGCTGAGTAAGAATACCTGCATAGAAATATACATATGGCTGCCTCTCTCCACAAACTTTGTGATGGATAGGCCGAGTAACATCAATGTGCTCCCAGCACCAGATCTGTAATAAAGTGCATCTAGTAGATAAACTCGTACTCTCATCATACACTACCTAGTGAAGATCATGATATAAATGTGTCAGCATGCAAACACCCCATGCATATCGAGTATGATTTTGAACCATACTAAGGAGAATCTCATCCCATCCAGCCAAAAAACCTCGTGATCTCCTATCAGGATATATAAATCCTCCAATCAAACCAGCAAGAATAACATGAAAAGCCTCATAATACATCACCATATCAGCACATCAGTTCTCTCCTCTAGCAATGTTCTCATCAGTAAACACAACTCTACAAGCCTCTATCCCAACCCGATCCTAATAATCATACTGCACAAGCTCGCCAGTCACTAGGATATGCAGAATCCTATAGACATCCTCCAGAGTCACACTAATCTCACCTGTCGACAAGTGGAAAGTGTTATTCTCGTTATGCCATCTCTCAACCAATGTTGTCAACAAACCTCTGTTATGCGTAATCTCAGGCATATATAAAAAATGGTGTAAACCACATGCAGCTATATGTCTAATCTTAGCCTGGGTCAACTCTAGAACTAAATGACGCACTGCGGGTAATTTCTCCTGACACTGGAGAACATTAAGTTTCTCCTATTTTGTCAAGAGAAATCAAACTGAATCATCAAATCTATCTATCAAATCAAATTGAATCATCAAATCTATTAATCAAATCAAATTGAATCATCAAATATATCAATCAAATCAAACCGAATCATCAAATCTATCAATCAAATGAAATTGAATCATCAAATCTATCTATCAAATCAAATTGAATCATCAAATCTATCTATCAAATCAAATTGAAGAAACTTACGTTGTCAAAACATTTTAAAACCTATCAATCATGGTTTTTTATCAAACACTGAGTTTACTCAAAAATTCTGATAAGCTCTTACATTAGAAACTAAATCGATTTCTTAGAGCTACTCAATCGATCAATCAAGCTAATCAACGCTATCTATCAATCAAGCTAATCAGCGCTATCTATCAATCAAGCTAATCAAAGCTATCTATCAATCAAGCTAATCAATGCTATCTATCAATCAAGCTAATCAATCCTATTAATCAATCCAGCAATCAAAGCTATCTATCAATCATGCAATCATGCAATCGCTAAATCAAGACCCTATTTCATCATCAATGTGTATTAAAAATGTTAAATCTACTTATCAAATTGATTTTTAGCTTTTGCACTTATCAAAAATATCAATTTAAGCAAAAGCACTATCCTATTGAGCATTTGCGCCAAACTACAACAAATGTGCTAAAACTAAATGCAAATGCGCTAACTTAGTGCATATGCGCTATCCTTTTTAACAAAAGTGCTAAAACTATAGGCATAAATGCTAATCCATGCAAAAGTGCTACCTTTCTGGGCATATGCACTAACAAACAACTCATTTGTGCTACCCTATGCATATGCACTACATCTTGAACATAAGCGCTAACAAACTAAGCATATGCGCTAATCTAAGCATTTGCACTAAACCTAGTTGCATATACGCTAAAACAAACTGCAAAAGTGCTAAAATAATATCAAAAAAATCAAAAAAACTCAAAAAATCCAAAAAGGCACTTAAAAACATGAAATTTTGAATTCAAACTTGAAAACAAGGCTTAGGATAAGATACATATCGGATACCCATACTCGACAGGCCACTGATATCGCCGAACTCGCTCAAAACAATGGTTCTCCACCAGAATCACCATTTTGCCACCTCACCAAGAATATTTTCAAACAAAAAGCTGACAAGGATAACAATTAAGTTAAAATTAGCCTTGGTTAATTTTATATTTACTATTTTGAAGAGTAATTAATTTCAATGGGGCAATTTAATTTGTTTTTTCCAAATGAATTTAATTGACTAAATTTTTATCATGAGATGAATCGTTCAAACCAGAATTTTCGACAATTTCACGATCAATCTCCTAAGGGGGCACACAATCAGGATTTTCAATCTCCATCAGGCACACTATCAAGACTTGATTTAATCTTTAAAACAATGTTGTTTTCACATTATTTCAAAGAGGGTCAAAATGTATACACCTAAAATTTTCTATGAGCAATTAAATAAATATTTTATATTTATTTAATAATTATTCTTCTATTAAATAGTTAATTTGAAAAGATTAATTTATTTAATTCATTTTCATGTCTTTCTATTAATTAATATTTTATTAATTGATTCATCTATCCTATTCTTCTAAATAATTAAATATCTAAAATTTAATTATTCCTCTAACCAATTTAATTAAATATCTAATATTTAATTATCTCTTCCAAACAATTAAATATCTAATATTTGATAGTTATTCTCCTATCATATAGTCTCAAATATTAAATGATTTCTAAATTATTTAATCCCTTTTCCAACTCATTCTTCCATCTCCACTTCATCTTCCCTTTGCCAACTCATCAAACATGTGGCTAAGGAAATTAATATTTCTTAAATATTAATTCATCATTTATCTCCAACTTTCAAACTTAATGAAAATTGTGTATGTACACATATTTCATAGCCATCGCCTATATTCTCTCCAACACCTCCTACATCTTAGGAAGGACTTGAGTCCCCTTGTCCTCTCATGCCTAAATTTCCTCCAACCATCCCTAGATTCTCTCAATTAGCAACCTAGTCAAGATGAGATGAGTGACACTTGTCTTCTCCTTCCCCCTTTCTCTCAACCTTCACCTTTTCTCATAGCCATTCAAATCTATAGATCTGATCATGACCGTTGATTTGAGTCACATCATCTTATCCTCTCAAAGTCTATAAAATCAAGAGCTTCAGTTGAGAGTGTTGGTGTAAATAATTATTCATCTTGGATATTATTACACCTTACTTAGCTTTACTTAGGAAATGCATTTCATTGTAGTTTGGGTTTGAGACACTTGGGTGTTTGTGCCACATTGGGATAGTGTGTGTAGGAGAATTTCCACCTTTAATGGTGTGATCTTGTTGTTACACTCCACATTCAGTGGGTGATCCACCTCATGTGGACTATTATATTGTTTCTCCTACTTACCCACACCTATTTCCTACCTACCCTTATTTCTTATTGAGCGACATGTCATGTTTGTGTGCTCACATATCCATATAGTCTTGCCTACATAAGGAGGCTCATATTCATTGTATGTAACAAACGATTGATGATCCAGTTGATCAGTATTTTCATCTTTATAGAATACAGTTTATTCCTATCATATATTTTGTTCTCTCTTATTTGTGTTTTCCATTGCCTCTAGATCCTGGCAATCTCACATGGTATCAGAGCCATTAGAGTATCATTGGTTTTCTAATTGAGAGAAATTTGATGCTATTTGGGGTTGTATATTTTGGAGTTTTCTATTGCAGGTTATTATTGAAGCTTGATGGGTCAAATTTGAGGTTACCATTGGATTTAGGAGGTCCAAGAAAGTTAGTTTTTCCTTTTGTTTCATCCAAATCAGACTTCGAAGGGCAAATCTAGAGGCATTTGAAGTTTGACATTGCGGTGGAAATTTTCCAGAAATTATAATTTTGCAGGCATTTTTCAAATAGCGATATTTCACTCATCCGGACTCATTTTTTCGAGCAATATTTTTTGTTTTGGGGTAGAATTTTGTAATCTGTATAGTGGTGCAAGAGTTTTCTGATTTTCGGCTACAGGTGTTTCAGAAATCATGAAATTTTGGTTTTTACAACTTTGGAGGCTTCATTTGGGTTCATATGGACTCCTTTTTAGGTGCCATTTTTTTTGAAAGTGCATATTTTTTCATCTACTTTCATAATCTACCATCTGTTTGCAGTGATTTTAAGTAGAATTATACTTTCAATTATTTGGCCATGCTTGGCATATTTGGTACTTGCATTTTGCTTGGATCTCAGTTTAGATCACTAGCAGTATTTGTTGAAGTCTCTTAGATCTCATTTTGAGAATTTGTAAATTGAAATCAGAAGTCCACTTTTCCTTGTTTTGCAAGTGGCCCATTGTATATGCACTAAGTATAAAGTGCCAAAATCACCATTTTGGGGGGATTTCTTGATTAAGTATTTCGGGGGTGGTGTCTTGTGTGATTGTGTCTCTCTCTATCTGGTGTTTTTTCATTTTGGTGCTATGGGTTCTCCTAAATTTCCACTTTTAACTCCTCATAATTATGCATCATGCAAGATTAAGGCATGGAATAAACTAATAGAAAAAGGACTCATTCATTATGTAAATGAAACTATTACAGCACCACCTGATCCTAAGGCTAATCCTAATTCTCAAATTGAATGGCTTACTAAGAATGCTATGGCACTTGGAACTCTTAGAAAGTATGCATCAGATGACCTCATTTTTCACATTGATAAGTGTAGAACAATTAAAGAGGCTTGGGATATTTTTAAGAAATTGTATGGTCAAGTTGATGAGATTAAGGGCTACAAGCTTGATAGTGAACTCACAACTTTGGATCCCAAGGATTTTGATACAATCCAAGATTATGTCACAAAAGCAACTGAGCTAAGAGCAAAGCTAAAGGATTGTGGAATTGACAAAAAGGATGCTCAATTGGTTTATAACTTGTTGGACAGGCTTCCTTCAGAGTATGTAGCCTTTGTATCTAGCTTTCACACCCATAGGTTAGCTCAAGGATCCTCATACACTTCTCCCTCATTTGATTCATTCACGAAGATGTTGATACTTGAGAAATCTAAATTGACCATGATGGGGATTCTCAAATCTTCAAAGTCACAAGCTTTGGTGGCTAACAAAGGGAATCAAATTAATCAAGGAAAAGGCAAGAATCAAAAGAAACCTAAGTCTAAACCACATCAAGATGGAGCACAATCTTCCTCTCCACAACAAGGTGATTCACCATTCTCACCTAAGAGGAAATCATATAAGGACAATCTTTTTTGTGGATATTGCAAGAAGTTAGGACATGATGAACATCATTGTTATAAGAAGGATATTGATGAGTTGAAGAATCTTCTTGAGAAGAATAAAATCAACCTGCCTTCTAGAATATCTACATTGGCTTCTTCTTCCAAGGATAAAGGAATTGATCACTCTTTTGGGGCAGATAAAGGAAAGGGACAAGCTCTTTGTGCTACTACAAGTCATGATTCAGGGAGATGGCTTCTAGATTCAGAGGCTTCTCATCATATGGCATCTTTGCAGTCTATGTTTTCTACATTTGAGCCTTGCCACATGCCACAGATTTTGATGGGAAATCATACATACATGGATGTGATTGGGAAAGGATCTATTGCCATTGGGGATAACTCCTTCAATGATGTATTGTGTGTACCCCACTTGATGAATAATCTTGTTTCCATCTATCAAATCACACATGGGGCAACTAAGAAAACTATGGAGTTCACACCTGATTCAGTTATCATTAGAGACTTGGAGAGTGGAGCTATCATTGTGACTGGGGTGGTTGATCATGCATCTTGGTTGTACTATTTTTCAAATTTTGGTCCTATTGATAAGTTTGGTTCTTCCTATGTTGATGATTAAGATTTTGAGAACTTTGGGCATTTGAACTTGGGGATTCTCACATGTGACCCCGTTCTTGAGCCTTGTATTTCATCTCCTTCTATTGATATCACACCACCTCTTGCACCTAATGATGCAACTAGTGCGACAGTTTTGCCTTCTTATGATTCAATGTAGTAGGATATTCCATGTCTTCCAGCTTCAGTTGATTGGGATGCCTACTTGACAGGCATTGCAGGTTTGTTTGTGGACTCCTACATTGCAGATTTGGGATACACCATTCATGACATTCATCTTCTCTTTCATGAAGATGATCCTTCTTTGATTGTTACAAGGGATCACTCTGACCCTCTTGTGCATTCTCTACATGATCAATCTTTAGAGGTTGACATGATTGTGGATACTTTTGTACAACACTTGGAGGAGGTCTCTTTATCTTTTGAGGAGACATATGAGTCTTTGGATATTGTTCTACATTCATCTCCACTAGATCTTAGAGTGCCTTTTTTAGTAGTGTGGCATAGTTTACCACCTTTGGAGGGGGTACCTTTCAGCATCGACATGGGGACACTTGAGCAGTTTTCAGAAATTCCTTTCATCATGAGTATTTTTGCTTCATCTTCCCTTCATGGTTGGGGAGAATTTTCGGATACACCTTTGGTTTTGTTTCTTCCTAAGGGGAGGAATGTTGTTCAATGGTCATGGAGTAGTTTCTTCATTCATCTTCAAGCTTCTATCATTGGTGCAGATTCCAGATTGAGGGGGGGCTTCCTAGTCTCTCTTCTTCTTCTCTCATATGGGGGGGACTTTTTCCTCACATGGGGTTTTGTCCTTCACATACTTCTATGAGAGTTCTTTGTATCTATTTTTCATCTCTCTTTTGGGGGAGGGTTTTTTCCCATTGAGTTTTTCTCTCTTTCCCCGCTTTGTGAGAGATTTCCTTGCATTGGTTTTCATGCTTTGCATTTGTACATGGGTACCTAACATGGCCTCATAGCCAAGACTCATCTTGCATTTCTTAGTTGAATTGTAGACTTTAGTGCATTTCCCTATGTTGCACTTAAGGGGGGGTGTTGGTGTAAATAATTATTCATCTTGGATATTATTACACCTTACTTAAGTTTACTTAGGAAATGCATTTCATAGTAGTTTGGGTATGAGACACTTGGGTGTTTGTGCCACATTGAATTTCCACCTTTTATGGTGTGATCTTGTTGTTACACTCCACATTCAGTGGGTGATCCACCTCATGTGGACTATTATATTGTTTCTTCTACCTACCCACACCTATTTCCTACCTACCCTTATTTCTTATTGAGCCACATGTCATGTTTGTGTGCTCACATATCCATATAGTCTTTCCTACATAAGGAGGCTCATATTCATTGTATGTAACAAACGATTGATGATCCAGTTGATCAGTATTTTCATCTTGATAGAATACAGTTTATTCCTATCATATATTTTGTTCTCTCTTATTTGTGTTTTCCATTGCCTCTAGATCTTGGCAAAATCTCACAAAGAGAGTTAGTCTTCAAAATAGTTTTCAATCAATCATATGCATCCATGAGTTTTTGAAGCAATTAGCAAATAGAAAATATCATTTTAGGAATATAATCATATAGCATTATCATTTTAGCATAATCATGTAGCTTTGCATATCATACTATCAGTTAACTACAAGTTATCAGTCCATTCTTCATATGCCATCTTGGAAGCCAACAATGTATTGTTTGAGAGCACACCATCTGCAACCAGGAACAACGGAGTTAGGACACAATGAGACATAAGCCATGAAGGTAAAATAATGTTTTATTTTAGTATGTATTTCATGTAGTTTCATTGGTGGATTTTGGATTTTCTATATGCATTTCCATTGTATTTTGTGAAACTAACTTATTACAAGTAACATTCTAAGGATGAAATTCAAGCTCACACATTTATTCTTCAAATATAACATCATTCTCATACTGGCTCAAAAACAATCTCTCCAATTTCATCTTTTCCAGAGCCTAGTTACACTATACAGATCAAGGAAACATATACATATAAGGAACCCAAATAAAGATAGCCCATTTCCAATTTGACCAATTATTTCCTTGCATATAAAAAAAATAACAAATTAAATATTAATTAATTAATATATACTTATTAATCCGTAATTAATAAAATATATAAACAATTAATAATTAATAATAAAATTAACAAATCAAGTATTTAATTAAAAAAATATGCATCAATAACAAAATAGAATTTGAATATTAATTAATGTATATATACCATTTATACAAATAATTAATAACAAATTAATCACAATTATTAATTATTGAACAAATTTATTCATAATTAAAACTTTATAAAAAAACTAACACTTAAATAATATTAAATTATTATTATATTTTTTTTATTAAAAAATATATATAAAAAAAAACTTTTAAAAAAATATTAAAAAAAAGGGGGGGTGGGGGGGTACCCACGTGGACCCCACGTGGACCCCCTGGTAGCTCATGCTACCTTTGGTAGCAGTCTGCTACCATTGGTAGCGCTGCTACGTGGTGGGGGTTTTCCTTGCCACGTGGGGTTTGGTATTTAATTTTTATTTTTTTTTTAAATTTTATTTACTCTGTAATACACACATTAAAAAAAACAGTCTCCTAGAGACTTAAGAAAAACAATTTTTTTCTCCAGAAAACTATAAGTTTTCTTAAATTTACATTTTCTTTCTCTTTTTGAAAGCCCAGATCCAAGGAAGGGAAAGATTTCTTAAAAAAAAACACTACATTGGGAAAATAATAAGGATTAACATCCATTATTCAAATCCTTCTACCAAACTTGACTAAAACAACTAATTTATCCAAATTAAAACTTAAATCAAAGAACATTCAATGGAGATTTTAACAAAGTTATTGGGAACAACCAAAATTCAATCTGGAGATTGGAAAGGAAGCAAGGAGAATTTAATTTCAGAAATTAATCTACAACTTCTTTCATTTTCCCCAAATAAATAAGACTTTCAACAACACAACCAAATTTATTCCAAAAAAAAAAAAAAACTCTGATAAACAAAGAAACCAAAGATATAAACCAGAATCTTACCTCATATAGCAATCCTAGAAAAGATTTAGTGAGGAGCCCAACCCGCAGGCTCAAGAAATTTCTTCTCCTCCAAAAACCCCAAATTTTTCATCCCAAAAATATTTTCCAAAAAAATCCGCCTCCCATATTTTTCCAAAAGCCTAGGTTAAATGGGGAAAGGTTTGACCAAAATTTAATTTTTGGAGTTAAAATATTTTATTTAAAATAAAACTTCAAAAATCATTCTTTTAAACTATATCAATAAATTAAACTTGCTATTCAATTTAAAATTGATTTTCTCAAATAACTGAAATTAACCTTTCTATTTCAAAATGCCAACAAGATTAAATTAATTCTATTTCAATTAAATTTAATCTTTCATTTTCAAAGGCATAAACATAATAAATTTAACATTAAAATTAACCATTTAATTGAACTTGCTACCAACTTAAATTGAGCAATTCCAATTAACGATTAATTGCATATAAATGAACCTATTGAATTAGTTCCCAAATATACTAATGTGTAAACACACATTAAATCAAATTAAACATTAAGGATTAAATTACTCAATTTAACCACACACCAAACACACAACCCAAGAAAGCCAAGCAGACAGATGACCTACATACCCAACCAAATGGAATATCAACGATGACTGACGACGCTCACTTGAGCACGACTATGGTCAAACGAAGGTCTCACGACCACCTAATCCAACTCTAAGGATCAAAGAGGTAAACTCAAACCTGCGAACCCAGGTGGAGACAAACCTCGCACCCATGCAGTACTGTACCTGAAATCTCCTACAACCAAGAGTCATACATGCATACATATATAAACTTAATGAAAGCATTAGCCTGAGCTAATAACACGAAATAGGAGAATTAATAACTTGCATGCGAATTGGTGTGATAACCACATTAACAGGTATGCACTTTAATCAAAACATCTGACTATAATCATTATATTATGATAAACTAACCAAGGTCAAACCGAGATTAGAAATTGATTAGGGCAGGGGTACTACATGTTGATTTGAAGCTTGCTTATTTTTCCATTTCATGTTTGCTAGTGTTTGTTGCTTAGCCAACGTTTCTTCTCTTTCAATTGCCAGTTGTTCTTGTTTGTTTTCATATTCCTCTTGTTGTTGACTAAAAGATGTGTCTTCTAGTAAAGTGACTTGTCCATACCCTAAGCCTATTTTGTCGATAGTCTACTGAGTGTAAGGTTGGATAGGTTCTGAGATACCTTCTTTTCTTTTTCCTATAGGACCTATTCTAGTGTATCCCATTCTTCTAAGAATATTAAATCCTTTTCCATACTTTTCTGTAGGTATGTGGACATTGTTGATCTTTTGTTGAAATTCTTCATCCTTGTATAGCCACTGTAGCACATCTATGTCTTTTGTTTCCTCTAATAAGGTTCAAGCACTAACAAATGCTCCATCAAATATCGGAAGATGTTTTACAATTGGTTGTTGTTTTGAATTTGATGGTTTTCCAAAGGATTTAGGAGAAAGTGGTAATTGTGATATTGAATATTCTTCATTCCCTCTATCTCTTAGCTGCATTTGTTTTTCCATACTTGACGAAATAGAGGCAAATGATTGTTCCATGGATTGTGTGTTCGAAGATGATGCCTCCCTATTATGAGGAACAATGACTTCTTGAATTGGTTTAAGATTACTATAATATTGAAATGGATTTGAATCTGCTGAGATCTTTATTTCTTGCCCATTGTAGGGAAACTTTAAGCACTGATGGTATGTTGATGGAACAACTTGTATGTCATGTATCCAGGGTCTTCCCAAGAGTATGTTGCATGATAAATATAAGTCTAAAACTTTGCATGTTGTGTCTTTCTACAAAGGTCCCACTCTGATGGGTAACATCACAATTCCTTTAGAGGAACGTTCTTCTTCATCATAGGCTTTAATGGTGATCTTTTTCAGGGATCATCTGCATCTTCTGAATAACCTAGAGCATGGACAAGACTCAAAGAGAAGATGTTTAAGCCAACTCCTCCATATATTAGGACACGTTTAACTCTAATGATGAATTTGATATGAAAGGGAGCGTTATGGGGATATTGCAGGGACATGTTGTCTTCTTCGGTGAATGATAAGTAGAGAGGGGTTGTGAGGTGTCACACCATAGTTTGGAATTATCAAGATCTTTGGAAACTACTATATCTACTAATGCTCATTCAAGAATTTATTTATGTGCAGGTGAAAGCTTTAAAATTTCTAAGATGGATATTTTTGTGGGTGTTTTTTATAATTGCTCCACTAGATTGTATTGTTTGGTAGTGGATGATGTGTTTGTTGTGGGACTCAGAAAAAAAACTTTGGCTTTGCTTCTTGTGATAGCATGAGATTGTTCTTGATTTTGTTTTTCTTTAACTACAATCACATTTACCACATTGTCATATGTATGAGCATAATTTACCTTCATTTTACCCTTACCATTGTTTGTTGTTGATGATTGACCCTTCTCATAGTTTGGAAGTGAAGGTTTAAAAGTTGTATGAGATTCGTTCGTTGTATGTTCATCCACAGTTATTACTCCATTATCAATCAAATCTTGGATGACATGCTTCAACTTCTGACAATTATCTATGTGATATCCCTTGTTTCAATGGAAATCGCAATCATGGTTATCATTCCACCAAGGTGGTTTTATTTGAGGTTTGTAGTTCCTTTCTTCTGGCAAAGTGATCAATTTTTTTGTGAGAAGTGTCTTTAATGCTGACCCACGGGTTTCACTAATGTTTATAAATTGTCTTCGAAAGAAATTTTTAATAGTTGCTTTTTGGTGATTGTTGTTTTGCTGAGCTATTGTTGAGTGAGTAGATAAATTAAAAAATGGTTGTTTTGGTTTCACATTGTTGTTATCCACTATTCCATCATTGATGATATTTTGATTTCTATTCCCAAACTTTGGTTTATCATTGTGGTTGTTGTTATTGGTGTTGTTATTAGGAGGATGAACTCCATCTTTGTATATTTTCAACTCACCTTTCTTTATCATGGCTTCCACCATTCTGATTCCATTATCAATCATTTTTCTGAAACTATAATTTCCTTTCATTTTTAAGTAATAACTCATTTGATCATTTAAGTTGTCGATGAATATATCCATTTTTGTACTCTGGCACCATACAAGGATACCGCAAAGCTAACCGTCTCCATCATTGTAAAAATGTCATGAAATATTCTCCACTTTTTTGTTTGGCGTTACATAGGTTTAGCATTGTTATTTCATTTTGTATGTTGTAAGAGTATTGTGAAACAAACTTATCCACCAACTATGAGAACAGTCTAATTCTAGGTGGAAGTTTGGAGAACCATTCCATAGCTAGTCCAGTTAAGCTTTTCGGAAATAATCTCATCAAGTATCCTCATGTGCAAAATCCATACTCATTGTGCAAAATTCTTGTATATGATCTTGAGGATCAGTGCTTCCATCATATTTTTTGTATCTAGGAGTTTCAAAACCTATAGGAAATGGTATCTTGTTTAGGTTTCTATCTAATAGATAAGGACAAATTTCTTCAAGTAAGTATCTTCTAACATTTCCTCTCTGCATAATTTGAATTTATGTTTGCAGTATTTGTAGTTGTTGTGTGAGACTTGTGATAGGATTATCAACATGATTTGTTCTTGTATGACCATGATTTTGCATTCTAGGAGGATCCAGATCTCTTATTATTTCATCTCTAGTCCTTCTTGTATCTTCATTGGATTGAACATTATTCAGAATTTCTACTTCACCTCTTTTAGGAATGTAAGTTTCTTCATTGGTTTTGGTGTTATTGGGAATTGATGTTTCATTCATTTTGAGACCAAAAATATCTTCATATTGTTCGTTATTAGGAGGAGGATCACTTTTATTTTGTGTGAATTTGTTCACATCAAAATCTTGGGGGAGTGTAGGGCCGGATTTTGCTAACATTAGAAAATATTTTTCTTTTTCCCCTTCCAATAATTTTTGCATAAACGTATTGAATTGAGGATCTTTTTTGATGTCTCTGATATTTTTGTTCTGACATTTCTCCTTCAACTTGTATTCATCTTCATGTTCCATGGTTATATGCTCTTTTGTTGTTTCCAATGTTTCGATTTCCGTCGTTGCAATTCTTTGTCTCAGAGCTCTAGTTAGAACGAGCATACACATGTGTTAGATATTGTGCTAGAATTTGATTGTCAAAAAAGTTGTTTTGATAAGTGATTCAATTGTCAAGGTAATTGTTATAGCACGATATGACCCTAAAAGATGATTCAACTATTTAAAGGTTTGCAAGTTTTTTGATCTTCGATTTTGGAGTGCAATGGTGATGATTTGATGAGAACCAAGTCCAGTAGGAATGATATATCCTACGATGTGGGCCAAGATTATCTTGACCAAACATTTTAGTTTTGTGATAGAGGATGATAGATCTTGATGAGAAACTATGTTTGAGTGATCAGTTTACCAAAGAAAGTGATAATGCACTTTGAGATGTTTAGATCTTGAAATTGTTGAGGGTGATCACTTGAAAATCTTGAGGTGTTTATGTTCTAATGTCTGATTTCGACGGATGATAACTTGACCAAGAAAACCAAGAAGACAATCCAAGCGAAGAATGACAGAGAACAGGTGCTTATGTTGGCATATGTGTAGAATATGTTGACATGATGATATTGTGTTGTCATTGATGTCAATATGTTGAAAGAGAACCGGTAATATGCTGAAGAGTGAACCGGTAACATGATGAAGAGTGAAAAGGATTATTGAAGGTAAGCAACTGATTGTGAGCCGACATATGTGAAAAAGTGAAGTGGTATGCTTGTCCAAGTGAACCGGTATGATATTTTGAATTGGAACCAATATGTCAGAATGAGAACTGATATATGGAATGTTTTGTATCTAGGGTTCATATGGCATAACCACCGGTTGGTATTCTCAACTTCAGGGTTTTCGATTGAAGTGTTTTGAGCCTGTGTGTTTCAACCGATGGTGTTGTCTGATGAGTTAGCATTGTAATAGAGATCAGATCATGTTGCCACGTCAGCCTCATGCATGTTAAAGATCTTGCATGAAGGAGATTGATCCTATCTACCTCAGGAATGTGTAAAGTCTCTACAAATGGTGGAGAACGCGTGATGGGTTATCACCTCCAAGAAGTGGTGAAGAATGAATGATGGAGAATATCTTGAGATCTGTTCAAGACCATTGTATTCAAATGCAAAATGTTCAATGGTCAGGATTGAACCGACTAAATTTCTCAACCTAAGTGTTTAGTGTTTAGGGTTTATGCTACCAACCTATTTGTTTCCTATAAGGTCGATGTGGTGTTTCATGTTGAGGTTGTTGGCAAATGTTGTTTGTGTATCTATGTGCAGAGATACATGATTCTTGCCAGACTAGTTGAGAGGATTCATACCTGCATAGTATGTATGTAGAAGGAAGGAACTAAAGTGGATCTACATTGGCATTGAGTGCTATTACCAGATCATTGTAATACCTATTGATCTCTAATCACTTCAATAGTTGGAAAATCCCTTAATAGGGCAACTTTAACCAGCTTGCTGTAAATCCTTTAACAGGGTGACTCAAAGCCATTGAGTTCATAAAATCCTTTAACGAGGTAACCTCTAACAGGGTTTGACCCTTAACCAAGTGATCCCTAACAAGATTGGTTCCTAACGAAACCTGTTGTAATAGTCTTTAACTGGACTAGGCTTCTAATAGAGCAGACTTCTAAAGAGTTCAAAATAGCTTGTGGGTATTCATTCCCACATGAAAAATATGTGTCATATGTGATGTCTTTTTCATGTGATGCTTTGTTGTTTTCTGTCAAGCGGTGAATCATGTTGATCTACCAAGTTATTATATCTTTGATGATAGATTATCTATTTATGCATAAGGACAAAGTGGAAATGAGGGAGTAGGTTGTATGTAAAGCTAAGACGAATGACCAGTTCATGTCTTTCATAAATGCATTGTGTTTAACCGGTAGTAATCTGGTTTGGACCGGTCTTAGGGATTGCTAGTAGTTTACAGTCTGCAATCAAACTGATTTAGGAAAAGTCTTTGTGCCTATACTGATTCACCCCCCCTCTCAGTACCAATTTGGTACTCACTATTCAACACTGAGTTATAAATTGGTATCAGAGTGTCCTCCAGGTCCTCTGTGTTGTAAGCTTAGCTGCTTGAGGGAAAGATCCTATTGTAATGATGAAGAGGGAAGGTTCAAAGTTCAACAGAGATAACTTTAAAATATGGAAGGACAAAATGAAGATATACATCAAAAGCATTGGTGCTCAACATTGGATCTATGTTGAGAATGTTTATGTTATCCCTACTGATACTCTCACCGATGACCAAAAGAGAGAGATTGAGGAGAATGGGCAAGTCATTGAAGCCCTAATCAGTAGATTATTGATGTCCAGGATAAAGAAAATCCCAAAGAAGTATGGGATACTCTTGAGAATATCTATGGCGGTGATGAGCATGTAAAACAAGCTAAGGAAGAAAGCCTTAGAGGGAAGTTTGAAGACATGCAAATGGTTGATGGTGAGACCATTCAACAATATGGAATAAGAATCAAAACTGTTGTTGGAGATATCGAGAGTGTAGGTGGTAAAATGGAAGATTCCACTATTGTTAGTAAAGTTTTGAGATCCTTATTACTGGTCTATGCAATAAGGGTTGTTGCTATTCAAGAGTTGAGATCAATAGACAAGACTAAGATATCCCTAGACTCCATCATTACAAAGTTGACAGCCTATGAGCTAAATAGTTTTGATGGCAATGTTTAGAAGACTGAATCATCTTTTAGAGCATCTACTGCACCATCCAAAAAAGGAAAAGAAGCAAGTACCAGCGGTGAACCAAGATAGAGAAAATGAATGGATGATGAGAAGATTCTGATGGAATTTGAAGCTCTTCTTGCCAAGAGACTTCCTAAGGGAACCGGAAAATATAGAGGTAACCTTCCTTTCTGGTTTGTCCTTGCTATCACCATTAGGATAGTTTATACTCCTTATGAGTACTGGACCGGTAAGACACCAGTGGTAAGCTACTTCAAAGTGTTTTTTAGTAAATGTTATATCAAGAGGAGTGAACATCAGAGCAAGTTTGATGCTAAATGTGATGAGGGAATATTCCTAGGGTATTCCACTAAGAGAAAAGATCTCAAATGTTTCAACAATAGGACTCAGAGAATTGGTGAAAGCATCAATGTTAGGGTTGATGAAAACTCTGAGAAATCAAAGGAAACCAACAAAGAGCATGTAGGAGATGAACCGGTAGTAACCTTTTGGGAACTGGTTGTAAATCAGCCTAGCACCAGCAATTGTGCTCCTACACTGGTAGATGCTGATGAAGATGAGGAGGATGAATAAATGCAAGAGGAAGCTATTAAGAACATACCTAGGTATGTCAAACTCAATCATGATCCAAAGCAAATCATACCAGACAAAGATGTAGGAATTCTTACAAGAAGAAAGGTCAAAGAAAGATCATGTATGATCTCTTAATTTGAGCCTAAATCATTCAAAGAGGCACATAAAGATGATGAATGGATCAAGGCAATGGAGGAGGAACTTGACCAAATAGAAAAGAATGGTACATGGTCTTTGGTACCCAGACTGGAGCATAAAAATGTCATTGGAACCAAATGGGTTTTCAGAAATAAGCTAAATGAGGATGGCACAGTGGTAAGGACCAAAGCCAGACTAGTATGTAAAGGATATGTCCAAGAAGAAGGAGAAGACTATGATGCAACCTTTTCTCTAGTAGCAAGATTGGAAGGAGCACGTATGCTTCTTGCATATGTAACTTTTAAAGGATTCAAGGTATACCAAATGGATGTAAAATCTGTATTTTTAAATGGAATACTTGAAGAGGAAGTGTATATAGAGAAACCAGATGGGTTTTCCCTATCAGAAGATAGTGACATGTCATGTAGGCTACATAAAGCCTGATATGGACTGAAGCAGGCACCAAGAGCATGGTATGAACACTTGCATTCGCATATTGTGAAGATAGCAATATCAACTTGAAATCAGAAGGAGATCAGATTCTGAACTACAAAGTATTTGTTGATGACATAATCTTTGGTGGAGATGACAAGATGAGTCATGAATTTGCAGATGAGATGAAAAAGGAGTTTGAAATGTCACTCATAGGGGAAATTAAGTTCTTCATTAGACTGCAGATTCAGCAAATGAAAAATGGAATCATTATTACTCAGTCCAAGTATGTCAAAGAGGTGTTGAAGACCTTTGGCATGGAAGACAGTAAACCGGTTGGTACACCAATGGTGACTGGTTGTAAACTATCAAAAGAGGATGAATCAGCATTGGTAAATGAGAAGGAATACCGATCAATGATTGGTAAGTTGCATTATGTAGTGCATAGCAGACCATACATTGCACATGCAATGGGTATTACCGCTTGGTTTCAGCAAAGCCCAAGAGAATCCCACGTGGTAGCAGTCAAGCAGATTCATAGATATCTGAAGGGAACTATTGACTATGGGTTATGGTATCCATACAATAATGATTTCAACCTGAAAGTGTTCACAGATGCTAATTGGGCTGGTAATGTAGATGACCAGAAGAGCACAACCGATGGTGCTTTCTTTCTTGGTGGAAGAATGGTCTCATGGATGAGTAAAAAGTAGAGTTGTATCTCTCAGTCTATAGTAGAAGCAGAGTATGTTGCAGCTTTTATGAACTACACCCAGACTATTTAGATGAAGTATGTATTGAATGGCTTCCAAGTTCATGTATCTAAACTGGTAAGTATATTTTGTGACAATAGAAGTGCAATTAACATATCCAAGAATCTGGTTTTACATGCTAGAACCAAGCATTTTGAACTCAAGTATCATTTCTTGAGGGAAAAGGTTTAGAACAAAGAGGTAGTATTGGAACATGTTTCCAGTAAGGAGTAGTTAGCAGACATATTCACCAAGCCTCTACCGAAGGCTACTTTTGCCTATCTGAGAGGTGAGCTAGAGGTACTATCCCTTCAAGAGGTAATCTAAAGGTTTGTACTCCACATCAGTCAGATCTTACTTTGCTATATCTTTTTAGGATTGATGTGTTGAAGGATGCTACTCCTCAGGGGGAGTAGCATAGTGGAACAGGAAAGCTTGTGCCTCCACTTTGACATTGTTGTCAAAGGGGGAGAAGATGTGAAGTAGAAAAGATATCTACAGTATTAAGGAGAAGATGTGATGCAGAAAGAGAGATATCTTTATATATTGCCATCAATGCCAAAGGGGGAGATTGTTGGCATATGTGTAGAATATGTTGACATGATGATATTGTGTTGTCATTGATGTCAATATGATGAAAGAGAATCGGTAATATGCTGAAGAGTGAATTGGTAACATGATGAAGAGTGAACAAGATTATTGAAGGTAAGCAATTGATTGTGAACTGACATATGTGAAAACATGAAGTGGTATGCTTGTCCAAGTGAACCAGCATGATGTTGTGAATCAAAACCAATATGTCAAAATGATAACCAGTATATGGAATTTTTTGTATCTAGGGTTCATATGGCATAACCACCGGTTGGTAGTCTTAGCTTCAGGGTTTCCAGTTGAAGTGTTTCAAGCCTATGTGTTTCAATCGATGGCATTGTGTGATGAGTTAGCATTGTAATAGAGATCAGATCGTGTTTCCATGTCAGCCCAGTGCACATGAAGGATCTTGCATGAAGGAGATTGATCCTATCTACCTCGAGAATGTGCAAAGTCTCTACAAACGGTGGAAAACACGTGATGGGTTATCACCTCAGAGAAGCGGTGAAGAAAGAATGATGGAGAATATCTTGAGATCTGTTCAAGACCATTGTATTCAATGGTCAGGATTGAACTGACTAAATTTCTCAACCTAAGTGTTTAGGGTTTAGGGTTTATGCTATCGACCTATCTATTTCCTATAAGGTTGATGTGGTGTTTCATGCTGAGGTTGTTGGCAAATGTTGTGTGTGTATCTATGTGTAGAGATACGTGATTCTTGCCAAACTAGTTGAGAGGATTGATACCTGCATAGTGTGTGTGTAGAAAGAAGGACCTAAAGTGGATCTACATTGGCATTGAGTGCTATTACCAGATCATTATAATGCATGTTGATCTCTAATCACTTCAATAGTTGGAAAATCTCTTAACACGGTAGCTTTAACCAGCTTGTTGTAAATCCTTTAACAGGGTGACTCAAAGCCATTGAGTTCATAAAATCCTTTAACGAGGTAACCTCTAACAGGGTTTAACCCTTAATCAAGTATTCTAGTCATCCCTTAACCAGGTGATCCCTAACAGGATTGGTTCCTAATAGAACCTATTGTAACAGTCTTTAACCGGACTAGGCTTCTAATAGAGCGGACTTCTAAAGAGTTCAAAACAACTTGTGGGTATTCATTCCCACCATGGTTTTTCCCAGTTGGGTTTCCACGTGAAAAATATGTGTGTCATATGTGATGTCTTTTTCATGTGATGTTTTGTTGTTTTTTGTCAAGTGATGAATCATTTTGATCTAGAAAGTTATTATATCTCTGATGATAGATTATCTGTTTATGCATAAGGACAAAGTGGAAATGAGGGAGTAGGTTGTATGAAAAGCTAAGAAGATTGACCGGTTCATGTCTTTGACAGTTGCACTGTGTTTAACTGGTAGTAATCTGGTTTGGACCGGTGTTAGGGATTGCCAGTAGTTTATAGTCTACAATCAAACTGATTCAGGAAAAGTCTTTGTGCTTGTACTGATTCATCCCCCCCTCTCAGTACCAGTTTGGTACTCACTATTCATCACTGAGTTATCAACTTATGATTACTGCAAATTGATCAAGCAAGAATGATAGATTCGATAAAAGGCATGCAAGAATACCTCTGGATTGACAAATACAAAGACTCGTACAACAAAATACCCAGCCCCAAATGACAAGAGATACAACTCTATATGACAAATCAGAAATTTCATGTAAAAATCTCAGTTTCATATGACATTTCTTTTTGAACAATACAATTAAAGATTAACCTCATGAAAAATCACCAGATAGTATGACAGAGAACAGAGCATAGATAAAAAAAAATTATTTTGCCAAATTTTGATTAGTGAATTTTGATGTTTTGCTTATGTTTTCTAGTTTTTAGATGTCTGATTTTTCAATTTAGGGATGAATACAAAGCAAATATGTGATATGTTAAGTGACCTGAAGCATGATAAACCCTAAGTAAGTTGGCTGAGGAGAGAAAACCTTTTCTTGCAAACTTAGGTACACACCTGATAGCTAATCAGAATACGATCATTGAGTCTCATGCAATGGATTCTCAACACCGTATTATCCAACTCCAAACGCTAATGGGGGCACGATATGGAAAGTGTCTTGGGAGAGTTACTATCTCTCTTGCACAAATATTATCACCCTTTAAGAGGTCAATTGGGTAACTTCTAATTTAACTGGCACTAGTAAGGGATCTATTCGACACGTCAATGTATAATACTCAATTAAGAGGTTTGCTAGCCTTGAAAACCAAGGTTTTCTATACCCGAAGGTACAAAGGATTGCTATTCTCGAGCACTATCATCAACTTGATTTTCATCAAATCACATTTATTTTATAGTGGGATGGATTACTTGGCATTAGTCATTCCCACTTAGGTTGTTCCCATCTGACTGACCTTAATGGCTAAGAGTTATTATCTCCTTGGGAGGGCAGGCCCGCTAAAGATATGCACTAATGAAATTAAAAGATGAGTCTAGCTTTCTGATCACCTAACAAAGGTGAGAGCATACTCGCCAATCATCACAAACACAAATTACATGATTGTTCATTCCTTTAGCAAAAGACAAGTGTGCCTATAAAGATTTAAGAAATACACAAAGTTTTGTTGAATTCTTTTTAGGAAACCTACAAAATAGATCCATTAGTATTCATTGATGTGTTTTGAATTAGGGCTTTGACTAGCGTATCTTCGACAATCATTCTGTAGAAAAGAGTTAGGTTGCCAAAAATCTCACAAACAAGTCACAACTAGCATTAGTAAATCTCAAATCAAAACCTAAAAACCGTAAAATGCAGTCTATTTAAAAAAAAAGAGGCGGAGACACATATGACATGATTTAATCGCTGATATGACAAACTTTTCAATCTCATGCAAGAAAGGAAAGGAGCTCATACGACAAAGAAATGACCTGATATGAGTCAGAATCAAGTTTTATCCTAGTTCACAAAGAAGTTGGTACGAGATAGAAAAGAAGCTTGTACAACATTCTGAACCAAACCCGACAGAGATGAATGTTGTTGAAGCTTGAGAGGCTAAAAATGATGCTTTTGGCCCTACAGTGGGCGCCAAAATGTCATGCCTATGAAATGTATACCTACAGCTGCAACACAAAACACTCAATAGATCATTACAAGCATGGTTAGAAAATTTAGAATAAATAAAGATAAAATCATAACTAATCTATCTATCACCTCCTAATAAATGTGAGTGTAGATTTGCTCTCATATCTAGATAATCAAATTCCAATGACTTGACTACACCTAGATGGATGGTTTAACATGACAATGATGCATTTAAGATAGAAAATAGAAAGACTAAGCTACATGATTCTAGAAAATAAGCTAGATCTAAGAATTACATTGCCTATAATAACAATTCTCAAAATACAAATGAGATGGGATCATTATTGCTCCAAAATGGGGTCTATTTATAGGAATTCCAAGGCCAGGGGTGAGGTGGCAGGAATCAATGGTCAAGATTAAGTCTAAAGATATCAATTGTGAAATTGGAGGAGGTTGGAAAAGAGGTTGGTTGAAAGGGAACATTTTCTATCTCTATGGTGACAAGTGTCAAGAGGCTTCTAGAAGAGTTTGGATGAAAGGGAACATTTGTCATCTCTATGGTGACAAGTGTCAAGAGGCTTCCAAGAGAGGGGACATGTGGCCCAAGAATGCCATGTGTCTCAAGCAGAGAGTACACACACCATAGGAGGTTAGGATAAGGAGGTTAGTATGTGCAAGATAAGGTAGGTTTAATTAAACCTAGGGTTAGATGGAAGGTGTTAGGTTAGGTGGTTAGAAGTTAGGAGGCATGTGGGTAATTTGAATTTAAAATTCAAATAAGACTAATTAATTCTTAACAACTCATAAACTGATTTGTTTTAATTAATTAGAAGATTAGAAGAATTAATTAAAGATGGGGGGAGAATTAATTATTCAAAGGGGATTATGAAAATGAACCTACTAAATAAATCCTTAAATTTATTAATAAGTAGATGAAAGGGGGAATTTAATCAAATTACTTAGTGAATTCAATTAAATTAGGAAGGGGGATTAATTAAATAATTACTTATTTCATTAATTATCTTCAGACCATTTTTAGGTGTATACAAAACCCCTTTAGATTCATTTTAAGAGCACCAAATCAAAATTTCCTAATTCCCATTCTTTTAACTACTATCATGCCATCTTTAATGCATTATAGTATTACCTATATAGCATGTCCAATCCATTCCCTTATAATCTTACATCGCCATTATAACACTAATTTACATACCCATTCCAAGAGTTAAGCTCAAATAGAAAGTAATTTCCTTCCTACAAAATGCATATATTCTAATTCCATTTAAATCTATCCAATGGTATCTTATACAACCATGCATTCCAAATACTCATCTTCATAAATGATCAATATCCAAGTTATGACCATAATTACAATGATATGACCTATTACATGACTCAAGAACATATTATAATACATCACTTCCCATTAGAAATGAATACTATATCCTTTTACATCAAGGTACATGGTTCTCACTCCATAAATACAACTATGTCATGATATCTTTTAATACAATGCCATAAGGATCGTATAGTTCATAAGTCTACACCATGAATATATCCATAGATAAAGAGATAAAAAATCCACATACGCGCAATAGACATCCAACAAACAAAAGAACAACCCAATGGAAGAAGGCATAAAACCACCCAACCATGTGGAACCATTAGGAACCACTCCCATGCTAGGAGATGACAACAAGATCCCACACACTCTATAGATCTAGGCCAACACCTAACAACCAAGAGATATAACCCAAAATCATATCTGAAGGCTAGCTCCAAGTATAAGGCATAAACATAAGACTTCTAGAGGAAACACAACAAATCAAGACTAAGGCATTAGGACCTACATGTAGGGAAGTAGTATCAGCACATGCTATGTAGAATCCATGATACTTATGAAGAGCCATCTAAACCTTTGAGGATGACATGGGAGTTCGACTACCTGGGTTACCAAGGCCTACCCAATCCTATCCCGGATCTACATTATCATCCCTAGGCAAGATATTGGGGCCACAATGTTATTAATTATCTTATTAAGGTAAATTAATACTACCCAACCCACCTAGAATGAATTAATTAAGTTATTGTTGGCATATGATGAAGCAGTGACAATGTATGTTGTCATTGATGTCAATAAGTGCTCAAGCAGATGAATCAGTATGCATCGGTATGAAGATTGGAAGCGGTTATGGTCAACAAGGATGGAGTAGACCGGTGTCTGGGTTCACTAAGTTTGACTACCGGTTTGTAGTCTCAGTTTAGCTCTAGGGTTTTTGGTTGGGCTTGTGTGGGGCAACCGATGATGTTTTGTGATGAGTTAGTTAAGAAAAGGGATAAGGATCAAGATGCCATGTCAGCTATGTGCACATGAAGGATTTCTTCAAGGATCTTGCCCATAAAGATCGAATACTTTGAATGTCTACCTTAGGAATGTGTGTTTTTCTTAGAGGTATGTGAAAAGTGCATGATGGGTTACTGTTTTCCAGATGCGGTGAAGATTGGATGATGCAGAATGACTTGAGATCTATTTTAGATCGATTCATTCTATGTCTTGTATTTGATGGTTAGGATTGGACATTGTAAACCTAAAATGTTTAGGGTTTAGGTTTTATGCTACCGACCTAATTGTTATGTATAAGGTTGATGAGTTTTGTTATTGGAGATGTTGAAAAAAGTTGTGTTTGTGTCTGCATGTTTTGATACATGCCAAACCAGAGTGAGGAATCTACAGAGTGTGATTGCATAATAGAGGAACTGAAAAGGATCTACCTTAACAAGGAGTGTTGTTATTAGATCAAATTTTTACCTGTTGTTTTCTAACCATTTCAACAGAAGGTAAATCCCTTGATAGGGTAGCTTTAACAGGCTTTGTTGTAAATTCTCTAACCAGGTGGCTCAAGTTCACTGAGTTATTTAAATCCTCTAGTGAGGTAACTCTTAATAGGGTTTCAACCTTTAACAAGGTATATAGCCATCCCTTAACTGGGTGATCCATAATAGGATTGGTTCCTAACAGAACCTTTATTGTAAAGTCTTTAACCGGACTAGGCTCCTAACAGAGAAGAATTCAAAAGAGGTCACAAACAAGTTTGTGGGTATTCATCCCCACCGTGGTTTTCCCATTTGGGTTTCCACGTGAAAAATCTATGTTATGGGTTGTGAGTTTTTCATGTGATGATTGTGTAATTATGATTAAGTTAGATATGCATGCAGTGTTAAATTGTTGTGATATTATTAATACAACTCATGCATGATTATATCAGTGAATTAGTCATCAAAATTTGAGATCTGTTGAATGTTGTCTAAAGTATTTCTATATAACCGGTATTTCTATGGTTAAGTCCAGCGGTATATGACAATCAGTTATTTGTGTTATGATTTGTCAAAGTATTTGAGTACATTTTTGTGTGTATTGATTCACCCCCCCCTCTCAGTACTAATTAGGACCTTAGTAGTTCATCATTATTCATCAATTGGTATCAGAGCATATCCAAGTCCTCGGTGATATAATTTTAATCACTTGAGGCAAAAGATCTTGTTTTAATGATGAAGTGGGAAGCTCCTAAGTTCAACAGGGACAACTTTACAATATGGAAGGATAGGATGAAGATACATATCAGGATTTTGGGTGCACAACACTAGAGATATATTGAGAATGCCTATGTAATCCCCACTAGCACTCTAACCAATGATAAAAAAAGATAGATACAAGAAAATGGGCAAGTCATGGAAGCCCTTATCAGCAAATTGTCTGATGTAGAGTTTATTCATGTACAAGATAAGAACAATTCAAAAGAAGTGTGGGACAAACTGGAATCCATTTATGGTGGTGATGAACATGTCAAGTAGGCTAAGGAAGAAATCCTTAGAGGAAAGTTTGAGGATATGAGGATGGTTGAAGGAGAGACCATTCAACAGTATGGCATAAGAATCAAGATAGTGGTTGGAGATATCAAAAGAACTGGCGGAACAATTGATGATGCCACTGTGGTCAGTAAAGTTCAGAGATCACTTTTACCAGTCTATGCAATCAGGGTTTCCGATATTTGAGAGCTAAGGTCTATCGATAAAACCAAGGTATCATTAGACTCTATTATTACAAATTTAACTACATATGAATTGAATAGCTATGATGGTAGTGCTCAGAAGACCGAGTCAGCATTTAGAGCATCTATTTCCTCCACATTGACTAGGAAAGGAAAAGAGGTCAGTACCAGTTAAGAATCTAGGCCAAGCAGAGATATGGACAATGAGGAGATTCTGATGGATTTTGAAGCTCTTCTTGCTAAGAGAATTCCAAAAGGCACCAGAGAATATATAGGTAAGCTTCCTCTGAAGTGTTTTTCCTGCAATAAGATAGGACATATAGCTATTAACTTTCCTAACAATGACAACAAGGATACAATGGAGAGGTTTAGGAAGTAAAGATGAGTAGGTAGGAGAAATTGTCTTGTTGTAGTGGATGAAGGTGTTACCGATGAGAAATCTGAGGATTAAGAGAATGAGGACATAGTGTTTGTGGTTGTCAAGGAAGAGTTGTTTGACTAGAAATCCATTGTCTCACATATTGACAACTCCAATGAGTGGATCATTGATAGCGGGTGTTCTCACCATATGACCAGTGACCGGAGAAAGTTTTTGTCTCTTGAAGAATATGATGGTGGTGTTTTCTAGTTTGGTAATGATGCACCTTGCATGGTGAAAGGAAAAGGATCACTCTCACTAAATGGAAAGAGCAATGTGGATGATGTCTACTGGGTGGAAGGCCTAAAGAACAACCTTTTGAGTGTTGCTCAACTGAATGAAAAAGGACTCATTCTAGAGTTCAAAGGTGGAGTCTACAGAATAATTGGAAAGAGTGGTGAGAATATTGCCATAGGTAAGCAGACTAGAGGAAACACGTTTCAGCTGAAAGCCAAGATAGTTAGATATGGCATAGTTAGATAGCATGATGGAAAAATTTGATGATAGTTAGATATGGCATAGGAGACTTTGTCATATGAATTTTTACAATATTGTAAAGGCTAGTAAGATCAAGGCAGTAAGAGGATTGCCTTTATTGAATAAACTGAAGAATGCTTTGTGCAGAGAATGCTAACTTGGGAAGATGTCTTCCTCAATATTAAAAGGTAAGTCCTTTTCAACATAGAACTTACTTAATCTAGTGCACACCAATCTATGTGGTTCGATGAAAACTAGAAGTATTCAGGGAGATCGGTACTTCATGATTCTTACCGATGATTGCTCAAGAATGATGTGGGTCACGTTCTTGAAAGACAAGTCTGAGGCATTTGGAAAGTTCAAAGCCTTTAGAGCATTGGTGGAGAAGGAGAGAAGAAAAAGGATAAAATATCTGAGAAGCGATCAGGGAGGTGATTTTACTTCTGATGAATTCAATAAGTATTGTGAGGAGAATGGGATTAAGAGGCAATTGTTTGCCCCAAGGAAACTACAACATAACGACATAGCAGAAAGAAACAACAGGACTGTGGTTGAAGTGGCCAGAATTATGTTGATCGAAGGAAATGTCACCCACACATTTTGGAGAGAAGCGGTGAGCACTACAGTCTATACCATGAACCAAGTACTCATTAAGAAAGGTAAAGACAAAACCCCCTATGAGTACTAGAATGGGAGAACTCCCAATGTGAGTTATTTAAAAGTGTTTGGGAGCAAATGCTATATCAAGAGAGGTTAGCACTTGAGAAATTTTGATGTTTTGTGATGAAGGAATATTTTTGGGATATTCTACTAAAACAAAAGCTCTCAAGTGCTACAACAGGAGGACTCAAAAGATTGTTGAGAGTATCAATGTCAAGGTTGATGAATCCTCTAAGAAGCTTGAGGAAACCATCAACAAGAAAATGAAAGATGAACCTAGTTTAGCCTTCTTGGAACCGGTTAAGAATGAAACAAGTAATAAACACTACAAAGACCTTAGTGTTTCTATACCGGTAGAAGCTTCAGTAGGTGAAGAAGAAGATGAAGCAGAAAAAGGAGAGGAAAAGAAAGATGAACTAGCTACGGTCATTCCTAGGTATGTAAGACTGCATCATGACCCAAAGAAAATCATAGGAGACAAAGATGTGGGAATACTTACAAGGAGAAAGGTGAAAGAAAATTCTTACATGATATCAGAATTTGAGCCTAAGACTGCTAGAGAGGCACTTATCAATGAAAATTGGATAAAGGAAATGGAAGAGGAGTTGGACCAGATAGAGAAGAATGCAACATGGTATTTGGTACCCAGAATGGAACACAAGAATGTCATAGGTACCATATGGGTCTTCAAAAATAAGTTGAATGAAGAAGGCACAATGGTAAGGAACAAGGAAAGATTTGTATGCAAGGGATATGATTAGGAAGAAGGAGAAGACTATGGAGAAACGTTTGACCCAGTGGCTAGACTAGAAGGTGTTGGAATTGTGTTGTCATTCATTTCAACCGGTATGGGATGACCATCGATAGAAGATGTATATGTGCAAAACCTGCTATGGAGAAGTATACGATGTGATACCTTGGATATCACCTTGTGTTGGAGAACACCAATGAGGTTAAAAGAGTATGTCAAATGGACAAGGTGTTTGAGTGTTTGGTTGTGATGAAGAGGCAAAATATTATCTGAATCACATCAACACTAGAAGAGAATAATGAACTGTTATGCTGTAAGGTTGCAAAAAACCATGACTCCCACTGGTTGAATATGCAGTCATCTTGTGAAGCATAATTGATAGTGAGTATTCTCCCATCGGATCTACTGCTAATCAGAGGGAATGCCTTAAGTGCATGATATCAGAGTTATGCACTGGACTACCATAAAAGGCATGATGAGATGCTAGTACAGAAGAAGAGTGATGCATTTTCATTATGACAAACCAGTTGAAATATGGTCTGAACTGATTAGGAAGAGTGTGACATAAGTGACATGATTGAAGATGGAATCTTGTAAAGGTTAATCACATGGTTTCATCAAGAGTGGTAACTGGTATGTAAGTCCATCGGTAATACAGACAAGGTGTTGGTTCTCCTTGGGTTGGTTCCCTAAACTTTGTATCATTGGGTGTCAAGAGCATGTCAAGAGAAGCAAGAGAAGTGAGTCAGTGTGACAGAGAAAGTACCTCATCGACAGAGTAAGATATATAACAAGGTTGCAAGATTCACTTGTAACAAGACAAATACATTTGTAGTTGAAGTTATCTTAGTGTTCCCTAAGTTGTAGCTCGGTGCAAGGGTTGTACCTCCTTTAGGTTGTAGCCCATAAAGTCAGGGGTTGGTTCTCCTTGGGTTGGTTCCCTAAACTTTGTAAGAGTGTTTTTCATTGTGAGGCTAGATTGGAGCAATAGTCTCTAGCAACATTGCTCAATGAGATTTTTCCCATCTTGGGTTTTCCTCGTACATCCTGGTATTATGAGATGTCTCTTTGTGTGTGATTGTTTTGAGTTGGCCTCCTCACTAATTGATATGTCTCCATTATGTTAGATCCCATAACCAGTATACACACATTAGATTTGCTAAAAGAATAAGTTTGAAGACCATTGATTCACCCCCTCCCCCTCTTAGTGGTGCATTGTGTCTAACAATTGCTATCAGAGCCTAGGTTCCTAGCTAGATGAGCTTTCTCCAACTTGGGTAGATTTCGGCCTAAGGACACAATGGTATGTTTAGTGTGAACCCCTGCTCCAATGTTTGATGGTTCAAACTATTCTATTTGGAGTTGCAGAATGGAAGTCTTCCTGTCCACCCTAGGTTATGATGTCTGGATGGCAGTTGTAAATTGTCTCCCTAGGAATGTATATCCCCCCACTGGCACTAAAGAAGAAAGAAGACACTTATGTGATGAAGAAGCCATGAAGGCTATACTCTGTGGGCTCAATGGTAATGTCTCCTCATAGGTGGATAGATGCAAAACAACAAAGAGTCTATGGGATAGAATAAAGATGCTTTATAGAAATGAGTCAGGCATTGCTGAATCGGATTGTGGAAGCACAAAGAACAACAATGCTGACACATGTGGAAGTGTTAACAACAGATCCATCAGTTGCTGCAGTTTTCACGAAGAGGAAACTCATCTCTTCATGGCACAAGAGATAGAAAGTGATGCACACACATTAGAGTGTGACAACCACCACCAAGATGTGTTTGGGAGTGATGGTGAAGATGAAGCCAAAGTAGATCTTGAATGTGAACTGGTAAGTGCACTAGAGAAGTCATGCACACACATCAGAGTGTGACAAGGCTGATAGACCCCATTGCCAAGATGTGTTTGGGACTGATGATGAAGATGAAGATGAATTAGATCTTAAATGTGAACTGGTAAGTTCAATAGATGAGATGCAAAGTGTCAGAAATAATTTTAATAATTACAAAGATTCAGTTCATAATGAATGCAGCTGGTTGAGAATATGCATTGAAGAATCAAATAAAAATATATGCATATTGACATCTCAACTTCAAGAGGCAAAAGGATTGAATGGTGAGTTGAAGTCACTCTTTGATGATAAGGAGAGGAGATGTGAGGAGCTCCAGCTAGAAGTGAAAACAAAGGACAAAGAATGTCACAAGATGAAGGAAGAGATGGAGAATCTTAGAAAGGAACTTGAGAAATGTCAAGATGAACTCAAGTTGAGAATGAATAATGTTGCTGCATGGAGAAACAATGCAGATTTGAAAGGAAAAGAAAAGATGAGGGAAGACAATATTACTGGTAGCATGAGTAGGAGAAGACCACCTACTGGTAGAAGACAAGGAAATGTTGCTGCCACCAAGTCAAGGCAAGCTTGGCAAAAGAAGAAATTAGATGGAAAATTTGCAGAGGATGGACAACCCTGGATCCAACCCAAAGAAGCAAAAATGCATATGTCAAATTGGTAAGAACACCTCATGTTTGGCAGAATAAGTTTGTAAGTAATAAACCTCCTATCTCTGGTTATTGTTTTGAATACAAAGGATATAGCCATAGGGAAGAAGAATGTAAAATGAGGTCTAGGAATAGACAGAGTGTTCTTCCTAGACATATTAAATCAAATGGCTACAAATTTTTTGCATATGAGCATAATGCATCTAGAGGTAGAAGCATACATACCCCCTCTTCCAGTGTAACTAATGCTATATGTTTTAACTACAATAGATCTCACCACAAAAGTTATGATTGAAGAAGGAGGAACTTGCAGTCCTACCACAATAGGTGGAATAGTCATGCTCAACACAGAACAAGTTATAGAGGATACAAGCAACAAAGACCTGCATGCAACAAAATGAGTGGTGTTCTTACTCAAGAAAGGTATCCTAGGAGACCGACAGATGGCCATAATGACATGACAAGAAGATGAAGAGAGAACCGGTTAAATAGAGTGTTTCCTTGTCATGAGGTTAGCATGGAAGTTGTGTGTTACTATAGCACTATTTTTGGTTGTAATGCAGAGTCAAGGAAAAGAAAGGTCCCATCTACAGAAGTAGGAGAGAACTGCTCCCAAGCCTGAAAATGGGAAGAAGAATGAGACAAGGTAGACATGGAGAAAGAAGAAGGTGAATAGGACCATGGACTGACATTGTGCATTCAATGCACATGTGATATCTCCTAAGGCCTAAAGGAGATGTAGGATATTAGGGGGAGTAGCGCATTGTAATTATTATTCACCCTCTTAGTGTAGAAGGCAACATGGAAGAACATGTTGGTGCTGGTATGAAGGATAGAAATAAAATGATAAGTGTGTGTAGAGGCTACCTTAAATACACACCTAAAAATCAGCAATGGATCACTACTGAATATGTAAAGAAGTGGAGATTAACAATTGGCATCAGAATTTAACCGGTATGTGTAGGATGTTATCAACGTGAATGAAAAACAAGTTATGTAAGACAATGAAGTTGGAAATCATTGAAATAACCATGATAACATGGAATGTGGAGTTCATGTCTCAGGTGGTATTGGAAAAAACTTGAATGACATATATTGGCCACGTGGTTGTTCATGAAGGAGTGCATGCTTTTGGGCTAATCGGTTTGATTCTTGGCTTGATGATAACATTGTCTAGCATTGTGTAAGCCCAGGATCATGTCATAGGCCGTGGTAGATACAATGGAGTTGAAGGATCATCTAGTGTACACATATGCACAGCTAGACTAGTATATAGAGAATATTGAACTCCTGATACTGTACTTGACCAGAGATAAGCATCTGAGATGTATCACTCAGGGAGAGTTCAATTTCTCATAATGAAGAATTGTCTTGCTTGAACTTAAAAAGATACTAACTGCCCATGCTGCAGGAGATGAAAATTGTAGAGGTGTTGTAGGTTGACCGACAAGTGTTTTCACTGACACATCAACAATTGGTATTAGTCATTCTGCAAACTAAGCTCAAATTGCATCACACGTGCATGCTCAATTGGTGTAGGTTCCCCATCTCAAGTGCGGTGACTGGAGAAGATGTAACAACCAGTGAAAAGATAGCATGTGGTACCAAAGGAAGTGTTACATCAAATGAAGACAAAAGAGGAGAAAGAATTATGTTAGTGACTGGTATATACAAAGAGAAATAATATCTTGATAGTGCCCTTTGTCATTGTGTCAAATGGGGAGAATAATTCTATAGTATGCCAGATACTACATGTGTTGACATCAATGCCAAAGGGGGAGATTATTGGCATTGTGTTGTCATTGATGTCAACTGGTATGGGATGACCCTCGTTAGAAGATGTGTATGTACAACATCTGCTATGGAGAAGTATAGGATGTGATACCTTGGATATCACCTTGTGTTGGAGAACACCTATAAGGTTAGAAGAGTATGTCAAATGGACAAGGTGTTTGAGTGTTTGGTTGTGATGAAGAGGCAGAATGTTATCTGAATCACATCAACACTAGAAGAGAAGAATGAACTAGTATGTTGTAGGGTTGCAGAATAAAAGGACTCCCACCAGTTGAAGATACAGTCATTATGTGAAGCATGACCGACAGTGAGTGTTCTCCCATCGGATATACTGGTGGTCAGTGTTGGCATTATGTGAACCGGCATGGCATTATGCAAACCGGCATGGCATTATGTGAACCGACATAAAGACATAATGATATTGTATGTTGTCATTGATGTCAATATGAGACATGGTGTGAACTGGCACATGTGATAGGTGAAGAGAGAGGAACCAACATATGTATGAACCGGTTTATATGCCAAAGTGAAGCGGCATATTTGTTCAAGGTGAATCGGCATGTAGTTATGGGAATCAGCACATGGAAGCATTGTATGGCTACCGGTTGGTAGGTAGCTTCCACTTTAGGGTTTTCGGTTGGAGCATCTCAAGTGACACAATCAGTAATCTTCATGTGATGAGTTAGCAGTATGATGGAGGATAGATCATGTTGCCACATAAGCTCTGTACGCATGAAGGATCTTGGATGAAGAAGACTATTCCTATCCACCTTGGGAATGTGAAAAGTTTGTCAAACGGTGATAACGCATGATAGATCATTGTAATACTTGTTGATCTCTAACCACTTCAACAGTTGTAAAATCCCCTAACAGGGTAGCCTTAACTGACTTGATTCAAAATCCCTTAAATCGAGTGGTCTTAACTGGCTTGTTTCAAATCCCTTAACTGGGTAACTCGAGGCTAATGAGTTCTGAGAAGCTAGAGAAGCTTAGGAGATCCTTTCAGCCATTGAGTTCTTAAAATCCTCTAGCAAGGTGACCCTACCAGGTTTAACCCTTAACCGGGTATCCCTTAACCGGGTATCCCTTAACCGGGTGATCCTTAACATGATCGGTTCCTACAATAACCTATTGTAATGTCCTTAACCGGACAAGGCTCCTAACAGAGCGGACTTCTAAAGAGTTCAAAAAGAAGCTTGTGGGTATTCATCCCCACCATGGTTTTTCCTAGTTGGGTTTCCACATGAAAAATGTGTGTGTCATGTGTAATGCTCTTGTCTAGTGATGCTCTGTTTTATTTGGTAAGCACATGAAGGTTCTATGTTTTATGCCTATCTATAAAACATATTGAACTCACTGTTGTGAAGATCTGATGGTTAAAGTTTACTAGTTTATGCATGAGAATATAATGTTGTTGTGGTATTGAGCTAAGAGAAAATCTTATTGAGTGACTGGTTCATGACTGATTGAGCTATACTGGATGTTACCGGCTGCACTTTGTTTTACCAGTATCCCTGTTTATCAGTCATTTGGAGTATTTGTTGTCAAACTAGTTTTGGACTGTATTTGTGTTTGTACTGATTCACCCCCCTCCCTCTCAGTACCGGTTTGGTACTAGTGGTTCATCATTGAGTTATCAATTGGTATTAGAGCACTCCAGGTCCTCTGTGTTGTAAGTTTAACTGCTTGAGGAAAAGATCCTAGTCAAATGATGAAGAGGGAAGGTCCAAAGTTTAACAGGGAAAATTTTGGTATATGGAAAGACAGGATGAAGATATTCATCAAAAGCATGGGTGTTCAACACTGGAGTTATGTTGAAAATGTATATGTTGTTCCTACCAGTACTCTCACTGGTGATCAAAAGAGAGAGATACAAGAAAATGGGCAAGTCATGGAAGCCCTCATCAGTAGTCATTCTAACATTGAGTTTATTGATGTTTAGGACAAGGCAAATCCCAAAGAGGTATGGGATGCTCTTGAAAATATCTATGGTGGGGATGAGCATGTAAAATAGGCTAAGGAAGAGAGCCTGAGAGGAAAGTTTGAAGACATGCAGATGGTTGAAGGAGAGACCATTTAGCAGTATGGAATAAGAATCAAAATAGTTGTTGGAGAAATAAAGAGTGCAGGTGGCAAAATAAAAGATTCCACTGTGGTAAGTAAAGTCCTAAGATCCCTGTTGCCAGTCTATGCAATAAGGGTTGCTGCTATTCAGGAGCTGAGATCAATAGACAAGTCTAAGGTGTCCTTGGACTCCATCATAGCCAAGTTGATAGCCTATGAGCTGAATAGTTTTGATGGTAGTGTTCAAAAGTCAGAATCAACTTTTAAAGCTTCTACTATACCATCTAGAAAAGGAAAAGAGGCTGGCACTAGTGGAGAACCTAATCAGAACAAAGAAATGAAGGATGAAGAGTTTCTGATGGAATTTGAAGCTCTTCTTGCCAGGAGATTTCCAAAAGGGACTGGTAAATACAAAGGTAAGCTTCCTTTGAAATGTTTCTCCTGTAACCGGATAGGACATATTGCTATGAACTGTCCTAATAGTGACAACAAGGATAAACTGGAGAAATTGTTTTGTGGTAGTTGATGAAGGTGTCACAGATGAGGAATCAGAAGATGAAGAGAATGATGACATTGTGTTCATTGCTGTAAAGGAAGACGTGGTAGACAAGAAGGCTCTTGTCTCTTGGTTTGATGATTCCAATGAGTGGATCATTGATAGTGGTTGTTCTCACCATATGACTGGTAACTGGAGCAAGTTTCTATCCTTAGAAGAGTATGATGGTGGTGTGGTTCGCTTTGGCAATGATGCACCATGCATGGTCAAAGGTAGAGGGTCCATCTCCTTGAATGGAAAGAGTAGCGCTGACAATGTGTACTGGGTTGATGGTCTCAGACACAACCTTCTAAGTGTTGCCTAGCTAAATGACAATGGTCTCACTCTGCAATTCAAGAATGGAGTTTGCAGAATCAAGGTTAAAGATGGTAAATTGGTAGCCACCGGCATGCAGACTAAAGGTAACCTATTTCATCTAAATGAAAATATAAGTACATGTCTTATGGCTAAGCTTGATGATAGCTGGATATGGCATAGGAGACTCTGCCATGTAAACTTTGATAACATTGTAAAGGCTAGTAAGATCAAGGCAGTTAGAAGGTTGTCGGTGTTGAGCAAACCAGACAATATCTTATGCAAAGAGTGTCAATTGGGGAAAATGTCTTCCTCAACCTTTATAGGTAAACCTTTCACTGCTGACAACTTGCTTGATCTTGTGCATACTGATTTATGTGGTCCTATAAAAACTAGAAGTGTGCAGGGTGATAGGTACTTCATGATTCTCACTAATGACTGCTCAAGAATGATGTGGGTCACATTCTTGAAAGACAAGTTTGAACCTTTTGGGAAATTCAAAGCTTTAAGAGCATTAGTGGAGAAGGAAAGTGGTAAAGGGATCAAATGTCTCAGAACTGATCAAGGAGGGGAGTTCACTTCCAGTTAATTCAACAAGTATTGTGAAGAATTTGGCATCAAGAGATAGCTGTCTACCCCCTGGACTCCATAGCAGAATGGCCTAGCAGAGAGGAATAACCGTACTATGGTTGAAGCAGCTATAACTATGTTGATCCAAGGAAAGGTTGCTCACACCTTTTGGAGAGAAGTGGTGAGCACTGCAGTCTACACTATGAACCGGGTACTCATAAAAAAGGGTAAGGACAAAACTCCTTATGAGTATTGGACCGATAAGACACCTGTGGTTAACTACTTTAAGGTATTTGGTAGCAAATGTTACATCAAGAGGAGTGAACATCAGGGAAAATTTGAAGCTAAATGTGATGATGGAATATTTCTAGGATATTCCACCAAGAGTAAAGCTTTCAAGTGTTGCAACAATAGGACTCAGAGAATTATGGAAAGAATCAATGTAAGAGTTGATGAATCCTTTGAGAAGATTGAGGAAACTAGCAATGAGAAAGTTTTAAATGAACCGGTTGCAACCTTCTGGGAACCGGTTGTCAGTCAACCTAGTACCAGTAATAGTGTTCCTGAACCGGTGAATGCCGATACTGATGAAGATGAGGATGAAGAAGAAAAGAAAGAAGAAACAGTTAAGACCATTCCTTGGTATGTCAAGTTGAATCATGATCCCAAGTAGATCATAGGTGATAAGGATGTAGGAATCCTTACCAAAAGAAAGATCAGAGAAAACTCATTTATGATCTTTGAATTTGAGCCTAAGTCATTCAAAGAGGCTCATAAAGATGAAGACTAGATCAAGGCAATGGAAGAAGAACTTGACCAGATAGAGAAAAATGGTACATGGTCCTTGGTACCCAGACTAGAGCATAAAAATGTCATTGGCACCAAATGGGTGTTCAGAAATAAGTTGAATGAGGATGGCACAGTGATTAGGAATAAAGCCAGACTAGTATGCAAAGGATATGCTCAAGAAGAAGGTGAAGACTATGGGGAAACCTTTGCTCCTATAGCCAGATTGGAAGGAGTTCGTATGCTTCTTGCATATGCAGCTTTTAAGAGGTTCAAGCTATATCAAATGGATGTAAAATCTGCATTCCTAAATGGTGTACTTGAAGAGGAGGTGTATATTGAGCAACCAGATGGGTTTGCCCTATCTGAAGATAGTGACATGGTATGTAGGCTACATAAAGCATTATATGGTCTAAAGAAAGCACCTAGGGCATGGTATGAGCACCTACATTCCCATCTTGTGAAGATTGGATTTGAGAGAACAAGTGAAGATAGCAATATCTACTTGAAGTTTGAAGAAGATCAGATTCTGATGTGTGAAGTTTTTGTTGATGACATCATCTTTGGTGGAGATGACAAGATGAGTCATGAGTTTTCTGATGAGATGAAGAAAGAGTTTGAGATGTCACTCATAGGGGAGATTAAGTTCTTCATTGGACTATAGATCTAGCAGATGAAAGATGGAATCTTCATCACTCAATCCAAATATGTCAAAGAGGCATTGAAGAGTTTTGGCATGGAAGATAGCAAACTGGTTGGTACACCAATGGTGACCAGTTGCAAATTGACAAAGGAGGATGATTCCGCACTAGTTGATGAGAAGGAATACTGATCAATGATTGGTAAGTTTCATTATGTAGTGCATAGCAGACCGGATATTGCACATGTAGTTGGCATCACTACAAGGTTCCAGAAGAGTCCAAGAGAATCTCACTTGAGTGCAGTCAAGTGGATTCTTAGGTATCTAAAGGGAAGAGTTGACTATGGATTGTGGTACCCATACAACAATAATTTCAATATGAAAGTATTCAGAGATGCTGATTGGGCTGGTAATGTGGATGACCGAAAGAGCACAACCGGTGGTGCATTCTTTCTCGGTGGTAGACTGGTCTCATGGATGAGTAAAAAGAAAAGTTGCATCTCTCAGTCTATAGCAGAAGTAGAGTATGTTGCAGCTTTCATGAACTGCACTTAGACAATCTAGATGAAGCATGTACTGGAAGGCTTCAAGATCCCTATATCTGAACCGGTAAGTATATTCTGTGATAACACAAGTGCTATCAATATATCAAAAAATCTGGTTTTACATTCTAGAACCAAGCATTTTGAGCTTAAGTATCATTTCTTGAGGGAAAAGGTTTAGAATAAAGAGATTGCACTAGAGCATGTGTCCAGTAAGGAGTAGTTAGCAAGCATATTCACCAAGCCTCTCCCAAAGACAACATTTGTGCATTTAAGAGGTGAATTAGGGGTATTGCCCCTTGAGGAGGTGAACTAAAAGTGATTGTTCCACATCAGTCAGGTATTGGAAAGACAAATCTTTGGTTGATTGGTGTGTTTAAGGATGCTACTCCTCAGGGGGAGTAGCATGATGAAACAATGATGATTGTACCTCCACTTTGGCATTGTTGTCAAAGGGGGAGAAGGAGTGAAGAAGCAAAAAGATATCTACAACAAATGGGGAGAAGATGTGAAGCAGAGAAGATATCTTTTGTATATTGCCATCAATGCCAAAGGGGGAGATTGCTAGCGTTATGTGAACCAACATGAAGACATAATGATAGTGTATGTTGTCATTGATGTCAATATAAGACATGGTGTGAACTAGCACATGTGATAGGTGAAGAGAGAGGAACTGGCATATGTATGAACCGGTTTATATGCCAAAGTGAAGTAGCATATTTGTTCAAGGTGAACCAACATGTAGTTATGGGAACTGGCACATGGAAGCATTGTATGGCTACCGGTTGGTAGGTAACTTCCACTTCAAGGTTTTCGGTTGGAGCACCTCAAGTGACACAATCGGTAATCTTCATGTGATGAGTTAGTAGTATGATGGAGGATAGATCATGTTTCCATGTAAGGTTTATGCACGTGAAGGATCTTGCATGAAGAAGACTATTCCTATCCACCTCGGGAATGTGCGAAGTCTATCAAACGGTGATAACATGTGATGGGTTATCCGCTGCCATGAAATCGGTGGATAATGGATGATGGAGAATGTCTTGAGAGCGATTCAAGATTGTTGCATTTAATGCAGTATGACACAATGGTCAGGATTGAACCATTTGAATTGCTTAACCTAACTGGTTTAGGGTTTTTGCTACCAACCTGTATGTTTCCTATAAGGTCGATGTTGGGTTTCTGTCTGAGGTTTTTGGCAAAAGTTTTGAGTGTGTATCCAAGGAAAGTGATATGTGATTCTTGCCAGACCAAAGGAGAGAAGAGATACCTGCAAAGTGAATGTGCACAAGGAAAAGAGGAGCCTAAATGGATCTACATTAGCATTAAGTGCAGTTAACAAATAATTGTAATACCTATTGATCTCTAACCACTTCAATAGTTGTAAAATACCCTAACAGGGTAGCCTTAACTGGCTTGATTCAAAATCCTTTAAATTGGGTGGTCTTAACTGGCTTGTTTCAAATCACTTAACTAGGTAACTCAAGGCTAATGAGTTCTGAGAAGCTAGAGAAGCTTAGGAGATCCTTTCATCTATTGAGTTCTTAAAATACTCTAACAAGGTGACCCTACCAGGTTTAACCCTTAACTAGGTATCCCTTAACCGAGTGATCCTTAACAGGATCAGTTCCTACCAGAACCTATTGTAATGTCCTTAACCGGACAAGGCTCCTAATAGAGTGGACTTCTAAAGAGTTCAAAAAGCAGCTTGTGGGTATTCATCCCCACCGTGGTTTTTCCCAGTTGGGTTTCCACATGAAAAATATGTGTCATGTGTAATTCTCTTGTCTTGTGACACTTTGTTTTATCTGTTAAGCACATGAAGGTTCTATGTTTTATGCCTATCTAGAAAACATATTGAACTCACTGTTGTGAAGATCTGATGGTTAAATTTTACTAGTTTATGCATGAGAATATAATGATACTGTGGTATTGAGCTAAGAGAAAATCTTATTGAGTGACCGGTTCATGACTGATTGAGCTATACTGGATGTTACTGGATGCACGTTGTTTTACTGGTATCCCTGTTTATCAGTCATTTGGAGTATTTGTTGTCAAACTGGTTTTGGATTGTATTTGTGTTTGTATTGATTCACCCCCCCCTCTCAGTACCGGTTTGGTACTAGTGTTTCATCATTGATTTATCAATTAGAGGGAATGCCTTAAGTGCATTACATCAGGGTTATACACTAGACCGACATAGAAGGCATGATGAGATGCCAATACAGAAGAAGAGTGATGTATTGTCATTATGACAAACTGGTTGAAATATGGTCCAAACTGATCAGGAAGAGTGTGAGGTAAGTGACCTGATTGAAGATGGAATCTTGTAAAGGTTGATGACATGGTGTCATCAAGAGTGGTAACTAGTATGTAAGTTCACCGATAATATGGGCGAGGTGCAGATCCAGAAGACTCTCACTTTGTAGAATGAGCACACTTTGGATATACATGTCTGGAGACTAGTTTAGATGTTTTATTGACAACTCAAGAAGAGTGCTGATATGAAATTAACCAAGATAATTAGAGATAGAGGCAAGGTTAGTAAATCGACAGAGGAAAGGAAACATTAAGGTGTTTGGTCATTGACCATATCTCAACTGACTTGAAGAACCAAGTCAGTAGTTGGTTGATATGAATGCCTCATGGTGTCTAAATGGCAAGCTCACAAAGGTTAAAGATGTGTAGTGTCGAGTTAGGTATCTCAACAGGTGTGCATTAATTATAGATCATGTGATTTTTGGATCAGATTTGATGTACATGGATCGAGGAAGAATACACGACAGAGCAGAATCGGGGAGTTGTTGGCACCTGGATGAAAGCAAGAAGATCGGATTGAAAGAATACCTCGACAAGGAAACAACAATGATACTAATACTTGTTTGACAGATCTAGGTCGATATAAAGGATCATGATTCCCTTATCTAGAAAAAGTGTTTTAGAAGGTGCAGAAATGGCAGAGATGAACAAATGGACATCTAGGTGATCAGATCATGCAAGATCTGATTGGATTCAATTTTCCTCGTAGATGGTGAGGAAACCCTAACCATCCAAATTTTGAAGTGGGATTTGGCATGAAAATGAGCCTATAAGGATGAAGGTCAAAGAGATTGTTTGGTGCTACTTGAGAGAAGATTATAGCGCTAATGCAAAGTGGGATACTTCTGCAAGAAAGACCAAATTAGCCAAGTTCTCAGCAACCATCTAAGAGAAGTGAGTGAGAGAGAGGGAGAACCTAGTTGAAGCAATCAACCAATTGGAGAGAAGAACCAGTAGAGTTCATACCAATCGAACAAAAGTGAAGGAGTTTGCAGAGAAGGTAGAAAAAGAAGCACCAGGTGAAGAGCAGCAAGAGAAGTGAGTAGGTGTGACAGAGAAAGTACCTCACCGATAGAGTAAGATATATAACAAGGTTGCAAGATTCACTTGTAACAAGACAAATACATTTGTAGTGTAAGTTATCTTAGTGTTCACTGAAATGTAGCTTGGTGCACGAGTTGTAGCTCCTTTGGGTTGTAGCCCATAAAGTCAGGGGTTGGTGCTCCTTGGGTTGGTGCCCTAAAGTCAGGGGTTGGTGCTCCTTGGTTTGGTTCCCTAAACTTTGTAATAGTGTTTTTCATTGCGAGGATGGATTGGAGCAGTAGTCTCTAGCAACATTGCGCACCAAGGTTTTTCCCATCTCAGGTTTTCCTTGTACATCCTGGTGTTATGAGATGTCTCTTTTTGTGTGATTGTTTTGAGTTGGCCTCCTCACTAATTGATATATCTCCATTATGTTAGAACCCATAACTAGTATACATGCATTAGATTTGCTAAAAGAATAAGTTTGAAGACCACTGATTCACCCCCTCCCCCTCTCAGTGGTGCATTGTGTCTAAGAATTGGTATCAGAGCCTAGGTTCCCAGCTAGACGAGCTTTCTCTAGCTTGGGTAGATTTCAGCCTACGCACACAATGGTTTGTTTAGTGTCAATCCCCGCTCCAATGTTTGATGTTTCAAACTATGCTATTTGGAGTTGCAGAATGGAAGTCTTCCTGTTCACCCTAGGTTATGATGTCTAGATGACAATTGTAAATGGTCTTCCTAGGAATGTTTGTCCCCCCACTGGAACTGAAGAATAAAGAAGATGCTTATGTGATGAAGAAGCCATCAAGGCTATACTCAGTGGGCTCACTGGTGATGTCTCCTCATAGGTGGATGGATAGAAAACAACAAAGAGTCTATGGGATAGACTGAAGATGCTTTATGGAAATGAGCCACACACTACTGAATCCGATTGTGGAAGCACAAAGAACAATAATGTTAACACATGTGGAAGTGTTGATAGTAGATCCGTCAGTTTTTGCAGTTTTGATGAAGAGGAAACTCATCTCTTCATGTCACAAGAGATAGAAAGTGATGCACACACATCAGAGTGTGACAAGGCTGATAGACCCCACCACCAAGATGTGTTTGGGAGTGATGATAAAGATGAAGCCAAAGTAGATCTTGAATGTGAACTGGTAAGTTCAACAGATGAGATGCAAAGTGTTAGAAAGAATTTAAATAATTACAATGATTCAGTTTATAATGAATGCAGCTAGTTGAGAATATGCATTGAAGAATCAAATAAAAATATCTGCATATTGACATCTAAATTTGAAGAGACAAAAGGATTGAATGGTGAGTTGAAGTCACTCTTTGATGATAAGGAGAGGAGATGTGAGGAGTTCTAGCTAGAAGTGGAAACAAAGGACAAAGAATGTCACAAGATGAAGGAAGAGATGGAGAATCTCAAAAAGGAACTTGAGAAATGTCAGGATGAACTCAAGTTGAGAATGAAGAATGTTGCTGCATGGAGAAACAATGCAGATATGAAAGGAAAAGAAAAGATGAGGGAAGACAATGTTACCGGTAGCATGAGTAGGAGAGGACCGCCTACCGGTAGAAGACAAGGAAATATTGCTACCACTAAGTCAAGGAAAGCTTGGTAGAAGAAGAAATTAGATGGAAAATTTGTAGAGAATGGGCAACCTTGGATCCATTCCCGGAGAAGGAAAAATGCATATGTCAAACCGGTAAGAACACCTCATGTTTGGTAGAATAAGTTTGTAAGTAATAAGCTTCCTCTCTCTAGTTATTGTTTTGAATGCAAAGGATATAGCCATAGGGAAGAAGAATGTAAAATGAGGTCTAGGAATAGACAAAGTGTTCTTCCTAGCCATATTAAATCAGATGGCTATAGATTTTATGCATATGAGCATAATGCATCTGGAAGTAGAAGCATACATACCCCCTCTTCTAGTATAACTAATGTTGTATCTTTTAACTGCAATAGACCTAACCACAAAAGTTATGATTGCATTAGGAAGAACTTGCAGTCCTACCACAATAGGTGGTATAGTCATGCTCAGCATGGAACAAGTTATAGAGGATACAAGAAACAAATACCTAGATGGAATATAATGAGTGGTTGATGTAGAGGTATGGTTCAAACAACTTGAAAATGTTTCAAGTTACTCACTTGCTCAACCAAGCAACAAACCCTACTTTTTAAGGATTCAGTCCAATTAAGCCTCACACCTTTAAGAACATAAATTCAACATCCCATATCACCTATTTCCATCCCCATAACCCCACAATGGGACAATGTGCAAAGTTATCAATATTTGGTTTCAAACCCCATAGGCAAAAGTGCTCAAAATGGCTCAAATTGCTCACAACACCTCCAAATGGTTTTATAGGCCAACTGTTGGCATATGCACACTCCAATGAGACATTGTATGTGATTGAAGGTTTTTTCATTGATGGAAACCTTGCAATCCTATGGCACCGGTAGAGACATTATTTCAGCATCAACAGATCACACTCTGCACCAGCACTCAGGACACCGACACCGACACAAAAGAAAGGAAGTATACCGGCACAGAGGCTGATAGGATTTTGTTTATTATTGAAAAAATTTGTAAGACGACTTGGAAAATTGGAAAATGACTCTTATATATAAAAGAGATCATTGTTGACATAAAAACAAGGAGACATAAGTATCAGGAAAATATTAGGTAGACCTATTATGCAAAATATAGGTTAAGGGGTATATGTAAAGAACAGAGCAGGAACCAGTACTGAATCTGGCATTGAAGATTCTATTGTAAAGTAGTACAAGTTATTGGATTTGTATAATCCTCATTGTAAGTCAGTGAGACTTCCCATTGAGCAGTGAGCTCTAGGCAGTTGGCCTTTCTGCATGTGCAGGCCCCTATTATAAGTAATATTCTCTTATTGGCCAGTGAGTGAATATTGTGGGTCACAAATCCCACCAAGGTTTTTCCCACACCGGATTTCCTCGTTAAAATCTTGTGTTATGGTGTGCTTTTCATGTGGATGTTCTTGATTCTATTTATTGCATTATTTCTTGCATACCGATACACTGTTATATTATGTTTTGAATGTTTTAAGTTAAAAATTTCTATTCACCAGTCAGATACTAATTTAGCCCCCCCTCTTAGTATCTATGGGATTCCTAACAATTGGTATCAGAGCTTGGTCCTCTATTTTCAAAAGCCTAACAGCTTGAGGATGATCTTGACACCGGTAAAAATGGAAAATCTAATGAAGCAACTTAAAGGAGCTCTTATAGACTATGATGCAGAAAAATTGAAAAATATCAAACTAGAAGATGATTTAAGGGCAGCTCAGGATATCATTTAGGCACTTCAAGAAAATTTTACTCTTGCAAGAAATAAGAGAAGAGAAATTTGTGAAAAATTGCAAAATGAGAATGATGAAAAGGAATCACTTAATGATATGATAAGCAAGTTGAAACAAGAGATCATGACAACAAAGAATGAGATGCAAGATATGACTATGAGATTTTGCAAAGAGATTGAGGATAGGAAGAAGAATGAAGAAGAATTGACCAGAAGACTAAGTGATGCAACAAATGAGAACACAAGACTTAGCTATGAAAATGACATGTTGAAGATAGATCTGATGCATACTCAGAATGACTCAAATGAACTGATGAGACAAATGGAAGTTTTAGAAAGAGAACTAGAAACTGCAAATCAACATAAAGAAAAACTCAAGAAAAGCTCAGAGGAACTTGGCACCTTGCTGAAGAATCAAAAACCTAAAGGTGACACTTTTGGAATTGGCTTTGAAATTGGTGAAAGCTCCAGTACTGCAAATACTTAGGATCACAGCAAACTGGTAAGACAACCTAATGCTTATAAATTCAATGGAAAATGCTTTAACTGTAATAAGTATGGTCATAGAGAAAATGAATGTAGATCTAGAAATTATCAGAATATCAACACACCCACCGGTCAATGTTCTAAATGCAACAAAGTTGGTCACAAATTTAAAAACTGCAGAATGAATGTGAGATGTTATGTTTGTGGAAGATTTGGACATTTATCTAATCAATGCAAAACACAAACTGGCATAGGTTATGGAAAAGCTATTCAAAAGAATAATGTAATTTGTTATGCATGTAACAAAATTGGGCATATTGCTAAATTCTATAGAAGTAAAGGAATACCGATAGACAACAAAAGTTCTAGCTTGAAAGGTAAAGAAAAAGTTGAAGAGGTTAAGCAAGAATTCACAAAACAATGGATTAGAAAAGTTGATCTAAATATTGGGAATACTCCTCCACCGGTAGAACAAACCAATGCTTCACTGGTAGGACAGTGTGATGCTTCACCAAAAGGACAGAGCAGTGCTCCACTGACAGGAAGTTCTTCATCAAATTGAAGAAAGTTTCTTTGAGGGTTTGGCAATCTAATGACACATGTATTATTATTCCCTCAGTTAGAGATAAGAAGTTGAAAATTACTTATTACCGGCAAACAATGTTAAGTGAATACTTAACTGGCATGCAATTAATGTGGTAGATTATGAATAGACACTATAAAATTAAGGTTTTGGCTGCATTTCATTTCACCGAGATTTCAAATTTATGAAGAGTGTGAAGATTCTGAGCTAAGGCATTTCGAGCAAGAAGTAAGAACAGTCCAAGAAATCATCCATCCTAAAGGCATTAAAAGGTATTTAATCATGGCATCCACCTCTGCAATTGAATATATAGTAAACCCTACTGTTGTTGAAGTGATAAAAAGACCTAGGCCCATATTTTAGTTAGTTTCCGAGATAGAAAAGAAAGATGATACCTTAGGTGCTTTTTCTCAAATTCCTAAGTCAGTTGTTTATGCTGAAGACCCCAGAATGTACATCCATTGCAACATTGAGGAACTAGGAGATGAAGAAATTAAAACCATGTTTAAAACTATGATATGTGTTAAAACCAGCAATGTAAAAGATGAACACAAAATCATTGAGACCCTAGGATTTACAGAGATCCTTAGCATTCCTGAATTTCCCAAGGATGTGACTAGGATAGTCTTAAGCAGGGTACATGGTGAGTTTTTCTGGTTGGATGCAGTCCACAAAATCACCAAGGAAGCTGTGAAAGCTGTCACGGGGTTACCGACCACCGGTAAAAGACCAGATAAAACCAAGAAAGTTTCCAATGACCTAGTTATAAACCTAACTAGTACAACATTCGACAAGAGGTCCCTAAGAGTTAATGATGTAACAGACATTAATGTGAGATTCATCAGCATGATATTAGGGTATAAAGCTACTCATGCAAATAGACTCAATTCAGTTTCAAGTTTATGCATTAAGAGTGCTTATGATATGATCATAGATAATGCAAAAATTGATGTATGTGAGTGGTTACAAGATGAATTAATTGACAACCTTGGAAAGATCAAGAAGGACAAGAAAGGAACTTTCAGGTTTGGAAATCTGTTAGTGTGTCTGATGCTACATATAACAAAATAGGTTCTTGGTATAGGCTACAAAGAACTAGGATATGATATACCGGTAGGCAAATAGTTAACAGAACTATTCAATAACATGGGAAAAGACAAGGAAAACAATATTCATGACTTCTTTCAAGCATTAAAGGCCAAAATGAAGAAAAGAATAAGGTTATCACAAAAGATTGTTGACAAATACAAAGATGAAATATGCTTTGTAATCAAGAAAGATGAAATCTGGATGGAAGCAGTCATCCCTAGAACAATCTGGGTAACAAAGATGGGTTATGAGACCGATGATCACATAGTTGAAACTTATGCTAAAGCACTTCTGGAAGCACCAAATGAACCTAAGGAAGAAGTATTTGGTAGTGCTGAAACCATAGAAAGTCAAATACAATCTAAGAAGAGAGTGAAAAAGGTTGAAGCAATTGTGAGAAAAGGTTCTAGACAGGCAAAAGCCATCAAAGAAGATGTATTGAAGAAAACCGGTATAACAGAGGATGAGTTAGTAGCTCCACAACCTGAAACTCACCTATCACGGGTAGGTACTTCTTCAGAAGGAGACATGCCTACAACTTTCAAAAGAGTTGTAAGAAAAAGAGATCCCTCACTGGCAACCACACCTTCACCCAGGAGGACAAGGCAAAAACAACAAGCAGTGAGATCTCTGGTAAGAAAGGCCACACCAAAGAAGAAACTGACACCCAAGAAGAAGAAGAGGACAAAAAAAGACTTGGCTCCTCTTGATATACTACCAAATGAAATCATAGAGGAAGGCAAATTGAAGAACATAGAGAAAATATATGACACCTTAACAGCTGATGAAAAAGAGCAAGTTGAAAATAGTGTTATATTGCCCATGGATATGTATAAGAAGTTTTTAATGGAAGTAGTCAATGAAGTTCCAGATGAACTATTCAAAAGACTAGAAGCAAGAAGACAAGCAGTAATAGAATTGGATAAGAAAATAAAAATTGAAAAGCTACTAGCTGTATATCTGGTAAACTCTCCCAAAGAAATTGATGACCTAATCGCTCAAGCTAATAGGACAGTATTTTCTATTGCACACCGACACATTGCTTTAATGGTTGGAAGAGTAAATGAGGTGACTGAAGAAACTGAAGATGGATGGGACATATTCCTAGTTGAGAAAGAAAAACAAGAAGAATACAGGAACCCCAAACCCATAAAAGTTTATCAGAATGATAGAGACAAGGGGAAAGAAAAAGTTGGTGGACCACCTAGTATCAAGGTTAGAGACAACTTACCTCCACCTCCTTTAATTACTCCATCGATGAAAACAACAACTACAGATGATCAACCGGTAGCTGAGAGTATGGATGTAGAGGATAATAATCCTAATCCTAAAGTCTTATATACTATGGATATTGATACTCAGAAGATCAACATAGTGGTAGACAAAGATACAACTGATAAGACTAATATGGCTAGTGAGCCTTCGGTAGCTAAGGAAACTGATAACACACAGGAGAAACTGACAGAAGATAAAGAGAAAAAGGTAGAGACTCCAACACAGAATGAGACAACACAACAAACAAAGGAACAAACAGAGAAAAAGGCTTCAGAATAGGAACAACAACAACAACAAGAATAGGTACATAAGGAAACAGTACCACCGGCAACTAGTGAAGTAGAAAAACCATTGCTTAAAGAAATGCATACACAAACAGACCTACCAGAGGTCAATAAAATCTTGGTTACTTCCACTGGTACTCAGATTGTTGATTCATCATCAAGATACAAATCAACTAATGTGACTGAGGTACTATTAGATTCAATCAAGAAAATAACCGACTACAGCTCACAGGCTTACAAAGCAATTGATGATACCATACCAATTTTGAAGGTAATTGCTCCTAATTGTAATATATATAACAAAGATTCTTTAGGACAACTTGATACACTGTGTAAATATATCATAGAAAACATTGAGAAAATAAAGGAAGAGTCATTGAAGGATAAGGTAGAAATTGAAAAACAAAAATTCTTTGATGAGCAAATAAAGAAGTGTAACAAAGATTTTGACACACTTCTACCGGAATTATGTAATTTGTTGAAAGAGTACAAAAATCTGTACAAAGATACCTATAAAACAAACTTTTTGACTGTAGACATAGAAAAGAAAATGAGCAAGGCACAGGATGAGATCAATAAACTTGTAGATAGTTTTGTCAACTCACCTGATACACTATCAGTTTTTGAGGAGAAGATAACAAATTTTGAGGAAGAACTACTTAAATTGGAACGAGAGAAAGAAAGAATAGTAAATAAGGCAAAGCATTTGAGATCAAAGCTAGGTCCAAGATTGGACTATCTAACATCTCTACAGAAGGAAGTATCTGAGGCATTAATACAAGGAAAGAAAACTGTTAGAATATTTAATCTTTACTTAGCTTAGGTTTATTTGTATTTAGTTTAGGATATTCCTTTGGAATTCCTACATGTAATTTTTCCTCTAGTACATGTGTGAGGACAAGTCATTTCTTTTATTTTCCTTTATTAAGGAATATTAGATTTCCTCCATAAGAGGATGTGGACACATGGCACACACATTTTATGAATGGTGGAATTCATAGATTTGGGAGTTACTTTGTAACTCCTCTCCTCATCTCTATTTAAGAGATGTCTCCTCTCTCATTTCTTCTTAATGACAATATTGTAAAGAGCTTCTTGCTCTCTCTCTCTCTCTCTCTCTCTCATTTTAGGCATTGCCTTATTCATAATATCACAAGGGGTTTTTCTTTGCTTTTCCCCTTTCAAAAGTTCTTGTGCCTCCTTCTTCACATTTGGGTGATTGCTCCAAGGTTTTTTTCTTTTCTCTTGGTAACATTTACTTCATCAATAAACTTTCTTGGATTTTATTTTTCTTTCCTTGCTCTTGTTTTTCCTTTAATGGTATCAGAGCAAGTTTCTAATCCTTGTTTTAAGTTGACATTGATGAAGGTTACCATTTTGTGGAGTTCACCTTGTTGGAGGCATTCTTGAGAGGACAAGAAGTTCTTTTTCTAATAGTTTCTATTGTGCAGGTTTTGGTTTCAGATTTTAACATTTTTTTCAAACTTGTTAACAAGTTTGCCTGCAGGTTTAATCTTCTACTCTAGTTTTTTTTATTAAAAAAAAAAAAAGGGCTTTGGAAGGCTTGCCGCCAAAGTTTCTGGTTTTTTTTAGTGTGAATAGTTTGGAAGGTTTACCGCCAAACTTAGCCTCCTTAATCTATTTGGTTGGCTTGCCGCCAAATCTGATTTATTATTACATTGCATTCTCTATCTCTTCTGGTTTGAGTTTTGGTTTTGGAAGGCTTGCCACCAAAACTTTAACATCATTAAGTTGTATCTTTGTTTTGTTTATAGGCTTCTTTAAAAAAAAAAATCTCAATAAATTCTATGATATTATTGTTTTGCTAAGTTCTCATAATTTGTTTCTTTGAGAGGAAAGATTTAAGTTTTTAATAGTTGTTCTTATCAGAATAACCATAATCTTTAGCTTTGATATCTGTGTATTCTTATATCTCCATTATATTTTGCCTCTTTTGTTTATATTTGTATTACAGATCTAATTTGTAGAACATACATTGATCTTAATTTTTATTTTTATTACAGATCTAATTTGATCTTAATTTTTGTTTGAGTAGTGTGGTCATACATTACAACTACATCTGTTATATTACCAAACTGCTCAAAATACTTTCTGAAGTCATCCTCAGTAACAGTTGGAGCTAATCCACCCACAAAAATCTTCTTAGTTCTAGGGCCTGCCGTATTGCTGGTCCTCTGTGCAGTCTGTTGTTCATCCCTTGGCACAACCTTTTTGGCCTCAACATTTCTACCATCAATGGTATGTTTCTCCTGAATAACGCGATCTGCACAAGTTGATTCTCTGAATATATCATACCAAATCTGCTCTTACAGTCATAGGTTTTTAGTGAGAGAGGCTCGAACTCTCAACCTCAGGTCTCGGTAAGGTTGGTATGCGCCATTTCCACAAGCTTAAGAATCACTACTTTTGCCCCATCATTAATATCGACAAGCTTTGGTCTCTTGTCCCCGAGCACATCAAGGTGAAGGCCACCACCTCAATATTCTCTTAGTAGCGACGCTTCTGTCTCGACGGAAGAGGAGTGCGGTTGAACAGATACCCGGGGGCTCTCTCCTGGTCACTTGGACCCCATCGCCCTCCTGCTCCCCCTAATTTGATCTCAATAGGGCAGTGAGGAAGTAACGCATGAGGAGAATTTGAGTTCACTCCATCACCCAGACTTAAGGAAAGCTGATTTACTGTGTATCTGGCGCCCACCGTGGTCTCTGCACTGTAAATTCCCTATGGTCTCTGCACTATAAATTCCTCATTTGTTTAAACGTATCCCTGTGGTCTCTGCACTGTAAGTTAGTTGGGGTAGGATTTCTCAGGGCACTGTCTGTTGGATTTGTAAGTTGTAATCTGTGTAAGATTCTCTACAGCGAATTCAGGAGTCTCTGCTTCAATCAATACAAGAGGTAATATATGGTATAACGAGCGTTCTGATTTTTCAGGGCACTGTAAATTCCTTGCAAGAAATCATTTGTTTAAACGTCTCTGTTCTCTTTGTTCCATATTCTCTGCAAAGTAACGTCTCTGTTCTCTTTGCACACCTCTACCAATCTGTTTGTCTTCCTTTCACGTCTCTGTACTCTGTGCCATATGTTTGGTAACTTCAGAATCTTCAAATAAAATAAGTATAAGTTTCAGTTAATTTTAACACTCTCGTATTAAAAAATTTTCATATATAAACTTTTAATATATCTAACATTCACGTATTAAATTTTTTTTAATATATTAAAGTTTATAAAGTTAAATAGTTTTTTTTCAATGTTTTTTAAAAAAAGTAAAGTTTTTAAAAGCGTTTTTTAAATAATTTTTTTTACAATATAAAGTTTTTATTTTAGAATTTAAAATTTAAATTTGTTATTGAATCTTTGAAAATAACATTTCTTGATTAATTTTTTTAAAAAAAATTAAAATTTGGTTCAATTTTTTACTTAAGGAGGTTATTTTTCCTCTTTTAATCAAAAGGGATAATTTTTTATTTTTTCTATCATGTCTACATTAATTCCGGAAATTAAATTAAATAGTTTCAATTATCATTCTTGGAAAACACATACCTCGTTTATTTTTCGTTTCAAACACCTTTTGGATGTTGCAACTGATAAAACCTTTGAGCCTGCTACAACTGCTCCTCAAGCCGACCAAGATAGATGGAAGGCTCAAAATGAGGAAGCACTTGGTTTAATTGGTATTTCAATGGTTCCTGATTTGTATGTTTTAATTGGAAATTGTACAAAAGCGCATGAAGCTTGGGAAATTTTAAAAACAACTTATGATAGCTCAAATGAATCCTGAAAAATTCAACTTCAAGATCAACTTGAAGATCTAAGGTATACGGATTTTAAAACTATGGATGAATTCTTATTAAAGTTTGATTCTGTTAATAGTCAATTAACTGGTTTAGGAGTTACTCTAGCTGATTTACGTTTAATTCATCTTATTCTTAAAAAATGTCTTCCTCGTCAATTTCAACAATTTATTACGAATATTCATGCTCAACTTGCTATTCCTAGCTTAGCTACTCAATTAACATATGATATATTTCGTAATTTATTGCGTCAAGAGGAAGCTAAATTAATTCAATTTGGTACTCTTAAAAGTAGTGAACATGCTTTTATGTCTAAAAATCAAAATCATAATAATAATTTTAGATCCAATAATAATAAACATAATCATAATCATAATAATAATCATAATAATAATCACAAATCTTCTAATTATCAATCTCATTCTAAATCCTATCATAACAATTCTCATAATAATAATCATAATAATACGAACAATAATCATAGGAATAATTCTCAAACAAGACCCCATTGCACATATTGTGGGAAAGATGGACATATTACTAATAATTGTTTTAAGAAACAAAATGGTAAAAAGCCCATGAATCAAAATAATCAAAATAATCAACATAAAACTCATTATAAGAAAGGTAATAATAATGGTAATTCATCTCGTCATGCATTTACATGTACTTATAATGTTTCTCAACCACTTGAGTGGATTATTGATTCTGGTGCATCTCAACATGTTACTTCTCATAAAGAATGTTTTGAATCTTTGCATCCCGATACTTCTAATATTCCTGTTCAATTAGCTAATAATCATAGTTGTAAAGTTGAAGTTATTGGTGATGTGAATGTTCCTAATGGGAAATTACATGATGTTCTTTATGTTCCTGAATTAAAATCAAATTTGATTTCAGTTCCTAAACTTTGTCAAGATTATAAGATTAACTTTTATAGGGGCATATGTTATATCATTGATCCAAACACTGGCTCTTGTTTTTGTTTTCAAAAACACTAGCAGAGCATTTGCAACATCTCACTGGTACAGTGAAGAGAACAGAGATAGCAATAAAGGATAGAAAAAATTTTATGGACAGTATAAACTTGATTTTGGGAGATCTTTTTCAAATTGTAACCACCCAGTTACAAGGTTGAAACTACAAACTCTACTGACATCTTGACAACCTTTGTCATTGATGCCAAAGGGGGAGTAGTAGGATGAGAAAATTCAATATCACAGGAATCATATGCTTAGGAGGAGCACACACATTTTTGGTAACATTTTTGGACTACACATTTTTGGATCATTTTTTATATTTCTCATGAGTGTTGCCATCAATGCCAAAGGGGGAGATTGTTGGCATATGCACACTCCAATGAGACATTGTATGTGATTGAAGGTTTTGTCATTGATGGAAACCTTGCAATCCTATGGCACCGGCAAAGACATTATACCGGCATCAACAAATCACACTCTACACCAACAGTCAGGACACTGACACCAACATAGAAGAAAGGAAGTATACCAGCATAGAGGGCGAAAAGATTTTGTTTTATATTTTGTTTATTATTGAAAAACTTTGTAAGCCAACTTGGCAAATTGTAAAATGACTCTTATATATAAAAGAGATCATTGTTGACATAAAAACAAGGAGACATAAGTATAAGGAAAATATTAGGCAGACCTATTGTGTGAAATATAGGTTAAGGGGTATATGTAAAGAACATAGCACGAACCGGTACTGAATCTAGCATTGAAGATGCTATTGTAAAGTAGTACAAGTTATTGGATTTGTATAATCCTCATTGTAAGTCAGTGAGACTTCCCATTGAGCAGTGAGCTCTAGGTAGTTGGCCTTCCTGCATGTGCAGGCCCCTATTGTAAGTAATATTCTCTTATTGGCCAGTGAGTGAATATTGTAGGTCACAAATCCCACTAAGGTTTTTCCCACACTGGGTTTCCTCGTTAAAATCTTGTGTTATGGTGCGCTTTTCATGTGGATGTTCTTGATTCTATTTATTGCATTATTTCTTGCATACTGGTACACTATTATATTATGTTCTACATGTTTTAAGTTAAGAATTTCTATTCACTGGTTAGATACTGATTCACCCCCCCCTCTCAATATCTGTGGGATTCCTAACACCAACAAAGGGTCAAGATAGGTTTGATAGAATCCTACAAACTCAAATGATACCCAACAACCCTTTGATTTGGTTGTTCAAGTCCCAAAAGTCACAAAGTGCAAATTGGCTCCTTAGACCTATTAGCCTTCAAAACTCACTTTTTGGCTTCTCACAAAAAAACTCCAAAGGATAGGCCAAGATTGTTTGATTTTATTGAACACCAACCTGGGGCAGCACTTTCTACCAAAGGAAAAGTTTTAGAACCTCTTGCAAGTACCATTACTAATGAACCCTCATCTATGGCTAGAAGGGCTAATTTAAGCACTTAACCAAGGAACTACCCTCAAAACCTACAATTTATCAAGGGAAGCAATTGGAACACCTTGGGGTACCCAAATAATCACCAAATACCAAGTTATAGCTTCTGGTTTGCATTAAAACTAAAGTTATGGGGACTGTTCATGAATTCTATTCAATTCCCACAAGCAGTCACATAGAGATGCCTGGCCAAATTTAATAAAATCTCACCCAAACTGCATCCTTTTGCTCTGATACCCTTTTTTATTTTTTATTTTTTTTTGGAAAATACAGTTTTTTTTTATTGATTTCAAATAAGAAGTTTTATAAATTTCGACCACAACAACCCTCACACGAGTTTGTTGAGGCATTTTATAGTTTTCTCAACATGTTCAAACTGATTTTAGATGGTTATGAACATTGGGCAAATAATTACAACAACTTTTTGAAAAGTTGCTTTACAAATTGACAACTTTCTCAATTTTTGACAATTTTTGACAATTTTGGCATTTCGCCATTCAAACTAATTTTATCATCAACCTAGGGACCTAAACACATTTAAATGGATATAAATAGACCAAAACAACCTTGAATCCCTAAATCTACTCATCCCAAGTCCCTTTGACCATAGTTGACCATACGGTTTATAATGCACCCTAGGCCACTAGGCCTTACAAAATGGACAATTAGGACCTTATTACAAAACAAAACATAAACAAAGGATTCTTTGATCCTTTCCAGCACCTTGCTATCAAAAACATTAAGTTTTCAATCAATAAATTATGAAATTGAGGCTTATGCCCCTGTACCAATGGTGTTCCTACTCAAGCAAGGTATCCTAGGAGACCGATAGATGGCCATAATGACATGAAAAGAAGAAGAAGAAGAAGAGCAAACTTCTTAAATAAAAGGTTTTCTTGTCACGAGGTTAGCAAGGATGTTGTGTGTTACTATAGCACTATTTATGGTTGTAATGCAGAGTCCAGAAAAGAAAGGGCCCATCTACAGAAGAAGGAGAGACCTGCTCCCAAGCTTCAAAATGGGAAGAAGAATGAGACTAGGCAAACATGTAGAAAGAAGCAGGTGAATAGGACCATGGACCGACATTATGAATTCAATGCACATGTGATATTTCCTAAGGCCTAAAGGAGATGGAGGATCTTAGGGGGAGTAGCGCATTCTAATTATTATTCACCCCCTTAGTGTAGAAGGCAACATGGAAGAACATGTTGGTGCCGGTATGAAGGATGGAAATAAAAAGATAAATGTGTGTAGAGGCTACCTTAACTACACTCCTACAGATCAACAATGGATCACTACTGCATATGTCAAGAAATGGAGATTAACAATTGGCATTAGAAGCTAACCAGTATGTGTAGGATGTTACCGACATGAATGCAAAACAAGTTATGTAAGATAATGAAGTTGGAAATAATTGCAATAACCCTGATACAATGGAATGTGGAGATCATGTCTCATTTGGTATTGGAAAAAACATGAATGACATATATTAGCCACGTGGTTGTTCATGAAGGAGTGCATGCTTTTGGGATAATTGGTTTGATTCTTGGCATGATGATAACATTATATGAGATTGTGTAAGTCTAGGATCATGTCATAGGTTGTGGTAGATACAATGGAGTTGAAGGATCATCTAATGTTCACATATGTAGAGCTAAACCAGTATATGGAGAAGATTGAAGTCCTGATACTATACCTAATTGGAGATAAGCATCTGAGATGTATGACTCAGGGAGAGTTCAATTTCTCATAATGAAGAATTTTCTTGCTTGAACTTGCAAAGATACTAACTGCCCATGCTGTAGGAGATGGAAATTGTAGAGGTGTTGCAGGTTGACCGACAAGTGTTTTCACTAACAGATCAATAATTGGTATTAGTCATTCTACAAACTAAGCTCAAATTGCATCAGATGTGCATGCTCAATTGGTTTCAGTTGATGGTTAGGTTCCCATCTCAAGTATGGTGACTTGAGAAGATGTAACAACCAGTGAAAAGATAACATGTGGTATCAAAGGAAGTGTTACATCAAATGAAGACAAAAGGGGAGAAAGTATTTTGTCAGTGATAGGTACATACAAAGAGAAATAATATCCTGATAGTTCCCTTTGTCATTGTGTCAAAGGGGGAGAAGAATTCTATAGTATGTCGGATACTACATGTGTTGACATCAATGCCAAAGGGAGAGATTGTTGGAATTGTGTTGTCATTGATGTCAACTAGTATAGGATGACCATCGATAGAAGATGTGTATGCACAACACCTACTATGGAGAAGTATAGGATGTGATACCTTGGATATCACCTTGAGTTGGAGAGCACCCATAAGGTTAGAAGAGTATGTCAAATGGACAAGGTGTTTGAGTGTTTGGTTGTGATGAAGAGGCAGAATGTTATCTGAATCACATCCACACCGAAGGAGAAGAATGAACCAGTATGCTATAAGGTTGTAGAACAAAAGGACTCCCACTAGTTGAAGATGCAGTCGTCATGTGAAGCATGACCGACAATGAGTGTGCTCCCATCGGATCTACTAGTGATCAATGCAAATTCCTTCAGTGCATGAGATCAAGGTTATGCAATGGACTGACATAGAAGGCATGATGAGATGCCAGTATAGAAGAAGAGTGATGCATTGTCATTATGATAAACCAGTTGAAATATGGTCCAAACTGATCAGGAAGAGTGTGAGGTAAGTGATTGGATTGAAGATAGAATCTTGTAAAGGTTGATGACATGGTGTCATCAAGAGTGGTAATTGGTATGTAAGTCCACCGGTAATATGGATGAGGTGAAGATCTAGAAGACTCTCACTTTGTAGAATGAGCACACTTTGGATATACATGTCTGCAGACTAGTTTAGATGTTTTACCGATAGCTCAAACAAAGTGCAGACATGAAATTAACCAGTATAATGAGAGATATTGGGAGGGTTAGTAAATTGGCAGAGAAAAGGAACTGGTAGGGTGTTTGGTTAGTGACCATATCTCGACCAACTTCAAGAACCAATTCAGTAGTTGGTTGATATGAATGCCACTTGGTGTCTAACTTGCAAGCTCACAAAGGTTGGAGATGTGCAATTTCGAGTTAGGTATCTCAATAGGTGTGCATTAATTATGGATCTTGTGATTTGTGGATCGGATCTGATGTGCATGGCTTGATGAAGAACAAATGATAGAGTAGAATCAGGGAGTTGTTGGCTCCTGGATCAAAGAAAGAAGATTGGATTGAAAGAATACCTCGAGAAGGAAATAGTAGAGGTATTAATAGTTGTTTGACAGATGTAGGTCAATATAAAGGGTTGTGCTTTCATTATCTGGAAAACGTGTTTTAGAAGGCACAAAAATGGTAGAGATGAACAAATGAAAATTTAGGTGATCAGTTCATGCAGGATCTAATCGGTTTCAATTTTCCTCATAGATTGTGAGGAAACCATAACCATCCAAATTTTGAAGCAGGCTTTGGTAGGAAAATGAGCCTATAAGGATAAAGGTCCAAGAGATTGTTTGGTGCTACTTGAGAGAAGATCATACTACTAATGCGAAGTGGGATACTTCTGCAAGAACGAACAAATCAGCCAAGTTCTTAATGAGCATCTGAGAGAAGTGAGTGAGAGAGAGGGAGAACCTAGTTGAAGCAATTAACCGGTTGGAGAGAAGAAACGGTAGTGTTCATACCGATCGAGCAAAAGTGAAGGTAGATAGAGAAGCAACAGGTGAAGAGCAGCAAGAGAAGTGAGTCAGTGTGATAGAGAAAGTACCTCACCAATAGAGTAAGATATATAACAAGGTTGAAAGATTCACTTGTAACAAGACAAATACTTTTGTAGTTGCAGTGTTCATTGAGTTGTAGCTCACTACAAGGGTTGTAGCTCCTTTGGGTTGTAGCCCATAAAGTCAGGGGTTAGTGATCCTTGGGTTGGTTCCCAAAAGTCAGGGGTTGGTGCTCCTTGGGCTGGTTCCCTAAACTTTGTAACAATATTTCTCATTATGAGGCTAGATTGGAGTAGTAGTCTCTAGCAGAATTTCTCACCGAGGTTTTTCCCATCTTAGGTTTTCCTCGTACATCTTGGTGTTATGAGATGTCTATTTTTGTGTGATTGTTTTGAGTTGGCCTCCTCACTAATTGATATGTCTCCATTATGTTAGATCCCATAACTGGTATACACACATTAGATTTGCTAAAATAATAAGTTTGAAGACCATTGATTCATCCTCTCCCCCTCTCAGTCGTTCATTGTGTCTAACAGGTGTCTGAATGTTACTTGAATTTGCAACATTCAAGGGATTTAAGGTATACCAGATGGATGTGAAGTCTGCCTTCTTGAATGGAATCGTGGAGGAAGAAGTGTATATTGAGCAACTAGATGGGTTTGCTTTGTGAGAAGATAGTAACATGGTGTGTAGATTACACAAGGTCCTGTATGGATTGAAACAGGCACCAAAGGTAGCTACGGATGATTACACTCTCATCTTGTGAAGATAGGATTTCAGAGAACAAGTTAGGACAACAACATCTACCTAAAATCTAAAGGTGATTAGATTATGATATGTGAAGTATTTGTAGATGATATAATCTTTGGTGGAGATGATAATATGAGTCATGCATTTGTAGATGAGATGAAAAAGGAGTTTGAGATGCCTTTGATTGAAGAGATAAAGTCTTTCATTGGCCTACAAATTCAGCAGATGAAAGAAGGTATCTTCATTACCTAGTCCAAGTATATCAAAGAGGTATTGAGGACCTTTGGCATGGAGGAGAGAAAAATGGTTGGAATGCCGATGGTGAACGACTGTAAACTAACAAAGGAGGATGATACATCATTGGTGGATGAGAAGGAATACTGGTCAATGATCGGTAAGTTTCACTATGTGGTGCACAGAAGACTGGATATTGCTCATGCAGTGGGTATAATGGCCCATTTTAAGAATAGTCCTAGAGAATCCCACTTGGTAGTGGTAAAGAGGATTGTTAGATACCTGAAAGGGACAATTGATCATGGATTGTGGTATCCATACAATGGTAAATTTGATCTTAGAGTGTTTACCAATGCAAATTGGGTAGGTAATGTGGATGACTGGAAGAGAACAACTGGTGGAGCATCCTTCCTTCATGGAATAGTAGTCTCATGGATGAGAAAGAAACAGAGTTGTACTTCCCAGTTTATAGCTGAAGCGGAGTATGTGGCAGCATTTATGAACTGCACTTAGGCAATCTAGATGAAGCATATACTAAATGGCTTCAAAGTGATGATATCTGAACTGGTGAGTATTTTCTGTGATAATACTAGTGCAATAAATATTTCCAAAAATCCAGTATTGCATGCTAGGACCAAGCATATTGAGCTCAAGTATCACTTCTTAAGAGAAAATGTTCAAAATAAAGAGGTTGTATTAGAACATGTTTCTAGTAAGGAGCAGCTAGCTGACATATTTACTAAGCCCTTACCGAGGACTACATTTACCTATCTGAGAGATGAATTAGGGGTTCTGCCCCTTCATGAAGTAAATTAAAGATTTGTGCTCCACATCAGTCAGGTACTACCATGTCAGATCTTACAAGATTAATGTATTGAAGGATGCTACTCCATAGGGGGAGCAACATAATGGAGCTTGGAAGCTTGTGCCTCCACTTTGGCATTGCTATCAAAGGGGGAGAAGATATATGATGATGATGATATATGGGGGAGAAGATATAAGTTTGAGAAGTGATTGAGAAAAGTGCACACTGACCAGTCCATATGGTGGTGATGATCGTTCAAGATTGAACTGGTATATGTCAACAATACTGAGCAATAATACACTGAGTATTGCCATCAATGCCAAAGGGGGAGATTGTTGGCATATGATGAAGTGGTGACAATGCATGTTGTCATTGATGTCAATAAGTGCTCAAGCAGGTGAACCAGTATGCACCGGTATGACTATTGGAAGTGGTTATGGTCAACTGGGATGGAATGGACTAGTGTTGAGGTTCACTAAGTGTGACTACCGGTTGGTAGTCTCAATTCAACTCTAGGGTTTCTGGTTTGGCTTGTGTGGGGCAAGTGATGATGTTTTGTGATGAGTTAGTTAAGAACAAGGATAAGGATAAAGATGCCATGTCATCTATGTGTACATGAAGGATTTCTTCAAGGATCTTGCGTGTGAAGATCGAATGCTTTGAATGTCTACCTCAAGAATTGTTCATTTTTCTTAGAGGTATGCAAAAAGCACGTGATGGGTTACTATTTTCTAGATACGGTGAAGGTTGGATGATGTAGAATGACTTGAGATCTATTTTAGATTGTTTCATTCTATGTAATGTATTTGACAATCAAGATTGGACCTCTTGTAATTGTAAACCTAAAATGTTTAGGGTTTAGGGTTTATGCTACCGACCTAATTGTTGTCTATAAGGTCGATGATTTTTGTTATTGGAGATGTTGGAAAAAGTTGTGTTTGTGTCCACATGTTTTGATAGTTACCAAACTAGAGTGAGGAATTTGCAGAGTGTGATTGCAGAAGAGAGCAACTAAAAAGGATTTGCCTTAGCAAGGAGTGTTGTTATTAGATCAAAGATTTACCTATTATCTTCTAACCATTTCAATAGAAGGTAAATCCCTTAACCGGGTAGCTTTAACAAGCTTTTAATTGTAAATCTTCTAACCAGGTGGCTCAAGTTCATTGAGTTATCTAAATCCAATAGCGAGGTAACTCTTAAAAGTGTTTCAACCTTTAACATGGTATATAGCGATCCCTTAACTGGGTTATCCCTAACAGTATCAGTTCCTAACAAAACCTTTATTGTAAAGTATTTAACTGGACTAGGCTCCTAGCAAAGTGGACTTCAAAAGATTTCACTAACAAGATTATGGATATTCATCTCCACCATGGTTTTTCCCATTTGGGTTTCCAAGTAGAAAATCTATGTGTTATGGGTTGTGACTTTTTCATGTGATGATTGTTGGCATATGTGCAGAGTATTTTGACATGATGATATTTTATGTTGTCATTGATGTCAATATGATGAAGAGTGAACCGGTATATTGAAGTAAGCACTTGCAAGAGAACAGGTATATGTGAAAAAAGTGAAGCGGTATGGCTGTCCTAGTGAACCAATATGTTGAAACGTGAACCGATATATGTGAAAAAGTGAAGCAGTATGTTTGTCCAAGTGAACCGGTATATGGAATGTTTTGTATCAAGGTTTCATATGGTATGACTACCGGTTGGTAGTCTTATCTTTAGGGTTTCTAGTTGAAGTGTTCTATGCCTATGTGATTAAAATGATCACATTGTGTGATGTGTTAGCATTGTAATGAAGAATATATTGTGTTGCCACATTAGCCCTGTGCACATGAAGGATCTTGCATGAAGGAGATTGATCCTATCTACCTTGGTAATGTGTGAAGTCTCTGTAAACAGTGGAGAATGCATGATGGGTTATCATCCTCCAAGAAGCGATGAAGAATGAACGATGGAGAACATCTTAAGATCTGTTCAAGACTATTGTAATCAATACAATATGATCAATGGTTAGGATCAAACTGACTGAATTGCTTAACCTAAATGTTTAGGGTTTAGGGTTTATGCTACCGACCTATATGTTTCCTATAAGGTCGATGTTGTTTTTCATGTTGAGGTTGTTGGCAAATGTTGTGTGTGTGTGTCTAAGTGCAAAGATACGTGATTCTTGCCAGACCAGATATGAGAATAGATACCTGCAGAGTGTGAGTGCAGAAGGAAGAAACTGAAGTGGATCTGCATTGGCATTGAGTGCCATTACTAGATCATTGTAATACTTGTTGACCTCTAACCACTTCAAAAGTTGGAAAATCCCTTAACAGGGTAGCTTTAACAGGATGACTCAAAATCATTGAGATCTAAAAATCCTCTAACAAGGTAATCTTTAACAGGGGTTCCTAACAAAACCTATTGTAAAGTCTTTAACCGGACTAGGCTCCTAATAAAGCGGACTTCAAAAGGGTTCAAAGAAAACCTTGTGGGTATTCATCCACACCATGGTTTTTCCTAGTTGGGTTTCCATGTGAAAAATATGTGTGTTATGTGTGATGCTTTTCATATCATGCTTTGTTATTCTCTGTTAAGCGGTAAAGCATGTTGAACCTGTAAGTCTTTACATTTCTGTTAAAGTACTACTAGTGTATGCATATGGGTGAAGTGGAAATAAGATGTTAGATTGTGTGGAAAGCTGAGTTACCAGTTTATGTCTTTCACTATGTTTAATCGGTAGTAATCTAGTTCAGACTAGTGTCATTGCTTTCCCATCAAAGTGTAGGGTTCTCAGTCAAATCAGTTCAAGGAAAAGTGTTTTTATCAGTACCGATTCACCCCCCCCTCTCAGTACCGGTTTGGTACTAACTGTTCATCATTGATTCATCAATTGGTATCATAGCATCCTCCAGGTCCTCTATATTGTAAGCTTAACCGCTTGAGGTAAAGATCCTACTTTAATGATGAAGAGGGACGGTCCAAAGTTCAACAGAGACAACTTTAAAATATGGAAGGATAGAATGAAGATATACATCAGAAGCATGGGTGCTCAACATTGGAGCTATGTTGAGAATGTTGATGTTATCCCTACAGGTACTCTCATCGATGATCAAAAGAGAGAGATTCAGGAGAATGGGCAAGTCATGGAAGCCCCAATTAGCAGTTTATCTAACATTGAGTTTATTAATGTTCAGGACAAAGAGAATCCCAAAGAAGTATGGGATGCCCTTGAGAATATCTATGGCAGTGATGAGCATGTGAAACAAGCTAAGGAAGAAAGCCTTAGGGGAAAGTTTGAAGACATGCAGATGGTTGAAGGAGAGACCATTCAACAATATGGAATAAGAATCAAAACTATTGTTGGAGATAACAAGATTGTAGGTGGTAAAATGGAAGATTCCACTATTGTTAGCAATGTTTTGAGATCCTTATTACCAGCCTATGCAATAAGGGTTGCTACTATTCAGGAGTTGAGGTCCGTAGACAAGACAAAGGTATCCCTAGAATCCATCATTACAAAGTTAACAACTTATGAGCTAAATAATTATGATGGCAATATTCAGAAGACTGAATCAGCCTTCAGAGCATCTGCTGCACCATCTAGAAAAGGCAAAGAAGCTAGTACCAATGGTGAACCAAGACAAAGTAGAGAAATGGATGATGAGGAGATCTTGATGGAATTTGAAGCTCTTTTTGCCAAGAGACTTCCCAAGGGAACCGGTAAATACAGAGGTAAGCTTCCTCTGAAATGTTTTTCTTATAACCAAATAGGACACATTGTTGTAAACTATCCTAATGCTGACAACAAGGACAAACCAGAGAGGTTCAAGAAGTTCAAAGGAGGAAACCGGAGAAACTGTTTTGTAGCAGTTGATGAAGGTGTCACTGATGAGGAATCAAAAGATGAAGAAAATGAAGATATTGTGTTTGTAGCAGTCAAGGAAGATGTGTCAGACAAGAAGGCTCTTGTCTCCCGCTTTGATAATTCCAATGAGTGGATTATTGACAGTGGCTGTTCTCGTCATATGACTGGTGACCGGAGTTAGTTTCTATCTCTGGAAGAGTATGATGGTGGTGTGGTTCATTTTGGTAATGATGCACCATGTATGGTAAAAGGTAGAGGGTCCATCTCTCTGAATGGAAGAAGAAATGATGACAATGTGTATTGGGTAGAAGGTCTTAGACACAACCTTTTGAGTGTTGCTCAACTAAATGATAATGGACTCAATCTGGAATTAAGAAATGGAGTGTGCAAAATCAAAGGAAAGAATGGTGAACTGATGGCTACCAGTATGTAGACCAAAGGTAACCTATTTCAGCTAAATGCTAATGTCAGTACATGTCTTATGGCTAAGTTTGAGGATAGTTGGATATGGCATAGGAGACTCTGCCTTGTAAAATTTGACAATACTGTGAAGGCTAGTAAGATCAAGGTAGTTAGAGGATTGCCTATGCTGAGAAAACTAGAAAATCCTTTGTGCAGAGAGTGTTAAATGGGGAAAATGTCTTCCTCAACCTTCAAAGGTAAACCTTTCACTACAGAAAATTTACTTGATCTTGTGCATACTGATTTGTGTGGTCCTATGAAAACTATGAGTGTGTAGGGAGATAGGTATTTTATGATTCTTACTAATGATTTCCCAAGAATGATGTGGGTCACATTCTTGAAGGACAACTCTGAAGCTTTTGGAAAGTTCAAAGCCTTCAGAGCACTTGTAGAAAAAGAAAGTGGTAAGAGGATTAAGTGCTTAAGAACTGATCAAGGAGAAGAATTCACTTCCGGTGAATTCAACAAATACTATGAAGAGAATGGTATCAAGAGGCAACTGTCAGCCCCCCAGACTCCAAAGCAGAATGGCCTAGTAGAGAGAAACAACCAGATTGTGGTTGAAGCAGCTAGAACTGTGTTGATCCAAGGAAAGGTTGCTCACACCTTTTGGAGAGAAGCGGTGAGCACTGTAGTCTACATAATGAACCGGGTACTCATCAAAAAGGGTAAGGACAAAACATCTTATGCATATTGGACCGATAAGACACCAGTGGTAAGCTACTTTAGAGTGTTTGGTAGTAGATGTTATATCAAGAGGACTGAACATCAGAGAAAGATTGATGCTAAATGTGATGAGGGAATATTCCAAGGGTATTCCACAAAGAGAAATCTCTCAAAAGTTTCAACAATAGGACTCAGAGAATTGTTGAAAGCATCAATGTTAGAGTTGATGAAACCTCTAAGAAATATGAGGAAACCGATAGTGAGTAAGCAGGAGATGAATTGGTAGTAACCTTCTGGGAACCAGTTGCAAAACAACCAAGCACTAGTAACAGTGCTCCAACACTAGTGGATGTTGATGCTAATGAAGATGAGGATGAAGAATAAAAGCAAGAGGAAACAACTAAGATCATTCCTAGGTATGTAAATCTGAATCATGATCCAAAGTAGATCATAGGAGACAAGGATGCAGGAATTCTTACAAGAAGAAAGATCAGAGAAAACTCTTGCATGATCTTTGAATTTGAGCCTAAAACATTTAGAGAGGCACATAAAGTTGATGACTAGATCAAGGCAATGGAAGAGGAACTTGACCAGATAGAAAAGAATGGTACATGGTCTATGCTACCCAGACCAGAGCATAAAAATGTCATTGGCACCAAATGGGTTTTCAGAAACAAGCTGAATGAAGATGGCTCAGTGGTTAGAAACAAAGCCAGACTAGTGTGTAAAGGATATGCCCAAGAAGAAGGAGAAGACTATGGAGAAACCTTATCTCTAGTAGCCAGATTGGAAGGAGTTCGTATGCTTCTCGCATGTGCAACATTGAAGGGATTTAAAGTATATCAAATGGATGTAAAGTCTACATTTTTGAATGGAATACTATAAGAGGAGGTGTATATAGAGCAACCAGATGGGTTTACCCTATCAAAAGATAGTGACATGGTGTGTAGGCTACATAAGGCCTTGTATGGACTAAAGCAGACACCTAGAGCATGGTATGAACGCTTGCACTCCCATCTTGTGAAGATTGGATTTGAGAGAACAAGTGAGGATAGTAATATCTACCTAAAGACAGAAGGAGATCATATTTTGATCTGTGAGTTATTTGTTGATGACATAATCTTTGGAGGAGATGATAAGATGAGTCATGATTTTGCAGATGAGATGAAAAAGGAGTTTGAGATGTCACTTATAGGGAAGATTAAGTTCTTCATTAGACTACAAATTCAACAAACGAAAGATGGAATCTTGATCACTCAGTCCAAATATGTCAAAGAGGTGTTGAAGACCTTTGGCATTGAAGACAACAAACCAGTTGGTACACCGATGGTGACCAGTTGTAAATTATCCAAAGAGGATGACTCAAGGTTGGTAAACGAGAAGGAATACCGATCAATGATTGGTAAATTGCACTATGTAGTACATAGCATATCGGACATTGCACATGCAGTGGACATTACTACATGGTTCTATAAAAACCCAAGAGAATCCCACTTGGTAGCAGTCAAGCGGATTTTGAGATATTTGAAGGGAACTATTGACTATGGATTATGGTATCCATACAGTAATGATTTCAAACTGAAAGTGTTTACAGATGCTGATTGGGCTGGTAATGTGGATAATTGGAAGATCACAATCGGTGCTGCATTCTTCCTTGGTGGAAGACTAGTCTCATGGATGAGTAAGAAACAGAGCTGTATCTCTCAGTCTACAGCAGAAGCTGAGTATGTTGCAACATTTATGAACTGGACCCAGATAATTTGGATGAAGCATGTATTAAATGGCTTCAAAGTTCATGTATCTGAACTAGTAAGTATATTTTATGACAACACAAGTGTGATTAACATCTCCAAGAATCCGGTTTTACATTCTAGAACCAAGCACTTTGATCTTAAGTATCATTTCTTAAGTGAAAAGGTTCAGAACAAAGAAGTTGTACTGGAACATGTTTCTAGTAAGGAGCAGTTAGCAGACATATTCACCAAGCCTCTACCGAAGGCTACCTTTACCTATTTGAGAGGTGAATTTGGGGTGCTGCCTCTTCAAGAGGTGAACTAAAGGTGTGTGCTCCACATAAGTCAGGAATTACATTGATATATTTTTCTCAGGATTGGTGTGTTTAAGGATGCTACTCCTTAGGGGGAGCATCATAGTAGAACATAGATGCTTATGCCTCCACTTTGGCATTGTTGTCAAAGGGGGAGAAGATGTAAAGTGGAGAAGATATCTGTAGTATTGGGGGAGAAGATGTGAAGCTCAAAGATATCTTTGTATATTGCCATCAATACCAAAGGAGGAGATTGTTGGCATATGTGCAGTGTATGTTGACATGATGATATTGTATGTTGTTATTGATGTCAATATGATGAAGAGTGAACCGGTATATTGAAGTAAGCACTCATTGATGTCAATATTATGAAGAGTGAACTGGTATATTGAAGTAAGCACTTGCAAGAGAACTGGTATATGTGAAAAAGTGAAGTGGTATGGCTGTCCTAGTGGACCGGTATATGTGAAAAAGTGAAGCAGTATGTTTGTCCAAGTGAACTGCTATGTTGGAATGTGAACCGGTATATGGAATTTTTTGTATCAAGGTTTCATATGGTATGACTACTGGTTAGTAGTCTTAGCTTCAGGGTTTTCGGTTGAAGTGTTCTATGCCTATGTGATTCAACCAATGGCATTGTGTAATGTTTTAGCATTGTAATGAAGAACAGATTGTGTTGCCACGTTAGCCCTGTGCACGTGAAGGATCTTGCATGAAGCAGATTGATCCTATCTACCTCAGGAATGTGTAAAGTCTCTGTAAATAGTGGAGAATGCGTGAGGGGTTATCAGCCTCCAAGAAGTGGTGAAGAATGAATGATGGAGAACGTCTTGAGATCTTTTCAAGACTATTGTAATCAATGCAATATGATCAATGGTTAGGATCAAACCGACTGAATTGCTTAACCTAAATGTTTAGGGTTTAGGGTTTATGCTATTGACCTATCTGTTTCCTATAAGGTCGATGTTATTTTTCATGTTGAGGTTGTTGGCAAATGTTGTATGTGTATCTAAGTGCAAAGATACATGATTCTTCCCAGACCAGATATGAGAATAGATACCTACAGAGTGTGAGTGCAGAAGGAAGGAACTGAAGTGGATTTGCATTAGCATTGAGTGTTGTTACCAGATTATTGTAATACTTGTTGACCTCTAACCACTTCAACAGTTGGAAAATCCCTTAATAGGGTAGCTTTAACCGGCTTGTTGTAAATCTTCTAACAGGGTGACTCAAAATCATTGAGCTCTAAAAATCCTCTAACAAGGTAACCTTTAATAGGGTTTAACCCTTAACCGGGTATATTAGCCATCCCTTAACCAGGTGATCCTTAGCAAGATTGGTTCCTAATAGAACCTATTGTAAAGTCTTTAACTGGACTAGGCTTCTAACAGAGTAGACTTTAAAAGGGTTCAAAGAACAGCTTGTGGGTATTCATCCCCACCGTGGTTTTTCCTAGTTGGGTTTCCACATGAAAAATATGTGTGTTATGTGTGATGTTTTTCATATGATGCTTTGTTATTCTCTATTAAGCGGTAAAGTACGTTGGACCTGTAAGTCTTTACATTTTTGTTAAAGTATTACTAGTGTATGCATATGGGTGAAGTGGAAATAAGATGTTAGATTGTGTGGAAAGCTGAGTTACCAGTTTATGTCTTTCACTGTGTTTAACTAGTAGTAATCTGGTTCAGACCGGTGTCATTTCTTGCCAGTCAAAGTGCAGGGTTTTCAGTCAAACCGGTTCAAGGAAAAGTGTTTTTATCAGTACTGATTCACCCCCCCCACCTCTCAGTACTGATTTGGTAGTATCTGTTCATCATTGATTCATCAATGATTGTGTGATGATGATTAAGTTAGATATGCATGCAATGTTAAATGGTTGTGATATTATTGATACAACTCATGCATGATTATATCAGTGAAGTAGTCATCAAGATTTGAGATCTGTTGAATGTTGGTTGAAGTATTTTTGGATAACCGGTATTTCTATGGTTAAGTCCAGCGGTATATGACAACCGATTATCTGTGTTTTGATTTGTCAAAGTATCTGAGAAAGTTTTTGTGTGTACTGATTCACCCCCCCCATCTGAGTACTGGTTAGGACCTTAGTAGTTCATCATTATTTATCAGTTATCACTTGATTACAAGCTAAAATTCCAATGAGATATTCTAGTAGTATAGACCTTGGGTAACCTAGTTGTATACTCCTCACAACCCCAATCACTCACTTGGAAGACCACTCCCACTAGCCTGCACCTAGACCTTAGGGCGACAACACATACATAACATAACCAAGGTCTCTCAATGACACATAACCTAGCTATCTAAGGTATTCAACCAAATGGTAAGTAAAAAATTATATGCAACACAAGCGCCAATAGTTATAGTCTCACAAGTAGCATAAAACCAAGTCCATAATGTCAAGATTACATTCATCATGTGCCCTGACAAGGTACAACATCTTTCTTAAATCAAAACACACATATAATATATTTCAATGAATAATCGGTCCTTGGACAACTCAATAATTTTGAAATCAATAGACAACAACCTCTAGAAAGACTTGGATTTAGAAAAAGTCGACTAAAAAATCTCAAAATAATCAAACACAATTGATAGGGTTGTATAGCACTTTTGCTAAACAATGTACAATGCAACTAAAGATAAATTAGTGCCTTCAAAATACCTTGCAACACATTTAAACACCAAAACAATGCTTTCATAAGGTATAATAGTGCATACAACAGACCTAGTGACTCCTTTATCCATTTTTGCAGTACCTTTACTAGAAGTATTAGTGCACTTGCACAAGGTTTTAGTGCTTATGAAATGTTAAACAACACATACATAAAAAGGGCAAACACATATATAGAAATAACGCATTTGTGATAACGATTAACACCTTTGTTAGAACTTAAAATATAGGAATAAAAGACTTACGATTCAAACCAGAATACATTGGGATCTCCATTATGACATCAAAGTGACTTAGATAGGGTCCAATACAACCCATAGATTCAAAGGATACATAAGAAATATAGTAAATCAAGCCATGACACAACAAGTGTTTCTTCAAGTAAGACATATATGGAAATCCAACAATACACATATAGAGGCTTGCTTAAACAAAAAAAGTGGAAAAATTCTCTTAATCAACATGCCTCCTATCAAAAGACAACTGGACTCAAACACACACACAATACTCAGGAAATTACAGAATCAATCCCTGTAATACACAAATAATGCATATAAAGCCTTTCATGGTAATCTCTAGAAATACAACAATTATACAGTATTATCAAATCTCCCATCCTCTGCAAACAATATTTTCATAGATAGGACACAAACAATATTTGTCATAGTCATAAAGTAGACAACCTTTCAAAAACTAAAATGTAAGAGGAAAAATCCTCCAATGTGGAATATAGAAGTGATGTTAAATGAATTTGACGAAGCGCACTCCGTGCCAAGATCCAACCATACCAAGCTCCAAACAAAATCGTTAAGTACTTAAAATTCCTGAGAAGGCCAATCCCCGACAAATATTAGGCAATTCAATAAATATAATATAATTCAAAAACCATAGAATATGTTGGCCAATGAAAATAATTAGAAATACAATATTTTAATACCAACCCCTACTCAAATTCGAGGCATAATATATTAAAATAATATTATTTAAACTTGCCAAGCTCATAGCCAATAGTAAAATAGGGTAACTAGAACAAATAATTAATTAATACTCCAAAGGGGCTTAAAAGGAAAATAATAATATAAATTACCAATTAAGTAAATAAACCAAGGCACAATAAAATATGAAGAGCCAAATAAATAATTAAACCATAGAACTCAAATACATATTAAAGCCGCAACTATATAAGTAAATAATAAATCCCAAAAGTCTCAAATAATAAATAATCTTTAATAAATAACAATAATATAAAATCATTAATTAAATTAAGATCTAAAGGATAAACTTTAATGAACAACAAATCCCAAATAATAATCTCTCATTAATATTTAATATTAATGCCAATCATAGTTATAATTTAACATTATTATCTATATAAGCCAGTTAATTAATTAATAATTCAATCAATTAAAGATCACAACTCCTAAAGAAACCTAAAACAAGGTAACATAAAATACCATGGTACCACTCTAACCATATAGCCACGACTAACATGATACAAACCTAAACCTATAATGTAGAATGTGATCTCAAGTCATCTTTGATCAACTTGCATTTGGGATGAAGACACACTCAGACCTGTGAAGCCAAGTGGAGTCGATGTCTGGCACCTGTAAACTTTCCACCACCAATATATGTACAACAACATATATAATAGCATGTATCATGAAATAATCAGACAAGTGAAAGGGAATCACACCATCATATCATTCTCATGAATGAGTAGTATTACATCATCCCTAATCACAACAACCAAGCACTATCATAATTGTCATATCAACTATATTCATGAAGTGAGGCTAGCAAAATCTCACATTTGCATATAGATCATCAAATAATTGTCCATCATCATAAAAATATATTAATATCATCATCTATATGAACCATAATGTCAACTACAAATATTATATGTCTATCATCAATCATAGGACATCAAAATAATAGATAAATCCATAAATATCCATCAAAAGCATCATAAAATATTCTAAGCTATACCAATATAGTCTATCCATGCATAAAAAGCAAAGATGGATCAGGGAGGGATGCTACACATTTGATCTTGTAATTAAACAAGAACAAAGTGACAAACTTGCTATCATCACACCATATCATCATCCAAGTATTTATAAGGAGGAAATAGAGAAAACTATTGAAGAGCATCTTGACATGGGTTTTATAAGACCAAGCTCCAATACATTGAGAATGTGAATCGATTATAGAGAATTAAATAAAAATTCCATCACAAGTAAATACACATTCCCAAGGATAGAGGAAATCATTAATGAGTTACATGGTGCAATATATTTTTCAACAATCTACAAGCTACATGACACAATAATCCTAACAAGTCAATGTCAAAATATAATTATGGGGGAATTGGTCCAAATTTAGAGATAGAATAAACCAAAAAAATTATTACATATTTTTAGCAACCCCAAACATTAACCTTGCTAGTGCTCATCATCCAGGGTTTGAAATAAGGTAACTTGTAGATCAAACATGTAGAACTTTACCAATCGGCCAAAAAAAAAAACTTTCCAAATGAATTTTCTTAATGTAGATCACCATGAGACATATCATGGCCAAAAAACAAGTCAACTCAACCTACAATACTGGTGTCGACCCCAAATTCATAGCACAAGTAAGATAAAAATTCTTGTTTGCCAAACAACCACAAGTTACCCTAAAAACCAATAACAAACAATATGCATCACCAAAAAGATCATGCATTGACATTTAGACCACATAGAAACACTTCATGTGTTGGCATTCTATACTCTTATGAGAATAGTTGGTGTTGTCATTGATAGAAACCATCTGGCAACTTTCTGGCACTCATCTTGTAAAGCCACCAACAAGCACCGATACTGGCATAGACATCTACATACACCGACAGACACTTCACCGGTAGCAGCAACAAGGCATACCGACCCCCCAGCTGACAGAGAATAAACTTTTGTTTAAATGTAATTATCTTTTGTAAAGTTTACATGAAATATTATAAAAGACTCATATATATGTATGAGATCTTATAGGTCATTGTGTGTAGTAAGGTAGTATGCATGGAGAGAATATATGGATGATATTTTGTATAAGAAGATATAGTTGACAGTGAAGGTTTTGGTTATAGAATGAGCTTAAACTGGTATTGAACCTGGCATAGTTGATGCTGATTTGGAAGCAGTACTGTGTACTGGATTTCGTAATCCACTTTTGTAGTCAAAGTGACTCTTATTGAGCAGTGAGCTCTAGGCGGTTGGCCTTCCTGCATGTGCAGGCCCCTCATTGTAAGTAATATTTATTCATTGGCCAATGAGTGAATATTGTGGGTCACAAATCCCACCAAGGTTTTTCCCACACCAGGTTTCCTCGTTAAACATCTTGTGTTATGGTGTGTTTTCTATGATGTCTCTATTGTTCTTGTTTATTGCATTAATTCTTATTTACTGGTACACTATTTTGGGATACAAAGTTCTTAATAAGTTTAAATATTCTAAAATTGGTTAGATATTGATCCCCCCCTCTTATCTTTGGGACTATCATTAATCCTAACAATTGGTATCAGAGCCTGGTCCTCTATTTTCAAAAGCCTAACATCTTGAGGAAGATTTTGACACCGGTATAGATGGAGAACTTAAGAAAATAATTGGAAGGAGCTCTTGTAGACTATGATGCAGAGAAGTTGAAGAATATCAAACTTGGAGATGATCTAAGGATTGTACATGAATTCATTAAAGGATTTCAAGAGAATCTTACTATAGCTCGCAATAAAAGAAAAGAACTTCATGAGATGATGCAAAATGATAATGATGAAAAGGAAACTCTTAATGAACTTGTGATCAAATTGAGACAAGAAAATTGTAATATGAAGAATGAAATGCAAGATATGATGATGAGGTTTTGTAAAGACATTGAAGATAGGAAGAAGAATGAAGATGACCTGACTAGGAGACTCAATGATTCTAGAAATGAAAATCTAAGACTCAGTCATGAAAATGATATGTTGAAGACAGATCTGATTCACATGCAACATGACAAAATTGAACTCATGAGACAAAAGGGAATTCTGGAAAATGAGTTGGCTACTGCAAATCAACACAAAGAGAAATTCAAGGAAAGCTCAGAAGAATTTGATAACATGCTGAAAAGTCAGAAACCTAATGGAGATACTAATGGACTTGGATTTGAAGTTGGAGAAAGTTTTTGTACTGTAAACAATCATGATCAGAGTAAACCGGTAAGACAACCTAGTGCTTATAAATTTAATGGGAAATGCTTTAACTGTAACAAGTATGGTCATAGAGAAAATCAATGTAGATTCAGAAACAATTAGAACATCAATGCACCCACCAGTCAATGTTTTAAATGCAACAAAGTTGGTCATAATTCAGAAAACTATAGAATGAATTTGAGATGTTATGTTTGTGGAAGATTTGGGCACTTATCTAATCAATGCAAAACACAAACCGATAGAGGATATGGAAAATCTATTCAGAGGAATAATGTAACTTGTTATGCTTGTAAAAAAATTGGACATATTGCAAAATTTTGTAGAAGCAAGACTTCACCGACAAATAATAAAGGACCCAGTTTGAAAGGCAAAGAAAAGGTAGATGAGGTAAAGAAAGAATATTCAAAACAATGGATTAGAAAGATGGATTAGAATGTTGATGAAACTATTTCTTCACTAGTAGAATGGAGTATTACTCCACTGGCAGGAGATTCTTCATCCAACTAAGAAGTAACCCTTTGGGGGTATTGCAACAAATTGAATATCATGCAGATTACCCTTGATCGATGGTGAGAAGATTGTTAGGGTTCCCACAGATACGAGAGGGGGGGGTGAATCAGTATCTGACCCATAATGTAATTTTCTTAAAACTTAACATGCAGAACATAAAGTAACAGTATACCGATATGCAAGAATTAATGTAAATAACAGAATCAAAAGCATCCACATGAAAAGAACACCATAACACAAGATGTTTTACGAGGAAACTCGGTGGGATTTGTGACCCACAATATTCACTTACTGGCCAATAAGAGAATATTACTTACAATAGGGGCCTGCACATGTAGGAAGGCCAACTGCCTAGAGCTCATTGCTCAACAAGAAGTCACACTGACTTACAATGAGGATTTACAAAAATCCAATATTCTATACTACTTTACAATAGCATCTTCAATGCCAGATTCAGTACCGGTTCTTGCTCTGTTCTTTACATATACCCTTGACCTACAATTCACACATTAGGTCTACCTTATAATTTATTTATTACATTCTATCCATATCCTACAAATGCCTACAATGATCTCTTTTATATACAAGAGTCATTTTACAATTTGCCAAGTCGGCTTACAATGATAAACAAAATATTACATATCAAAAATCCTGTCAGCCTCTATGCCGGTATACATCTTCTGTGCCGATGCCAATGTAGATTGATCTTGTTGATGCCGGTGCACTATCTTGTTTGAATAATGCTTTGTCGGTATAATGTCTTGCCAGTGCCATAGGATTGCAAGGTTGCCTGTGTAATGCTTTTTCCAGTATAATGTCTTGCTGATGCCATAGGATTGCAAGGTTGCCATCAATGACAAAACCTTCAATCAGACACAATGTCTCATTGGAGTGTCCATATGCCAACAATCTCCCCCTTTGGCATTAATGGCAACACTTATGAGAAATTTCAAAAAGATATCAAAAAATGTGTAGACCAAAAATGTTACCAAAAATGTGAGAGCTCCCCCTGAGCATGTGATCCCTGTGCTTTGAATTTTCTCATCCTACTACTCCCCCTTTGGCATTAATGACAAAGGTTAGTATATTTGTAGTTGTACCAATTCATAACCTCAACCTTGTAGTTGGGTAGTTATTATCTGAAGAATATCTCCCAAAATTAAGTTTATACCATGCATAAACTTCTTGCTCTCCTTATTGCTATCTCAGTTCTGTGTACTATACCGGTGAGATGCTACAAGTGCTCTGCTGGTGTTTTGCTTCCCTATGTTAGTGCCTCTGAGATTTCCTTCCACAGAGATGCTAAATAGTCCAATCTTGGACTTAGTTTAGATCTCAAGAATTTTACCTTGTTTATTATTTTCTCTTTCTCTCTTTCTAATTTGAGCAATTCTTCCTCAAAATTTGTTATCTTTTCCTCAAAAACTGATAATGTATCGGGTGAGTTAACAAAATTATCAGCAAGTTTATTGATCTCTTCCTGTACCTTGCTCATCTTTTTGTCTACATCCATGGTCAAAAAGTTTATCTTACAGGTTTCTTTATACAGAGTTTTGTACTCTTTCAATAAATTGCACAGTTCCGGTAGAAGTGTGTCAAATTCCCTATTACACTTCTTTATTTCTTCCTCAAAGAATTTATGTTTCTCTTTTTCTACACTTTCCTTTACAGTTTCTGCCTTTGTTTGCTCAAAATTCCTAGAAATATATTTACAAAGTTTATCTAACTGGCCTAAAGAATCTTTGTTGGCTATATTACAATTTGGAGCTATTAATTTCAAAACTGGAATTGAATCATCTATTTCTTTATAGGCTTGTGAGCTATAATCAGTTATTTAATTGATAGATTCGAGCAATACCTCTATTGCATTTGATGGTGACCCAGTAAACTGAGTGCCGGTGGAAGGGACCATGCTGGTATTGACCTCTAGTAGGTCTCTTTGTGTCTCCATCTCTTTAAGCATAGTTTTTCCTGCATCATTTCTTACTGGTGGCATCTATTCTGGAGCCTTTAGCTCTATTGGTTGCTCTGTTTGTGTTCCAGATTCCATCTTTTTCTCTGAATCTACTGCCAATTGCTCTTGGTTTCCTGTTGCCAGTTGCTCTTTATTATCAGATTTATCTGTGGTATCCTTATCTACCACTATGTTGATTTTTTGAGTATCAACATTCACAGTATATAGGACTTTAGGATTAGGATTGTTATCCTCTATGTCCATGCTCTCAACTACCAGTTGTTTTTACTGGTGGAGTATTTAAAGGAGGTGGGGGTAAGTTGTCTCTAATCTTGATACTTGGCGGTCCACCAACTTTACCTTTCCCTTTGTCCTTTTGATATACCAGAATGGGCTTGGGATTCATATATTCTTCTTGTTTTTCTTTTTCAAGCAAGAATCTATCCCAACCATCTTCTATTTCAGTTGAAACTTCAGTAACTCTACCTGCCATTAATGATATTTGTCGGTGTGCAGTGGAAAAGACTGTCCCGTTGGCCCGAGCTATCAAATCATCAATTTCCTTAGGTGAGTTGACTGGGTATACTGCAAGTAATTTTTCTATTTTAATTTTCTTATCCAACTCAATTATTCCTTGCCTTCTAGCCTCAAGTCTTTTATATAATTCATCAGGAATTTCATTTAGGACTTGCATCAAAAACTTTTTATATATGGCCATGTGTAGTATAACACTTTCCTCAACTTGTCCTTTCTCATCTTCTGATAGGGTGTCATAGATTTTCCCTATGTTTTTCAATTTACCTTCCTCTGTGATTTCATTCAGTAATATGTCAAAAGGGGCCAAGTCAGTGTCTATCTTCTTCTTCCTTTTGGGGGTCAGCATTTTCTTAGGTGTGGCTTTCTTGACTGGAGACCTTACAACTTGTTGCTTCTATCTTGTCCTTCTAGGTGAAGGAGTTGATACCGGTGAGGGGTCTCTTTTCCTAACAACTCTTTTGAAAGTTGCTGGCATATCTCCTTCTGAGGAGGTATCTACCGGTGATAGATGAGTTTCAGGCTGTTGGGCTGCCAACTCTTCTTCTATTATGCCAGTTTCCTTTAATACATCATCTTTTAAGGCTTTTGCTTGCCTGCTTCCTTTCCTCACAGATGCCTCAACTTTCTTTACTCTCTTTTTAGATTGAATTTGACTTTCAATGTGCTCAACACTATCAAATACTTCTTCCTTTGGTTCATTGGGGGCTTCCAGAAGTGCTTTGGCATAAGTTTCCACTATGTGGTCATCTGTTTCATACCCCATTTCTGTAACCTAGATTGTTCTTGGGATGACTGCTTCCATCCAGATCTCATCCTTTTTGATTACAAAGCATATACCATCCTTGTATTTGTTGACAATTTCTTGTGATAGTCTGATCCTCTTATTCATTTTGACCTTTAGTGCTTGAAAATACTCATGGATATTCTTTTCTTTGTTTTCACCCATGTTGTTGAATAAGTCAGACAATTGTTTTCCTACCGGTATGTCAAATCCAAAATCCTTGTTGCCTATACCAGGAGCCTGTTTGGTTATATGTAGCATTAAGCATACAAGTAAATTTCCAAATCTAAAGGTTCGTTTCTTATCCTTCTTGATTTTTGCCAAATTGTCAATTAACTCATCTTTTAACCATTCACAGATATCAATTTTCACATTGTCCTTAACCATGTCATAAGCACTCTTTATGCATAAATTGGAAATAGAGTTAAGCCTATTTGCATGAGTTGCTTTGTAACCTAGAATCATGCTAATGAATCTCACATTTGTATCGGTCACATCATTAACCCTCAATGATCTTTTGTCGAATGTTGCACCAGTTAGTTTCATTACTAGGTCATTGGAGACCTTCTTGGTTTTGTCAGGTCTGGTACTGGTGGAAGGTAACCCTGTTACTGCTTTCACAGCTACCTTTGTAATTTTATGCACTGAGTCAAGCCAAAAGAATGAGCCATGTACCCTGCTAAGAACTATCCTAACCACTTCCTTGGGAAATTCAGGAATGCAGAGGATTTCAGTGAATCCTAGGGTTTCAACAATTTTATGTTCAGGTTTCACATTTCCGGCATTGTCACATATAATAGATTTATACATGTTTTTGATTTCTTCATCACCTAATTCTTCTATGTTGCAATGAATATACATTCTAGGGTCTTCTGCATAAACAACACCCTTTGGAATTTGGGAAAAAGCACCTGTATTGTCATCTTTCTTAGCTACCTCGGGAACTAGCTGAAAAACGGGCCTAGGTCATTTTATAACCTCGACTACTGTAGGGTTTGCTATGAATTCAGGTGTAGAGGAGGATGCCATGATGATAAATACCTTTTTCTACCTTTGGATGGATTGATTGTTGAAGTGCTTTGCCTCTTTGCTCAGAATGCCTCAGCTCAGAAATCTTCGCACTCTCTAAAGGTTTGAATTCACGGTGAAATGAAATGGAGCCAAAAACATTATTTTATAAAGTGTTTTCTGCCACCTACCACATTAATTGTTTGCTAGCAATGTATTAACTTAACCTTATTTGCCGGTAATGAAGGATTTTCAACTTCTTTTCTCTAACTGAGGGAATAATAGCACATTTGTCATTAAATTGCCAAACCCTCAAGATAATTTTCTTCAATTTGATGAAGAACATCCTGTCGGTGGAGCATTTCTCTATCCTGCCAGTGGAGCATCATATTGTCCTACCGGTGAAGTATTTGTTGGTTCTACCAGTGGAGGAGTAGCCCCAATATTTAGATCACCTTTTCTAATCCATTGCTTTGAAAATTCTTGCTTAACCTCTTCAACCTTTTCTTTACCTTTCAAGCTAGTACTTTTGTTATCTACCGGTGTACCTTTACTTCTACAGAATTTAGGAATATGACCAATCTTGTTACATGCATAAAAATATACATTATTTTTCTGAATAGCTCTCCCATAACCTATGCCGGTTTGTGTTCTACATTTATTTGATAAATGACCAAATCTTCCACAAACATAACATCTCACATTCATTCTGCAATTTTCAGAGTTATGACCAATTTTGTTGCATTTGGTGCATTGACCGGTGGGAGGATTGATGTTCTGATAATTCCTAGATCTACATTCATTTTCCCTATGACCATATTTATTATAGTTAAAGCATTTTCCATTGAATTTGTAAGTATTAGAGGGTCTTACTAGTTTGCTTTGATCTTGGGTATTTGCAGTACTAGAGCTTTCTCCAACTTCAAATCCAACTCCATAAGTGTCACCTTTGGGTTTTTGATTCTTCAATAAGGTACCAAATTCTTCTGATCTTTTCTTGAATTTTTCTTTGTGATGATTTGTAGTTTCCAATTCCCTTTCCAAGATCTCTTTTTGTCTCATTAGTTCATTTGAGTCATTTTGAGTATGCATCAGATCTGTCTTCAACATATCATTTTCATAGCTAAGTCTTATGTTCTCATTTGCTGCATCACTTAGTCTTCTGGTCAATTCTTCTTCATTCCTCTTTCTATCCTCAATCTCTTTGTAGAATCTCATAGTCATATCCTGCATTTCATTTTTTGTTGTCATGATCTCTTGTTTCAATTTTCTTATCATATCATTTAATGATTCCTTTTCATCATTTTCATTTTGCAATTTTTCACAAAGTTCTCTTTTCTTGTTTCTTGTAATAGTAAGATTTTCTTGAAGTGCCTGAATAATGTCCTGAGCTGCTTTTAAATCATCTTCTAATTTGATATTTTTCAACTTCTCTACATCATAGTCAGTAAGAGCTCCTTCAAGTTGCTTCATCAGATTTTCCATCTTTACCGGTGTCAAGATCTTCCTCAAGCTGTTAGGCTTTTGAAAATAGGGGACCAGGCTCTGATACCAATTGTTAGGGATCCCATAGATACTGAGAGGTGGGGGTGAATCAGTATCTGACCAATAATGTAATTTTCTTAAAACTGAACATGCAGAACATAAAGTAACAGCATACCGGTATGCAAGAATTAATGTAAATAACAAAATCAAAAGCATCCACATGAAAAGAACACCATAGCACAAGATGTTTTACGAGGAAACCCGGTGTGGGAAAAACCTTAGTGGGATTTGTGACCCACAATATTCACTTACTGGCCAATAAGAGAATATTACTTACAATAGGGGCCTCCACATGCAGGAAGGCCAACTGCCTAGAGCTCACTGCTCAACAAGAAGTCACACTGACTTACAATGAGGATTTACACAAATCCAATATTCTGTACTGCTTTACAATAGCATCTTCAATGCCAGATTCAGTACCGGTTCTTGCTCTATTCTTTACATATACCCTTGACCTACAATTTGCACATTAGGTCTACCTTATAATTTATTTATTACATTCTATCCATATCCTACAAATGCCTACAATGATCTCTTTTATATACAAGAGTCATTTTACAATTTGCCAAGTCGGCTTACAATGATAAACAAAATATTACATATCAGAAATCCTATCAGCCTCTGTGCCGGTATACATATTTCCTTCTGTGCTAGTGTACATCTTCTGTGCCGGTGCCGGTGTAGATTGATCTTGCTGATGTCGGTGCACTGTCTTGTTTGAATAATGCTTTGCCGGTCTCATTGGAGTGTCGATATGCCAACAAATATAGCTTTCTTCTTTACGAGAAGATGTGTTAAGTTTTCACTTAATCGACGAGTATTTAATGTGGTTGTTGGAAGAAAAGTCATTATAAATCATCATTTTTCCCTCATTTTTGATCCACTGAGAATTCAAATTCGTAGAGAGCATGAAATCTGAGGAAACACATTCAAAGAGAAGGTGTGAAGTGATTTGTTTCAAGCATTCAGACATTATCAGGCAACTAAAGGTATTTTTCAAATGGCTTCTTCTTCTGCTCCCGAATTAATTGTGAACCCTACTATTATGGAAAACATAAAATTCCCTAGGCCCATGTTTAAAATTATTCCCGAAGTAGCTAAGAAAGATGATTCCATAGGAGCATTTTTGAAGATTCCTAAAGGTGTAGCTTATGCTGAAGACCCTAGGATATATTTTCATTGTAACATTGAAGAATTAGGTTCTGAGAAATTGTTGAAAATGTTTAAAACCGTAATTTGTGATGAAAATGGCACTGTTAAACCTGAACATAAGATTGTGGAGACTTTAGGTTTTGTTGAGATACTGAATATCCCTGAATTTCTGGAAGAAGTAGTGAGAATTTTCCTAAGTAGGGCACATGGAGAATTTCTATAGTTAGACTCTTTCTGCAAATTCACCCGACAAGCAATTAGGGTAGTAATAGGTTTACCCTCAACTGGTAGTAGACCAAGCAAGACAAAGAAAGTTCCTAACAACAAAGTAATGACCCTAACTAGAGAAACATCATACAGTAGATTACTAAGAGTGAATGACATCAAGGACATCAATGTGAGATTCATAAGTATGGTTTTAGGTTACAAGACTACTCATGCAAACAAACTTAATTCAGTTTCTAGTCTTTGCATTAATAGTGCTTATGAAATGGTGAGCAAAAATATAAAAATAGAGTTGTGTGAATGGCTGAAAGATGAACTCATAGATAATTTGAAAAAGATTAAAGGAGACAAGAAAGAGACATTTTGTTTTGGTAATCTCTTAGTATGCCTAATGTTGTATTTCACAAAGGAAATCCCTAGTATAGGACATAAAGATTTCGGATATGACATACCGGTAGGAAAACAATTACAAGAAGCTTTTACTAGCATGGGAACTACAAAAGATAGCAACATAACTAAATATTTCAAAACTTTTCAAGCCAAAATGAAAACCAGAGAAAGATTATGGCAGAGTGTAGTGGACAAATATGATAAAGAAATCTATTTTGTCATCAGGAAGGATGAGACATGGATAGAAGTTGTAGTTCCTAGGACTATTTGGGTAACTGAAATGGGCTATGAGGTAGATCTCAACATAATTGAGACTTATGGAAAAGCTTTGTTAGATGCACCAAGAGAACCAACAAAAGAAGTTTTTGGTAGTGCTGAAGCAATTGAAAGTAATGTGAAAACAATGAAGAAAAGGAAGAAAAGAGAGAAATACATAATAGATGCATCAAATAAGGTAAAGGAAATCAAAGAAAATGTTATGAACATTACTAGTATAACAACTAGTGAGTTGGAAGGACTGCAACCAGAGGCACACATTTCATCGGTTGGCACATCTTCTGATAGTGAGATACCAGCTGAATTCAAAATAGTTCAAAGGAAGAGAAAACCTTCATCGGTACCCTCTCCTCCACCCAAAATAACAAGGACCTTAAGGAAGAAACAACATGCAATAAGGCAACTGACTAAGAAACTAACCCCAAAGAAGAAACAAAAACCAATCATACCCTCATTGGATAATTTGCTAAATGAAATAATTGATGATGGTAATTTGGCTAATGTGAGAAAATTGTATAACACATTTAAAGATTCAGAAAAGGAAAGCATTGAAAATAGTATAATTTTACATCTGGATATATAGAAGAAAGTTTTAATTCAAGTTGTGGATGACTTTCCTAATGAACTATATAGAAGGTTAGATGCAAAGAGGATTGTAGTGATGGAATTGGAAAAGAAACTAAAAGTTGAAAAACTTCTAGCTATACATTGTTAAGTCCTGGAGACAACTGAGAGGGGGGGGTGAATCAATTGTCTAATAAATTCAAACCAAAAACAACTCAATGCTTAATACCGGTAAAATAGTTAAGTATGCTGGTAGATAGTGTTAACATTTAATTGCTATACCCATAAAGATTAATGCATGAAACATAAGCACAAAGTCATCCACAACACATAACACCAATATTTGTACGTCGAAACCCTGTAAGGGGAAAAACCAATGTGGGAAACCTTACCCACAATCAAATGATACTACTGCAGATAGTAAGTGTACTTAAATGGGGTATGCACATGCAGAAAGGCCAACAGCCTAGAGCTCACTACTCAATCACAAAATGGGAGTCACACTGACTACAGTTGGATGGTTAAATCCAATAAGAATCTACTGCACAAAATAGCATCTTCATATGCTGGATTCAGTATCAGTGTAATGCTGATATGCTTCCACAAAAGCCTAGCTTCACCTTCAAATGATGTCTTTGTGTATAGCTCTTCTTAATCTCGCATATACCTTCACTTAATTCTTTTTTCGCATTCCACATTCGATCTTACAAATAAGATCTTACATTTATACCATAACCTAAGACCAATTTTAGTAGGTCAACTCTATAAGATATTACAATAAAATTTTTTTACAAACAATATAATATCTGATGCAATAACTGATTAAACATGTCGGCTTAATGCATTTACAACAATAATAAATCATCTCCATAGCATGCCATGCTAATCTCGAAAAGATAAACCTGTCGGTGTAACCCTAGGTAACCCTGGACCTATTTGCCAATATAAGAAAATATGCAAATATGATTATACCAATGATTAATTCTTCAAAAAAAATTGTCCACATGATGTCTTTGACATTACCAAGTGTCTTCCATATCATTCCAAGTGCCAGTGATCATTATATCCTCCCGGTGAACCATATACCAGTAACTGTGCAATAGTTACTTGCTTGTCGGTGAGTGCTGCTGGATCTCCAAAGTGCTAGTGTTTTAGTAGGTGTTGACATCAATGACAAAACCATACCAAAATACCAACATACATCTAGTTAACTCAAAAGAGGAGATTGATGACCTGATTTGTGAGGCTAACAGATCCATTTTTGCTAGTGGTCATCTACAAGTAAGTTTGATGACAGGTAGAGTAAATGAGATTGTAGAGGAGACTATTGATAAATGGGATATCTTCTTTGTGGAAAAAGAAAAACAAGAGGAATTGAACTGACCAAAGAAAATATTCAAAGTTTCTTAGAAGGATAAAGACAAAGGGAAAGGTAAAGTTGGTGGAATACCGAACATCAAGATAATTGATAACTTGCCACCACCCTTGGATACTACACCGATACATATTGATGTTCCACCTGTTACTGAAAGTGAAGGTATCACACATGATAATACTAATCTTGATTCTGAAATACTATTCGCCATGAATATAGACACTCAGAAAGTGAATAATGTTGTGGATAAGGATGATAATGTTGATAGTGGCAACATTGCTGATAAAATGGTAGAGACTGTTGAGGTTGAGATCCCAATAGAGAAATCATTACAAACTGAGCAAATATTATAAATAGAACAACCATTGGACACTAGGAAGAATACTAAAAGTATAGATGCTGGCATAGAGAAACCTACTGAGACAGAGACACCGACAGTTGAGCACATAGAGAAACTGACAGAAGTAAAGGTACATATTGAGAAACCGGTAATCACTGAGATACCTAAGCAATCAAAAAACCTTTATTGGTTGGAATGCAAACTCAGACTGATCCACCAGAGGTTAACACAAGCAAAATGGTTACAAATGTTGGAAGCACAAAGGTAATTAAGGTAGTTGGTCAGACATCTGATACTTCATCAAGTGAATTCAGACCAACTAATGTGACAGAGGTACTCCTGGACTCTATCAAGAAGATAACTGACTATAATGCATTGGCTCGCAAGGAAATTGATGACACCATACCAATTCATAAATTGATTGCACCAAAATGTAACATAGATCATTTAAAGGATTCTTTAGGTAAATTGGACACAATATCTAAATTTATTATTGACAATGTAATAACAATTGATAAGGTGAATGAGGACACCTTCAAAGAGAAAGTTAAAAAGGAAAAGGATAAATTCTTTAAGGATACAATAAAGAACTACACATAACACATAAACACACTATTATTGACACTAAACACTACAATTTTGGAATACAAAGAGCTGTATAGAGAAACATGCAAAGCACATCTTTTGACAAAGGACATAGAAAAGGAAATAAATAGAGTACAAAAAGAAATAGATGACATAGTTGATAACATAATTGGTTCATCCAAACCTATATCAATTATTGAGCAGGAAATAATAGATTTTGAGGAGAAATTGGAGAAATTTGAGAAAGAGAAGGCAAGGATTAAAACTAATGCCAGAGAAATTAAGTATAAACTTGGTCCTAAGTTGGGCAACCTTATCTCTCTAAGAAATGAAATCTCTAAGGCATTACTTGAAGGAGAAAGATCACTAGAAGAGAACATGCATCATCTCACTGGCACAATCCAATAGACTAAGGCAACCCTGAACAACAACAATAGATTCATGCTGAGCCTGCATTTGGTTTTGGCAGATATATTCCAGATTGTAACCAACTAGTTAAAAACTTTAAGATGAAATTTTTGCACTCGATTGACAATTTTTGACAACCTTTGTCATTGATGTCAAAGGGGGAGTAGTGGACAGAGAAAAATGATTAATCAGAGGAGATCATCTTCTTAGGGGGAGCACATCCTTTTGGTAATTTTTGGACTACAGTTTTTTGGGACAGTTTTTTTTTTTTTTTTTCTCATGAGTGTTGCCATCAATGCCAAAGGGAGAGATTGTTGGAACTCTACACTCTTATGAGAATAGTTGGTGTTCTAATTGATGGCAACCATCTGGCAACCTTCTGGCACTCATCTTGTAAAGCCACCGGCAGGCACCAGAATCGGCATAGACATCTACATACACTGGCAGACACTTTACCGACAACGACAACAATGCATACCAGCACCCCAGCTGATAGAGAATAATTTTTTGTTTAAATGTAATTATCTTTTGTAAAGTCAACATGACATATTGTAAAAGAATCATATATATGTATGAGATCTTTTAGGTCGTTGTGTGTAGTAAGGTAGTATGCATGGAGAGAATATATGGATGATATTTTATATAAGGAGATATAGTTGACAATGAAGGTTTTGGTTATAGAATGAGCTTAAACCGGTACTGAACCTGACATAGTTGATGCTGATTTGAAGTAGTACTTTGTATTAGATTTGATAATACACTTTTGTAGTTAGTGTGACTCTTATTGAGTAGTGAGCTCTAGGAAGTTGGCCTTCCTGTATGTGCAGGCCCCTCATTATAAGTAATATTTATTCATTGGCCAATGAGTAAATATTGTGGGTCACAAATCCCACTAAGGTTTTTCCCACACCGGGTTTCCTCGTTAAACATCTTGTGTTATGGTGTGTTTTCTATGCTATCTCTATTCTTCTTGTTTATTGCATAATTCTTATTTACTGGTATAGTGTTTTGGGATACAAACAGCTTAATAGGTTTAAATACTTTGAAACCGGTTAGATACTGATCCCCCCCCTCTCAATATCTTTGGGACTATCATTAATCCTAACATCATGAACATCAAAAAAACATTCCCATATACTCATTCCACATTTTCATGCCAATTCAAGTTGAGACAACCAAACAGATACTTAGTTCTTCATACTTGGATGTCCAAACAACATACTCATGAGATAGAAGATTATGAAGCATACTTGTGGTATAGTTCATCACCTAAAATATAAATTAAGACACTACATAGACATCATAAGGGAATCCACAAAGTCATAGCAATGACACCAACAATGTTGAGAAATACAGAGCACTTCCTAGACTAATTTTGTTTACCAATCAGACTACCAACATACTGCATTAACGAGAAACATCTGCTAGAACATTAGGGGCTTCAAACTATAGGAATACAACATCCACAAAACTTACAATATAAATTTAAAACTACAAGACCATATTAACAAACATGAAGGAATGTAGAGCATTCTCCCAGATAGTCTTTGAAGTACTTATTGGCCAATAAATCCTTCACCAATCTGCAAGGACCAAGACATCCTTGTAATACCAATTTTTCACTCAGGAGAAACAAGTTACAAGAGAGATGGAGAAAGTCTTTCTGGCATGCATAACACATCAATGCCTTATTCACTTAAACACCATGCTTCTAATCCTATTCTTAATAACATCAATGCCTTATCCACTTCAACACCATGCTTCTAATCCTATTCTTAATACGTTTAATCACCATCTCAATGCTTATAATCCTCATCTTAATGCTTCTAATCCTCATGTTAATATTATATCAGCATGATAACATATTTTCCAATATCCAAACATGAACCTCATTACCATCACCGATCTCCAACACATCATCATCATCATTATACAGGTCCAAGAATCAATGATATTACACACCAAGTAGAATCTCTACAAAATCCAAGCATGGGATGTATCAACAACATCTCTACACACAAATGAACACTAGGAAAATCTTAACACACATCTAAATAAATAACATAACATCAACTCTAACAATTTCCATAATGTTGAGGTTTGACCACAAGGGCTTCACTGGAAAGGCAATATTTTATCACGTGCATTCATATTGGGGGGTTTAATATCCCCAAAAATGAGCTCAATATCTTTCCCATCTGGTGAAAATACCGGGTTTTTTTTATTCAGGCAATGAAAGAATGCAAGACTTGGTTAAAATAGGGGGGTTTTTAATATCGGTTGTGTATTGGGAGGGGGTGACAAAAAAAGATTTTAGGGCAATATTTTTTGAAAATAGGGGGATTCTTTAGTATTCCATGAATGCATGTGATATTTAACCTAGGGTCACTAAGTGACGCCCCCATTGGTTTGACATCAATGAAAATAATCTCCAATAATTTCTTCATTAAAAATATCTTTTTGAATATTTTCAATGTTAGAAACACATTTGGTATATATGTAAGTGTATAATATTGTTATGATTTGAGTACCTTGTCCTAGATGAAATTTGATTCATGTATGCACATAAATTTCTTATGCAACTCATTGATGTAGTTGTAATATGTTCATTCCTTAATTTGCATATACTCATATTCAAGATTAGCATCAGTCTTCCAATATGATATTTTATCTCATGTGTCTACACTTTGATCACTAGTCATGTTTCATAGATATTACAAATTGATTTTATATGTTTGATAAGATTGAATTTTAAAAAATAATAATATTAATGTCTTTAAATATATAAAAAAATGATACTATTACAAATGATAAATATTAGTATAATAAGTCAACAAATAGAACTTAATTTTATAATATTAATTTAAAAGAAACAAAATAAATTTAAAAAGATTACTATATAAAACTATTATCAAACAAATCCAATACAAAAAACTCAAAATCAAACTAAATGTAAACATAATTCATAGTATGAGTAGTTATTTATGTGATATATATCACATTATATGTGTTTTCAGGTAGCAAATAGGCATAAATTGCATAAATCAGATTATCAAAGAGCAAATCTGAACTCTAAATCCAATTATTACTCCTAAATAACAATGAAATAATGCAATTATCAATTGAACTAAAACAATCTATCTAAGACTCCCTCAATTGACATGGCAAGGCTTCCATTGCTCTTCTCCATTATTGTTGATGTAGGTGGCTCTCAGGTATTAAACTTGATTTCCTGTATAAAATAGACAACAATTTTGAAGACTGTGATTCTAGACTGAATTGAGAAAAGAGGTTGAATTTATAGATTTTCAACACAAAGGGGTGAGAAATAGAACTCAAGTGTTGATTGATAGATAGATTTAGATTGAGCAGTGAACTCAATTGATTGACTTGTTAACTCATTTGATTGAGTAGTCAACTGGATTGATTAAATAGTGAACTCCATTGACTGATCAGTAGACTGAATAGATGGATTAGTTGATTGGATTGATTGGAGAGATAAGTGGATTGATTTTTAGTTAAAAAGGATGATTGATGAGTTAACTGAGTTAACTGATTAGACAACTGATTTGATCATACAGTTCTAATTTTAGTATGTGTTGTAGGAATTTAAAATTGAATTTGATTTTTCTTTTCAATTTGGAATTGAATTTGGTCATTCGCATGCTGAAATGCACATGAAATTAATTGAAATTCAGATTTGGGGAAATGTGAATTTGGAAATATGAAATTAGATGAAATTATGTGAAATTATAATTTGGGGAATTGGAGGAATACGTTAATTAATTTAAATAATTAAAAAAAAATATTTAAACTTAAGAAATAGAATTAGTTAAATAATAAAGATCATTTAATTGAGAAATAAATTGTAATAAATTCAGATATGGTTAACTTATTAAATGATTTGATAATAGAAATAGAATAATTTGAAGTGTTGAAACTGATGGTTAGAACAAATAATTAGTTTAATCAAATAATAAAAGAATTACTTAATTAAATAGATGGATAATTAATGTAGAATTAATGAGACATTTTTAGGTGTCTACATTTGCCCATATTTGAGACAATGTCGAAATGACATTGTTTCAAAGAAAATGAAAAGAAAAAACTGCCCCACTATGCCCTATTAGGTCTCGGAGGCAACTAAGAGGCGGGGTGAATCAGTTGTATATTAATTTCAAACAAAGACTAACTTAACCAAACTTAGTCCATAATACTAGTAGACCAAACTTTAATGCAGGTAGATAGTTTAGCAATTAATAATAGTACCGGTAAAGTTTAATGCATGAAACAGAAAGACAAATATCATACACAACACATAACACAATTATTTGTACATGGAAATCCTGTAAGGGGAAAAACCACGGTGGGAAACCTTACCCATAATCAGATGATACTACTACAGATAGTATGTGTATACAAATGGGGTCTGCACATGCAGAGAGGCCAACTGCCTAGAGCTCACGACTCAATCACAAAATGGGAGTCACGCTAACTACAATTGGATGGTTAAATCCAATGATAATGTACTACTCGAAATAGCATCTTCATATGTTGGATTCAGTACTAGTTAAGCTCTGATTTGCCTTCTTCAAAATCTAGGACCAAATGTGTAGGTCATCTTACTAAGATATTACAATTAAATAAATTATAAATGAATCAATATGTAATGCATGATGTCGGATCAATGCATTTACAACAATAACAAATCATCTCCATCATGTGTCATGCTGATATGGAATAGATAATGTTTGTCGGTCCATAACCTAGACATATTTTGCCGGTAATAGCAAATATGCAAACTCAATTGTACCAATAATCAAATCACCAAAACCAAGTGTCCAAACAATGTCTTCAACATAAATAAGTAATCTCCAGATGATAACAGATCATCCTTAGTGCTAGTGAACAATATAACCTACCGGTGAACCAGATACTAGTGACTATGCATAAGTCATTGAACATGCCAGTGAACATAACCAAAGATCTCCAAGTGTTGACAAGTGGTCTCAAGTGTTGACATTAATGACAAAACCAATGTAACATATCCATAATACCAACAATCTCCCCTTTGGCATTGATGGCAACATAAGATTGAAAAACCATCTAAGTGCCAAAGAAGAAATGCCAAAAACCAAAAACCAAAAACCAACAATCTCCTAAAGACATCATTAATCTAGAACTCAAAATACAGATACAGAGAGTAAAAATCTCTCCCCCAATGAATAATCTCTCCCCAAAAGATAATGTGTTTTTCCATAGATATCTCTCCCCCTTTGACATTAAATGCCAAAGCAATACAAAACCAAATACAATCAGTTCATATAACTTGTTACAAATACCAATTGTTATAAGCACATTTATTCAATCTACTCCCCCTGAGAAGTAGCTCTCCTTCATCAAAGCCGGGAAAAAGATGTCTCTGTTAATTCTGTCAGTCTAATTCTATGCTCCAACTGTCTAAGTTTCTATCGGTGAGGGTATAACTCCATGTGTTCTCTTAGATATTCAAAAGTTTCCTTAGGCAAAGGTTTAGTAAATATATCTACAATCTCCTCTTTAGTATTCACATAAACCAATTTCACTTCTTTTGCTTCAACATTCTCTTTCATGAAATTGAATTTGATAGAAACATGTTTAGTTTTAGAGTGAAATACCAGATTCTTTGATATATCAACTACTACCATATTATAACAGTAAATTATTTTACCTTTATGTCCTTCAACATTTTCTTAATCCATAATACTTTTGTACAATTAGTTGTTGCTAAAATATATTCTAATTCTGCTATTGATAGTGATGTGCAACTTTGTTTCTTGCTCAACCATGAAATTAGTTTGCTGCTAAGAAATAATGCTCCGTTGGTGGTGTTTTTAATATCATCTACATCTCCTACCCAATTTGCATCTATGTATGCACATAAATCAAAATTTTCATCTTTAGGATACCATAAGCCAAGATTTGTTGTGCCTTGTAGATACCAAAAAATCCTTTTACTACTGATTCATGATTTTTCTTAGGATTACTCTGAAATCTTGAAACAATACATACTGCATTCATAATATCAGGTCTTGTTTGTGTTAAATATAGTAAACCTCCTATCATAGACTTGTATCTTGTTGGATTAACAGGTGTTGATTCATCCTTCAATGATAGTTTATTAGTTGTAGTCATAGATGTACTTACCAGTTTAGAGTTTTCCATGCCAAATTTCTTAAGTAATTCCTTCAAGTACTTTGATTGATTTATGAATATACCTTTATTAGTCTGTGAAATCTGCAATCCTAAAAATAATTTTATCTTTCCAATTATAGACATTTCAAATTCTTCTTGCATCTTATTAGAAAAGTCTTTACACAATCCATCTTCTCCTCCAAAAATTATATCATCAACAAAAACTTCAATAACCAAGATGTCATCATTAGTCACTTTGTAATATAAGTTGTTGTTAACATTACCTTTGGTGTAACCAAGCTTCAAAAGATATTTGTCCAATCTAGCATACCAAGCTCTAGGAGATTGCTTCAATCCATATAAAGCTTTCCTTAACCTGCAAACCATATCTTTGTCATCTGTCAAAGAAAATCCATTAGGTTGTTCAATGTAAACTTCCTCTTCAAGATCTCCATTCAAAAATGCACATTTAACATCTATTTGATATACTTTATAGTTCTTGTGTGCTGTAAAAGCTAAGAATAATCTGATTGCCTCAATTCTAGCTACCGGTGCAAAGGTTTCATTGTAATCAATTCCTTCTTTTTGTGAATATCCCTTACACATTAATCTTTCTTTGTTTCTGATTACCTTGCCATCTTCATTAATTTTATTTTTGAATACCCATTTAGTTTGAATTACATTTTTGTTTTTAGGTCAGGGAACCAATGTCCATGTGTTATTCTTTTCAATTTGTTTCAATTCATCTTCCATAGCCTTAATCCAATGTTTATCTTCACATGCCTCATTAATAGTTGTTGGTTCAATTTGAGAAATTAGACATACCTCTTCATTTGCAGTCTTCCTCTAGTCATAACTCCTTGATAGTTATTCCCAATTATCTGACTTTTAGAGTGACTCAATCTTACATACCTGGGTGTATTCACTTGTTGTTGTTCTTTAGTCACTGTGGAATTATCAGATGATGCCAGTGTGACTAGATCAATATTCTATACTGGTGTACGCATAGTAGGTTCATTTGTGATTATCTCAACTATCAATTCAGAGTCTATAGACCTTCTAAATTGTTCATCAATCTTCACATTTGCACTTTCAATGATTTTTTGCAATCTCTTATTAAAACATCTATATGCGTTGCTCTTAGATGAATAACCAAGAAATATTCCTTCATCACTTCTAGGATCAAATTTACCAATATAATCATAGTTCATGAGGGGTCATACCGATTTCACCTTTGATGTGAACTCTGTTGAGTGTATAAACAACTGTATTGATTGCTTCTCTCCAATACACATGAGGTAGGTTTTCTCCTGATATCATGCTTCTAGTTGCATCCAAAATAGTTTTGTTCTTCCTTTCCACAACTCCATTTTGTTGGGGTGTCCAAGGTGCTGATAATTGTCTTCTGATTCCATTCACTTCACAGAATGTATTAAATTCCTTAGATGTAAATTCACCTCTTTGATCTGATCTCAAACATTTGATTTTCTTACTGGTTTCATTCTCTACCATGACCTTGAATAGTTTGAATTTCCCAAAAGCTTTTGATTTCTCCCTGAGAAAAGTAACCCAACACATTCTAGAATAATCATCAATGATTAGCATAAAATATCTATCTTCTTGTAAACTTCTAGTTCTTGCAGGACCACATAAATCGGTATGAATTAAGGCAAGAACATTATTGGATTTTTCTAGAATACTCTTAAAAGTTGCTTTTACTTGCTTTCCAAATTGACATTCCTTACATACTGGATTGTGAGGTTTAACAATCTTGGGTAAATCTCTTACTGCCTTAGTTGTATTGATCTTCATAATGCAATCAAAATTTACATGATACAGTCTCTTATGCCATAACCAACTTTCATCAATATGTGCAATCAAGCATGTCTTCTCATTGTTATTCAAATAAAAGATATTAACTCTTGTCTGATTACCGGTTGCAATTTATAAACTAGTTCTATTCATGATTTTCCATTTACCATTCTTGAATTGTAATTGAAATCCCTTTTCAACTAATTGACCAACACTCAAAAGATTATGCTTCAAGCCTTAAACATAGTAAACATTATCAGTATTGTGCTTACCATAAAAAGATATAGTGCCTTTTCCTCTGATCAAAAAAGCTTTGTCATCTCCAAATCTTACTAGATCTCCATTGTATTCCTAAAAGGTTAAGAATTTACTCTTATCACCAGTCATATGATATGAACATGCGGAATCAATGGTCCATTCATCATTTTCTTCTATTTTAGCTACCAGGGCCTACTCTATTGGTTGAATAGTAGGCGTCAATTGATCTTCTGTTATTTCAACAAAAGCCCATCCATTATATGTCGGTTCCTCATCAGAATCATCAGTAACTCCTTCATCAACATAGTAACATGATTTGTCTCTATTCTTCTTAAATCTGTACCTTTGATATTCAAGGTTAGGCTTATATGTTCTTTTAGCTTCTTGTTTCAATCTTGCATGTCTATCAGGACACATAGATGCCATATGACCAATCTTATTGAAATTAAAACATTTAAAAGGTGTTTTACCTTCATACTTACTTCCAACTGGACCTTTAGGCATTTTCCTTGCAAATAGTGCTTCAAGCTCTTCAAGTTCTCTAGAATAGAGTGCTTTCGAATCAGATTTTTTATATGATGATGATGATGCTACAGATGTTGAAGCTTTGAAAGCCAAATCTGTCTTAATTGTAGCAATAGGACCAAATTCCTCAAGTTCAAAAGCTGAAATTTTTCCAATCAAAGTATGTCTAGATACTAATGCATTAAGCATTGTTCTCAATTCATTAATAACAGTTACTTTCATTTTGTATGTCGGTGGCAAAGCTCTTAAAACTTTAGAAACAATTTCATCTTCACTTTAGGATCCTCCACAACATTGTATTCCCAAAACAATTTCATTAACTCTTTCCATAAAAGCAAAAATCCTTTCATCTTCTTCCATTTTCAGATTTTCATACCTTACCCGGAAGGATTCCAGTTTTTCAATTTTCATAGTGGTATCACCTTCATTCAATGTCTCCAATTTATCCCAAATAGCTTTAGTAGTAGACTAGATTGATAATCCCATGATTTCCTGATTTGACAATGCACTCAAAAGTTCTTCTCTTTCTTTGCAATCATTTTCTTCATCTTTAGCCAAGGTTGGTGGATTAGGTTGACCTTGAGTAGGAGAAACATAGCAATTCTTTGTAACATCCCATATGTCCTTTCCAATGCAATTCAAATATGTCTCCATTCTGATCTTCCATATACCATAGTTGGTTCCATCAAGCTTCAAACTATCCTTCTTGAAATAGTTAGTAGACATAGGATCTCCTCAAGTTGTTAAACTTCTGCAAAAAGAGGACTAAGCTCTGATACCAATTGTTAGGTCCCAAAGGCAACTGAGAGGGGGGGGGACTGAATCAGTTGTCTATTAATTTCAAACCAAGACTAACTTTACCAAACTTAGGGCATAATACCGGTAAACCAAACTTTAATGCCGGTAGACAGTTTAGCAGTTAATAAATGTACCAGTAAAGTTTAATGCATGAAATAGAAAGACAAATAACATAAAGAACACATAACACAGTTATTTGTATGTGGAAACCCTATAAGGGGAGAAACCACGGTGGGAAACCTTACCCACAATCAGATGATATTGCTGCAGATAGTATGTGTATACAAATCAGGTCTGCGCATGTAGAGAGGCCAACTACCTAGAGCTCACTACTCAATCACAAAATGGGAGTCACACTGACTACAATTTGATGGTTAAATCCAATGATAATGTATTGCTCAAAATAGCATCTTCATATGCTGGATTCAGTACTAGTTAAGCTCTGATTTACCTTCTTCAAAAGCCTCCTTGAATCTTGAATGATATTTGTGTGTATAGCTCTGCTTATATTTGCATATACCTTATTACAATCCTTTTTCATACTCCTACTTTTTAATCTCATAAATGAGATCTTACATATATACTAAAACCTAGGACCAAATGTGTAGGTCGACTTACTCAGATATTACAATTAAATAGATTGCAAATAAATCAATATATGATGCATGATGTCAATTCAATGCATTTACAACAATAACAAATCATCTTCATCACGTGTTGTGTTGATGTGGAATTGATAATGCTTGTCGATCCATAACCTAGACCTATTTGTCAGTAACAACAAATATGCAAACTAAATTGTACCAATAATCAAATCACCAAAACCAAGTGTCCAAACAATGTCTTCGACATAAACAAGTAATCTCTAGATGATAACAAATCATCCTCAGTGTTGGTGAACAATATAACCTGTCAGTGAACTAGATACCGATGACTATGCATAAGTCATTGAACATGCCGGTGAACATAACCAAAGATCTCTAAGTGTTGACAAGTATTCTCAAGTGTTGACAACAATGACAAAACAAATGTAACATATCCATAATACCAACATGCCCTAGTGATGCTAGGGTATAATGCTCCCTCTAAAATAGTGGTCGGAAAATTTTGGATCGAAGACCAGTTTTTCAGAAATGTGCTAGATAGTGATAATATGAAGTGTCAAATGTTTTTGATCTCATTTTCTATGTCTAAAATTGAGTTGAAGCTAGAGGGGTCCATGGGCGTTATGTTGACAAACCCTAATTTTCAGCTTATAAAATGAAGATTTGTATTGATTTGAGCTCATTTGCATTGTTTTATATTGAAATAATTGCTTAGAGATATTGGTGCTTCCAACGACCTTTGAGCAAAATGGCAAGTCATAGATTGAGGCTGCATTTATCCGAGTGAGTGCGGTCTTATCAGAGACCTCCCGATACTGGTGGCATGGTGAGTTGCCTAATATTTTGCTTGTTTTTCTCTGTATTTTGCAAATTTTTTAACCATCTTTTGTTGTGTCATCTTTTATGCATGTTGCAATTGAGTATTGATATTGCCACAATTCATTAATCATGTTGCAATTAAGTTTAACGCTTCAGAGCTGATATTTTATGTTGTATTTGATAACTTTGTATCACATATGATAAAATTGAATCGCAATTGAATGTTTTGGATCACATTTGATAACATCGTGTTGCATATGATAAAATTGAATCGCAATTGAATGTTTTGGATTGCATCTGATATTATCGAATCGCAATTGATAATAAAGGCCTTTTTTCTTCAATCTTGATGTCGTAGTTGACTCATTTTTTATATTTTCCAAATGCAGGAGCATTATCTAGTACTTCTTGCTAGGTAGACACGGCCATATAGTCTTGATTGACATCATGAGTTGGATGCAGAGGATACCACATTGTTATGACAGGGTAGATTATACTATATAGTGCATTTGCCTAGGGTTATGACCAACAGGGCTATGATTAGCGCTTTTATTGAGCGGTGGCATTTAGAGACATGTTCTTTTCATCTACCGATGGGTGAGGCATCTATCACACTTGAGGATGTGTGGCATATTTTACACATTTTGATATCTGGTAGTTGAGTTACTTTTGATCGTGATGATGGTATTTGTGCTTTTTGTACATTATTCAAGTATGAGGAGCAGGATCTACATATCCATGATCATTATGATATTTGTTGGGATGATTTTGATTATGATGATCTCACCGTTGTGCTTGCTTGTATTGTTGTTGGATTATTGATTCCTAATAGACGCGCCCATGGTTTTCCTATTGGATGCGGATGTGTCATACATGATATGATTATTGACAGATGTGTGTTTTCTTGGGGTCCTTGTCTTCTTGCCACTTTGTATCATCAGATACATGGGATTATTTACTTGCAGCAGAAATCAGTTGGATGTGGTATTACTTTGCTTTAGACATGGGCTTAGGAACACATATCTATTTTTTCATCCTACATTACATATAGATTTATAGCCAGAGCATCCATATGCTTATGGATATACTATTGGTGTGAGACATAGGGCATCAGGTAACATATTGTATTGGCATCATCAGATGGATATCTTAAAGTATTTCTCATGGAGACCTTATCTTATTTGTCCTGGGTGGACTGATGATGCTCATCATCTTCCTTTTTGTCAATAATAGAGATATCTTATTGGCCGAGATGTGGGTAGTCACAAGGTTATTGACATGCATCTTCCTAGTTATGTACTTAGACAGTTCGGGGAAGTATAGGGTATTCCAGATGTGACAACTTATTTTGCTCATACTACTCAAGAGGTTGGTGATTGGGGTGCTTGTGTGTAGCCTCATGTTTCTATTGTTGAGTTTTATTCTCTTTCTCCTATCTTATGGGGATGGCAGCTTGGTGTAGTGGATCTAGGGTCTACAACATAATATAGTGTATGGTGGATACAACACATGCCTATACCTTTGATAGATCCGATAGTTCTGATTGGTGCTCAATAGATTACACATGATAGGGGTCCCCAAGGGAGAGCTGGAGAGAAGAGGGGTCAGTATCGACATGTAATGGATCAAATATCTGCTGAGAGAGATGAGGCGGTTAGAAGGACTTAGATTACTATGGATTCATATGATCTGTTATTTGGGACAGTGACAGAGGAATAGAGCCAGGCAGATAGATATTTTGTTGCTGCATAGAAGGCTATTTATTATTGCCAAGCTTATGAGAGAGCTATTCCTGAGGGTCAAAGAGAACCTAGTTGTATTTATTTCATGGGGATAAGATCAATTCGATCTAACTCTCGATAGACTAGTAGTGGAGGAGTGATGGGTCCACCTAGAGTGTCGTTGGGACAGGCTGGAGTTAGTCAAGATGCACCTACTGATAGAGGCAGTATAGGTTGACAGATTGGATATTGATTTTGATGTTGTAGATATGATGCATTTGGACACATTTATATATGATATATATGATATGCTCTCTTGATGAAGTCTTTGATTGTGAACTTCATGGTCTAATGTATTTTTATGAATGCAATATGGATATGTAATGAACGCAATATGATATTATGCAGTTATTTGATGTAGCTTTTATGTTGTGATGCATAATGGTTGATGAAAATCTTATTATAATCCAGTGGAATGTTTATGGACATGTGAGATGTTTACTTTTGTGTTTCAAAATACATGTTGAAGTTATTGGAAGAATTGATAGTTGTTAGATGTAGAATAGATACAAAATGACCATTCAACTGAATCAATCTTTGTTTATTCTAGATTTTGATGTGATGATGGATGATTTGATAGAAATTTTGATGGGAAAGTCTTCATTTTTTTATTTGTAGTGCAATACATTATCATCATTGAGCCTTATTATATAACAATGGTGTTAGGTCTGAGTAGGAAAGCTAATGTACTGAGAGGGGAGGGGTGAATCAGTACTTCAAAAACTATTTTTGAAAAACAATTTTACTGATAAACACAAACTAAGTATTGCTGATCTCAAAAATATATAAAACTGAAACATAATCATAGAAATAACATCCATCAAAATTTTACTCCATAACACAAAGATTTTTGGTCACACAGAAACTCTTGGTTAGAGAGAAAAACTGCATTGGGGATGGCACCCACAACTTCACTACTACAGTAATCAAGATTGCTCAGTTAGAGCTACATGTTTAGCTATTTCTGATAGCTTACCCTATTAGGAGTATAAAGATCTTTAGATCTACCTTGCTAAAGGATTTTATAGACACTTCTACAAAAATGTTGTACCTGGTTAAAGGCTTTACAATTTATAGACTTTATTAGAGTCTTTTACCCTGTTAAAGGTTTCTAACACAACTTAATAATTCAATCAAAATATTTATAAAATATCTGTAACTTCACATCTGAAATGTTATAGCAGACTCTATGTGCTCAATATAAAATTACCTTGCTCATAGCATTCCTCGGTAATTGATAAATAAACTTGGTAATCACTTCTGTATACTCTATCCCTTAAACTATTCTCTGAAACCTTCTTGGTATCCTCTGAATATCTATGTAAATATTCTTTCTTCACTATATCATCACTTCATATCTTCTCTCCATGTCATATCAAATACTCAAATCATTCTATTTATATAGATCTCTAAGATGGTGATTTGTTCATGCTTCATTCATATAAACATGTTTTATTGAATGAATAAACATAGAAATTATTTCATTGGATATTCTTCCTCAAAATCATACAAAATCTTTAAATGCAATTTCCTATGTAATAACAGTTTCATCTTCTTGAATCTCGTAACACATTTCACATGTGTGTCCAGGTTCATTGAATCTGGTAACATGTTTCCACTTAGTTCAGATTAACTCGGTATACCTTCTTTGCTGCTTGGTAGACATATGAACCTTACTTGGTAGACATTCTATATTTGTCTTGGTTCATAGCTCAGTGTATATCATCTCGGTGACTTGTCTTGCTTCTGTAACTGACACCGGTAGCCTTGGTATTTACCGACTGGACTTTTCGGTAGTATTAACTGACTAGTGTATATAGGATGACTTTGGGCATAAAACTAATGACAACTTAGTAAATAGCAACAATCTCCCCTTTTGACATTAGTTTGGTATGTTTGACAAAACTCCTTTCAAATTCATAACACAAAATCTATATACTTGCAAAATAAACTGAAATGTCAGTATATACACTGTTCAAATACATACTCCCCTTATCAATATTTTGTACATAACTTGATGTTCCATACTCTGTATTCCATGCTCATGATGTTCCATGCTCTTGATGTTTCATGCTCCCCCTAACAATTTCAACTATACACTCGGTATATATGATAAACTCTGTACACTCAGATATTTTGTATATGGTACACTCCCCCTTTTTTGACAAACATCAAAACTAGTTACCATTTGGTGGGGGCAACTGATCAAAAATAGATCTATACTTTGTATGAGCTTCTGTAAGAGTGTTGGTAAGTGCATCCTTGACACTTTCCAGTATAGTATTCTGAGCTGTAATATCAGCGGACAGTGTGATCAAACCATCTAAAGTGCTTCCCTCTACTTGAGTTGACAATTGGGTAGCTCGGTTGATCTGCTATTGAACTGATGACAAATGAGGAATAAATAATGTTTGAAGAGTCATGATATCCATCCTTATTTTATTCTCTTCATTCCAAAGTTCTAACCATTGACCCATAAGGGTTTGTAGCCTTGTATAAAAATTCTGAAGAGAATCTGGCTCGGTAATCAATTTATTTGAGAGATCGGTAATCTCTTTTTCAATGACTTCAGTCTTATTCTTGATATCTTTGATAAAGAATGAGAATGTACATAACTTGTAGAATAAAGAAATAATATGCTTGAGTTGAGGGGACAACTCACCAATGAATTCAATAAGCTTTATTTTACCTATAGCAATTGCTTTCTGCACTTCTTCAATCATCTTGGCAGTTAGCTCTTTATCTTTCAATTTGCTAAGGTATTCTAATGCTTCTACTCGTGATTCCTCCAATTGAGTGAGTAGTTCATCCAGGTGCACATGGATGGAAGCATCTTTATTGATGGTAGCTTTAGGTATCATGTCTGTCAATAATGTTTTGACCTCCTGAAGTACTTGGTTCTTCTTCTGAATAGCTATCTGTCTTTCTTGCTCTACTTTGGCTTTACAAAGCTCACCAAATTCTATTAGTGCTTTCCCTTTCAATTTTGTAATGTCAACATTCGGTAACACAATGGGCTTTGACAAATCTATCTTAAAACTGTGTCTTTTTGCTTTCTTCTCCTTTGTTGATGATTCCTTCTCTAGTTGAATGGGTACAATGGCTTTTGAGGCTTGTCTTTCCTCGGTATGTTGCTTGGTAGAGGCAACACTTTTGTCAGTTCTTGTAGCCTCTGTTGTATCCTTCAGTGTTTCCTTGCTCAGAGTTTCAATGGCAATTGTCTTGGTGCTTGATGGTACTTGGGAAGTTTGCTCGTCGGTGGCATGAGAGGTAGATTCATCTGGTTTAACCTTTTGATCCTCTATACTTTGATCTATGTCCTGAAGTTTCTCAGCTATAGCTTGATGGGTGATCAGATGATAGGACTTAATCTTTTCCACAATTGATTCACTTGATATCAGTTTGGCATAAGAGCTCCCTTCTATCATTTATCCTTCATGTGCTTTAGTGTCCATTACATCCTCATCTGACTAATTAGTGGAAGTAGGATCTTGCTCAGTCATGTCAACTATTTCTTCTTCACCTTTTGGTTCTTTAGCCTGAATCCTAAATATTTTCTTCCATTTTTCTTTAGTTTCATTTTCAACTTCAAGATATAGGCCATTCATCATTTTCAAGGCCCTTTGTTTTACTTGAAAATTTGTCTGGTAGTTTTTCAAATGATCTTTTATATCATCTACCAACATATTTGGAAAGAGATGAACCAAAACTCTTTCTCTTATTTGCTTCTCTGAGTCCATAGCATATTTCCATCTATTATCAATCTAAGAGTATAATGCTTTGGAAGAAAACCAACCACTACCAATGGAACTACTTAGAACTTGAGAAGTACACAAATTACTGTCTCTTCTATTTGTCTCTTATCTTCATCTGTTCTTGTATCATATTTTACATATCTAAACAACCCAAATCCACCATATTGCTTTAATTTTGCACAAAAATTGTCAACACTATGTACATCTTCCTTTGTGCTTTTCACAACCTAAAATTTATTTACATCTTCTAATTCTGTGTCACTTTCCTCTTTATCCAAAATTAGTCTTCTGGTCTTCTTTCTATAAGTTTTTGTAACCTTAGGCATTTCTACATTCTTCTGCTTCTTACCGGGTGATGTAGCAGACGATCTAGTGTTTGGTCACTTTGCTGGCATGGTTGGTGACACCTTGGTTGTATCTTGTTTCTTTGTTTTCAAAACTTTTCCCTTTGGCAACTTGGTGCTCAGTGTAATTGTTGCTTCTTGAGCTTCAAATTCTTCCTCGATCGAAAGTTGATCACTCTTCCTTCTTGTTTTCTTAGTAGGTGTGGAGGTAGAACCTTCTCCTAACTTCTCAGTTAAATCCTTGATCATTCTAGTGGCTTTTCTAGCTGCCTTTGGTACTACAATGCTTATTTTTACTTTTTCTTTCACCTCTTCATAGGTTCCATATCTTATCTCAATATCATGCCTTGGAAGTGCTAAAAATGCATCTATCTGCTATTGAGCAATGTCAAAATCTATCTCATAACCCATAGGTGGTAATGATTGAGTCTTGGGTTCTACTGCATTGACATAATAGTAGTCGGTATCCACTTCAAAACATATAGTATCCTTGTACTTTTCCACTAGCTGAGGTGGAATCTTGTACTTGCTATGCATCTTTTCCTAGAATTTGTTGAAGTAATCATCCATTATCATATTGAAATCATCACCTAGCTGATTGATGAAATCATTTATTTGATGGGTGATAGGACGGTGTAATTCCCAAACAATGTTACTGATTATGGAAAGAATTTCTGAAAATAAAAGAACATACACACTAAGAGTGACCCAAAATTTAGTGTGTTTGTAGTATTATTCTTCTTCGGTTTCCTTATTGTATTAAGATTTTCAAAAAGATTCTTCAATAACACTTCACATAAATCAATTTACATACCCTTTTTAACAATTTTATAAGCCAAATCTACAGCTGCACATGGTACACTGTTTTCTCTTGTAGACTGGAAGAGACAATAACCAGTAACTCTAATAGAAAAATTTAGTTCTGCATCAGTCAGATTGTTTAACTAAAGACCTCTGCTATCAGACTCAACACCTATTAATGTTATCAATTCCTTCTGTGAAATCATCTTCTGTGCTTGGGCATGGTCAAATATAGGGTATCCGGTTATCATGTGAATAATCTCCTTGGTGATCTTGAAAGGTTGATCCTCTAACCACATAAAATCATCATGCATACGGCTCAAGACAAATTTGACCCATTGGGGTTTGAAGAGTCGAGGATAGGTTAGGGCTTTGGTCAGTCCCTTAACTTTGATATGCTCAAACTTGCTATCTAGGTTTCCATCGATGCACATTTTGTCATACATATCCTTAATTTCAGTGTGTCCTAGCTCTTCAACATGGCACTTGGTATAAAATCTAACATCTTCGATCAACAAAACCCTATCCGGAATAAGAGAGAATGTCAATCTCTCACCGGGTTCGGATGCCACTTTGGGAGGTAAGGTGTATTTTAGTGTAGGCTTCTCAATGGTCTCTACTACAACGGGTTTCTGTACCTTGGGAGCAATTTCAAACTTGAAATTCCACTTGTGAAATAGCTTAGGGTTTCAAATAACCAGAAAAAGCTCCCAACTTAGTAAATACTGCACAAATATTCACAAATTGACTTTGATTGGTTAACTACTAAAAATGCAGTTTAGATTATGCTAAATACCTTGAATTTGCTCTTGGAAATATTTGATCGCCTTTTGATTTGCTTTGCTGTGCACTTGGAAAACTGGTAAGTGAAAAATGACCGTGCAAAATACTTTAAGTACCTATGTTTGACCTTATCGAGTTTCGTGCGCTTAGGTAAAATAGGCATTAAATGCACTCGGTTCCACTATACCAACTATCTCTCTTATTAGCTTTTACCGACTAGACAGGTTTAAAACTTTTGCTGACTTCTCTGGTAATTCAAAAGACTAAATAAAATTTCAAATTTGCTATTGCATCTTAGATATGTAGATTTTGGAATTATGTACATGATTATATAGGAAATGTTAAGATCTTACCTTGTGAGAATGCAGTCCCTCCATAACTTTATTGATTAATTTGAAGTAGATGCACCTAACTCGGTAGGTAAGGTGCTTCCTTCATTAGTTGACACATTTTCCTTCTTTTTCCAAAATTTCTATAATTTGCTTCTTATCTCCTCAGTATCTTCTCTAGGTTGGTCTATGCAATCTTTAGCCAAGTGTCCAACTTTGTGACAATGAAAACATGCCATTTCGGGATTTCTCCATGATCTCCTGTTGTTCATTCCAAACCTTATCATACAGTTTGCACTTATATGACCATATCTTCCACATCATTCACACCATATTCTTGTATTGTAATCCCATGGTACTGAAGTATATTGTTGATTGAGATCTGTGTGAGTTCGGTAACTTCTAGTGTTAGCTCAGTGTGGAGTCCACATATAGTTTTTCTGCTTAAACCAACATTTCTCAATATTGTGTCCATATCTATTGCATTTTTTTGCAAAACCCCCTGAATCTTGCCTTCTGATAATTGTTAACAGAATTTATCCTACATTGCTTAGATGTGTGACCATACTTACTGCAATTATAACAATAACCATCAAACCTAGTAACATCCAGTTGCTTACCTTTTCTGATCCGGCAAAACGTTGGTAGTATGTCCTTGTTTTCCACAATAGTTGCAAATAGGCTTATTGTCCTTCATGTTATCTTTGTTTCTAGCTTTCATTGATGATTCTCCTTTCTCGATGGTGTTGATCCCTTTCTCTGTAGAGTTGTTTCCTTTGTAACCGAGTCCTAAAGCTTTGTTGGGTGTTCTCATATTTAATTTCTCATCCAACATTCTTGACAATTAATGGCTTTTCCTCAGTGTTTCTTTTGACTTCTTTTCTGCTTCTATTTCATCGGTCAATCTTGATAATTCAAGTTTCAATGCTTGGATCTCATTTTCCTTTAGAGTAGCTTCATGATGTGCATAATCAAATTGATTAGACAAATTATGTTGAACTTCAGTCATACTTGATATTTCATCATTTTTGGCAGACACCATTGATTCTACCTATTATTTTTCTCCTTCTAAATTTCTCTTATTATCTTCAGCTATTCTTAATGCATCAAGATTTTCAGTCATCTGTGTGCTGAAATACTCATGTTCCCTTTTCATTGCTTTTAGCTGTTCATTTAGTGCTTTGTTCTTTTCTTTCAATTCTGCAAACATTTCTTCAGATTCTTCTGATATGCTATTCTCAGATGATGTCTCAATTTGTTCCACCAACTCTTGTGAGTCCTATAAATCATCAGCCAACCTTCTTCTTACTTTCAGTGATCTTTGCATTTGCCTCTACATATCTGCAATCACTTGATTAGTATTATCCAATTCTTCTTGAAAATTCACAATCCTGCATGATTCTTTATAGCCTTCCATTGATAGGATCTTTCTCTTTAGGTTGTTAGTCCCTTTACCAAGAACTAAGCTCTCATACCAATTGTTAGGTCTAACTTGGAAAGCTAATGTACTGAGAGGGGAGGGGTGAATCAGTACTTCAAACACTTTTCTTGAAAAACAATTTTACTGATAAACACAAACTATGTATTGTTGATCTCATAAATATATAAAACTGAAACATAATCATAAAAATAACATCCATCAAAATTTCACTCCGTAACACAAAGATTTTTGGTCACACAGAAACTCTTGGTTAGAGAGAAAAACTGTAGTGGGGATGACACCCACAACTTCACTACTACAGTAATCAAGATTGCTCGGTTATAGCTACATGTTTAGCTATTTCTGATAGCTTAACTTGTTAGGAGCATAAATATCTTTAGATCTACCTTTCTAAAGGATTTTACAACCACTTCTACAAAAATGTGTACCTGGTTAAAGGCTTTACAATTTATAGACTTTATTAGAGTCTTTTACACTGTTAAAGGTTTCTAACACAACTTAATAATTCAATCAAAATCTTTACAAAATATTTGCAACTTCACATCTAAAATGTTATAGCAGACTCTATGTGCTCAATATAAAATTACCTTGCTCATAGAATTCCTTGGTTATTGATAAATAAACTCGGTAACCACTTCTGTATACTCTGTCCCTTAAACTGTTCTCTGAAACCTTCATGGTAACCTCTGAATATCTCTATCAATCTTTTTTCTTCACTATATCATGACTTTGTATCTTCTCTCCATGTCATATCAATTTGTTCATGCTTCAATCATACAAACATGTTTTATTAAATGAATAAACATAGAAATTATTTTATTGGATATTCTTCCTCAAAATCATACAAAATCTTTAAAAGCAATTTCCTATATAATAACGGTTTCATCTTCTCGAATCTTGTAACATGTTTCACATGTGTGTCCATGTTCATTGAATTTGATAACAAGTTTTCACTCAGTTCAGATTAACTCGGTATACCTTCTTTGCTGCTCAGTAGACATATAAACCTTACTCGGTAGGCATTCTATATTCATCTCAGTTCATAGCTCGGTGTATATCATCTCGGTGACTTGTCTCTCTTCTGTAACCGACACCGGTAGCCTTGGTATTTACCGACTGGACTTTTCGGTAGTATTAACCAACTAGAGTATATAGGATGAGTTTGGGCATAAAACTAATGACAACTTAGTAAATAGCAACAAATGGATCTTATTACACCAGGGTATGAGGAACCAAGATGTATAGATATCTCATTGTGAAGAAACAAACATTTAACAGACAAGGAATGAACCCTCCATTCTAGCAATTACACTAGGGGTCAAGGTATGTGTGGCATTCACAAGCTGAATGCTCCTATCACAGACACCCACTAGAGAAACTACCCCAGAACTTCATTGGTTCAAACCACAAACAACAAACAAAGAAAAGGATCATGCCCATCATGGCTTCTCTAGTGACTTTTTGGACATCCTTGAGTAGCTAAAAGCAATTATCTTTTCCAATTTGATAAAAAAGAATCAACCAAAAATATACAAAACTCAGCAATTAGACTGACAATGCCTTTGCTTTGATATGTTTAATGTGATTTTGATAATGTTTGGTTTCAAAAATTTTGGACCCCATATAAGACCGATCTATATAGTTTCGAGTGTACTGATTCTATTTAAGACAAGATTTTGATCACATTGATAGTTTGATAGTGATTCAATAGATTAGACCATTGATCAGTTTGATTGCAAACATTTTGACAAGATAGTTGTATCCTTTGTTTAACTTCGTGCCAAGTGTTTGCTAGACATCTGTTGGGGTGTTTGATTCTTCCGAGACAATTTATTGCAAGTTTTCTTAATTGATATTTGAATGTTTTTGGATTTTGTGGATCGATATTGATTGTTTTTTGGATTGGATTTTGGACCTTTTCTGATTTTTAGAATTTTTTAGTGATCATTTTTTTCTAAATGTTTAGAATTTTTTCAAGACTTTTATTTCAATGTTTAGATTTTTTAGGATTTTAATGTGAATGTTTAGAATTTTTTCAGGACTTTTATCTAAATGTTTAGAATTTTTTCAGGACTTTTATTTGAATGTTTTAAAAAAATTCAAGACTTTTATCTGAATGTTTAGAATTTTTTCAACACTTTTATCTTAATGTTTTTTATTGATTTTTGTATTTTTTTTTATCTTTTTGGTATTTTCTTAGTACTCTATATGATTTTTGGGATTTTTGTTTGGATTTTTTAATTTTTAGGATTTTTTTCAGGTATGCTCCCAAGTACAGATCTATGATAATGATATGCAACATGTATGTGGGGACAGTGAATTTTTAATATGAATTATGCTAATGCAAGATGCCTGGCAAAAATGTAGTTCCTATTCAGACAAGAATAAGTGTGTGTGTGTGTGTTTCATTCTAAAATGCACTACTTGGATTAAAGGTGTGAAACATTTCAGAGATAGATATTCAATCCATTCTCAAAAAGACTTATGCCATCCAACCTAACACACTATGTAACCAAGATTTATGAATGGAGGCACGGAAATTTTTTCCATCAATTCTTGAAATTTTGATCTTCTTTTGCCCATGTGTGTGCAATTGAGTTTATTCTGACTCTTATAACCATCAAAGACCCTTGGAATCCTATGTGGCTAGCTACGTGAGTTATTCTAACTTCAAAAGAAACCTGGGTAGAGCCTCGCTGTCAACAACCTTTTAGGGATCTGATGAGGTTATGCACTATAATCTCTCAAATATTCCTCCATTGCCAATAGGCATCCATAGCCATGATGGAGTTATTTTCATGTTCCCATACTCAAGCTCTTTTTTTCGTCACACTTGTATTCATGATATTTTAGTAATATATCATTTTTTTTGTTTGCCGTATGACAATTACAACGACGTTGAAGCACAATATTGAATTTTTTACTAGCCATATGATCAGCAAGGTATCTGTAATGACAAAGTTTTTTATTAATGTGTGAGATATAGAAATCCATAGACTTTTGGTAACAAGACTTGATAGTGAAACTTCTACCCAACCAAGGATAAATATTAATCACAATGTGACATTGAAGATGAATGACTAAATACCCCCTAAAGATTTCAAGAACAAGTATCTAGGAAATGAGACAACCTTCGTTACTTTCAGTATAGACAGGTGAATGACTCAAACAATCACCCTGTTTTATTGATGCAGGTATATGAGAAACCAATAATGATATGCAGTACTAAAAACTGAAATGAAACCACCCTTAAATGTAATATCTTTTTAGGTGCATATTGTTGATGGGATCAGGAAGTGAATCTCTCTATATTGTTTTCAAATGATAAGCGCCATTTCCAATTACTTTTGTTATGACAAATAGACCTAACCAGTTAGGTTCAAACTTTCATAGTTTCTCACGTTCAATAAGGTTTCTTTTATTTTCTTTGAGAACGATATCTCCTATTTCGAAGCAACGTGGGTTGACTCATTTGTTGTAGCTTCTTTGTAGGTCCCAGAGACAACTGAGAGGGGGGGGGTGAATCAGTTGTCTAATAAATATAAACCAAAACTTATTAACCAACTTAATGCTTAATACTGGTAAATTAGTTAAGTATACCGGTAAACAGTGTTAACAAAAAATTGTTGTACCGGTAAGAATTAATGCATGAAACATAAGCACAAAGTCATCCAAAACACATGACACCAATATTTGTACATGGAAACCTTATAAGGGGAAAAACCACGGTGGGAAACCTTACCCACAATCAGATGATACTACTGCAGATAGCAAGTGTACAAAGAAGGGTCTGCACATGCAGAAAGGCCAATACCCTAGAGCTCATTGCTCAATCACAAATGGGAGTCACACTGACTACAGTTGGATGGTTAAATCTAATGAGAATGTACTACACAAAATAGCATCTTCATATGCTGGATTCAGTACCGGTGTAATGCTAATATGCTTCTACAAAAACCTAACATCACCTTCAAATGATGTCTTCGTGTATATCCCTGCTCGATCTCACATATACCCTTCCTTAAATCTTTTCCGCATTCCATACTTGATCTTACAAATAAGATCTTACATTTATACCATACCCTAAGACCAATTTTAGTAGGTTGGCTCTACAAGATATTACAATAAAAACATTTTACAAACAATACAATATCCGATGCAATAACTAATTGAACATGTCAGAAAATGAGAATATACCATTGGTAATTGACATGGAACATGGAACATGGAACATGTAACATGGAAAATGGAACATGGAACATGGAAAATGAGAATATACCAATGATTATTAATTCAAAGTAAAGTGTCCACATGATGTCTTTGACATTACCAAGTGTCTTCCATGTTCCATGTCAATGCAGGTACCGGTGAACATTATATCCTGCCGGTTAACCATATACCGGTAACTATTTGCACAGTTTACTATTTGTCGGTGAATGTTGCTGGATCTCCAAAGTAGGTGTATTTAGCAGGTGTTGAAATCAATGACAAAACCATACCAAAATACCAACAATCTCCCCCTTTGGCATTGATGGCAACACAAGATGGAAAAACCATCAAAGTGCCAAAATAGAAATGCCAAGTACAAAAACCAAGAATATCCATTTCTCCCCCTAGGAGTAATATGTGTTTATACCAAACTCTCATACCAATCTCTCCTCAAAAAGATAATGCATTTTTCATACATTTCTCCCTAAAGTTTTTCCATATATCTCTCCCCCTTTGAAATCAAATGCCAAAGTCATAGAAAAGTCAAGTCCATACAAAATACCAACCAATTCAATATACCAACTACTGCCCCTAAGAAGTGGCTTCCTCATCAAATACTAGAAAAAATGATTTTTCCATTTAATTCTACTGGTTGATGACAATCATCAACTGTCTAAGTCTCTACCAGTGGACGTAAGACTCCGAGCTGATCTCTGAGATACTCAAAAGTAACCTTAGGCAAAGGTTTTATGAAAATATCTGCAAGCTATTCTTTAGTATTCACATAAACTAATTTTATCTCCTTTTCTTCAACTTTTTCTCTTAGAAAATTCAGTTTGATAGAAACATGTTTTGTTTTAGAAAGTAATAATGGATTCTTAGATATATCAATTGCTGCAGTGTTATCACAATATATATTAATAGGTTCCTTGCATTTTACCTTTATGTCTTTCAACATTTTCTTAAGCCAAAGTACCTGTGTACAATTTGTTGTTGCTGCAACATATTCTGATTCTGCTGTTGATAAAGATGTACAACTCTGTTTCTTACTTAACCAAGAAACTAATCTCTTTCCAAGAAAGAATGCTCCTCCAATGGTGCTTTTTCTATCATCCACATCTCCTACCCAATTTGCATCTGTGTATGCATATAGATCAAAATTTTCATCTTTAGGATACCATAATCCAAGATTTGTTGTGCCTTGTAAGTACCAGAAAATCCTTTTTACTACTGATTCATGATTTTCCCTAGGATTACTCTAAAATCTAGAAACTATACATATTGCATTCATAATATCAAGTCTAGTTTGTGTCAAATACAGTAAACCTCCTATCATAGATTTGTATCTAGTTGGATTAATAGGTGTAGATTCATCCCTTTGAGAAAATTTGTCATTTGTAGTCATAGGTGTGTTTACTAGTTTAGAGTTCTCCATCCCAAATTTCTTAAGTATTTCTTTCAAGTACTTAGATTGACTCAAAAATATGCCTTTATCAGTCTGTAAAATCTGCAATCCTAAAAAGAATTTTAGTTCTCGGATCATAGACATTTCAAATTCATGTTGCATTTCAAGAGAAAATTCTTTGCATAATCCATCTTCTCCTCCAAAGATTGTATCATCAACAAATACTTCCATAATCAAGATGTCATCATTAGTTACTTTGTAACATAAATTGCTATCTGCATTTCCTTTAGTAAAACCAATCTTTAAAAGATACCTATCCAATCTTGCATATAGAGCTCTTGGAGCTTGTTTTAATCCATACAGAGCTTTTCTTAATCTGCAAACCATATCATTGTCATCTGTCAAAGAAAATCCATCAAGTTGTTCAATATAGACTTCCTCTTCAAGATCTCCATTCAAGAATGCACATTTAATATCCATTTGATAAACTTTGTAATCCTTGTGAGCTGCAAAGGCCAAGAATAATCTAACTGCCTCAATTCTGGCTACCAGTGCAAAGGTTTCATTGTAATTAACTCCTTCTTTTTGAGAATATCCCTTACACACTAGTCTTGCTTTATTTCTGACAACCTTACCATCTTCATTGAGTTTGTTTTTAAATACCCATTTGGTTCCAATTACATTTTTATTTTTAGGTCAGGGAACTAGTGTCCAAGTATTATTTTTCTCAATTTGTCCTAATTCTTCTTCCATAGCTTTAATCCAAAATTTATCTTCACATGCCTCATTGATAGATAATGGTTCAATTTGAGAAATAAGACATACCTCTTCATTTGCCACTCTTCCTTTTGCCATGACTCCTTTAAATTTTCTTGCAATTATCTGATCTTCAGAATGATTCAATCTTACATATCGGGGTGTCTTAGTCTGTTGTTATTCTTCAATTACCGTGGAATCCTCTAATGATACCGGATTAACTGGATCATCATTCTGTACCAGTGGATTTACTATTGGTTCATTTGTCATAATTTCTGTTACTAGTTCAGAGTCTATATACCTTAAAGTTCCTCTGAATTGTTCATCAATCTTTACATTTGTACTTTCAACAATTTTCTATAATCTTTTATTAAAACATCTATAAGCTTTACTCTTAGATGAATAACCAAGAAATATTCCTTCATCACTTCTAGGATCAAACTTGCCAATATACTCATCTCTTCTAATATAACATTTACTTCCAAAAATTCTGAAATACTTAAGAGTAGGAGTATTACCAAACCATACTTAATGAGGGGTCTTACCAATTTCACCTTTGATGTGAACTTTGTTGAATGTATAGACAACAGTGCTTACTACCTCTCTCCAGTACACATGTGGTAGATTTGCTTCAGATAACATACTTCTTGCTACATCCAAAATAGTTCTATTTTTCCTTTCAACAACTCCATTATGTTGTGGTGTCCAAGGTGCTGATAACTGTCTTTTGATTCCATTTACTTCACAAAATGTATTAAAATCTCTAGATGCGAATTCTCCTCCTTGATCCGATCTTAAACATTTAATTTTCTTACCGGTTTCATTTTCAACCATTGCCTTGAATAGCTTGAACTTCCCAAGTGCTTCTGATTTTTCTCTGAGAAAAGTAACCCAACACATTCTAGAATAATCATCAATAATTAGCATGAAATATCTATCACCTTGTAAGCTTTTAGTTCTAACTAGACCACATAAATTAGTGTGAATTAAATCTAGAGCATTATTGAATTTTTTTGGAATGCTTTTGAAACTAGCTCTAACTAGTTTTCCATATTGACATTCTTTGCAAATTGTATTATGAGGTTTCACAATTTTAGGTAGATCTCTAACTACCTTAGAAGTACTTATTTTTACCATGCAATCAAAATTCACATGACATAGTCTTTTATGCCATAGCCAACTTTCATCTATATGTGCAATTAAGCATGCCTTTTCACTATTATTCAAATGAAAGATATTACCTCTAGTTTGATTACCGGTTGCAATTTCCAAACCAGTTCTATTCATGATTTTGCATTTTCCATTTTTAAATTGTAACTGAAAACCTTTCTCAACTAATTGACCAACACTTAAAAGATTATGTTTTAATCCTTCAACATAGTAGACATTGTCAGTGTTATGTTTACCAACAAGAGATATTGAACCCTTACCTTTGATTGAACAGGCTTTGTCATCTCCAAATCTCACTAAACCTCCATTGTATTCTTGAAAGTTCAAGAATTTACCTTTGTCTCAAGTCATGTGATGTGAGCATCCAGAGTCAATAATCCATTCATCCTTTGATTCAACTTTAGCTACTAGGGCTTGTTCTATCGGTTGAGCAATAGGTACTAGTTGATCTTCTATTATAGCAACAAAGACCCATCCATTGTCTGTTGGATCATCATCAGAATCATCAATCACACCTTCATCAGCAATGTAACAAGATTTTTCTTTGTTTTTCTTAAATCTATATCTCTGATATTCAGGATTAGGTTTGTATGTCCTTATAGCTTCTTCTCTTAGTCTAGCATGTCTATCAGGGCATCTTGAAGCCATATGACCAATCTTATTGCAATTGAAACATTTAAAGGGTTGTTTACCTTCATACTTTCTTCCAATTGGACTTTTTCACATTTTTCTTGTGAATAGTGCTTCAATTTCTTCAACCTCTTCATTCTCCTTCCTGGTTTCATTAAGTTCTCTTGCATAAAAGGCTCTCTAGTCTGATTTGTCGAAGGATGGAGTAGATGAAGTTGATGCTTTGAAGGCCAAATCAGTTTTTATAGTAGTAACAGGACCAAATTCCTCAATTTCAAAAGCTGAAAGTTTTCCAATCAATGTATCCCTAGTTACTAATGTATTAGGCGTTGTTCTCAACTCATTTATAGTAGTAACCTTCATTTTATATGCTGGTGGCAAACCTCTTAAGATTTTCGAAACAATCTCATCTTCACTCAAGGTTCCTCCACAACATTTGATACCCAAAACATTTTCATTTACTCTTTCCATAAAAGCAGAAATCCTTTCATCTTCTTCCATTTTCAGATGTTCATACCTGACTCTGAAGCTTTCAAGTTTTGCAATTTTGACTGTGGAATCCCCTTCATTCAGTGTTTCCAAATGATCCCAAATAGCTTTTGCACTGGATCTATCTGATAATCCCATGATTTGTTGATCTGATAATGCGCTCAAAAGTGCTTCTCTTGCTTTGCAATCATTTTCTTCATCTTTAGCTAAAGTAATGGGAGCAGTTTGACCAGCTACAGTAGTAGTATAACCATTCTTAGTAACTTCCCAGATGTCTTTACCAATGCAATTCAGATGTGTCTCCATTCTAATTTTCCATATCCCATAGTTGGTTCCATCAAGTTTAGGACTATCCTTTCTGAAATAATTAGTAGACATTAGATCTCCTCAAGTTGTTAAACTTCTGCAAAAAGAGGACTAGGCTCTGATACCAATTGTAGGTCCTGGAGACAACTGAGAGGGGGGGGTGAATCAGTTGTCTAATAAATTCAAACCAAAACTTATTAACCAACTTAATGCTTAATACCAGTAAATTAATTAAGTATGTTGGTAAACAGTGTTAACATAAAATTGCTGTACCGGTAAGAATTAATGCATGAAACATAAGCACAAAGTCATCCACAACACATGACACCAATATTTGTATGTGGAAACCCTGTAAGGGGAAAAACCATGGTGGGAAACCTTACCCACAATCAGATGATACTACTGTAGATAGTAAGTGTACAAAGAGGGGTCTGCACATGCAGAAAGGCCAATAGCCTAGAGCTCACTGCTCATTCACAAATGGGAGTCACATTGACTATAGTTGGATGGTTAAATCCAATGAGAATGTACTACAAAAAATAGCATCTTCATATACTGGATTCAGTACTGGTGTAATGCTCATATGCTTCTACAAAAACCTAACTTCACCTTCAAATGATATCTTCGTGTATATCCCTGCTTGATCTCGCATATACCCTTCCTTAAATCTTTTTCGCATTCCACACTTGATCTTACAAATAAGATCTTACATTTATACCATACCCTAAGACCAATTTTAGTAGGTTATCTCTACAAGATATTACAATAAAAACATTTTACAAACAATACAATATCCAACGCAATAACCGATTGAACATGTCGGCTTAATGCATTTACAACAATAATAAATCATCTCCGTAGCATGCCATGCTGATCTGGAAAAGATAAACCTATCGGTGTAACCCTAGATAACCTGGACCTATTTACCGGTAAAAGCAAATATGCAAATGAGAAAATACCAATGATTATTACTTGAAAGTAAAGTGTCCACATGATGTCTTCGACATTACCAAGTGTCTTCCATGTTCCATGTCAATGCAGGTACCGGTGAACATTATATCCTATCGGTTAACCATATACCGGTAACTGTTTGCCAGTGAATGTTGCTGGATCTGCAAAGTAGGTGTATTTAGTAGGTGTTGACATCAATGACAAAACCATACCAAAATACCAACATTATTCTCATTCTATTTTGGTAGCCTTGTAAATGGTTTAGAGCACTTTGTCATTTTTCATCGAGGAATTCTAATTCTTGCAAACGTGCTACTCTATAGTTTTCTTCTGAGATTATTTTTTGAGGAGAGACTCTTAGGGATGGTAATTCGACTTCGATAGGTAAAATGGCTTATGCTCCATAAAGTAGAGAGAATGGTGTTGTACCAGTTACCATGTAGATACTAGTTCAATAGACCCATAGAGCTGGATTTAATTGGAGATGCCAATCTCATCCCCTATCATTGACAACTTTCTTTAAGATTTTTAAAATAGTTTTGTTTTTTGCTTCAGCTTCACCATTGCTTTAGGGATAGTAGGGTGTTGCAAAACATTGTTGGATTTTAAATTGTTCACAAAGCTCTCCCACTTCTTGTTTTTTGAAGGGTCATCCATTATTAGTCACAATGCACTTGGGTACCCCATACCTACAAATGATATAATTCAGGATGAATTTTTCTATTTGCTTTCCTATTGTGAAAGTCATGGGGATTTCTTCTACCCATTTCATGAAATATTTTGTAGCTATGAGAATGAATTTATGTCCATTGGAGGAGGTAGGATTTATTTTCCCTACAAGATCTAATCCCAATTGTGAAAATGGCCATGGTGATGTAATTGGCTGAAGATCTTGAGCAGGTGCATGAATAAGATTCCCATGTATTTGGTATTTCTTGCATTTTTGGACATACTTTTAAGCGTCCTTTTCCATTGTAGGCCAATAATAACCTGTTCACAACAGTGTTTTTACTAGAGCAAGTCCAGAAGAATGTGCGCCACATATTACATCATGAACTTCTTTCAAAGCTATTTGTGCTTCCTGAATATCAAGGCATCTGAGTAAGGTGTTGTCTATACTTTTTATGTATAAAGTATTAACAATAATTGCATGTTTTGATGATTGTCAGATGAGTTCTTTCCTTTGATTCCTTGAAAGATCGGGAGGCATATATTGATCATGTAGGTATGTGTATATATCTCTATACCATGGAGACTCAGGTCCTACTATCATACAGGCATATTCAAAGGATGGTATCTCATAAGCTGGGACAATGAGTTTTTCCACTTCAAATTCAAAGTGAGTTCCATCATTTGGCATATCCAAGAGAGATCCTATTGTTTCCATTGCATCTGCTGCCATGTTTTGCACTCTCAGAATATGTTCAAATGTGACTTTGGTGAAGTGTTTCTTTTATTCTTCTACCAATTATTTGTATGGTTGTAACTTATCATCTTTTATATTGTAATCATAATCGACTTGATTAATGATGAGTTGTGAGTCTCCAAGGACTTGTAGATCTTTGATCTTCCATAGTAGTGCAGTGCATAGTCCTACCATTAGGACTTCATATTCAACAATGTTATTGGTGCAAGGGAAGCTAATCCTAAATGATTTGGGGATTGAATCTCCTTGAGGAGTTATGAACAAAATTCCTCCTCCTGTTCCATGATTTGTATGTGATCCATCAAAGAATAATTTCCATTGTGTTTGTGTTGATAGTATAAATACTAATTCATCTAGGAAATCTATCAGCATTGGATGGTTGTCTTGCAAAGGTGATTCTACAAGTTGGTATGCTATGATTTGTCCTTTTATAGCCTTTCTATTGACGTATTCAATGTCAAATTCACTGAGTATCATGACCCATTTTGCATGTCTCCTGGTTAGTGTTTCTCTATTCATCGGGTATTTGAGTAGATCAAATTGTGAAACAAGTTGTAGTTTATGACTCTGTTAGGATAATCAGTGGACAACTAAGAATTGGGGGGGGTGAATCAGTTGTCAACAAATTATATTAATCAAACCACTTTATAACCTTTAACCAGAGCACATAAACATTGAATACCGGAATAGCAAAAATAGATACTGGTAAGCAATAAAACTTAAGAATGAAACAAAGAATTAACACAATGTAACCATACCACATAACACCGTGATTTGTACGTGGAAAACCCGGTAAAGGGAAAAACCAAGGTGGGAAGCCTACCCATAGTAAGATGATACTTCTGCAAAAAGTATGTGATACAATAAGGGGCCTACACATGTAGGAAGGCACATTGCCTAGACTGTACTGCTCATTACAAAGGAGTCTCACTGACTACAAAGAGGTTATAACCACCTCAATATAATTGGACAACAACCCAGAAGAATGAACTACCATAGATAGCATCTACCATGCCTGATTACAGTCCTAGTTAAGTTCAATACTGAAGGCCTTTCACCTCTTACTTAAACCTAATTCGATCACCTATGATCTGATGAATCAATTATGAATAGTTAGTACCAAACTAGTACTGAGAGAAGGGGGTGAATCAATATAGACAAAAACACTTTTCCTTAAACCGGTTTGACTGAAAACACTACACTTTACTGGCAAGCAATAACACTGGTCTAAACCAGATTACTACCAGTTAAACATAGTAAGAATGTGAAAGACATAAACCGGTAACTCTTAGCTTTCTACACAATCTAACATCTTATTTCCACTTCACCCTTATGCATAAACAAGTACTCTACCATCAAAAATATAATAACTTGCTAGTTCAACATGATTTACCACTTGATAGAAAATAACAAAGCATCACATGAAAAGGCATCACACATGACACACATATTTTTCACATGGAAACCCAACTGGTAAAAACCATGGTGGGGATGAATACCCACAAGCTGTCCTTTGAACCCTTTTGAAGTCCACTTTGTTAGGAGCCTAGTCTGGTTAAAGACTAATACAATAGGTTCTGTTAGGAACCAATTCTGCTAGGGATCCCCTGATTAAGGAATGGCTAGAATACCCAATTAAGGGTTAAATCCTATTAAAGGTTACCTTGTTAGAGGATTTTAAGAACTTAATGATTTTGAGTCACCCTGTTAAAGGATTTACAGCAAGCTAGTCAAAGCTACCCTGTTAAGGGATTTTCCAATTGTTGAAGTGGTTAGAGGTCAATAGGTATTACAATGATCTGGTAACAACACTCAATGTCAATGCAGATCTGCTTTAGTTCCATCCTTCTGCAATCACACTCTACAGGTATCTATTCTTTTATTTGGTCTGGCAAGATTCATGTATCTCTACTCTTAGATATACACACAACATTTGCCAACAACCTCAAAATGACAAACAACATCGACCTTATAGGAAACAGATAGGTTGGTAGCATAAACCCTAAACCCTAAACATTTTAGGTTAATCAATTCAGTTGGTTCAATCCTAACCATTGAACACATTGCATTGAATACAATAGTCTTGAACAAATCTCAAGATGTTCTCCAACATTCATTCTTCACCGCTTCTTGGAGGCTGATAACCCATCACGTGTTCTCCACCATTTACAGAGGCTTCGTACATTCCCGAGGTAGACAGGATCAATCTCCTTCATTCAAGATCCTTCATGCACACAAGGATGATGTGGAAACACAATTTGTTCTACATTACAATGCTAATACATCACACAATGTCATTGGTTGAATCACACAGTTATGGAACACTTCAACTGGAAACCCTGATGCTAAGACTACCAACCGGTAGTCATACCATATGAAACCTTGATACAAAAAATTTGATATACCGGTTCACTTGGACAAACATACCGCTTCACTTTTTCACATGTACTGGTTCACTCTTCAGCATATTAACATCAATGACAACATACAATATCATCATGTCATCATACTCTACACATATGCCAACAATCTCCCCCTTTGGCATTAATGGCAATATACAAAGATATCTCTCCACTTCACATCTTCTCCACTTCACATCTTCTCCCCCTTTGACAACAATGTCAAAGTGGGGGCATAGACATCTATGTTCCACTATGCTACTCCCCCTAAGGAGTAGCATACTTCAACACACCAATCCTGAAAAAGATAATCAATGTAAGACCTTACTGATGTGGAGTACACAACTTTAGTTTACCTCTTGAAGGGGAAACACCCCTAATTCACCTCTTAGATAGGTAAATGTAGCCTTCGGTAGAGGCTTGGTGAATATGCCTGCTAACTGCTCCTTACTGGATACATGATCCAATACAACCTCTTTGTTCTGAACCTTTTCTCTCAAGAAATGATATTTGAGCTCAAAGTGCTTGGTTCTAGAATGTAAAACTAGATTCTTGGAGATGTTAATTGCACTTTTATTGTTACAAGATATACTTACCGGTTTAGATACAGGAACTTTGAAGCCTTTTAATACATGCTTCATCCAAATTGTCTGAGTGCAATTCATAAAAGCTGCAACATACTCCATTTCTACTGTAGACTGAGAGATACAACTCTACTTTTTACTCATCCACGAGACTAGTCTACCACCAAGAAGGAATGCACCACCTGTTGTGCTCTTCTAGTCGTCCACATTACTAGCCCAATCAACATCTATAAATACTTTCAATTTCAAATCATTATTGTATGGATACCATAATCCATAGTCAATAGTTCCCTTCAGATATCACAGAATCCACTTGACTGCTACCAAGTGGGATTCTCTTGGGTTTTTCTGGAACTGTGCAGTAATGCCCACTACATGTGAAATGTCCAGTCTACTATGTACTACATAGTGTAACTTACCAATCATTGATCGGTATTCCTTCTCATTTACCAGTGTTGAGTCAGCCTCCTTTGATAATTTACAACCAGTCACCATTGGTGTACTAACTAGTTTGATGTCTTCCATGCCAAAGGTCTTCAATACCTCTTTGACATACTTGGACTGAGTGATAAAGATTCCCTTTCATTTGTTGAATCTGTAGTCCAATGAAGAACTTAATCTCCCCTATGAGTGACATCTCAAATTCCTTCTTCATCTCATCTGCAAAGTCATGACTCATCTTGTCATCTCCACCAAAGATTATGTCATCAACAAATACTTCACAGATCAGAATCTGATCTCCTTATGATTTCAAGTAGATATTGCTATTTTCACTTGTTCTTTCAAATCCAATTTTCACAAGATGGGAGTGGAGGCATTCGTACCATGCTCTAGGTGTCTGCTTTAGTCCATACAAGGTTTTATGTAGCCTACATACCATGTCACTATCTTCTCATAGGGAAAACCTATATGATTCCTCTATATACACCTCCTCTTCAAGTATTCCATTCAAGAATGCAGATTTTACATCCATCTAATATACTTTGAATCCCTTTAAAGTTGCATATGCAAGAAGCATATGAACTCCTTCCAATCTGGCTACAGGAGCAAAGGTTTCTCCATAGTCTTCTCCTTCTTCTTGGGCATATCCTTTACACACTAGTCTGTCTTTGTTTCTAACCACTGAGCCATCTTCATTCAAATTATTTCTAAAAACCCATTTGGTGCCAATGACATTTTTATGCTCCAGTCTGGGTACCAAAGACCAAGTACCATTCTTTTCTATCTGGTCAAGTTCCTCTTCCATTGCCTTGATCTAGTCTTCATCTTTGTGTGCCTCTTTAAATGATTTAGGCTCAAATTCAGATATCATGAGAGAGTTTTCTCTGACCTTTCTTCTTGTAAGAATTCCTGCATCCTTGTCTCCTATGATCTACTTTGGATCATGATTCAACTTTACATAGCTAGGAATGATCTTAGTTGCTTCCTCTTTCTTTTCTTCTTCATCCTCATCTTCATCAGCATCAACATCTACCTATGTAGGAGCACTGTTACTAGTGCTAGGCTATTTTGCAACTGGTTCCCAGAAGGTTACAACTGATTCATCTCCTACTTGCTCACTGCCAATTTCCTCAGATTTCTCAGAGGTTTCATCAATTCTAACATTGATGCTTTCAACAATTCTTTGATTCCTATTGTTGAAACATTTGAGAGCTTTTCTCTTTGTGGAATACCCTAGGAATATTCCCTCATCACATTTAGCATCAAAATTGCACTGATGTTCACTCCTCTTGATATAACATTTTCTACCAAACACTCTAAAGTAGCTTACCACTAGGATCTTACTGGTCCAATACTAATAAGGTGTTTTATCCTTACCCTTTTTGATGAGTACCTGGTTCATTGTGTAGACTACAGTGTTCACTGCTTCTCTCCAAAAGGTGTGAGCAACCTTCCCTTGGATCAACATAGTTCTAGCTACTTCAATCACAGTCCGGTTGTTCCTCTCTGCTAGGCCATTCTACTATGGAGTCTGGGGGGTAGACGATTGCCTCTTGATGCCATTCTCTTCATAGTATTTTTTGAATTCACCGGAAGCAAATTCTCCTCATTGATTAGTTCTTAAGCACTTAATCATCTTACCACTTTCTTTTTCAACCAGTGCTCTGAAGGCTTTGAACTTTCCCAAAGCTTAAGATTTGTCCTTCAAGAATGTGACCCACATCATTCTTGAACAATCATCAGTAAGGATCATAAAATACCTATCTCCCTGCACACTCCTAGTTTTCATAGAACCACACAAATCAGTATGCACAAGATCAAGTAAATTGTCTGTAGTGAAAGATTTACCTTTGAAGGTTGAGGAAGACATTTTCCCGAGTTGACACTCTCTGCACAAAGGATTTTCTGATTTTCTCAGCATAGGCAATCCTCTAACTGCCTTGATCTTACTGGCCTTCATAATATTATCAAAGTGTACATGGCAGAGTCTCCTATGCCATATCCAACTATCATCAAACTTAGCCATTAGACATGTACTGACATTAGCATTCAGCTGAAATAGGTTACCTTTGGTCTGAATATTGGTGGCCATTAGTTCACCACTCTTACCTTTTATTTTATACACTCCATCTCTGAATTCCAAAGTGAGTCCATTACCATTCAACCGGCCAACACTCAAAAGGTTGTGTCTGAGACCTTCTACCCAATACACATTGTCAGCACTGCTTTTTCCATTTAGAGAGATGGACCCTTTGCCTTTTACCATACATGGTGCATCATTACAACAATGAACCACACCAGCATCATACTATTCCAGAGATAGAAACTTACTTTGGTCACTAGTCATATGGTGAGAACAACCACTGTCAATAATCCACTAACTACCTTGATCTTACTAGCCTTCACAGTATTGTCAAATTTTACATGGCAGAGTCTCCTATGCCATATCCAACTATCCTCAAACTTAGCCATAAGACATGTACTGACATTAGCATTTAGCTGAAATAGGTTACCTTTGGACTACATACCAGTACCCATCAGTTCACCATTCTTTCCTTTGATTTTGCACACTCCATTTTTAAATTCCAGAGTGAGTCCATTATCATTCAGTTGAGCAACACTCAAAAGGTTGTGTCTAAGACCTTCTACCCAATACACATTGTCATCATTTCTTCTTCCATTTAGAGAGATGGACCCTCTGCCTTTTACCATACATGGTGCATCATTACCAAAACGAACCACACCACCATCATACTCTTCTAGAGATAGAACCTTACTTCGGTCACCAATCATATGGCGAGAACAACCATTGTCAATAATCCACTCATTGGGATTATCAAAGCGAGAGACAAGAGCCTTCTTGTTTGACACATCTTCCTTGACTACTACAAACACAATATCTTCACTTTCTTCATCTTCTGATTCCTCATTAGTGACACCTTCATCAACTGCTGTAAAATAGTTTTTCTAGTTTCCTCATTTGAACTTCTTGAACTTTTCCAGTTTATCCTTATTATTACCATGAGGACAGTTTATAGCAATTTGTCCTATCCGGTTACAAGAAAAGCATTTCAAAGGAAGCTTACCTCTATATTTACTGGTTCCCTTAGGAAGTCTCTTGGCAAGAAGAACTTCACATTCCATCAGGATCTCCTCATCATCCATTTCTCTACTTTGTCCTGGTTCACCACTGGTACTAGCTTCTTTGCCCTTTCTAGATGGTGCAACAGATTCTCTTAAGGCTGATTCAGTCTTCTAAATACTGCCATCATATTTATTTAGCTCATATGTGGTCAACTTTGCAATGATGGAGTCCAAGGATACCTTTCTCTTGTCTATAGACCTCAACTCTTGAATAGTAGGAACCCTTATTGCATAGACCGGTAATAAGGATCTTAAAACTTTGCTAACAATGGTGGAATCTTCTATTTTACCACTTGCACTCTTGATATCTCCTAAAACCATTTTGATTCTTCTTCCATATTGTTGAATGGTCTCTCCTTCAACCACTTGCATGTCTTCAAACATTCCCCTAAGGCTTTCTTCCTTAGCTTGTTTTACATGCTCATCACTGCCATAGATATTCTCAAGCGCATCCCATACTTCTTTGGGATTCTCTTTATCCTGAACATCAATAAACTCAATGTCAGATAAACTATTGATTAGGGATTCCATGGCTTGCCCATTCTCTTGAATCTCTCTCTTTTGATCATCGGTGAGAGTAGCGGTAGGGATTACATAAGCATTCTCAACATAGCTCCAGTGTTGAGCACCCATGCTTCTGATGTATATCTTCATTCCATCCTTCCATATATTAAAGTTATCTGTGTTGAACTTTGGACATTCCCTCTTCATAATTAGACTAGGATCTTTCCCTCAAGCGGTTAAGCTTACAACACAGAGGACCTAAAGGATGCTCTGATACCAATTCATGAATCAATGATGAACAATTAGTACCAAACTGGTACTGAGAGGGGTGGGGGGGTGAATCAGTACAGACAAATAAACTTTTACATAAACTGGTTTGACTGAAAATAGTGCACTTTACTGGCAAGCAATAACACCAGTCTAAACTAGATTAGTACCGGTTAAACACAATAAGAATGTGAAAGACATAAACTGGTAACTCTTATTTTTCCACACAATCTAACATCTTATTCCCACTTATAAAACTGGTAACTCTTATTTTTCCACACAATCTAACATCTTATTCCCACTTCACCCTTATGCATAAACAAGTACTCTACCATCAAAAATGTAGGTCCTGGGGACAACTGAGAGGGGCGGGGGTGAATCAGTTGTCAATAAATTCAAACCAAAATCTTATTAACCAACTTATTGCTTAATACCGATAAGACAGTTAATTGTGTTGGTAAACAATGTTAACAGGAAATGTTGTACCGGTAAGAATTAATGCATGAAACATAAGCACAAAGTCAACCACAACACATGACACAAATATTTGTAGGTGGAAACCCTGTAAGGGGAAAAACCATGGTGGGAAACCTTACCCATAATCAGATGATACTACTACAGATAGTAAGTGTACAAGAGGGGTCTACACATACAGAAAGGCCCACAGCCTAGAGCTCACTGCTCAAATACAAATGGGAGTCACACTGACTACAGTTGGATGGTTAAATCCGATGAGAATGTACTACACAAAATAGCATCTTCATATGCTGGATTCAGTACTGGTGTAATGCTGATATGCTTTTACAAAAACCTAGCTTCACCTTCAAATGATGTCTTCGTGTATACCTCTGCTTAATCTCGCATATACCTTCTTACAATTTTTTTTCGCATTCCACACTTGATCTTACAAAAAAGATCTTACATTTATACCATACCCTAAGACCAATTTTAGTAGGTCAGCTCTACAAGATATTACAATAAAACATTTTACAAATAATACAATATACGATGCAATAACCGATTGAACATGTCGGCTTAATGCATTTACAACAATAATAAATCATCTCCATAGTGTGCCATGCTAATCTAGAAAAGATAAACCTGCCGGTGTAACCCTAGATAACCTGGACCTATTTGTCGGTAAAGGCAAATATGCAAATAAGAATATACCAATGATATTACTTCAAGGAAAAGTGTCCACATGATGTCTTCAACATTACCAAGTGTCTTCCATGTCATTGCATGTACCGGTGAACATTATATCCTGTCGGTTAACCATATACCGGTGATTGTTAAACACTTTACTGATTGTCGGTGAATGTTGCTGGATCTCCAAAGTAGGTGTGTTAGCAGGTGTTGACATCAATGACAAAACCATACCAAAATACCAACAATCTCCCCCTTTGGCATTGATGGCAACACAAGATGGAAAAACAATCAAAGTGCCAAAATAGAAATGCCAAGTAAAAGAAACAATTCTCCCCCTGGGAGTAATATGTGTTTACCCAAAGATTTATTTTCAATATCAATCTCTCATATCAATCTCTCTTCAAAAAGATAATGCATTTTTCCATATATCTCTCCCCAATGTTTTTCCATATATCTCTCCCCCTTTGACATCAAATGCCAAAGTCACAAAAAGGTCAAGTTCATACAAAATACAAATCAATTCAATATACCAACTACTTCCCCTGAGAAGTAGCTTTTCATCAAATACCGGAATAAAATATTTGTCCATTTAATTCTACCGGTTGATGACAATCATCAACTGTCTAAGTTTCTACTGGTGGAGGTAAGACTCCGAGCTGATCTCTAAGATACTCAAAAGTTTCCTTAGGCAAAGGTTTTATAAAAATATCTGCAAGCTGTTCTTTAGTATTCACATAAACCAGTTTTATTTCTTTTTCTTCAACTTTTTCCCTTAGAAAATTCAGTTTGATAGAAACATGTTTTGTTTTAGAATGTAATATTGGATTCTTAGATATATCAATTGCTGCAGTGTTATCACAATATATAGTAATAGGTTCCTTGCATTTTACCTTTATGTCTTTCAACATTTGCTTAGGCCAAAGTACCTATATACAATTTGTTGCTGTTGATAAAGATGTACAACTCTGTTTCTTACTTAACCAAGAAACTAATCTCTTTCCAAGAAAGAATGCTCCTCCAGTGGTGCTCTTTCTATCATCCACATCTCCTGCTCAATTTGCATCTGTGTATGCATATAGATCAAAATTTTCATCTTTAGGATACTATAATTCAAGATTTGTTGTGCCTTGTATGTACCGGAAAATCCTTTTTACTGATGATTCATGATTTTCCTTGGGATTACTCTGAAATCTAGAAACTATACATACTGCATTCATAATATCAGGTCTCGTTTGTGTCAAATATAGTAAACCTCCTATCATAGATTTGTATCTAGTTGGATTAACAGGTGTAGATTCATCCCTTTGAGATAATTTGTCATTTGTAGTCATAGGTGTGCTTACCGGTTTAGAGTTCTCCATCCCTAATTTCTTGAGTAGTTCTTTCAAGTACTTAGATTGACTAAAAAATATGCCTTTATCAGTCTGTAAAATCTGCAATCCTAAATAGAATTTTATTTCTCCAATCATAGACATTTCAAATTCATGCTACATTTTAAGAGAAAATTCTTTGCACAATCCATCTTCTCCTCCAATGATTATATCATCAACAAATACTTCCATAATCAAAATGTCATCATTGGTTACTTTGTAATATAAATTGCTATCTGCATTTCCTTTAGTAAAACCAATTTTTAAGAGATACTTATCCAATCTTGCATACCAGGCTCTTGGAGCTTGTTTTAGTCCATATAGAGCTTTTCTTAATCTGTAAGCCATATCACTGTTATCTGTTAAAGAAAATCCATTAGGTTGTTCAATATAAACTTCTTCTTCAAGATCTCCATTCAAAAATGCACATTTAATATCCATTTGATAAACTTTGTAATCCTTGTGAGCTGCAAAGGCTAAGAATAATCTAACTACTTCAATTCTGGCTATCGGTGTAAAGGTTTCATTGTAATCAACTCCTTCTTTCTAAGAATATCCCTTACACACTAGTCTTGCTTTATTCCTGACAACCTTACCATCTTCATTGAGTTTGTTTCTAAATACCCATTTGGTTCCAATTACATTTTTATTTTCAGGTCGGGGAACTAATGTCCAAGTATTATTTTTCTCAATTTGTCCTAATTCTTCTTCCATAGCTTCAATCCAAAATTTATCTTCACATGCCTCATTGATAGATAATGGTTCAATTTGAGAAATAACACATACCTTTTCATTTGCCAATCTTCTTCTTGTCATGGCTCCTTTAAATTTGCTTCCAATTATCTGATCTTCAGAATGATTCAGTCTTACATACCGGGGTGTTTTAGTCTATTGTTGTTCTTCAATTACTGTGGTATCCTCTGATGATACCGGAGTAACTGGGTCATCATTCTGTACTAGTGGATTTACTATTGGTTCATTTGTCATAATTTCTATTACCAGTTCAGAATCTGTATACCTTGAAGTTCCTCTGAATTGTTCATCAATCTCTACATTTGTACTCTCAACAATTTTCTGTAATCTTTTATTAAAACATCTATAAGCTTTACTCTTAGATGAATAACCAAGAAATATTCCTTCATAACTTCTAGGATCAAACTTGCCAATATACTCATCTCTTCTAATATAACATTTACTTCCAAAAATTCTAAAATACTTAAGAGTAGGAGTATTACCAAACCATAGTTCATGAGGGGTCTTACCGATTTCACCTTTGATGTGAACTTTGTTGAATGTATAGACAACAGTGCTTATTGCCTCTCTCTAGTACACATGTGGTAGATTTGCTTCTGATAACATACTTCTTGCTACATCCAAAATAGTTCTATTTTTCCTTTGAACAACTCCATTCTGTTGTGGTGTCCGAGGTGCTGATAACTATCTTTTGATTCCATTCACTTCACAGAATGTATTAAAATCTCTAGATGTGAATTCTCCTCCTTGATCTGATCTTAAACATTTAATTTTCTTACCAGTTTCATTTTCAACCATTGCTTTGAATAGTTTGAACTTCCCAAGTGCTTCTGATTTTTCCTTGAGAAAAGTAACCCAACACATTCTAGAACAATCATCAATAATTAGCATGAAATATATATCACCTTGTAAGCTTTTAGTTCTAGCTGGACTACATAAATCAGTGTGAATTAAATCAAGAGCATTATTGGATTTTTCTGGAATACTTTTGAAACTAGCTCTAACCTGTTTTCCAAATTGACATTCCTTGCAAATTGTATTCTGAGGTTTCACAATTTTAGGTAGATCTCTAACTGCCTTAGAAGTACTGATTTTTACGATGCAATCAAAATTTACATGACATAGTCTTTTATGCCATAGCCAACTTTCATCTATATGAGCAATTAAGCATGCCTTTTCACTGTTATTCAAATGAAAGATATTACCTCTAGTTTGATTACCGGTTGCAATTTCCAAACCAGTTCTATTCATGATTTTGCATTTTCCATTTTTAAATTGTAACTGAAAACCTTTCTCAACTAATTGACCAACACTTAAAAGATTATGTTTTAATCCTTCAACATAGTAAACATTGTTAGTGTTATGTTTACCATCAAGAGATATTGAACCCTTACCTTTGATTGAATAGGTTTTGTCATCTCCGAATCTTACTAAACCTCCATTGTATTCTTGAAAGTTCAAGAATTTGCCTTTGTCTCCAGTCATGTGATGTGAGCATCCTGAGTCAATAATCCATTCATCCTTTGATTCAACTTTAGCTGCTAGGGCTTGTTCTATCGGTGGAGCAATAGGTACCGGTTGATCTTCTGTTATAGAAACAAAGACCCATTCGTTGTCTGCTGGATCCTCATCAGAATCATCAGTCACACCTTCATCAGCAATGTAACAGGATTTATCTTTGTTTTTCTTAAATCTGTATCTCTGATATTCAGGATTAGGTTTGTATGTCCTTCTAGCTTCTTCTCTTAGTCTAGCATGTCTATCAGGGCATCTTGAGGCCATATGACCAGTCTTGTTGCAATTGAAACATTTAAAGGGTGCTTTACCTTCATACTTACTTCCAATTGGACCTTTTGGCATTTTCCTTGCAAATAGTGCTTCAAGTTCTTCAAGCTCTTCATTCTCCTTCCTGGTTTCTTCAAGTTCTCTTGCATAAAAGGCTCTCCAGTCTGATTTGTCAAAATATGGAGCAGATGATGTTGATGCTTTGAAGGCCAAGTCAGTTTTTATAGCAACATGACCAAATTCCTCTATTTCAAAAGCTGAAAGTTTTCCAATCAATGTATCCCTAGTTACTGATGTATTAGGCATTGTTCTTAGCTCATTAATAGTAGTAACCTTCATTTTATATGCCGGTGGCAAACCTCTTAAGATTTTTGAAACAATCTCATCTTCACTCAAAGTTCCTCCACAACATTTGATACCTAAAACAATTTCATTTACTCTTTCCATAAAAGAAGAAATTCTTTCATCTTCTTCCATTTTCAGATGTTCATACCTGACTCAGAAGCTTTCAAGTTTTGCAATTTTGACTATGGAATCCCCTTCATTCAGTGTTTCCAAATGATCCCAAATAACTTTTGCAGTAGATCTATCTGATAATCCCATGATTTGTTGATCTGATAATGCACTCAAAACTGCTTCTCTTGCTTTGCAATCATTTTCTTCATCTTTACCTAAAGTAATAGGAGCAGGCTGACCAGCTACAACAGCAGTATAACCATTCTTAGTAACTTCCCAGATGTCTTTACCAATGCAATTCAGATGTGTCTCCATTCTGATTTTCCATATTCCATAGTTGGTTCCATCAAGTTTAGGACTATCCTTCCTGAAATAATTAGTAGAGATTGGATCTCCTCAAGTTGTTAAACTTTTGCAAAAAGAGGACTAAGCTCTGATACCAATTGTAGGTCCCGGGGACAACTGAGAGTGGGGGGTTGAATCAGTTGTCCAATAAATTAAAACCAAAATCTTATTAACCAACTTATTGCTTAATACCGATAAGATAGTTAAGTGTGTCGGTAAATAATGTTAACAGGAAATGCTGTACTGGTAAGAATTAATGCATGAAACATAAGCACAAAGTCAACCACAACACATGATACAAATATTTGTATGTGGGAACCCTGTAAGGGGAAAATCCATAGTGGGAAACCTTACCCACAATCAGATGATACTACTATAGATAGTAAGTGTACAAGAGGGGTCTGCACATGCAGAAAGGCCAACAGCCTAGAGCTCACTGCTCAAACACAAATGGGAGTCACACTAACTACAATTGGATGGTTAAATCCAATGAGAATGTACTGCACAAAATAGCATCTTCATATGCTGGATATAGTACCGGTGTAATGCTGATATGCTTTTATAAAAACCTAGCTTCACCTTCAAATGATGTCTTCGTGTATACCTCTGCTTAATCTTGCATATACCTTCTTATAATTTTTTTTCGCATTCCACACTTGATCTTACAAATAAGATCTTACATTTATACCATACCCTAAGACCAATTTTAGTAGGTCGGCTCTACAAGATATTACAATAAAACATTTTACAAATAATACAATATCCGATGCAATAACCGATTGAACATGTCAGCTTAATGCATTTACAACAATACTAAATCATCTCCATAGCGTGCCATGCTGATCTGGAAATGATAAACCTGCCGGTGTAACCCTAGATAACCTGGACCTATTTGCTAGTAAAGGGAAATATGTAAATAAGAATATACCAATGATATTACTTCAAGGAAAAGTGTCCACATGATGTCTTCGACATTACCAAGTGTCTTCCATGTCATTGCATGTATTGGTGAAAATTATATCCTACCGGTTAACCATATACCGGTGATTGTTAAACAGTTTACCGATTGCCAGTGAATGTTGCTAGATCTCCAAAGTAGGTGTGTTAGCAGGTGTTGACATCAATGATAAAACCATACCAAAATACCAACATAAAATATAATAACTTGCTAGTTCAACATGATTTACCACTTGATAGAAAATAACAAAGCATCACCTGAAAAGGCATCACACATGACACACATATTTTTCACATGGAAAACCAACTTGGAAAAACAACAGTGGGGATGAATACCCAAAAGTTGTTCTTAGAACCCTTTTAAAGTCCTCTCTGTTACGAGCCTAGTCTGGTTAAAGACTAATACAATAGATTTTGTTAGGAACCGATCCTGCTAGGGATCACCCGGTTAAGGAATGGCTAGAATACTTAGTTAAGGGTTAAACCTTGTTAAAGGTTACATTGTTAGAGGATTTTAAGAACTCAATGATTTTGAGTCACCCTGTTAAAGGATTTAGAGTAAGCCGGTTAAAGCTACCCTGTTAAGGGATTTTCCAACTGTTGAAGTGGTTAGAGGTCAATAGGTATTACAATGATCTGGTAACAACACTCAATGCCAATGCAGATCCACTTTAGTTCCTTCCTTCTGCAATCACACTCTGCAAGTATCTATTCTTTTATTTGGTCTAGCAAGAATCACGTATCTTTGCTCTTAGATACACACACAACATTTGCCAACAACCTCAACATGAAAAACAACATCAACCTTATAGGAAACAAATAGGTCTGTAGCATAAACCCTAAACCATAAACATTTTAGGTTAAGCAATTCAGTCGGTTCAATCTTAACAGTTGAACACATTACATTGAATACAATAGTCTTAAACAGATCTCAAGATGTTCTCCAACATTCATTCTTCACCACTTCTTGGAGGTTGATAGCCCATCACATGTTCTCCACCGTTTACAAAGACTTCGCACATTCCCAAGGTAGATAGGATCAATCTCCTTCATGCAAGATCCTTCACATGCACAAGGCTGACATGGCAATACAATTTGTGCTACATTACAATGCTAACACATCACACAATGTCATCGGTTGAATCACACAGGCATGAAGCACTTCAACCAGAAACCCTAAAGCTGAGACTACCAACCGGTAGTCATACCATATGAAACCTTAATACAAAACATTCCATATACTAGTTCACATTCCAACATACTGGTTTACTTGGACAAACATACCACTTCACTTTTTCACCTGTACTGGTTCACAACATCATACCGGATCTCTTGCCAGTTCCTTACTTCAATATACCAGTTCACTCTTAAGCATATTGACATCAATCACAACATACAATATCATCATGTCATCATACTCTATACATATGCCAACAATGATCAACCAAATCTCCTTCGCATATGATATTTCATTCCACAACCACGAACATTGCCTTTTCATTCCCATGATCTACATTGAGATCTTACATCAATTAATACAAACCCTAAGGCCTAAAGCAATTAGGTTAGCCACCTAAAAGATATTACGATAAGATCATTACATACATCCATAATACAATGATATGCCATGTTGTCTTTAACCCAAAACAACATTAACCAATCCATATAACATACCAATAACATGTAGAGAACACGTTAACATGATACTAGTCCATTACTTAGATAGGTACCAGACCTAATCTGGGTCTGTTAGGTCCCAGAGACAACTGAGGGGGGGGGGGTCAATCAATTGTCAGATAAATTCAAACCAAAAACAACTTAACCAACTTAATGCTTAATACCGGTAAACTAGTTAATTATGCCGGTAGACAGTGTTAATAGTTAATTGCTATACTGGTAAAGATTAATGCATGAAACTTAAACACAATGTCATCCACAACACATAACACCAAGATTTGTACGTGGAAACCCTGTAAGGGGAAAAACCATGGTGGGAAACCTTACCCACAATCAGATGATACTACTCCAGATAGTAAGTGTACATAAATGGGGTCTGCACATGCAGAAAGGCCAATAGCCTAGAGCTCACTGCTCTATCATAGAATGGGAGTCACACTTATAGTTGGATGGTTAAATCCAATAAGAATGTACTACACAAAATAACATCTTCATATGCTGGATTCAATACCAGTGTAATGCTGATATGCTTCCACAAAAACATAGCTTCACCTTCAAATGATGTTTTTGTGTATAGCTCTGCTTAATCTCGCATATACCTTCTCACAATTCTTTTTCGCATTCCACATTCGATCTTACAAATAAGATCTCACATTTATACCATAACCTAAGACCAATTTTAGTAGGTCGGCTCTACAAGATATTACAATAAAAACATTTTACAAACAATATAATATCCGATGCAATAATCGACTAAACATGTTGGCTTAATGCATTTACAATAATAATAAATCATCTCCATAGCATGCCATGCTGATTTGGAAAAGATAAACCTGCTGGTGTAACCCTAGGTAACCTTGGACCTATTTGTCGGTAAAAGCAAACATGCAAATATGAATATACCAATGAATAATTCTTCAAAACAAAGTGTCCACACGATGTCTTTGACATTACCAAGTGTCTTCCATATCATTCCAAGTGCCGGTGATCATTATATCCTATCGGTGAACCATATACTAGTAACTATGCAATAGTTACTTGCTTGCCAGTGAATGTTGCTGGATATCCAAAGTTCTAGAGTTTTAGTAGGTGTTGACATCAATGACAAAACCATACCAAAATACCAACAATCTCCCCCTTTGGCATTGATGGCAACACAAGATGGAAAAACCATCAAAGTGCCAAAATAGAAATGCCAAAAACCAAAAACCAACAATCTCTCCAAAAAGATCATAACCAGAGTATAGATAGTAAGAGTCTCTCTCAAACAACAATCTCTCCCCCTGGGAGCAACATGTGTTATCCAAACTTCTCTTAAAAGATAATGTGTTTTTCCATAGATATCTCTCCCCCTTAGACATCAAATGCCAAAGTTATAATAATACCAAGTTCATATACAAAATACCAATCAATTCAATATACCAACTACTCCCCCTAAGAAGTAGATTCCTAATCAAAGACTGGAGTAAAAGATTTTTCTTTTAATTCTATCGGTTGATGACAATCATCAACTGTCTAAGTCTTAAAGTGGTGGTATGACTCCAAGCTGATCTTTGAGATATTGAAAAGTCTCCTTAGGCAAAGGTTTTGTGAAAATATCTGCAAGTTGTTCTTTAGTATTCACATAAACCAGTTTTATCTCTTTTTCTTCAACTTTTTCCTTTAGAAAAATCAGTTTGATAGAGACATGTTTTGTTTTAAAATGTAATACCAGATTCTTAGATATATCAATTGCTGCAGTGTTATCACAATATATAGTAATAGGTTCCTTGCATTTTACCTTTATGTCTTTCAATATTTTCTTAAGCCATAGTACCTGTGTACAGTTAGTTGCTGCTACAACATATCCTGATTCTACTGTTGATAAAGATGTACAACTCCGTTTCTTACCCATCCAAGAAACTAATCTCTTTCCAAGAAATAATGCTCCACTGGTGGTGCTTTTTCTATCATCCACATCTCCTACCCAATTTGCATCTGTGTATGCACATAGATCAAAATTTTCATCTCTAGGATACCATAATCCAAGATTTGCAATGCCTTGTAAGTACCAGGAAATCCTTTTTACTACTGATTCATGATTTTCTCTAGGATTACTTTGAAATCTAGAAACAATACATACTGCATTCATAATATCAGGTCTAGTTTGTGTTAAATACAGTAAACCTCCTATCATAGATTTGTATTAAGTTGGATTAACAGGTGTAGATTCATCCCTTTGAGATAATTTGTCATTTGTAGTTGTAGGTGTGCTTACCGATTTAGATTTCTCCATCCTAAATTTCTTTAGTAACTCTTTTGAGTACTTGGATTGACTCAGAAATATACCTTTGTTAGTTTGTGAAATCTGCAATCCTTAAAAGAATTTTATTTCTCCAATCATAGACATTTCAAATTCTTGCTAAATTTAAATAGCAAATTCATTACATAATCTATCTTCTCCTCCAAAGATTATATCATCAATGAATACTTCTATAATCAAGATATCATCATTAGTTATTTTGTAATATAAATTGTTGTCTGCATTTCTTTTAGTAAAACCAATCTTTAAAAGATACTTATCCAATCTTGCATACCAAGCTCTTGGGGCTTGTTTCAATCCATACTGAGCTTTTCTTAACCTACAAACCATATTATTGTCATCTGTCAAAGAAAATCCATTAGGTTGTTCAAATTATACTTCCTCTTCAAGATCTCCATTCAAAAAAGCACATTTAATATCCATTTGATAAACTTTGTAGTTCTTGTGAGCTGCAAAAGCCAAGAATAATCTGACTGCCTCAATTCTAGCTACCAGTGCAAACGTTTCATTGTAGTTTTCCTTTATTTCTGACAACCTTACCATCTTCATTAAGTTTGTTTCTAAATAAATATTTTGTCGCAATTACATTTTTATCTTTAGGTCAGGGAACTAATGTCCAAGTATTATTTTTCTCAATTTGTTCTAATTCTTCTTCCATAGCTTTAATCCAAAATTTATCTTCACATGCCTCATTAATAGATGATGGTTCAATTTGAGAAATAAGACATACCTCTTCATTTGCCAATCTTCCTCTTGTCATAACTCCTTTAAATTTGTTTCCAATTATCTGATCTTCAGAATGATTCAATTTTACATACCGGGGTGTCTTAGTTTTCTATTGTTCTTCAATTACTGTGGAATCCTCTTATCGTACCGGGGTAACTGGATCCTCATTCTGTACTAGTGCATTTAGTGTAGGTTCATTTGTCACAATTTCTATTGCTGGTTCAGAATCTATATACCTTGAAGTTCCTTTGAATTGTTCATCAATTTTTACATTAGTACTTTCAACAATTTTGTACAATCTTTTATTAAAACATCTATATGCCTTGCTCTTAGATGAATAACCAAGAAATATTCCTTCATCACTTCTAGGATCAAATTACCAAACCATAGTTCATGAGGGGTCTTACCAGTTTCACCTTTGATGTGAACTTTGTTGAATGTATAGACCGTTGTGCTGACTGCTTCTCTCTAATATACATGTGGTAAATTTTCTTCAGATAACATACTTCTTGCTGCATCCAAGATAATTCTGTTTTTGCTTTCAACAACTCCATTCTAATGTGGTGTCCGACGTGCTGATAGATGTCTTCTAATTCCATTCATTTCACATAATGTATTAAAGTCCTTAGATGTGAATTCACCTCCTTGATCTAATATTAACATTTGATTTTCTTACTGGTTTCATTTTCAACCATTGCTTTGAACAGTTTGAACTTTCCAAGTGCTTCTGATTTTTCTCTGAGAAAAGTAACCCAACACATTCTAGAATAATCATCAATAATTAGCATGAAATATCTATCACCTTATAAGCTTTTAGTTCTAGGTAGACAACATAAATCAGTGTCAATCAAATCAAGAGCATTATTGGATTTTTTTGGAATACTTTTGAAACTAGCTCTAACTTGTTTTCCAAATTGACGTTCCTTACATATTGTATTATGAGGATTCACAATTTTAGGTAGATCTCTAACTGCATTAGAGGTACTGATCTTTACCATGCAATCTAAGTTTACATGATAGAGTCTCTTATGCCATAACCAACTTTCATCTATATATGCAATCAAGCATGCCTTTTCACTGTTATTCAAATGAAAGATATTACCTCTAGTCTGATTACCAGTTGCAATTTCTAAACCAGTTCTATTCATGATTTTGCATTTTCCATTCTTAAATTGTAACTGTAATCCTTTCTCAACCAATTGACCAACACTTATAAGATTATGCTTTAATCTTCAACATAGTAGACATTGTTAGTGTTATGCTTACCATCAAGAGATATTGAACCCTTACCTTTGATTGAACAGGCTTTGTCATCTCCAAATCTTACTAAACCTCCATTGTATTCTTGAAAGTTCAAGAATTTACCTTTGTCTCCTGTCATATGATGTGAGCATCCTGAGTCAATGATCCATTCATCCTTTACTTCAACTTTAGCTACTAGGGCTTGTTCTACTAGTTAAGTAGTAGGTGTTAGTTGATCTTCTGTTACAGCAACAAAAACCCATCCATTATTAGTTGGATCCTCATCAGAATCATCAGTCAAACCTTCATCAGCAATGTAACAAGATTTGTCTTTGTTTTTATTAAATTTGTATATCTGATATTCAGGATTAGGCTTGTATGTTCTTCTAGCTTCTTCTCTTAGTCTAGAATTTCTATTAGGGCATCTCGAAGCCATATGACCAATCTTATTACAGTTAAAACATTTAAAGGGTGCTTTACCTTCATACTTACTTCCAACTGGACCTTTAGGCATTTTCCTTGCAAATAGTGCTTCAAGTTCTTCAAGTTCTTCATTCTCCTTCCCGGTTTCTTCAAGTTCTCTTGCATAAAAGGCTTTCCAATCTGATTTGTCAAATGATGGAGCAGATGATGTTCATGCTTTAAAGGCTAAATCTATCTTTATAGTAGCAACAAGACCAAATTCCTCAATTTCAAAAGCTGAAAGTTTTCCAATCAATGTATCCCTAGTTACAGATGTATTAGGCATTGTTCTCAACTCATTTATAGCAGTAACCTTCATTTTATATGCCAGTGGCAATCCTCTTAATATTTTTGAAACAATTTTATCGTCACTCAAGATTCCTCCACAACATTTAATACCCAAAACAATTTCATTTACTCTTTCCATAAAAGCAGAAATCCTTTCATCTTCTTCCATTTTCAAATGTTCATACCTGACCTAGAAGCTTTCATGTTTTACAATCTTGACTATGGAATCTTCTTCATTTAGTGTTTCCAAATGATCACAAATAGCTTTACAAGTAGACCTATCTGATAATCCTATGATTTGTTGATCTGATAAAGCGCTCAAAAGTGTTTCTCTTGCTTTGCAATCATTCTCCTCATCTTTAGCTAAGGTAGTTGGAGCGGTCTGACCAGCTACAACAGTAGTATAACCATTCTTTGTAACTTCCCAGATGTCTTTACCAATGCAATTCAGATGTGTCTCCATCCTAATCTTCCATATCCGATAGTTGGTTCAATCAAGTTTAGGACTATCCTTCCTGAAATAATTAGTAGTCATTGGATCTCCTCAAGTTGTTAAACTTCTACAAAAGAGGACTAAGCTCTGATACCAATTGTTTGGACCCAGAGACAACTGAGAGGGGGGGGGGTGAATCAACTATCAGATAAATTCAAACCAAAAACAACTTAACCAACTTAATGCTTAATACCGGTAAACCAGTTAAGTATGCCGGTACACAGTGTTAATAGTTAATTTCTATACCGGTAAAGATTAATGCATGGAACTTAAACACAAAGTCATCCACAACACATAACACCAAGATTTGTACGTGGAAACCCTGTAAGGGGAAAAACCACGGTGGGAAACCTTACCCACAATCAGATGATACTACTGCAAATTGTAAGTGTACATAAATAGGGTATTCACATGCAGAAAGGCCAATAGCCTAGAGCTCACTGCTCAATCACAGAATGGGAGTCACACTGATTACAGTTGGATGGTTAAATCCAATAAGAATGTACTGCACACAATAGCATCTTCATATACTAGATTCAGTACTGGTGTAATGCTGATATGCTTCCACAAAAACCTAGCTTCACCTTCAAATGATGTCTTCGTGTATAGCTCTGCTTAATCTCGCATATACCTTCTCACAATTTTTTTTTGCATTCCACATTCGATCTTACAAATAAGATCTTACATTTATACCATAACCTAAGACCAATTTTAGTAGGTCATCTCTACAAGATATTACAATAAAAACATTTTACAAACAATATAATATCTGATGCAATAACTGATTAAACATGTCAGCTTAATGCATTTACAACAATAATAAATCATCTCCATAGCGTGCAATGCTGATCTAGAAAAGATAAACTTGCCGGTGTAACCCTAGGTAACCCTGGACCTATTTGTTAGGAAAAGCAAATATGCAAATATGAATATACCAATGATTAATAATTCAAAACAAAGTGTCCACATGATGTTTTCGACATTACCAAGTGTCTTCCATATCATTCTAAGTGCCGGTGATCATTATATCTTGCCGGTGAACCATATACCAGTAACTGTGCAATAGTTACTTGCTTGCCACTGAATGTTGCTAGATCTCCAAAGTGCTAGTGTTTTAGTAGGTGTTGACATCAATGACAAAACCATACCAAAATACCAATAGGGTCCACCACGCCAAAGCAATGTCTCCAATTAGTTGAGCCACTATCAAGGATCACCTTCTATCTAGAAGCCACACCAACACCACTTATGCATCCTATCAAAGATTCTCAATAAAATCTTTGCCGGTAAAACCTTAAACCCTTACTAGTAACACTAGTTCTTCTTCTAGTAACCAAAGCCTATCTAATTGTAACCAACCATAATAGCTGGTGTTGACATCAATGACAAAACATCAATGCAAAACATAATAAATTCCTCCATATGGTACATATAATGTCTCAGTTTTTGTGATGAAAAGACTACTGCAAGACATGCTCTTTCTATTTGTGTTTAGTTGAGTTCATACCCAATGCATGTTCTACTAATGTAGTAGATGGCTCTCTCTTTTCCTTGTTCATCATGTTGTGGTAGGAGAGCACCTGAAGAAGAACTTGTTGCAGCTATATATAGGAGTAATGGATTCCCATGTAGAGGTGGAACCAATATTGGAGTAGACAATAGATATTCTTTTAGTTTTTTGAATGCCTCCTAGAATTGTTGTGTCCATTTAAATGTAACACCTTTCTTTAGAAGATGTTGAAATGGTTGGCACTTTTCTACCAATTGAGCTATGAAGTGCCTTATGCATTGTAATATCCCTTGCATACTTCTATGTTATTTGAGTGTAGCAGGTGATGGCATGTCCAAAATAGCTTTCACTTTCTCTGGATCTATTTCAATTATGTGATTGGATACAATGAAGCCCAAGAGTTTACTAGAGGTTACTCCAAAGACACTTTTTTTTGGATTTAGTCTTACATTGTATTGCTCAAGTCTATCAAAGATCTTAGCCAATATGTTTAAGTGATGATCCCTTGTTTTGGATTTCGCTAGCAAGTCATCTACATAATCTTCCATGATTGTGTGTATCATATCATGAAACAAGGTGGTCATTACTCTTTGATAAGTGGCATCTACATTCTTAAGGCCAAATGGCATCACATTCTAGTAATAGGTTCCCCATGGATAGGTGATTGTTGTCTTCAGTTGGTCTTCTATCACAATTTTGATTTGATTATAACTGGAAAAACCATCCATGAGTGATAGCATTTCATTTCCAGCTGTTAAGTCTACTATGATGTCTATACTAGGGAGTGGAAAGTCATCTTTGGGACAAGCCTTGTTAAGATCTCTGAAGTTGGTGTAGATCCTGATTCCTCCAGTATGCTTGGATATTAGGACTAGATTTGAAATCCATTCAACATAGTCTATAGGTCTGATGAAACCCACATCTAATAATTTATGTAACTTAATTTTGACTAACAAGGCTATGTGATGATGCATTTTCCTAGTCTTTTTTTATATGGCTTTACCCCTGGAATCAAAGGAAAGTGATGTAAGACCAATTTAGGGTCTAATCCAGGCATATCTGCATAAGACCATGCAAAATTGATGGGTCTTTGCTTAAAGAATTTGATAAATTTATGTTTTTCAACTGAATCAAGGGATTTTGCTAGGTGAATGTTATGAACCTTCTCAGCATCACTGATGTTGATTTCCTCAGTTTCTTCCACCAATAATGTTGATCATTCTTTACCAATAGGTAGGGCATCTATTATGTATTTGACTTTATCATCATTGTCATTATTAAGAGAGGAGATTGCATCTCCAAAATATACAGTTCTATCTAGATCTACTACATAACCAACTTTGTGATCATTATAAGGGAATCCATCCCTTACACCCAAGAATTCTGCTAAGGCTTCATCATTTTGAAACCAATCTAATTGTGGCTTTCCTTCTTGCCGCCAGTCAATAAAAAATGGGTGCATGAGGAGCATGTCTTTGTCTCTTGTCATCTTAGAGGATCCTGATATCATGCATACCTGGTTATAATCTGTTGTTTGTTCATCATAAACTGGCGGTGGTTTGTCTTCATTGTCAGATGGAAATTCATAGTCATGATAATTTGTGATGCTTTCTATGTACATTTCACTTTCTGATTCTCTATCGCTTAGTTGCTCTTGTTTTGGTAACTGGGTTTGTTGTAAATGAGTAGATCTCCTTTGTATTATGGATACCCTTGTTAAGCCTGGTATTAGTCTTTGCAATCTTTCTTCATCTCATTCAAATAGAGGTGCTAAAGTTGTTTGTCCTGGAAAAAGTATTGACAATAACTAGGGATTTGGTTCATCTGCTGGTGTTAAGTCTGTATCTGTTACCATGTTTTCTTGTGTAAATGATTCAGGTACTGTACTGCTAGATGTCTCTACGCTAGGCTCTTGCATAAGTTTCCTCATGTCTTCACCATCTAGTGTTGTAACAGGTATTTGGGGTATATTCTGGTTTAATGTCACACCTTGTGGCAATATTGTTGAAATATCTACCCCTGGCGGTAACTTGGCACCATTTTGTACTAAGAGAGCAATATATCTATCTCTATTACTATTAATGAGAGCATTGAGAATCATTAATGTTGTGGGATCTTGTTGGGATGCTTCGATCTCTTCCTTTGTCAAATTATGTCGTATTTCATCAATGGAAGGAATCTTGTTCAGGTTTGTTGACATTTTTGCGGGTGTGTCAGCTTATGTTTGTTGTTGTGTGGGTAGATCCATATTCCATGTTGGGTTGACTAGGGGGTCGTTGTTAGGATCCATTTGGTTTTGTGCCTTCTGAGCACACATTAATGGCATGAATATTTCTTCAAAGTGATCTTGACTCTCTAAGATGTGTATGCAAGACTCTGTTAAATGCAACTAAATATGCTTCTATGACTTCCTAAAATGTAGACAAGGTGATCTATGAATAATGACTCGCTATCTAGGATTCCAAAATTCAAACACAATATTTTCAGCATATTGCCGGAAAGCTTCAAACTTTGCCTCTTCTTTAATTTGGTTTTCAAGGTCTATGTCTATCTGTACTGATTTTTGAACTTCTTTGTCTACAAGATCCTGGACTATGTCCTATTGGTTTTGATCAATTATCAATTCTTCAACAAGGATATTTAAGCTGTCAATTATTTCTAATTGAATGTTGTTTGCCCCAAGATTTGGTTGTTCGAATGCAAATTGATCATTTCCTTTTAGACCCATGTGTTTGAAGACTACTATGCAGACAATGCAGATCCTAGAAATGAATGAATGATATCTAAAATGATGGACACTTTTTCTCTTTTCTAACATAGTTTGAGGAACATTGCTATGTTTTTCTCTACCAATTGTCTAATGGCTTCTTTTTGAGCTTCTCTTTGTATCTCATCAAGGCGAACAAACTTTCAGATTTAATCATCTATGACAACCTCAACTATATCATATTGGGCACGATTGACTCTTACTTCCCAAGCGAGGTTATCTAAGCCATCAATTACTTGTAGTTGGTCATTGTTTGGTCCAAGATTTGGTTGTTTGAATGGGAATTCTCCATCTCCTCTAATACCCATGGACTTAGGTATGATTCGTATAATCTGATGCTATACTAACTTTAAGACACTTTGGTGGAATGACTTGTGTGAAAAGTTTACATGATGATTCTACTGGGAGTCCTAAATGAATTAAATATCTAGGACCTATGATTACTTGAAAGTAACATGTTCATCATCTTTGAATTTGTGCAAAAAGGTTTGGTTTTGACATTGTTGAAATTTGTCTTTGTTGAATTTTTTATCTTTTTGGAGACTGAAAGTTTTGACTTTGTCTTAATTTTTATCTTCTAATATTTTGAATTTGTTGAAGAATATCAAAGGACACAATAGTCACATCAAAAGAATAAAACCATGAATACAGAAATTATTTAGGAAAGTTTTTCAGATTTCCATGAATGTTGGATTCTTTTTCAAGACCCTATTTTTTTCGTTGTATTTGGGAAATTCGATATTAGACAGACTCTCCTAATGTCAAAAGGTCACAAGTATTATCACAGCCCACATCTTGATACTCCATCAACTCAAACGGCTATGTCACACCCTAGGGTTAACCCATTTTTTTGCCTTTTTCCAGAAATTATACCAAATAAGATTGCTCCTCAATTGGCCCATTATCTTAGGAGATTTATGGTGAGTGTCTTGGAGGAAGATTCTTGCCCACCCTTGCACTAGGATAAAACAAGTGTCTAGTTACTGACTCAACTTGGCTTCTAATTTATATGGTGTTTAGATAGGGTTTTGTTCAATTGGTGACAATCAACAATGTTTTATACTCCGTTGAGGGAGATCTCCCAGTCTGTAGAAGTTACGCTCTACAGATTTTAACACACCTTACAAGCACTGAGGGAGGCATAATGCTAGTGTGACAACATGTAACACTTGTCGCACATGATTTTCATCACATATGCATTTGATTATAGTGGCTTGGATTACTTGGCTTAGGTCATTCCCCTCTCACCGGCCTTAATGGTGTCCAAAGGGAAACTCAGAAGGGTAGGCCTTCTAAAGCATTTAATTGTAAAACATAAAGGAAAGCATGAAAGAAGAGAGTCTGGTTTTTTGATCACCCATTGAAGGGGAAAGCATAATAACCTATCCCTTCGAAGAAACAAAAGACAAATTTCTTTTTATCCCTTCACTGCAATGATTTTCTATTCTAAGTGGAAATGTTTCTCCACATAGACATGGTGTTCATTTTAACTAGCATAGCAATGATGAAAGTTGTTTTTCTCTATATTAAAGCACCAAAAATAAGTGTTTGTAAACTACCCCTATAGAAAAAGAATAACGTTAGTCAACACATGGTGGGTTATCCAGTCTAATATTTAGGTTATAGAGTTTTGTCTTTTCATGGACAGAAAGATATCGTGGTAAAAACATGAATTGCAACAAAACAAAAAAAATCAAAAAAAATCTATCAAATGCAATCTGGTATCATATCAAATGCGATCTAGTATCATATCAAATGCAAAATGATAAACCATCAATTGCGAATTACTATGAGATTTTGCCAAGATCAAAAGGAAATGGAAAGCACAAATAAGAGAGAACAAAATAGATGATAGGAATAAACTGTATTCTATCAAGATGAAAATACTGATCAACTGGATCATCAATCAATTGTTACATACAATGAATATGAGCCTTCTACTATAGGCAAGGCAATATGGATATACAATAACACAAACATGTGGCTCAATAAGAAACAAGGGTAGGTAGGAGAAACAATAAAATATTCCACATGAGGTGGATCACCCACCAAAGGTGGAATTATCACTCCACAATAAGTGGAAATGATAGAGTAGTAACAAGATCACACCATAAAAGGTGAAAATTCTCCTACACACACTATCCCAATGTGGCACAAACACCCAAGTGTCTCATACCCAAACTACTATGAAATGCATTTCCTAAGTATACTTAAGTAAGGTGTAATAATATCCATGATGAATAATTATTTACACCAACAGCCCCCCTTAAGTGTAACTTAGGGGAATGTAATTAAGTCTACAATGCAACTAAGAAATGCAAGATGGGTCCCGGCTATGAGGCCATGTTAGGTACCCATGTACAAATGCAAATAAATCTCTCACAAAGTGGGGAAAGAGAGAAAAACCCAATGGGAGAAAAACCCTCCCCTAAAAGAGAGATGAAATCTAGATACAAGAGAATTATCATAGAAGTATGTGAGGAACAAAACCCCATGTGAGGAAAAAGTCCCCCCCATATGAGATAAGAAGAGAATATAGGAAGCCCCCCCTCAATATAGAATTTGCACCAATGATAGAAACTCGATGACATATGAAGATACTACTCCATGAATGTTGAACAACATTCCTCCCCTTAGGAAGAAACAAAACCAAAGGTGTATCCATGAAGTCTCCACAATCATGAAGGGAAGATGTATGAAAAAAATAATGATGAATGGAATATTTGAAAATTTCTCAAGTGTCCCCACGTCGATGCTGAAAGATAGCCCCTCCAAAGGTGGTAAATTGCTCCAAACTATGGAAAAAGGCACTCCAAGATCTAGTGGGGAAGAATGTAGAACATGTCCCAAAGAATCACATGTCTCCTCAAAACATAAAGAGACCTCCTCTAGCTATTGTACATAATTATCCACAATCATATCAACCTCAAAAGAATGATCATGTAGAGAATGAACAAGAGGGTCAAAGTGTTCCCTCACAAGAATTGAAGAAGGATCATCTTAATTAAAGAGAAGATGAATATCATCAATGATGTCTTCCAAATATTCAATCTAGGACTCCATAAAAAAACTTGCAATGTCTGTCAAGTACTCATCCCATGAAACTAAAGCTGGAAGACAAGATATATACTACTACACTAAATCACAAGAAGGAAAAATTGTTGCACTATCTGCATCATCGGGTGCATTAGGTGATACAATATCAATAGGAGGATATGAAACACAAGGCTCAAGAATGGGGTCACATGTGAGAATCCCCAAGTTCAAGTACCCAAATTTCTCCTCAAAATCTAAATCATCACAAGAAGTGTGATCATCATGTGTAGAATCATCATATATAAAATCAACATCATCATCAATAAAATCTGAAAAGGAGTATAACTGAGATGCATGATCAACCAGCCCAATCACAATGATAGCTCTAGTCTCCAAGTCTCTAATGAAAATTGACTCAGGGGTGAACTCCACAATTCTCTTACTTGTGCCATGTGTGATTTGATAGATGAAAAGGAGATTGTTTGTCAAATGGGGTACACACAACACATCATTGAAGGAGTTATCCCCAATGGAAATACACCCTTTCCCAAACACATCCATACATGTATGATTTCCCATCAAAATATGCGGCATGGTGCTAGGCTCAAATGTGGAAAACATAGACTGCGAAGATGCCATATGATGAGAAGCCCTTGAATCTAGAAGCCATCTCCTTGAATCATGACTTGTAGTAGCACAAAGAGTTTTTCCTTTTCTTGTCCCAAAAGAGTGAGTCTTACCACTTATAGAAGCCATGAATGCTTTCCCTTTTACTTTTGAATGTGAGGAAGTGAAAGTTGATTAATCATCCTTCTTGTAGACATTAGGCAAATCAATGTTGTGATTTTTGAAGATATGTGTAAGCTCATCAATCTTCTTAGAATGGCAACGACACTCCTCATGACCAACCTTTTTACAACAGGCACAAGTAAGTCTCTCTCTCTTTGGTGAATTATCCCTCTTCAAAGAGAATGAATCTCCTTGTTGTGGAGAAGGTGATGCTTTGTCCTTAGGATTTGATTTCCATCTCTTCTTGTTTGAGTTGTCCTTTCCTTGATTTCTTTTGTTCCCTTGATTTTCCACTAATGCTTGAGACTTAGAAGCCTTAATAATTCCCATGCTTATCAACTTAGTTTGTTCCATCATCAACATTTCAGTGAAAGCATCAAATGTATGGATTGTGTAGCTTGAACCCATTGTCATCCTATGGGTTTGGAAATTAGAAACAAATGCCGCATATTCTTGTGTAAGCTTGCCCATCAAATTAAAGATCAATTGAGTATCCTTCTTATCAATGCCACAATCCCTAAGTTGTGCCCTCAACTCTTTTGCCTTAGTGACATAATCTTGTATAGTATCAAAGTTCTTGGGATCTAACATGGTGAGATCACTATCAATCTGATATCCCCTAATATCATCAAATTGAACATACAAGTCTTGAAACTTTTTCCAAGTGTCCTTGATTAGAGTACATTTCTCAATATGAAAAATGAGATCATTTGATAAATACTTTCTTAAGGTACCAATTTCCATGATATTTTTAGTGAGCCAATCCAAGTGACCAACAGGATCATCCTTAGGATCAGCGAGAGCAACAATAGTTCCATCAATGTAATGAGTTATTCATTTTTCCATAAGTTTACTCCATGCATCAATTTTCCAAGTAGCATAATTATGAGGAGTTAAGAGAGGAAACTTAGAAGAACCCATAGTAGAAAAAAGGAAGGAACACAAGAGCACAAAAGCACAAGAGACACCCCCCCAAATTTAATCAATCAAAGTACCCCCAAAAAAATCATGATTTGGCACTTTATACTTAGTGTGTGTACAATGGGCCACTCGCAAAACAAAGAAAGGTGGACTTCTGATTTGAAATTTATAACTTCTCAAAATGAGATATAAGGGACTTCAACAAATATTGCTAGTGATCTAAACTGAGATCCAAGAAAAATACAAGTACCAAATAGGCCAAAAAATGACCAAATACTGAAAGTGCAATTTCTACTCAAAATCAATGCAAACTAATGGTAGATTATTAAAGAAGACAAACAATTATGCACCTTAAAAAAAATGGCACCTTAAAAGGAGTCGATATGAGCCCAAACGAAGCCTCCAAAGTTGTAATACTTGATATTTCACGATTTTAGAAAAACCTGTATCCGACAAACAGAAAAATCTCACACCACTATACAGATCACAAAATTCTACACCAAAACAAAAAATAAATCTCAAAAAAAGGAGTCTGGATGAGGGAGATATCACTATTTGAAAATTGCCTACAAAATTATAATTTCTGGAAAATTTTCATCACAACTTCAAACTTCAAATTCCTCTAGATTTGGCCTTTGAAGTTCGATTTAAATGAAACAAAAGGCAAAACTGACTTTCTTCGACCTCCTCAATCTAATGGTGACCTCATATTGGACCCATAAAGTTTCAATAATAACCTACAATAGAAATCTCCAAAATACGCAACCCCAAATAGCATCAAATTTCTCTCAATTGGTAAACCAGTGACACTCTAATGGTTCTTATACCATGTAAGATTTTGCCAAGATCAAGAGGAAATGGAAAACACAAATAAGAGATAACAAAATAGATGATAGGAATAAACTGTATTCTATCAAGATGAAAATACTGATCATCCGGATCATCAATCAATCGTTACATACAATGAATATGAGCCTGCTTATATAGGCAAGGCAATATGGATATGCGAGCACACAAACATGACATGTGGCTCAATAAGAAACAAGGGTAGGTAGAAAATAGGTGTGGTAGGTAGGAGAAACAATAAAATATTCCACATGAGGCAGATCACCCACCGAAGGTGGAATTATCACTCCACAATAAGTGGATATGATAGAGTAGTAACATGATTGAACCATAAAAGGTGGAAATTCTCCTACACACAGTATCCCAATGTGGCACAAACAACCAAGTGTCTCATACCCAAACTACTATGAAATGCATTTCCTAAGTAAACTTATGTAAGGTGTAATAATATCCATGATGAATAATTATTTACACCAACAAGTACTATGTAAGCAATTGTGACATGATGAATGATCAATTGTGATATGATATGATAGTAATTGTGACTTCTTCTCTTTTTTTTTTTGAATTTTTCAAACTTTTAATAGAAAAATAGAAGAAAGACAGAAGATAGAAGGGTTATTCTGCAATGATATTGTTCCACATTACATGAGCCAACATATCAATTTCATCAAAGAATTTGTACTTGGTTAAAAAATGATGGATGGTTCTGTGATATTGAGTGATCTCCTCTTTTTCTTTGATCTCACGGAGCTCCCTTTCAGCCTTCAAAAGCCTTTGATAGGCCTTCTGTTGTCTCCTATTCTACTTTGCCTTCCTTGCACCTGAGATTTGGAATGTCACCTTTCCTGCCATTGAATTAGATACATTTTATATGCAAAAATCAATTTTTCCAAAATTCAACAAAATTTTAGGGTTAGATGCACAAGACAAAATCATGCAAAAATGACACAAGAATTTTTTAATTGGCAATCTTTTAGAGAAATTGTGATTTGTTTAAGCAATTACGATATCCTATCTATGCAATTGCAATATGATGTCAGGGCAATTACAATATGATATAAGCAATTGTGAATTTCTATGTATTCAATTGTGATGTCCAATTTCTTGTGCACATGCGGATCTGTAAAACGTGTCAAAAAAATAAAATAAAGGTTAGAGTGTATTCACTTCGGGTTCACCAAATATTTTCAGGTAGCAAATAGGCATAAATTGCATAAATCAGATTATCAAAGAGCGAATCACAACTCTAAATCCAATTATTATTCCTAAATAACAATGAAATAATGCAATTATCAATTGAATTAAGACAATCTATTTAAGACTCCCTCAATTGACATGGAAAGGATTCCATTGCTCTTCTCCATTGTTGTTGATGTAGGTGGCTCTAAGGTATTGCACTTGATTTCCTGCATAAAATAGACAACAATTTTGAAGACTGTGATTCTAGGTTGATTTAAGAAAAGAGGTTGAATTTATAGATTTTCAACACAAACGGGTGAGAAATAGAACTCAAGTGTTGATTGATAGATAACTGATTTAGATTGATCAGTGAACTCAATTGATTGATTTGTTAACTCATTTGATTGAGTAGTCAAGTGGATTGATTGAAGAGTGAACTCCATTGATTGATCAGTAGACTGAATATATGGATTAGTTGACGAGATTGATTGGAGAGATAAGTAGATTGATTTTGAGTTAAAAAGGATGACTGATGAGTTAACAAATTAGACAACTAATTTGATCATTCCTAGTTATGATTTTAGCATGTGTTGTAGGAAATTGAAATTGAATTTGATTTTCATTTTTAATTTGGAATTGAACTTGGTCATTCGAATGTTGAAGTGCACATGAAATTAATTGAAATTTAGATTTGGGGAAATGTGAATTTGGAAATATGAAATTAGATGAAATGAAGTAAAATTCAAAATTGGGGAAATATGAGATGAAATTAGATGGAATTATGTGAAATTATAATTTGGGGAATCGAAGGAATAAGGTAATTAATTTAAATAATTAAAATGAAATTATTTAAACTTAAAAAATAGAATTAATTAAATAATAGAGATCATTTAATTAAGGAATAAATTGTAATTAATTAAGATATGGTTAACTGATTAAATGATTTGAGAATAGAAATAGAATAATTAGAAGTGTTGAAAGCGATGGTTAGAAGAAATAGTTAGTTTAATCAAATAATAAAAGAATTACTTAATTAAATAGACGAATAATTAATGTAGAATTAATGATAAATTTATAGGTGTCTACAATATGTATCCTCGCTTTTGTGACCATGTGCATTTTCCTACCATTGTAAAAAAACCTCCATTTTGGACAAAGTCTAATATGTAAAGAACTATCCGTGCATGTTTCAATACACTAAAAAATTTGGGTAGAATTAATGAGAATGTGATAGTTCTATCAATTGATCAATTCGTTGATTTCCTTTACTAAAAAATAATGATTAAACAAATAAGATTTTCAAACATGTAAACATATTTTTAAAACAATGAAAAAAATAGTATTTTTTAGTTAAACATATATTGCTTGATTTTCACTTACATAGATGTAGTGATATTTAATTTTATAAAATAAATTAAGTCCAAAATCAAAATATGTAATTAAAGAATTCTCCATGTGTTTCGTAGGAGTAATATAATTAAATTATATCTTAATTAAGGTGCATTAATATGCCAATAGTTGATTTTGTGAAACGGTGTTGGTTGTAAAAGAAGTATTAAAAGGGAACATGTTATATTTGTTAGGTCCCGGAGACAACTAAAGGGAGGGGGGTGAATCAGTTGTCAACTAAATTCAAACCAAAAACATCTTAACCAACTTAATGCTTAATACTGGTAAACTAGCTAAGTATGTCAGTAGATAGTTTTAATAGTTAATTACTATACCGGTAAACATTAGTGCATGAAACATAAACACAAAGTCATCCACAACACATACCAATATTTGTACGTGGAAACCCTGTAAGGGGAAAAAGAACGATGGTAAACCTTAACCACAATCAGATGATACTACTACAGATAGTAAGTGTACATAAATGGGGTCTGCACATGCAGACAGGCCAAGCACCTAGAGCTCACTGCTCAATCACAAAATGGGAGTCACACTGACTACAATTGGATGGTTAAATCCAATAAGAATGTACTGCTCAAAATAGCATCTTCATATGCTGGATTCAGTATCGGTGTAATGCTGATATGCTTTCATAAAAACCTAGCTTCACCTTCAAATGATGTCTGCGTGTATTGCAGTGCTTAATCTCACATATAACTTCACACAATTCTTTTTCGCATTTCACACTTGATCTTACAAATAAGATCTTACATTTATACCATAACCTAAGACCAATTTTAGTAGGTCGGCTCTACAAGATATTACAAAAACTATTTTACAAACAATATAATATCCGATGCAATAACTGATTGAACATGTTGGCTTAATGCATTTACAACAATAATTAATCATCTCCATTGCGTGTCATGCTGATTTGGAAAAGATAAGCCTGCCGGTGTAACCCTGGATAACCCTGGACCTATTTGCCAGTAAAAGCAAATATGCAAATATGAATATACCAATGATTAATTCATTAAGATAAGATGTCCACTTGATGTCTTTTATATTACCAAGTTTTTTCCATATCATTCCAAGTGCTGATGATCATTATATTCTGTCGGTGAACCATATACCAATAACTATGCAATAGTTACTTGCTTGCCGGTGAATGTTGTTAGATCTCCAAAGTGCTAGTGTTTTAGTAGGTGTTGACATCAATGACAAAACCATACCAAAATACCAACAAGCTCCCCCTTTGGCATTGATGGCAACACAAGATGGAAAAACCATCAAGGTGCCAAAATAGAAATGCCAAATACCAAAAACCAACAATCTCCAAAAAGATCATAACCATAAATCAAAATACATACAGAGAGTAATAATCTCTCCCCCTGGGAGCAACATGTGTTATCCAAAGTTTTTCAATACCAATCTCTCCTCAAAAGATAATGTGTTTTTCCATAGATATCTCTCCCCCTTTGACATCAAAAGCCAAAGTTACAACAAAAGTAAGTTCATATACAAAATACCAATCAATTCAATATACCAACTACTCCCCCTGAGAAGTAGCTTCCTCATCAAAGACCAAAATAAAAGATTTGTCTATTAATTTTGCTGGTTGATGACAATCATCAACTTCCTAAGTCTCTACCGGTGGTGGTATCACTCCAAGATGATCTCTAAGATATTCAAAAGTCTCCTTGGGCAAAGGTTTTGTAAAGATATCTACAAGCTGTTCTTTAGTATTCACATAAACTAGTTTTATCTCCTTTGCTTCAACATTTTCCCTTACAAAATTCAGTTTGATAGAAACATGTTTTGTTTTAGAATGTAGTACTGGATTCTTATATATATCAATTGCTGTAGTGTTATCACAATATATAGTAATAGGTTCCTTGCATTTTACCTTTATGTCTTTTAACATTTGCTTAAGCCATAGTACCTATGTACAATTGGTTGTTGTTGCAATATATTCTGATTCTGTTGTTGATAAAGATGTACAACTTTGTTTCTTACTCAGCCAAGAAACTAATCTGTTTCCAAGAAAGAATGCTCCACTGGTGGTGCTTTTCCTATCATCCACATCTCCTGCCCAATTTGCATTTGTGTATGCACATAGATCAAAATTTTCATTTCTAGGATACCATAATCCAAGATTTATAGTACCTTGTAAGTACCGGAAAATCCTTTTTACTGTTGATTCATGATTTTCTCTATGATTACTTTGAAATCTTGAAACAATGCATACTGCATTCATAATATCAGGTCTAGTTTGTGTCAAGTACAGTAAACCTCCTATCATAGATTTGTATCTAGTTGGTTTAACAGGTGTAGATTCATCACTTTGAGATAATTTGTCATTTGTAGTCATAGGTGTGCTTGCCGGTTTAGATTTCTCCATCCCAAATTTCTTTAGTAACTCTTTTAGGTATTTGGATTGACTCAAGAATATACCTTTATCAGTCTGTGAAATATTCAATCCTAAAAAGAATTTTATTTCTCCAATCATAGACATTTCAAATTCTTGCTGCATTTTAACAGAAAATTCTTTACATAATCCATCTTCTCCTCCAAAGATTATATCATCAACGAATACTTCTATAATCAAGATGTCATCATTAGTTATTTTGTAATATAAATTACTGTTTGCATTTCCTTTAGTAAAACTAATCTTTAAACGATACTTATCCAATCTTGCATACCAAGCTCTTGGAGCTTGTTTTAATCCATACAGAGCTTTTCTTAACGTACAAACCATATCATTGTCATCTGTCAAACAAAATCCATCAGGTTGTTCAATATAGACTTCCTCTTCAAGATCTCCATTCAAAAATGCACACTTAATATCTATTTGATAAACTTTGTAGTTCCTGTGTGCTGCAAAAGCCAAGAATAATCTGACTACCTCAATTCTAGCTACCAGTGCAAAGGTTTCATTGTAATCAACTCCTTCTTTCTGAGAATATCCCTTACACACTAGTCTTGCTTTATTTCTGATAACCTTACCATCTTCATTAAGTTCGTTTCTGAATACCCATTTGGTTCCAATTACATTTTTATCTTTAGGGTGGGGAACTAATGTCCAAGTGTTATTTTTCTCAATTTGTTCTAATTCTTCTTCCATAGCTTTAATCCAAAATTTATCTTCACATTCCTCATTAACAGATGATGGTTCAATTTGAGAAATAAGACATACCTCTTCATTTGCCAATCTTTCTCTTGTCATAACTCCTTTAAATTTGTTTCCAATTATCTGATCTTGAAAATGATTCAATCTTGCATACGGTGGTGTCTTTGTTTGTTGTTGTTCTTCAATTACTATGGAATACTCAGATGGTACCGGGGTAGCTGGATCTTCATTTTGTACCGGTGGATTTAGTGTAGGTTCATTTATCAAAATTTGTGTTGTCGTTTCACAGTCTATGTACCTTGAAGTTCCTCTGAATTGTTCATCAATCTTTACATTTGTACTCTCAACAATTTTCTGCAATCTTTTGTTAAAACTTCTATATGCCTTGCTCTTAGATGAATAACCAATAAATATTCCTTCATCACTTCTAGGATCAAATTTTCCAATATACTCATCTCTTCTGATATAACATTTCCCTCCATAAATTCTGAAATACTTAAGAGTAGGAGTATTACCAAACCATAGTTCATGAGGGGTCTTACCGGTTTCACCTTTGATGTGAACTTTGTTGAATGTATAGACCACTGTACTAACTGCTTCTCTCCAATACACATGTGGTAGGTTTTCTTTTGATAACATAGTTCTTGCTGCATCCAAGATAGTCCTGTTTTTCCTTTCAACAACTACATTCTGCTGTGGTGTCCGAGGTGCTGATAGCTATCTTCTGATTCCATTCACAAAATGTATTGAATTCCTTAGATGTGAATTCTCCTCCTTGATCTGATCTTAAACATTTGATTTTCTTATTGATTTCATTTTCAACCATTTCTTTGAACAGTTTGAACTTTCCAAGTGCTTCTGATTTTTCTTTGAGAAAAGTAACCCAACACATTCTAGAATAGTCATCAATGATTAGCATGAAATATCTATCACCTTGTAAGCTTTTAGATCTAGCTGGACCACATAAATCGGTGTGAATTAAATCAAGAGCATTATTGGATTTTTCTGGAATACTTTTGAAACTAGCTCTAACTTGTTTTCCAAATTGACATTCCTTACATATTGTATTCTAAGGTTTGACAATTTTAGGTAAATCTCTAACTGCCTTAGTAGTACTGATCTTTACCATGCAATCAGAGGTTACATGACAGAGTCTCTTATGCCATAACCAACTTTCATCTATATGTGTAATCAAGCATGTCTTTTCACTGTTGTTCAAATGAAAGATATTACCTCTAGTTTGATTACCGGTTGCAATTTCTAAACCAGTTCTATTCATGATTTTGCATTTTCCATTCTTAAATTGTAACTGAAATCCTTTCTCAACTAATTGACGAACACTTAAAAGATTATGCTTTAATCCTTCAACATAGTAGACATCGTCAGTGTTATGCTTACCATCAAGAGATATTATATCCTTACCTTTGATTGACCAAGCTTTGTCATCTCCAAATCTTACTAAACAGCCATTGTATTCTTGAAACTTCAAGATTTTACCTTTGTCTCCTGTCATATGATGTGAGTATCTTGAGTCAATGATCCATTCATCCTTTACTTCAACTTTAGCTGCTAGGGCTTGTTCTACCAGTTGAGCAGTAGGTGCTGGTTGATCTTTTGTTATAGCAACAAAAACCCATCCATTGTCTGCTGGATCCTCATCAAAATCATCGGTCACACCTTCATCAGCAATATAACAAGATTTGTCTTTATTCTTCTTAAATCTGTATCTCTGATATTCAGGATTAGGCTTGTATGTTCTTCTGGCTTCTTCTCTTAGTCTATCATGTCTATCAGGGCATCTCGAAGCCATATGACCAATCTTATTGCAGTTAAAACATTTAAAGGGTGCTTTACCTTCATACTTACCTCCAACTGGACCTTTAGGCATTTTCCTTGCAAATAGTGCATCAAGTTCTTCAAGTTCTTCATTTTCTTTCCTACTTTCTTCAAGTTCTCTTGCATAAAAGGCTTTCCAATTAGATTTGTCAAATGATGGAGCAGATGATGTTGATGCTTTAAAGGCTAAATCTGTCTTAATAGTAGCAACAGGACCAAATTCTTCAATTTCAAAAGCTGAAAGTTTCCCAATCAATGTATCCCTAGTTACTGATGTATTAGGCATTGTTCTCAACTCATTTTATATGCCTGTGGTGATCCTCTTAAAACTTTTGAAACAATTTCATCCTCGCTTAAGGTTCCTACACAACATTTAATACCCAAAACAATTTCATTTACTCTTTCCATAAAAGAAGAAATCCTTTCATCTTCTTCCATTTTGAGATGTTCATACTTGACCAGGAAGCTTTCAAGTTTTGCAATTTTGACTATGGAATCTCCTTCATTCAGTGTTTCCAAATGATCCCAAATAGCTTTAGCAGTAGACCTATCTGATAGTCCCATGATTTGTTGATCTGATAATGCACTCAAAAGTGCTTCTCTTGCTTTGCAATCATTTTCTTCATCTTTACTCAAGTTAGCTGGACTGGGCTGATATGGTACAACAATAGTATAACCATTCTTTGTAACATCCCAGATTTCCTTTCCAATGCAATTCAGATGTGTCTCCATTCTGATCTTCCATATGCCATAGTTGGTTCCATCAAGTTTAGGACTGTCCTTCCTGAAATAGTTAGTAGACATTGGATCTCCTCAAGCTGTTAAACTTTTGCAAAAGAGGACTAGGCTCTGATACCAATTGTTAGGTCCCGGAGACAACTGAGAGGATGGGGGGATTGAATCAATTGTCAACTAAATTCAAACCAAAAACATCTTAACCAACTTAATGCTTAATACCGGTAAACCAGTTAAGTATGCCGGTACACAGTTTTAATAGTTAATTGCTATACCGGTAAAGATTAGTGCATGAAACATAAACACAAAGTCATCCACAACACATAACACCAATATTTGTACATGGAAACCCTGTAAGGGGAAAAACCACTATGGGAAACCTTAACCACAATCAGATGATACTACTGCAGATAGTAAGTGTACATAAATGGGGTCTGCACATGTCGAAAGGCCAATTGCCCAGAGCTCACTGCTCAATCACAAAATGGGAGTCACATTGACTACAATTGGATGGTTAAATCCAATAAGAATGTACTACTCAAAATAGCATCTTCATATGCTAGATTCAGTACCAGTGTAATGCTGATATGCTTTCATAAAAACCTAGCTTCACCTTCAAATTATGTCTACATGTATTGCACTGCTCAATCTCGCATATACCTTCACACAATTCTTTTTCGCATTTCACACTTGATCTTACAAATAAGATCTTACATTTATACCTTAACCTAAGACCAATTTTAGTAGGTCGGCTCTACAATATATTACAAAAAACATTTTACAAACAATATAATATCCGATGGAATAACTGATTGAACATGTTAGCTTAATGCATTTACAACAGTAATTAATCATCTCCATAGCGTGCCATGCTGATCTGGAAAAGATAAGCCTGCCGGTGTAACCCTAGATAACCGTGGACCTATTTGTCGGTAAAAGAAAATATGCAAATATGAATATACCAATGATTAATTCATTAAGATAAGATGTCCACTCGATGTCTTCGATATTACCAAGTGTCTTCCATATCATTCCAAGTGCCAGTGATCATTATATTCTGTCGGTGAACCATATACCAGTAACTGTGCAATAGTTACTTGCTTGCTGGTGAATGCTGTTAGATCTCCAAAGTGCTAGTGTTTTAGTAGGTGTTGACATCAATGACAAAACCATACCAAAATACCAACAATAGTAGCTTCGAGAGTGTATTAATGTGTTCCAATATGCACTTTCAAACCAAAGCCCTTTTATAATCTAAAAACACATAAATGTTATAAGGCTCAAACAAGGGCTCAAGAAAACACAACCTTTCTCTTGCAATAATAAAACACACATAAGAGATAAATACACATATAACAAAAACATTTAATTTATAGAGAGAGAGAGAGAAGAGGAAGGGTGATAATCATTCATTTTACTAAAAAAATAAGCATTCAATATTTACCATACAAATCCTTCAAGTGGACAACACTAAGCTAGATCATACTCTTAAACACGCACATTTCATACTTTTAGATTCAAGACAACACTAACCAACCTAAATGGATTAGTCAAAAGAGTACAACAATCAATAAGGAAGGTACATATGACTCTCCTTCAGAATAAGAGAAATCGTAGACCAAGACCTCAATAAGAAGACAAAGCACATACAATCACTCCAAGGCACCCACATCAAGAAGGTGAAAACAAGGTGTGAACACACACGTTACACACAAGTTAAAGTCTTCTCAATCACACTCATACAACAAGGAGGGAAAGCATACACATAAGGTTGATACACCACACACCAACTAAGGTAGCCATGTATACCTCTAGCTTACGGTGAGTATCTTGAGAGGTACGTCGCTATGAGGGGTGTGACCTGTGCGTGCCCTTTTATGCGAGGTACATTGCCATGCGGGATACGTCCATTGTGTTCCCTTTCTACTTAGAGTATTGCCATTTTGTGCTGAGACACAATGCGAGATGTAGTAGACATTGCCATGCAGGATACGTCCATTGCATGCTTTTTCCGCTTGGAGTATTGCCATGCCATGCTGAGACATGATGCTAGATGTAGTAGACATTGCCATGCAACCTACTGACATGTTTAGGGTAGAGCCATGCCACATGACGATGTGATTCGGGGTGATGTCGAGGTGCACACCGCCATGCCATGTGGGTAGTGTGACTATGTCGTACCACATGATGAGCTATTGCGATAGCTAGACGATTGTTCCTTCCTTCCTCATTGGTGGCTAGATGCTAGTCACATAGTGATGTAATGTGCACATGATATTTTTTTATTTATTTCCTTGTGGGCCAACAATTTATTTTATTTTGACTTTGAAGGTTTAACCACAATCTTGTGATCTTTTACATACCTGATTTGGTGTTGCAAATTCCAGATTATTTTCTTGCCTTACTGTTGGAATTGGTGATTTATTATCTTTATTCTTCTGAACTTGGGTGGCTAAACTAGTTTATCCTTATTGTTTTCCTATGTTGGTCTTGTGTTGAAATGTGAAATTCCTCTCCAAGGATGTATGAGATGGTCTTGGTTGAGTGTGTACGAGGAAGTAGACATAGGGAACCTTGAGGATGGGGGTATGTGAGGTTGTGATGCAGCTAAGATCCACTACCTACCTATGTGTGGTGACTATCTCTTGGACACTAACCACCTTACTCAACAAGGGATGTTCACGAAGGTCTTGTATGGAAGGTAGAACCACTATGGTGTGCCCTAGCACCATCAAGCCTTTGAGTGAGATGTTGGATATTTATGATCATATTATTATTCTGAGATTAGGCATAGAGATGTTGATCATGCATGTTATCTTTGACCGAGCATTAGACATGCTCACATGTGGCCTTTTGTGTTGTGCATTCCAGTTATGTGGATGATTATCATCAGTAATCATGGAGTAAATTGTGTTAACTTGTCACTATGTTATGGGACATAATCTTTGGAAAGGTTTTTATATGCCTGGCAAGTGTAAACAATTGAGTTATTTATGTTGCTCTTATTTCATGAAAGTTAACTTGGTTGTAGAATTTGATATTTGAAGCTAGTTCTATGCAGTAAAGTTTTATGAAAAATAAGTATTGGTAAAAGAAATTGATCATGATGGCATGCTTTCTTGTCATGTTTGATATATGAGTATAGTAATTGTTGTCTATATCTTTTAATGCTTTAATTTGGTGTAATGAAAGGAAGAAAATTATTTTTTCTCTGCTATGATTGTGAATAATTCCTAGAATATTTTAAGAAGTGTATGGTTTTAGATGTATCTTGCAAATGGATAATGACATTCATAGAGGATTTAGCAATAATGTTTCAATTATTGAGAAAATATTTATATGTGCAAATTAATAATTGTTAAATGAGTTTTAGGGCTAATACGGGTTGCATGATTTCTACTTAGCCTTATGACTTCCAAGAGTAAGTCATAGCCTAGGGGGGGAGGATGTAGTGCCCCTACCCTAGTCAGCTTTGTAAAACTGGTTTGACCTTGGTTGACTTTTTATGTGGCATTTTTGAATGGTTGAATTACCATGAGGTAATGTTGTAGTCAGATATTATGATTATTGTCTATACCTGCTAATGTGCTTTCGCATTTATTCTTGTGTAAGTTTAATTATCCTCCTGATTCTTGTTATTAATCTCCAGCTAACATCTTCATTAAATATATATATAAATGCTTGTGTGGCTCTTGGTTGCAGGAGATTGCAGGTGCAGTACCACCTAGGTGCGAGGTTCATCTTCACCTGGATCCGCAGGGTTGAGTATACCTCTTTCGTCCTTAGAATTTGGGTTAGGTGGTCGTAAAACCCTCGGTTTACCCTAGTCATGCTCAAGTGAGCGTCTCATGTGGTCTGTCAGTTCCCTTTTCATTTGGGTTTGCGGGTCGGGTATTTGGTTGGCTTTCCTGGTTTGCAGGTTGGGCTATTTATCAAATCTTTTCCAGGAATGCTTATTGAGGTAGGAATTTGTTTATCAATTTGGTTATTGTTTCAAAAAACAAAAATGGGTTTGGATGTTCTTCATGCAGTTTTATTTTAAACCCTTCTTTGAATGCCCTCAAGGTTAATATTCTTAGTAGAAAATTAGTTAAATATTTTCTTGTTTGGATTAGATATTCAACAAGGTATGTGTTTTAAAACAAAAAAAAAACAATGTTATGCTGAAATTTTTTCCAAAATTGGTGTTATTGTTCATTCTAGAAAATATATTTCAGTATCTGTATGAGACTGTGATTAATGAAATTAGGGAAGGGATTTTTATTTTATTTTGTGGAGTTTGTGGATTTTAATTTAAAAATCATATTGTTTAAATTAAAAATATATATATATATATATAAATTATATATTAATTTTAGCGACTAGGGCTGGAGGGTGGAGGAGCCGAGGGCTCTATCCGCACCCTCCTCCCCATGGGCCACAGGGAGCCACGACCCTTTGTGGTCGCAGGGGGCCCCTGCATTGTGCTTTGTGGTCGTGGGGGAGCTGTGAGGGCTTCCGCCTCTCCCGTCATGGGAGGTGGGCCCCGTAGTGGTCTCCTAATATTTGTTTTAAAGTTTTTTTTTATATTTATAAAAAATAAATATACATTATAAAACTTGTTTTATGATTAAGTTAATTTTAATAGTTCTTTTCTTTTTTATTTAATTATTATTAATTATTATTAATATATATATATATATATTAATATTTAAATTGAAATCATGTATTATTAAATTATTAATTGTTATATTTTATTATCTAAGGGAACATAAATATATAATGATTAATATTTAATTTGGGTATCAGTCTTAATGAGGAAGTATTTGTTTCGAAATAGATAGAATAATATTTTTATTGGAAATTTTTTAAATAAAATATTTTTATTATTTGGTAATTTTTAAATAATATATTATTCAAGAATATGTATTATTTGAAAAATGAATTATTTATCATTGAATATTTTGAGAACTTAAATGATATGCTATTAAGATTTCTGGAAATTTAATAATGTATTGATTGGAAAATTGGTAAGTTAATGATATCTTCATTTAGTAAAATAAATGGTTTAGTTATATTCTTCCTTTGTATTGTGAAATAGACAAATGGAAATATTGCAATTTTAGTATTGTATTCTCCTTGTTATGGTGATTTTTTTGTTAATGTATTTTGAAAACTTAGATCATTTAGAAAACTTGATCGACTTTTATTGTTTAAACCAATAGGAAAGAAGATTGTCCTTTTTCGGTTATTGCCTATGCAAGTTTAATTTCTATATTTGCTTTTGTTTAAAGTAATTGTTTGAACCCTATCGTTTGGCTGATTTGGGGTACCTGTTTATGTCTTCGGTCTCTAGTTTGGTTGTTGCCTTGTGATGGTGTTATAAAAGGTCTTGTTCTTTATGTGGGTGTCGAGTGGTTATTTGTGGTTGACCATAGCAGGTCAGGTCTCTAGTTAGAGTACTATCGGGCAATGGACCTTGTATTATCTTTTGTTATGTTCAGTTGGATCCATTTCTATGTAGGGATCATTTATGTAATTATTGACCGGTGTGGTCGGTTGTTTATTGGTATGATTTGCCTTGATGGCAGGAACGTAAATGATGTGAAACTTATGTACCCTTAACTTATTTAAATGATCAGAGGAGTCTTGCAGTTGAGCATACCAGGAAATGTAGTCCTCTACAGGTGAACTCTGATATCAATTTGGTGTTATGTGTTTCTTTTGTTCTTATGTTTCATGTTTTAGTGTTAGCATGCATGGATGGCTTTTAGATAGAATGTGTAAGTGGATTAGATGAAATTAATTGTAAATGCATGTATGCAATCATCTTTTAAATGCAGTAAATTGGATCATGAAGGAATGTAGATTAGAATAATGGAATATATTTGGTTATTGTTAAGGAAATTAAGTATGCATGGAAATATCTCATTAGTTTATGATGAAATTCATTTGTGTTATTAAGTTAGATGTATGACTCAAATTTTAATGAAAAGTATGAACAAAAGGTATGAATAAACCTTAATGGATGAACTTTATCTTGTGATCTATATTTTGTCTTACTGAAAGAAACTATCCTTGTTTCAGAATTATCTCGTTATTAAGACAATCAACTTATTGGATTAATTAGCATGAGTTAAGTTAATTGTGTAATAAAGTAATCATGTTGGGAAACTCTTTAGGTATTGTTTAGTCTTCCGCTGAGTTATCTGAGCTTTTGATAACTCCTTGTGTCATTATGTTGTGTCTTATTTTATTTTTTTAAATTATTGCACTCTATTCTTGTGTTTTAGCTCAATCCCTTCGGGGTTTCCTGGTGGGGCATTACATGGGAGAGCACCTCTATACATTCAATAATCATTAAATTGAAAATCCTTTAACTATTAATTATCCAAGTCCCTCATAATTTTCCCCTTGTTTGGTCCTATCCTTGAATGCATGATATAAAACAAAGGAAGGTGCCACTTGGGCACCTAGTTTGTGTTTTTCGCAATGCTCATGGTGGTCTTCATAGTGAATGTAGTGGCTATGATCATAGTGGCATTGGACCTAGTCTCTAGGCAATGCTATTATATGTCATTCTTTTTAGATAGATTTCATAATCTCTAAAATATCTCTAAAAATACAATGTTCATGATAAAACACAAGCTAGTTATATATTTTTGCTCACTACAACCAATCCCATTAAAGGTAGTCATTGAGTACACAACTACATAATCCATCAATTTATTTTGCTTGACTATGATAATCTAGTTCTATTTATTTATAATATTATTTTCTCACAATAAACACCTAATGGCATATGCATCATATTATTTTTTGTTGATTCGTATATTAAAAAAAATATTTTACAAATACTAGTATAGATTTCATACATACATCTATCTAAAAAGTGTTCAGTGATATCAATTTGGATCTATTTTATTTTCTTAAAAGTTCTTTTATTTTATTTACCACATACATAGAGACTAAATTTTATGTGCTACATATTTTACAAATAGTATATTTAAATATTAATATTTTGATATAGAAATGGCCTAAAATTAAAAGTAAACGATAAGAATTTTTGTTTACATGCTCACATCATTATATACATCTATCTAGAAAATGTATAGACAACAATTTGAAGCTATTTTGTTTGCTTCTAATATTTATGTGATTTTATAGTAGAATAATTTTATAATTACTTTATACATAGACACACAAATTTTATACCATCTACAATGTTTAAGATTTTATTTGTCTCTTCTTCTATAAAGTCTATATCGTTAGTCAAATTGTGCCCATCAAATACATTAAAATATTTTCTTTCTTGACTCAACCATTTTAAGAAATTGATTAATAGTTAAACTTAAACTTTGAAAATAAAACTTCTTCTTTCTTGTGTGTGTATGGAAACACATAGTGCATATGCATTTGCATGTGTGTGTGCATGTATGCATGTTTGTGTGTGCGTGCACATTTGCATGTGTGTGCACATGTTTGTGCATGTACATGTGTGTGTGATGTGCATGTCCATGTGTGTGCGCGCATACGTGTGCACACACATGTTGTGTATGTGTGCTATTGATTTTGGAAATATTATATTTATTAGTAGATATTAATATATTGACATATAAATGATGTCAAATTAAAAATAAAAACTCATAACACTCTCATGTCATTGCACTCTACTTCTCGTTGTCATAATAGAATGCTTCTATACCTTTAACAATTTTATGATATGCTTTCAAATTACTTCGATAAAAATGATTGTTAAACTAATAATCTTCGTCTCTTATTTCCTGATCTAATCATCTGGTGATATTGTACTGCGTTCCTATAAACTTATTTCAAGGTGTGATTCCATTCTTGTACTTTATATATACTCTCTTATTGCTGGCTACTGTTAGTTACTGTAGTGTCATGGTGTATTTAAACTTTTCTGTTTATTTATTTTCAAATACTGTCGTTAGTGCTTGTATTGGTCTGAGGTTCGATTATTGCCTAGGAGAGGAGGGAATGCTTTTTCACTGTGAATGAATTGGACATCCCACTTCGGTCAACACCTTCCGATTGAAGCCATGATTGCTCCCTATCTTTTGGTCTTCATTTTGCCATCAAAGTGATACTCCCAATGCGAAATCATTGTGGAATCTCAGTTTTTTTCTGTTAAATAAAAGAAAGACCTTACAAACACCAAAGACCAAAGAAAAACAAAAAGTACATTCATTTCTTCAAGAACAATCGAATGCTTTTTTTCGTTACTTTACAAATTATTTGTATTGGAAAACCAGGTGGATGAGATATTTCTATTTTGAAAGGTAGCAGGGAGGGTGCATATCACGAAGAGAAGAATATGCACGTATCAATCTAAAGATTGCCCAATCTAGAGTACTGCATGCGTTCCTCCGTCCCAATGCCCGCCCATTCTTTTCCTATTTCTTTTGAAAAATCTTATCATGGTGTTTTAAAATACATATATCATGTTCATGACAGGGAAATTATACTATCAATTACCTCCATAGTGATAAATAAATATATATCCTTTCTCGAGCAATATTCCTCTAATATCTTTTCAACTTTATTGTGTCAGACTGTTAAACTAATGTCGCAGTATGCTGGTGCAGGCGAAATTAACTGAACTCAATTAAACTAAGTAAACAGCAACAACAAAAGATTGACAATTTAATTTAGGATAAAGAGTTGCTAATGAAAATATGTTGAAATAAATGTTTGTAAATTAATTAATTCAGTAAAAGTATTACGTTGAAAAATTTAAGGAGATTTGTCATGTTATACAACAAAATGTGCTTTGTAAATTTATTAGGGTATTGTGTGATGTTCTACAAATATCTTACAATCATTAAGTATTGTTTTTATAGAGTTGACCTTCATAATTATGAATTATGGAAATTTCAATAATATGTATAGAATTGAATTGTACTAAATGTCAAATTTATAATATGTTTTCTTTCATCTTTCATACATGATTTTGAAAGACGCCATGCCAATAAATGATGGTACCAGCCCAATAGTATGTGCCTAAACCTCTTCCAAATCTGAGCTAGTAGGGTGTTGTAGGGCCTTAAATGTAAATTGTTAAACTCAGTAACAACTACAATAGTTGGAAGCTACATGAACAATTAAAATTGAGATTGCACTGGCTTAAACACCCAATAGCAATTCATGAAATGCCCACATGATTAAATGCATACACATTTAACCCACTTCGGGAAACAAATTAATGAAAATCACCATTAACAAGAAAATACACACATAACCCAAGAAACCAACCATTAGAAGAGTAGCATTCTTGTAATGTAGTGAAATAAGGCTCACTAGAAAGCTATGAAACTTAGGCCTGTTTTCTCTATTATTGCATTAAGAGGGAGAATGATCCACTTATCCCGAGATGTTCTTATGCATAAAGTGGATTCAATGGTACCTTGTCATGATACTTGAAAATGACTTTGCAAATTAGGAAGAAGAACACAAGGTGAAGTGAGAAGATGACTTCTTCTGTGTGTGCTCCTATTCCAAAAGTGAATACAATAAAGCAAACTAGAACCAAGTCATAGTCCAAATTTAAGACAAAAGTATAGGGATTTCCCCTCCTGGGAAACCTACTCTTGAGACTAGGGCACTGTGGGTGACCCACTCCCAGCAAATTTTGTTCTGACTAATTACAAAATATAGATCTCTATTTGATTAGCATATACCTGTTTTTGTAGATGCATCACCTGTTCTTGCAAAATATAAAAGAGGGAAAAAAAATTCTATAAAGGGCCCTATTTTGAAATAAAACATGAAATTGAATTGAATTGAACATGAAAGGAAAGTGTGCTGGTATATAGTAGAGGCTAGATATGAGAATAGAAGTGTCGTCTACCTCGTTGATGTAAATGCTTCTTTGAAGATGATCACAAATGTTAATGCAATAGCATGACTCTACATAAGACCAAAAGGGACATCACAAAAGACTTGCTTGCATGAAGGTTGTTGATGGTTGCCACAAGGAAGAATATGGCAGGATAAAATGCCTTGAATGCTTGAATGCCTTATCATTCATACATTCATGTTACCCAAAACGAGGCAGAATACCTTTCTTATATACCTATATCCCAAGTTATTTAGAGTACAAAAATCATAGTAGGCCAACATAGGAGGAGATTTCCTCTCTCAACCTAGCCAAGTGTGCCATGGTTTGAATTTGGGGCAAAGAATTGGCGAGCAAGGCACCTTACTTGCCCAATGTGGCCTCAAATTTGAATTTGAGGTCCAAAATGAGAAGGAGCAGTTGGAATGACATATGGAACTGAGTTGTGATGAACGAGACTGGGGGTAGGAGGTCATATACACCAAGAGAGAGCCTAGTTGAGCCACAAATTATATAGGGATGCAATTTACGATGCTACATTTAGCCACCAGTTTAGTAGAAGTTTGAGGCCTACACACATACTCATGATAAAGTGGAAGAAAGAGAGAGGGAGAGAGATGGAGGTAGTGGGAAATCCTACAAATAGATAAGACATCAGTTCAAGGGAAAAATCCCCAAATGAATGATCTTAACTGATACAACCGTGTCTAAGGACACATAAATGAAAAGAAAGGCACACATAGAAGACATACAAAAAGAGGTTAGTACTAATAAAAAATCTCTAATTCAAATACTTGAAGAGATATTGATAATCAAAATGTCTCAACCACTAATATCACCCTTAAAATGCAATTGCAAGAACATAAGTGATCACCAGGAAAGAGAAAGAGCACACATTAAAGACAAGACAAAATTTTATTGTCCAACCAACTAGTAAAGGTATGCTATGGAATCATAAAGTGAGAGAGAAAGAGAGCATTGATTACATAGATAACAAGTTGCATTATGCTAGGTAGTCGATGAAAGAGGAGGAAGAGTAGAAAATAGTCTAGCAAGCTGTGTTACACTAGTTATGCTCATCCCAAGAGAGAGTTGAATAGTGTAGTAAGTTGTGTTATGCTAGTCAACCTATCCCAAGGATAAACAAGGAAAGCATTGTCTCCAACGAAATGCACAAAAATAGTGCAAAAATGATAAATAAGAAAAGCATTGCCTGCAAGGAAATTTGCAACTTGAATTGGAAAAGGATAACCAAAGAAGGCATTATGCAAGTAAATCCACAATAAAAGGATGACCAAGGAAAGAATTTGTTCAAAGGGGAAAATTTGATTTGGTAATTTGCAACATAAAAGGAGAAATTCCTTTACATTCAAAAGAGGGGATGCATCTACTAGGTTCAGTCACAAACTAGATAAGGATTGAATACTAAGTGGATTGATTGATTATGATGTGGTTTTTCCTTTTTTGTAAGTTGAAATACTGATTTAGGGTAAAGTGCTGAAATTGGAGACAAAACTAAGAAAATAATGAGCTACAGGTTTAGGATTTTCTCGTGCACTTGGATCTAAGTAATATAAACCAATTTGGATCTTCCCTGCAAAAAATGACCCAAAAAAGAAGGGACCATGATGCGGCAGCATGGTCCTCAAAAATTTTCGCACACCAAAAAGGGTTGTTCCATCTCTGTGTTCGAATTTTATTTTGAGAAGTACAATTGTGCACCTGTTTCCTACACACAGAAAAAATGGAAATAGGTTGGGAATAGGGGATCCCTTGCCTTAGGTCAAACCTTGGTTTTGGAATTAACCATGAAATTGAGATAAATGTAATTAAAATGACTGAAAGGAAAGGTTCTCCTTTTGAGGGAGATGTTGAATTATGACTGAAAATTGAATGATTATACCTCCTTGTGAAGTTTTGCTTGCCTCAACATGAAATTAGGGTTTCATGAAATAGGATGTAGATCTCCACTTCAATGCTTGGATCTTGACTTTATTGCTACTCCAAAGCTTGAAGGAAGACTGAAGATGCTCAATGTCTCCTGAATGCTTGATTGCTTGATCTCATGTGTGCTTGAATGCTTCTTAAATGTGATGGATAGATAGATGTTCAAATGAAAGCGGAAATCCTCTTTATATACTTCTGCGTTGAGAAAATAACTAATTTCCAAACATGAGCTGACACAGAGGGGGAAATCCCACTCAAATTTGAATTGTGAAAAGGAGTTTAAAGAGACCCATTTTAGGGAGGACCATGGCTCCACGCCCTGGGCCTGCCCTATTTTGGGTTAGGAACAAGGTGCCGAAGGGGGTGCCAATCAAGTTTTTTGATGTTTATGATGTGTATGAGCATAATCAGGTCTTCAATCAATCCAAGGGGTACAAACACTAAGGTGAAGACCCAAATGCGGTCGAAATTACAAAGGGTGCAATTTTAGGACACTACAGAATTATCTCCAAGGAAATCTGCTGCTTGAATTGAAAAAGAATAACCAAGCAAGGAATTATCCAAGGAAATCCATAATAAATGGTGTAAAAGGATAACCAAGGAAAGCATTGTTTCTAATGAAATTCATAATATACTACACAAGGAGGCCGCATATATGCCCCCCTCCTTAAGATGAAATCGTAGAGCTATAGTGACATCTTAAGGAAAAGAAGAACAAGGACACACACCTTCAATCATGAAGGAGATATCATTAAACAATAATGAACATGTGAACCTATCCAATGAGGCATAACTCTTATGAGATAAGTAGGAGATAATTGTGATATAACTTGCAACAAGTGTAAAGGGGATCCTTTTGAGGAATATACAAGAAGGAGGAAGAGGTCTTTGCTCAAACAAATCTACCTATAAGAGGAGATCTTGAACAAAAATAAAATCATTGACGAAAACAAATGAATGAAGAAAATAATTCACAGCTCCCCCCTATCGGTTGGAAGGGATTCTTGATGAAGGATAATAGACTTTTGGCCCCAAGTGAGGGATTTGTTAAAATTAGGCATGCATCGTCAATTGAGGAAGAGGTTGTACCCAAGGATACCCACCTCTTGCATAAGAGAGAATTTTTGAGTAAACAATGAATTCCAAATAAGAAATGATATCATATCCTAAGAAAATACTACCCAACTAAGGAAAAAGTGTATCCTTGGAGAGAATAAGATATAGAACATAGAAACCTTCCCCCCAAGCATAGGGACAAAGAGAAGGATTACACACATTCTAAGGAGATATTAGACATAAAAGTTGTACCGTTTCAAGCAAAGAATATGTCCTAGCAAAAGAACACACATGTACTCACATGAAGGATAATTCAATGAAAGAAGGTAAATCATGTTATGAAAGATGCAAATCAACAAAGAAAAAGTGAATCCATTGAAATAAGGAAGTAATAGAATCCCTACGCCCCAAGCATGAAGAACAGGGAAAATAAGAAATTACCCACATTCACAAAGTGTAGATAATTCATAAGAAGAGGCACCAATGAAAAACATTAACAAGTCCAACCAAGAGACATATATGTAATCACATGGAGGATCACTATATGTAAGAAATGACATCAAGTTAAACAAAATACCACTCAAAGGAAGAGGCAATCCTAGAAAAAGAGAGAAAATTGAAAGGAAGGAAGACTATTATGTTGTTATTAAAATATTATTAGGATTGAAATGTATTACTATAATTGACAAAGAACCTCAAATATAGGTAAACTCAACATCATAGGGTGAATGAAGTACTAAGGCACTACATGTACACCAAGAAAAAGTGCAATATCAGTTGTAAGCATAATACGAGCCCTATCATATTGGTCTTGAATAAATTATTTAAAAGCTTAAAATTTACAAGAGAATTAGAGTAACTATGATAAAAGAGACAATAAACATCACCATCTTTGTTCTTATAGTTATTGACATATCTTGTGAAAGAAAAAGTAGCATTTTTGTCATACTTCAACGTCCAAAATATTTTTGTAGATAATTGTTCACCATTCTCAACATGGATAGGTCTTGTCTCTTTGGATATAGGGAAAGATACAGTAGTGGAAGGACAAGATTTGGTTTCTTGTAGTAAAAGGATTGGTAAGGGAGGAGGATAAGTTTTTGATGAATAAGCATACTTAGATGGATGATAGTTTCTATGTCTTGCAAAGTAATCCTTAAGCATTTGAACCTTATGAAGATCATCCATAATAATTCCTGAATTGGTATATCCTAAACCTTATCTAGTAGATTGTAAGATAAAATATATATAGATCTTCATTCCTTATTCATGTTTTCCAAGTCCTTGCCCTTTATAGCCTTGTTTTCAAATATATCATATCCAACCTCATAAGATGCTTTTAATTTCAAATAATAAGGCCAGTCATCATGAATTTCTTTAAAATATGGTGTGTAAGGATAATGCAAAGGGTCAAAGGTATGATTCGATGAAGAAGAAATATTCTTTGTAGGAAGATTTTTCTTTCTATCATCATCAGTCATGTCTTCTTTGGTATATTTTAAGGAGGGTAATCTAAATATTCATCTTTGATTAATGCTATGTTAGGAGATAGATCATGAATAAAGTCCATAACATTATCTTGTTTGAGAATATTTTGATAATGAACATAAGATGTAGGAGAATAAGGAGGTTCTAGAGGGATTGGTATGCCAATATTTTAATCTTACCCCCCCTTGCACTAGAGTATGTATATGATAAAAATATGGTGGCATGTTCCTCTTTCCTTGTTCTCATGGATAACCTAGGAGAGGAACAAGTGTTAGTATTTTTAATTTTATCTCTAGGATCATCATTTTCAACAAAAGGTTTTACATGATCTACATATGCTATGCATTTTATTAAGAATGCCATCATAAAACAACATGTAACATGGATAAAAGCTTTGAGAAATAATTTGTAAGTAGGAAATATCTTTGAAATTTTAATGATGTCATATGCAAGGATACTATGAATGAAAAGAAGTATTGTGAAGTGAAAAAAATAATTAACCAACCCATGATTTTGATCAATTGAACTAAGAAGAAATGTAATCATATGTGAAATAGAAAACCAATTGGATTTAGTGAATTCCCTTATGAAAAATCCTAAATCAGATGTGAAAAGGAGAATCAAAATTAATGCAATGTAAGAAGTGTAGGGTTCACCAACATGTAATGTAGAGAAATAGGGTTAACTAGAAAACTAGGAAACTTGGTCCTGTTTCTTCTCTGATTAAGAGGGAGAATGATCCACTTTTCCCAAGATGTTCTTAATTACAAAGTGAATTCAATGGTCCCTCATGGGGGTACTTGAAAATTACTCTACATATTAGGAAGAAGAATGCAAGGTGAGGTGAGAAGATGACATTTTTTGTGTGTGTAAGGTTGTGATAGGCTGAGAACCTGATTCTAGAAGAGAATATAGTAAATCAAACCAAAACCTAATAATAGTCTAGATTTGATGCAAAAATACAAAGACTGGGGTGCCCTTGGCTACCTACTCTCAAGAGTAGAGCGATGTGGGTGACCTACTCTTGAAACTTTCTACTCTAACAAATTATAGGCTATATATCTTCACTTGATTATCATGTACTCATCTTTGTAGATGCACCACCAATTCACGAACAACAAAAATGAGGAAAAATATTGGGTAGAAAGGGTTTTTTCTAAGTCGAACTCCTGTTTTGGAATCAACCTTGAAATTGAATTGAATTGAATATGAAAGGAAAGTGTGTTGGTATATATCAGAGGCTAGACATCAAAATAGAAGTGTCTTGTACCTTGATGATGCAGATTCATTTTTTGAAGATGATCACAAATATTTATGCAATAGAATGACCCCACACAAAAGACCTAAAAGGACATCACAAAAGACATACTTGCATGAAGGTTGTTGAAGGTTGCAACAAGGAAGAATATGGTGGGATGAAATGCCTTCAATGTTGAATACTTGAATTCTTGAATGCCTTATCCTTTGTTTATTCATGTTACCCAAATTAAGGGAGGATACCTTTATTATGTACCTCTCCCAATCATTTTGGGGTGAAAAACTCAGAGCAAGCTCATGCAGGAAGATATTTCCCACTCAACCTAGCCAGCCATGCCATGGTTTGAATTTGGGGCCAAACATCTAGGCCACCCCACTCTAAGATCATGCAGGAAGATATTTCCCACTCAACCTAGCCAACCATGCCATGGTTTGAATTTGGGGCCAAACATCTAGGCCACCCCACTCCCTAGAGTGGGGTGCTCTTCTCTCTTCAATGTGGCCTCAAATTGGGAACTAAGGTCCAAAATTAGAAAGAGAAGCCGAAACAACATATGGAATTGAGTTGCGATGAATGGGACTAAGGGTAGGAGGTCATACAAGTCAGAATAGGTCCTAGCTGAGCAATAAATTTCATAGGGATGCAATTTATGATGCTACAATTCTATTACATTAAATTCAAAATAAAATATTTACAATCATTTAAAAATAACTACAAAGTACTGGGCCAAATCTGAAATTCTTCTATTTTTTCTTGTTCTTCTTCCTAGTGTGTCATACACTCATTTCTTCATTGTGCATCCTCTTCTTTATATTCTTAAAACCTTTTTATTCTTTCTCCCTTTTTTACTATCCTCTCCTTCTTCTCTCCTCTTTTTCTCTCTCTTTTCTTTCCTAGACTACTACAACATTCCCAAATTCCCTAATAAATGCTTGTTATTTAAATTTTTTGGATTAAAACTCCAACTTAGACTACTTCTTGATCATTCACCTTATTGTTGTTCATTTATGAGCCCATGGGTATATTTTTGGAGCTCAAAAATAAAATTAAAAATTAGATTTTAAAATACCAAGCAAGTTGAATGGTGGTGGTTGAGGTTAACAAAAAAAATAAAAATTGGCGTTAGTTATGATGCTCCTACATCAAACTACAGGGGTACAAAAATTTGTGATTCCCTACTCACTGAGATGAAATCCTTGATGTTCCAAGTGAAAATTGGTTGTTGTATAAATTATATTATTCTTGACACTTACAACTCTATTTTGTAGGTTCACAATCCTATTATTGTGGGTCAGCAACACCATTGCTACTATTGACTAAATTAGATACAATTTTGTAAGATTTACCCATGTAGCATTCTGTAATGGTCTATTCTTACATTTTACTAAATATTCACTATATACTTTTGCCTCTTTCTTCCTAACCACTCTAGAATCCAAAATACTTGTAATCTCTTCTTTTTCTCTCTCTGGTAGTTGTCGCATCCATTACATCAGTGATTTGATCTCATCTTTTTCTTGCTACTATAATGTATCTCCCTTTTAAAATTTGAGAGATCTCTAGACTTGTAGGTAGCTCCTCCTCACAAGAATTTGTGGAAAAGTTCTTGATGATTTTAAATGGTCCCATCTTCTTTCACTTGAGCTTGTTATAGGTATGGCTTGGAAATATTTCCTTTCATAGATGTGCCGATTCCATGTCTCCAACTTCAAAATTATTTTTTCTTATTTTTAACTTCTACCCTCTCGTTATACTATTGGTTACTCCAATTAATTGGTTTTCTTACTTATTGGTATAAATATTACACATGTCTAGGAAAATATTATCCTTTAGCACTTCCCTTATATCCTCTAGTATTTGCAAGATCCCTTAGCTCTAAAATATCCCTAGGATTATAACCATAAATTATTTGCAATGGAGCCTTACCTATACTCTTGTTAACTAAATAAATGTTTGCAAATTTAGCTTGAGGCAAAATCAAATCTCATTGCTTAGTATTTCCACCAACAAACCATCTTAGCGAATTTCCTAATATGATTAAAAACTTCAATTTTCACTTCTATTTGGGGATGATATGTAGAACTGCAGTTTAAATTATTACTTAACTTCTTCCAAATTTTCCTCCAAAAATTATCTAGAAACTTAGTATCACGATCTAAAACTAACTTTTTGGTAAGTCGTGCATCTAATAATCTCCATAAAGAACAGATTTTTAATATGTGTAGAAGTTTTAACTTCTTACAAGTTATAAATTGATCCATTTTTTAGAATCTATCAACAATCACAAAATAGAATCCCATGCACAAAATACATGCTTACATTATCTCATGTTCTTTTTGGTATGCATATTGGTTGATAAAATCTCATATTTTGACTCCTTCCCTTGGCATATTAACAAACTTCACATCCTTGCATAAATTTTCTTATGTATACCTTCATCATTTCACAATAATATCTCTCACTAATCTTTGAAATAGGTTTATCAACTCATAAATGTCCAACTAAACAACTATAATATTAATTTTTATTAAATTTGGCCTCATTAGTCCTTAAGGTATGCATATATGTTGTCATTTAAATATTAATCCATCTTGTATGAATTATATCATCCATGGTGTCCTATCCACACTAGCAGGTTGTGCACCCATTCTCCATGCATTCCTAAAGTCCAAATCATCCTTGTATAACTCCTTCATAGCATCAAATCTAACTATTTTGGCCCTCATTTTAGTTGAGAGTGTTTCTCTTCTACTTAATCAATTCTCTACTTTGTTTTAAATTCCACTTTGATTCTTGAGAATAAAAGTATACCCTTGTAGGAATTCAACCCACTTCATATAGCATTGAATATGTTTAGTTTTATTGTTAATAAATTAGAAAGTATGGTGATCAACATAAAGAATAAATTCCTTGCATAGTAAATAATGTTGCCACTTCTTTAAGGCTTGTAGTATGAAATAAAATAATTTGTCATACAAAAGATATCTCTTCTTGGCATCATTATTTTTTTCACTAAAATATGCAATAGCTCCCTTCTCTTGGTTGTGAACCACTCCTATGGTTTTCCCACTTGACTCACAATCTACTTGAAATAGTTTTGTAAAATCTGGTAATACAAATGCTGGTTCTTCGGTGACCTTATTCAATAGATCAAAACTCTTATTTTTTGTTGTCCACAAAAAAATATTTCTATGTCCCCTTATGGTTTCAATTATGGGTGCAAATATACCACTTAAATTTTGATTAAATCTTCAATAGGACCTTGATAAACCATGGAAACTTCAAACTCCATGCACACTCCTAGGTGTAGACCAACTTATTATGGTCGGTACCTTTTCTAGATCCATTTGTAGACCTTTTGGTGAGATAACATAACCCAAATAAACTAGTTTCTTATTCATAAAAGTACACTTCTCTAAATTTAATAATAACTTTTCCTCATTGATCCTTTGTAGGACCTTCCTAATATGAAAAAAATATTTTTTCTGCCACTTCTAAAAATTTGAATATCATATAGATAAACAATCACTAATTTTCCTAAAAATAGCTTCAACACTTCATTTGTCAACCACGCAAAGTGGTGTAGGAGCACCCTAGGGACCTAGGTTTGGCCAAAAGGGTCAAAATTTGAGATTTTTGTTTGTTTTGTGTTTTCTTATGTAAATAAGGCCATTTGAGGCCATTGTGATATATTTAAACCTAATTGGGAATGTTTGGGGTCTATATGGCATAAAATGTAAAAGTTGTAAAATGTTGTCATTATTGTCATGACAACTTTTGCAACTTTGAAGCAACTTTTTAAAATATGGTTGGAAAGTTAGTTCTAGGTGGTTTGAGGTTGTAACCCACTTGGATGGGCTTAAACAAGCCTTTGGAATTCCATCCAAAGGGATTCTTATGGATTTTTTAAAAGTTTTGCTAAATGAATTTGGAGATTTTTGTGCATACAAACGTTGTAGGTTGTCTTTCACTTTTGTTTTCATTCAAATCTTTCATATATGAATCTGAAGTCCACTGGGAATGAAAGAAAATGATTCTACTTTATTTTACCTTTTATCTCATCAAAATACATTTAAATTTGACTGAGTTATAATTATTTTTCTAAAAATTGTTATAAACCCTACTAAGGGTATCCAATCACAAAAAAAAAAATGTAAATCTCTTCTTCCTATCGGTGACAGATCACCCCAAAGGGTGGGAAGGTGCAATTTGATGTTTTCTTTCATTTTTATTGGTTGTAGGACTCCAAATAGAAGATGGCATGTGCTTGGGTATGAAGATATTCCGATATCCTCATGTACCAAACAATATAAGGTAGTGAAGTGAAGAATTTTTTATGGACCAGGTGAATGGTTTGTACAGGTGATTGGTGGTTGAGTGAGGTTTGTGGGGGACCATATAAAACCTTCGCAAATGGTTGGAAGGTATAGCAATAAGAACCAATTCACTTAGGGATGACTACCCTAGACACCTTGACTATCACTGTCATAATGTGCACTCATATTCATGTTGCAATCAGAGTTGTAAAAGTAACCACTCTTTGTTGAAGGGCCTACAAGTAGTGTGCAAGGGTCCTGGGGACTTATTCCCTTTAGAGTTTTAAGTTTAAAACAAATTTTTTGGTCTTTGTTTGTGACTGTCCTTTAAGATAGCATTTGTCATTTTGTTTATAACTCAATGAACATTCAATCTTTGGAATGTTATATTGAGAGTGTGTTGAGTTCTCCTTAAGGCACTGATGCAGGAGCATTCCCGATTCACATCAATCTTGCATCAACCAAAAAAAAAACATTTTTCTTGTTTGTTTTGTATTTTGTTTTTTGTTTTAGTTTTTATTTCTATGTGTCTCAGTTTTGGCTCACCAGTTCCTATGGAGTTGGATTATACTTGAAGGCTTGATCATCCTTCTTGCTTCTAAACTACATCACATTTGGAGCACTCTCCAACAAGTCCTTGGTAGTTTCTTGTTATCGGTTGTTCCATTGTTACCAGTTGCTTGAGACCTATTATGATGATCTATCGGAACCCATTCCAAAGCTTGCAGAGCCTTGGGTGTTGATCTCGATGTTGCTTGGCATGTGGCCAACCTTCTATGTTTCATCCTTTGGATTTTCTGGAGGAATCTCTTGGCAGAGGCCAACCTTATTCATTTTGTATATTAGGTCTATTTCTTCAGGTTTGGATCCTTTTGGGCTGATAGGATCCTTTCTATCGATATATATTTATTTATAATCATGATTTAGAATGGAATCGATTAAGAAATTAGGAAGTATCAGATAGATAGATTGTGCCTAGAAGATAGTTCTTTTATTTCAAGTTCGTGGTGTGACCTATTCTACTAGGCTTGTGTGTCAGTATGTTGTAACCCAAAGGTTACCGGTTGGATGTAATTAACTTTCATGCAATAAAAATATCTGTTATGCATTGCCTCCATAATATATGTATGTTTCCATTGTGTTTACTCTTGTTGACCAGTTTGGACTGATCTCCTCGAGGTCCCTCCTCACCAGTGACTACTTCAGACACTTAGGTGAGAATTGTGAATAACTCCACACCTTCATCATGCCCAAGAACCTTCACTTTTTGTTGTTGCCCCATTTCCAAGGGTTGGAAGACTCCTAATTGTTAGTCTTAATAGTGCAGTCCTAAGTTTGTGAAAATTGATATTGTAAGACCACCAAGTGTAAATGTCACATGGATCTATAAACCATGACAATAAGCTCGTGTAAATTCTCCCCTTTGCCTAATCCACATGAGTAAGAAACCTGAGCCTTATGTAATGACTCATGGTGGAAAACTAAGAACATGTCCAACTGAGTTGCATAAAGGATTTTGTTGGAGAAACCCATATGTTGAGTTTTCCACTGTGAGTTTAAGGCCTTCCTCTGGATCAATTGGTATCAAAGAATAGGTATTAGATCTTTTAAGGGAGATTGGTTGGAGTTTGCATAGAGGTGAGTTCTATTTATGGGACTTTTAACACACCTAAAAACCAAGTTTCATGAGGCAAAGCTTCTCTTGAAACAGGATAAGAAACTTAGAAATTCCTAGCCTCCTAAGGTCTCTTTAGTTGGATCACAACCGTGCATGGAAAATCAACATTTACCTAATCTATTGCAATCAAGGGGTCTTCTAGTATGGACAAAACATATGAATTCCTTTTATTGAATTTTCAATTTCACTTAATATTAATAAATGTCAAAATATAGATTAGGGTAACAAGAAATAATAAAATCAATACATACAACTGAGTGAATTATGAAACTAATGCATCACAACAAAGTATTATCAATAACATCCAAAACGACAACCAAGTATCTTACCAATAATCATGCAAATCTAATCAACTAACATACAAACAGAACTAGATATTAAAGGTCATAAAACTGCATCATCACTTCATTGTCATATACCATTTACATGCACAATATGATTCTTGTAATGACAAAACTGAAATATTAAATTGCTGATTGAAATGAGAGAAGGTAGCATACTATGAGAGATGACGATCATGAAGAAACATTTGTGGATCATGCAATCCACATGTTGCTTTGATTAATTTGAAGAATAAATAAGAATGTTTCAATAGTAACAAAATAACTACAAAGTTAAATAAAAAGTTAAATTTCCTAATTACTGGCATTCAATCATCAATTCTTGAACCCTCAAAATGGCTCGATCCCTTACATTTTGAAGTATATCAATCCTTATAACCCAAGTGTAAATCATGAACATAACACAATTATGAAATGGGTGAGGTCACAGTTGACATGCAAGTCACTGTTGAACCCGAGTCAACTAATGCTACTTAAAGGAGAATGAAGAGTCCTCTTTCAGTTTGGTTGCACATTGGAGTCATGTTGTATGATATTACTTTCAAGAACTAGCAAGTGCATGACATGTGTTCCTTGAGTTGCTACCAAAATTGCGGTTAGCACTGGAGTTGAGTTCTCCTTCCCTACACTGATTGGAATAGACTGCAAGTTCAATCTTGAGTCTTATGCATGGATCTCTTATAGTTGCAGTAGTTTCCAAGGTAGGAGTCTACCATAGTAGCTAGCAGGTAGACACATATTCAATTCAAAACTTTAAAACCCTTAGTGCATCCTTTATGTTTTCCAACCTATCAACTATCTCATACATCATTGGTTCAGCTTGTAGACATTGCAAAACCAAATATATGTACATGTTCATGGTTTCAATGTTGAACTTAGTTGTGGGTAAGATGTGGTAAGCCACATAGGCATCCCATTGACTGAGAATAGTCTCTTGGTGGAGTGCCCCATCCTGCATTAGATTGAAATCGTATTTACCTAGCCACTTCATCACAAACTGTCAATATTTTTCCAACAAGCTAAAGAGAGAAGGGTATTCTTTGAGTATCAATACATGATTGTAAGTTGTTGATGTTTTCTCCTCTGAATAAATATTCCTTAGCTATTACATCTTCCCCCAGCCCCTTGACCCTCTTCAATGTTTTGGCCTACTTTGAAAACCTATCAAGCTGTTGTTCCCATTATGTCGAATAGAAGATATGGACCTTCTCACTAAGGTGGGCCTCTTCATATATCTCCATATTGTCTTGCAAAAACATCCTCACCTTTCTCATTTGATCTTGTTCACATTTTTAAATTGTGGTTGCCACCTTTTGCAATTCATATAATGCTTTAACGTCTTCCTGTGGAAGGCCTGAGGTAGAAGGCAAAGTATCACCAGCCATTGAATCTAGTGGCTTTGACATCTCAATAAGCAACTGCTTGTACTAATCTAATTAGGATTTAACCTCATGCTTGGAATTATATTCTTTTTCAATTCGTGTCTTTATAGAGGAGATAGATGCATCTAGGGAAGCTATTTCTCCCCATTTGGTCTTCTTACAAATATTTACTTGTGATATTTAGTATTTTTTGGATGTCAGTTGTTCTCCTTCCATTTTTGGCATTGGGCCAACTATGCTAGCAATCACATCTCTCAAATCACTCGTTGAAAGGTGGTGGAGAGTTTTAAATATTTTGATTCTCTGCAAAGACTCAATGATTGCATCCTACAAGGTGATGCTTGGGAGAATGATTTTCCCCTTCTTTTGGAAGTTGAATTTTAACCACTGTGGGATGCTATCATCCTTTTGTCTGCCTTGGATGGTGATTTTAGTAGTTACCATATGAGATTCTATTTTTCGTTACTGCTCTTCATCTTCTATTTGTTCTCCATTTACGTGCTCCTAATGTGGAGGTTGTTGCTCAAGATCTTTATGCTATGGTAAGGGTTGTGAGATTTGTTGAGCAAGGTTTTCTTGAAGTACCTATTCATAAATTCATGTTGTTGTTTCTTAGAAAACTCCCCTAACTTTTCACCAACCTCTTGCTCAAAATTTTCTTTGTCAGTTTCCCCCTATCATTCCTGCTTGTCTCCTTCTAATTTCTTAAGGAGTACTTCCTGATCTCGAGGAGTAAGCACCATCCACTCGTTCTATTAATCAACTTGCATTGTTTCTATTTGAGCTTCATAAATTTGTGTTTGGGGCAGTTCTACTACTTGACCCTTAGGTTTTTCAACCATGTTTTCAGTAGTTTTCTCATCCTCAGGAGTGGAGGACTTCTGCCTTTTTATGAGACTACTCAATGTAGACCTGATTGTCAACTATTATGTCAATGATCACTTCACCCACCTCTGCATGCTTACCACCTGGTTTCCATCAGTCAGCTTGTCAACATCCACCTATGCTCAGACTACAAATTCGGTCTGACATCATTCACCGACCAAGACTTACTATCGGTTCAACCCACCTTTCTTGTATAACCTAACTTCATTGGTGGACCTTCATACCTGCTGACCTCTTCTCTTCTGGTGGATCAACTTGGCCTTCCATCAAACATGCTAGTCCATCCACTGAATCCATTTACAAATTGTATTATACTTCCCTTTTTCTATCGGTGATCACATCCCTCAGTTCTTCTTTACTTGCTTGCTAGTGGTCTTGCTTTAACAATAGATGCTACACTTCATGTGTACCAGTAACATACTTTTTCTATCTACTTACACACTCCATCCTTCATACCGGTTGATATCATTACTTACTTCACCCATACCAGTCACCACTACCTACTCACTGGTGACTATTCCATACCAGTTGACATCAATGACAACATAATGCCAACACTATCTCAGTCGGAATTATGTTGATCACTTGTCTAAAGTGCAAACATGTTTACTTAGATATTATGTTACTTTGTAACCTTCATGATTAGTTTAGTATTAATAGACTCTTTGAAGGGGTGTGACCCTTCTCTTTTCTACAAATCTTATATGTAAATCATTTTCAAAAGAGGAATCAATACAAGATAATATTTTTACACTACAAGTTTAACTTTCACTGTATGATCTAGGTTGTTCAATTCATTTCTGCTAAAGTAGATATTTTATACTAGATATTAGTTCCCTTGTGATTATTACTTCAAGTAAGTGATTGTTGTCTTAAATTTCCTTATGAATAAACTATTTATTGTTATAACATTTTGACAAGCAAGATCCATTTTGAATGTTGAAAATTAACATCATGAATTAATTATGTAACCATATAAGTCAAATATAATTCTATCAAGAAATCAATATCAAATAGCTAATATAATCACATAACTTATACATTTCAATGTCATTGATCTTCTTCTTCATCCAACTCTTTGTCTGTATCATCCAATCCAGATTCAACATTGTAAAGACTGGTCATACCATCATCATCATGATTGATGTTAGTTTCGATAATGTCATCATCCACACAGATATCATCTTCGTGAACATTAACTCCTACATCATCATGATCTAGTTCTTGTTCTTTGACATCTTCATGGGGCACATCATCAGTTAAATTTTGATCCTGATCATCATCTACATCATCTTCTAGTTCTTTGGTATCTTGTTCTTCCATTACATTATACTTTACTAGTCTTCCTCTTGGATCATGTCTAACAACAAATGACCAACCCGATTTACCTGGAACCTTAGAGTAAAATACCTGCTCACATTGGCTTGGAAGAACATAGGGCTCATTTCCAGTTTGCTCAATCGACCTTGTATCAACCATGGTAAATACATTATCATGTTCAATAAAAGTTCTCTCGGGATCATTTTCATTCAATTGTAGCTTGTACCATTGGACGACGAACAAAACTAATTTGAAGGACATAAAGTCACACTCAAGTATATCATCCAAAATCTCATAGTATTGATTTTATAAGACTTTTGCATGTATGTCGCTTCTAGATGAAACATTAGTCACCTTAAAGACTATAGTTATCCCAGAATCACAAGTATTCTTCATGACATCCAACTTTTTGATTCGAAATTTATGACCATTGCACCACATAGCCTTGTGGTGTTTCACCTGCAATATGTCAAACATGTAAAAATTATTGCATCAACAATTCATAAACATATTTTTTCTTGAATATAATTAAATAATATGGGTGATTAATATGTTTATATGTACCTATTTATCTCTTAAACCATATGCTAAATCAATTTTCCTTGGTGTAACATTGGAATCTCCTTTACAATGAGCTTCTTTAACAAATGAAGCCACACCTTCCCATGTTAATGCACGACCAAATTGTTGACATCATTCAATCCATACCACCATCCAATCAAGATTGTTTGTGTATACACCTGAAAATTGTTCAAAGATAATTAATTAAATAAGCAATTATTTAATTAATTCCCCTCCCTAATTTAATTGAATTCATTAGCAATTTGATTAAATTCTCCCTTTCATCTACTTATTAATAAATCTAAGGATTTATTTAATAGGTTCATTTCAATAGTCCTCTTTGATTAATTAATTCAAATTAATTAATCCTCCCTCCATTTAAATTCATTTTTTATAATCTCCTAATTAAATAAAATAAATCAATTTATGAGTTGTTGAAAATTAATTAGTCTTTTCCTATTATTTGAATTTTTAAATTCAAATTACCCACATGCCTCCTAACTTCTAACCACCTAACCTAACCATCCCTCTAACTTAACCCATTCCACCTAACCTTGGGTTTGCCTAACCCTATCCTATCTTGCACATCCTAACCTCCTTATTCTAACCTCTTATGGTGTGGATATTCTTCCCTTAAGAAACATGGCACTTTGTCCACATGTCTCCTCCCTTGGACACTTGCCCTCTCATGAGCAAGGCTCCTTGACACTTGTCACAAGAAATATGACAAGTGTCCCTCCCTCCAACCTTTTCTCCAACCTCCTCCAATTTCACCCTCGATATCTTCAGACTCAATCTTGACCATTGATTCCTGCCACCTCATCCCTGGCCTTGTAAATCCTATAAATATCTCCCATTTTGAAGCACAAAGGATCCCATCTCATTATCAATTTAGGCATTGTTACTATAGGCATATCATTTGGGCATTGTTGTTGTAGGAAATTGCATTAGCTTATTTTGATCATTTTCTAGCTTATTTTGATCATTTTCTAGCATAATTGTTGAATCATGTAGCTTAATCAATCCCTTTTCTAGCTTAATCATGCATATCATTATCTTAATTAGTCGAAACAGAAAATCAGACATCTAAAAAAAAGGAAAATAGAAGCAAAACATCAAACTTCATTCATAAAAAATCTCTCCAAACAAAGTTTTTGTCTCTATTCTGTCCTCTGTTGTATGAAGCATCTAGTTTATCATCCGGTCCAAAGAGAATTGTCATATGAGTCAGTTTAGAAGAGAATTTTATGTCATCTTTCATCATCTGGTCCAATGGGAATTGTCGTACGAGTCATGTTAGAAAAGAATTTTGTGCCATCTTTTATCGTCTGGTTCTGTGAGAAAGCTCATACGAGTTTATGTCGTCTGTCGTGTGAGATTTTTGGTTTGTCGTATGAGCCTATCTAAATTGTCATCTTGGGCTATATAAACTATCATAAAAATTTATGTCTTTGTCTGTCCATAACTGTCTTCTTGCATGTCTTTTTCAGATCTGTCATATTTGCTTGGTCAATTTACAGTGAGCATAAACAGCTCTTATTAGTCATTTTGTGCTTACATTTTTTCCTTGGTTTGCTTGGTCAAGTTATCATTTATCAAATTGGACTCTAGAAATAGACACCTCAAGATTTTCAAGTATTCATCTTCAACAAGTTCAAGATCTAAACATCTCAAAGTGCATTATCACCCTCTTGTATAAACCGATCACTCAAAACATAGTTTCTCATCGGGATCTATCATCCTCTATCACAAAAATACAATGTTTGGTTAGGATAACCTTGTCCCACATCATAGGATATATCATTCCTATTGGACTTGGTTTTTTATCAAAATCATCATCATTTCACTCCAAAACCGAAGATCAAAAAACTTGCAAACTTTTTAAAAACTTGAATCATCTTTTCGTGTTATATCACTCTATTTCCTTTACATTGACAGTTGATCACTTATCAAAACAATTTTTGGACAATCGAATCCTAGCAAAATATCTAACACGCATGTATGCCCGTTTTAACCAGCGCTCAGAGATGAAAGATTGCAGAAATAGAAATAAAAACATTTGAAATAATTGAAGATTATAGGAACATGGAACACAAAGATGAAATACAAGTTGAAGAGGAAATAACAAAACAACATGTTAGAGACATCAAAAAAGATCCTCAATTTGATAAATTTATGGAGAAAGTATTGGAGGGAGACAAAGAAAAATATTTCCTAATGTTAGCAAAATTTGGTGCTACACTCCCCCAAGATTTTGATGTGATCAAATTGATACAAAAGAGAAGTGACCTTCCCCTTAATAACGAACAATATGAGGATATTTTTGGTCTCAAAATTAATGACACGTTAACTCCTACTAACACCAAAACCAATGAGGAAAATTACATTCTCAAAAGGGATGACGTAGAAATTCTAAATAATGTTCAATCCAATGAGGATACAAGAAAGGGTAAAGATGATACAAGAAGAGATCAAGATACTCCTAGAATGCAAAATCATGGTTATACAAGAAAAAATCATGTTGATAATCCTATCATAACTCTCACACAACAAATGTAAACACTACAAACATAAATTCAATATATGCAGAGAGGAAATGTTAGAAGATACTCACTTCAAAAAATATGTCCTTATCCATTCGACAAAAATCTAAACATGATACCATTTCCTATTGGTTGTGAAAATCCTAGATATGAAAAATATGATGGAAGCACTAACCCCCAAGATCATATATGAGAGTTTTTCACAATGAGTATGGAGTTTGCAAATGAGGATACCTACTTGATGAGATTATTTTCGAAAAGCTTAACTGGACTAGCTATGGAATGGTTCTCCAAACTTCTACCTAGAATCAGATCATTCTCAGAATTGGTGGATAAGTTTGTTTCACAATACTCTTACAACATACAACATGAAGTAACAATGCTAGACCTTTGTAATGCCAGACAAAAGAGTGGAGAACCTTTCATGACATTTTTACAGAGATGGAGATGGTTCGCTTCATGATATCCACGTACAGTGCCAGATTAGGAAAAATGGACATATTCATCGACAACCTAAATGATCAAATGAGTTATCATCTAAAAATGCAAGGACATAAAAGTTTTGGAAATATGATTGATAATGGAATAAGAATGGAAGAAGCCATGATAAAGAAGGGTGAGTTAAAAATATGCAAAGAAGGAGTTCACCCTGCTAATAACACTAACAACAACAACAACAACAACAATGATAAGCCAAAGTTTTGGAATAGAAATTGTAATGCCGTCAACAATGGGATAGTGGATAACAACAATGTGAAACCAAAACAACTAGTTTTTTATTTATCCAATCACTCAGTAGCGGCTCAGCAAAACAACAATCACCAAAAAACAACTATCAAAAATTTCTTTCGAAGGCAATTTACAAACATTGGTGAACCCCTTAGGTCAGCACTAAAGATAGTTCTCACAAAAAAATTGATTACGAACTAAGGAAGGAACTATGAACCTCAAGTAAAACCCCCTTGGTGGAATGATAACCATTATTGTGATTTCCATCTAACCATTATTGTGATTTCCATCAAAACAAGGGACGTCACATAGATAATTGTCAGCGGTTGAAACATGTCATCGAAGATTTGATTGATAATGAAGTAATAACTATGGATGGACATACAACAAACAAATATCATACAACTTTTAAAAATCCACTTCCAAACTATGAGAAGGGTGAATAATCAAGAATAAATAATGGTAAGGGTAAAGAGAAGGTAAACTACACTCATACATATGATAATGTGGTAAATGTGATTGTAGTTAAAGAAAATAAAAATCAAGAACCTGCTCATGCTATCACAAGAAGAAAAGATAAATTTGTTTTGTTCGGGCCCTACCACTAACATGTCATCCACTAAAAACCAATATAATCTAGTGGAGCGATTGCAGAAAACGCCCGCACAAATATCCATCTTAGAACTTTTAAAGCTTTCACCTGCACACAAAGAAATCCTTGAACGAGCATTAGTAGATACAAGAGTGTCTAAAGATCTGGATATAGATCAATTCCAAACCATGGTGAGACACCTCACAACCCCTCACTGCTTATCATTCACCGAAGAAGACGACATGTCCTTGCAACATCACCATAATGCTCCCTTGCATATCTAAGTCATCATTCATAAGACGTGAGTTAAACATGTCCTAATAGATGGAGTAGTTGGCTTAAACATTTTCTCTTTGAGTTTAGTCCATGCTCTAGGTTATTTAGAAGATGCACTTGATTACCGAAAAGAGATCACCATCAAAGCTTATAATGAAGAAGAGTGTTCCTCTAAAGGAATTATGATGTTACCCATCAGAGTGGGACCTTTACAGAAAGAAATAGAATGCCAAGTTCTAGACTTGGACTGATCATACAAATACTCTCGGGAAGACCCCAGATACATGACATACAAGCTCTTCCATCCACATATCATCAGTGCCTAAAGTTTCCCTACAATGGGTAGGAAATCATGATCTCAACAGATTCAAATCCATTTTAGTATTGTAGTAATCTCAAACCAGCTCAAGAGGTCATTGTTCCTCATAATAGGGAGACATCATCTTTGAACACAATCTAAAGAAAAATCATTTGCCTCAATTTTGCCAAGTATGGAAAAACAAATGCAGCTAAGAGATAGAGGGAATGGAGAATATTCAATATCACAATTACCACTCTCTCCTAAATCCTTTGGAAAACCATCAGACTCTAAACAACAACCAATTGTGAAACATCTTCTGATATTTGATGGAGCATTTGTTGGTGTTGGGACCTTATCAAAGGAAAGAAAAGACAAAAATGTACTACAGTGGCTATACAAGGATGAAGAAGTCCAAAAAAAGATCAACAATGTTTGCATACCTATAGAAAAGTATGGAAAAGGATTTAACATTCTTCTAAAAATGGGATACACTGGAACAAGTCCTGTAGGAAAAGAAAAGAAGGTATATCGGAACCTATCAAACCTTACACTCAGCAGGCTATAGACAAAGCAAGCTTAGGGTATGGACAAGTTACTCTACCATAAGACACATCTTTAAGACAACAACAAGAGGAATATGAAAACAGATAATAACAACTAGAAATTGAAAGAGAAGAAACATCAACTGAGCAACAAGCACAAGCAAACATGAAATGGGAAAAGAAGCAAGCTTCAAATCAACAAGAAAAACAAACTAAGAGCACCTCCCAAGTAGCCTTAAATCTCAATCAAAACAAGAACAAACCTGGTACTAATCAAGGAGAGCTCATAGCAAGGTTGAAAGAACTCAATGTCAGTCCAGAAGAAGTTGAATATGAAAAATGAAAAGATATAGCAAGAAAAATAGAAGAAACACATCAAAAGCTATATGAACAAATTTGTAGATTGCAGGGTGTAAGTGAGATAGATTTTGATGAAGAGGAATGGGATTCCTATTGTTGGGAAAAATGGTGTCTCAACCTTGCATTTATGTGAGGTTACTATTTATAGTAAGTTTTTATTTGAGCACGAAATGGTGCGAAACTCTCCCTGAAGCTTCTGGTTGGCTAGATAAGCATTCCGGTAAAGTTTCGTCGCAAGGTCACAGCTAGTTTTGAAGATATTAAAGTTTTCATCTTGGAGGGGTGCAATAAAATGTTTAAATTTAATTTTGGGGACTTTAGAGGCTCCGAAACGCCCTGAAAAGTTGCCGTAACCAGCGAAGCTGGTTACGAGGTGATAGAGCACTTCGCGAGCTTTCCGGCGCTTCAAACGGTTCGTCAATCGGACACCCGGTTCTCAAGTTATGGCCTCCGGAAGTTTGTACTCCTGAAATAGGAAAAATAATTTGTATCGAATACATAAATGAGCTGTAAAAGGGAGTGACACGTGTTGATGTGTGCTTTAACATGTCATAGAAAGGAGATAAGGTCGGCTACACCTTATTGGGTGGTTTTAGCCCATGGTTTTGTAATACCGTTTGACGGTTTCTTGTATTGTATCTCCTATTTATGAGGTGTGTGAGATAGAGGTTGTGTGTAAGAGTCTCATGGCTATTGAGTTGCCTCTGAATCTCTGATTAGTGCTACTCCTGCGAAGAGCTTGCTCTGCAAGTATTTTGTAATCTGTTTTTGATTGCTGAATAAAATATTGAGCTGCTTTTGGAGGGTGGGGTTTTTCTCTCGAAAGGGTTTTCCCCACGTAAATCATTGTGTTGTGGTATGATTGCTATTATATCTATTTCTATTTTCTGTAACTGTTGTAATGATCTGAAAAAGTTTTGCATTACCCTCCTCTCAAGGTTAGTGTAGGAAGTTGTTTCCGCTACTTAACTTCCTTACAAGTGGTATCAGAGCCTGATCACCTTTGGTTTCAATTGTGGGCAGTTGGGTTTTTTGAACTAATCCAGATTTGAGTGGGAGCTTGTGCAGAAGACACTTTTTGATCCTATTGCAGGAATATTCAGATGGCGAGTTCGTCAGGGAGAATAGAGGTGGAGAAATTTAATGGAAGTAATTTTGAGATGTGGAAGCTGAAGATGGAAGATCTGCTAATAGATCGAGATCTTTGGGATGCTGTTGATGCGAATGTCCAAAGGCCCTCAGATCCTACTGCGACAGCTCAGTATGATATTATGGACCGAAAAGCCAAGGGTCTAATCAGACTGTGCCTGGCAGACTCTGTTCTAATCAATGTCCATGAAGAGAACTCTGCAAAGAAGCTATGGACTAAGCTTGGTGAGATGTATCAAGTGAAATATTTATTAAATCAAATTTTCTTAAGAAAGAAATTGTATTCCTTGAAGATGGAAGAGGGTGGACGAATTGCAGACCACCTAGAAGCATTCAATATGATTGTGGCTCAATTAGTATCCGTCGGTGTTAAGATGGACGAGGAGGAGAAATGTCAGATCTTGCTTTGTTCTTTGCCTGATTCGTGGGATTCTCTTGTTATGGCTATCGGTAGTACTTCTGTTGTTTTGAAATCTGAAGATGTGGTGGGTGCCCTACTCGGTGAAGAGATGCGAAGGAAGGTATCCATCAGTTCAAAGGAAGCCCTAACCGTTCGTGGAAGACCTAAGGAGAAAGGCAAGAAGAATGAGAAGCACGGCAAGTCCAAATCCAAAGGGAGATCGAAATCTCCTGGAAAGTCCAAAGTCATTTGCTGGAATTGCGATAAACCGGGTCACATCCGTAAGGACTGCAAAGAAGAAAAGAAGAAGAAAAAGAAAAAGTTCGATTCTGATTCTGAGTCCGACAAGGAAGATGGCGATGCATTTATTGCGGCTTTGGCGACTCATACAGGTAATGATGCCTGGCTAATTGACTCAGGTGCATCTTTTCATATGACTTCGAATAGAGATTGGTTTTCTGAATATGAAGGATTTAATGGAGGTAAGGTGTACTTGGGTGATGATTCACATCTAGACATTGTTGGTCGAGGTAAGGTTAGAATCAGGTTTTCTGATGGTAGAATAAAAAGGATTAATGGTGTGCTGCATATCCCTGGATTAAAACGAAACCTGTTATCTGTGAGCAAACTGATAGATGCAGGTGTGCAGGTAGTCTTTTCTGAAGCAGGATGTAAGATGATTAAGGGTGCTATGGTAGTTGCTAGAGGTGTCAGGTTTGGCACTTTGTATAAGCTTGAAGCATACACTGTTGAGTGTAATAGCACTTATGTAAAGAGTAAATCTGCGGATACTTCACTGGAAGATTTGAAGGTTTCACCTTCAGCAGATGGAAATGGTTTTTGGGTACCTAAGGGTGCTCTTTCGTCTGAAGCAAAGTTACCTGCAGAAAAGACTATGTTATGGCACCAGAGGCTTGGCCACATTGGAGAAAAGGGTCTAAGGACCTTGAAAAATAAAAACCTTGTTGAAGGTTTGAATGACTGTAACCTTGACTTTGATTTCTGTGAGCATTGCATTTATGGAAAACAAAACCGCGTTCAGTTTTACTCGAGTTCTCATAAAACTTGTGGTGTTTTGGACCTTATCCATTCTGATGTGTTTGGTCCAGTAGATGTCTCTTCGATTGGAAAATCCACATATTATGTTTCATTTATTCATGATTTTAGTAGAAGGACATGGGTATATTTTCTAAAGAGTAAATCTGAAGTTTTTAGTCATTTTAAAGAATTTAAAGCAATGGTTGAGTTGCAGACTGGAAAGAAAATAAAATGTTTGAGAACTGATAATGGCGGTGAGTTTTGCTCTAATGATTTTGATAGATTCTGTAAAGACTGTGGAATTAACAGGCAGAAGACAACTCCGTATTCTCCACAGCAGAATGGAGTTGCAGAAAGAATGAACAGGACACTGATGGAGAAGGCTAGGAGTATGTTGAGTGGTGCTGGTCTCGAACAAAAGTTTTGGGCTGAAGCTGTTGCCACTGCTTGCTACCTGATTAACAGGTCTCCTACATCAGCTCTTGTTGATAAAACGCCTATGGAAGCATGGTCAGGTCACAAGCCTTCATTGAGACATCTTAGAGTTTTTGGTTGCGAGGCATATGCACATGTGCCAAAGGAGAAGCGAACAAAGTTGGAGAACAAGGCTGTGAAATGTATCTTCATCGGGTATAGTTATGGTGTGAAAGGATACAAGCTTTGGGACCCTGTTGCACAAAAGGTAATTCACAGTAGAAGTGTTATTTTTAGAGAAATTAAGTCTCCTTCTGTTACATTGCAGCCAGAACAGACTAAAAAAGAAGATGTGATTCAACTTCCTTCTACACCTGAAAGAGTTGAATCGAGACCCCTAGATAGGCAAGAATTTGAGGAGAGCTCATCTAGCTCTGAATCTTCAGAAGAGGAGGAAGAACCTCCAACTCAGCTTGTTCGAAGGTCTACAAGACATAGACAACCACCTGAAAGGTATTCACCTGATGATTGGAGATGTATTTTTGCTCTGAATACTAGTGTGGATGAACCGAAATCTGTAGAAGAGGCATTAGGTATGAATGATGCAGAATCCTGGAAGATTGCTATGGAGGAAGAAATGGCAGCTTTGAAAAAGAATGATACATGGGATCTTGTACCATTGCCTGAAGGACGAAAACCTGTTGGTTGTAAATGGGTGTTCAAGAAAAAGATTGGTTCAGATGGAAGCATTGAGAAGTATAAAGCAAGGTTGGTTGCAAAAGGCTACTCTCAGGTTGAGGGTGTTGATTACGGTGAGATATTTTCTCCTGTTGCAAAAATGACATCCATTAGATTTTTGCTTTCTATTGCTACTGCTTATGATTTAGAGGTTGAGCAAATGGATGTGAAAACTGCTTTCCTTCATGGTGATTTGGAGGAAGATATTTATATGACACAGCCGGAGCACTATGTGGTGAAAGGCAAAAGTAATTTGGTCTGTAAATTGAAGAAATCTTTGTATGGCCTCAAACAAAGTCCTAGGATGTGGTACCAGAAATTTGATACATATGTGTTGAGTTTGGGATTTGAACGTTCTAAATCAGATCACTGTGTTTATTATAAATCTTATGGTGATCATTTCTTATTCATTGCATTGTATGTTGATGATATGTTATTCATTGGCAAAGGGAAAGGTATGATTTCAGAACTGAAGTCTCAGCTCGCTGCTAAATTTGAAATGAAAGATCTTGGTGTAGCAAAGCACATTCTTGGGATGGAAATTAGAAGAGATAGGGTGAACAGAAAGCTATGGCTAGGCCAAAGTAAGTATGTGAATTCAGTGTTACAGAGGTTCAACATGCAGAATTGTAGACCATTGAGTGTTCCTTTTACAGTTGGAATGAAACTATCTGTTTCAGATTGTCCTACATCCCCATTGGAGATGGAAGACATGAGCAGAGTGCCTTACCAGAGTGCGGTTGGAAGCTTAATGTATGCTATGGTCTATACTAGACCAGACATTGCCCAAGCAGTGGGAGTACTTTCTAGATATATGTCTAATCCTGGTAGAGTTCATTGGGATGCAGTCAAAAGAGTCTTTAGATATTTGAAGGGTACTTCAGAGTATTCTTTGTGTTATCATGGTAATTCAGTTGGAGACATGACTTCCCTTGATATCCATGGTTATGTAGATTCAGATTGGGTAGGTGATATTGATAGCAGAAGATCCACCAGTGCTTATGTGTTTACTTTGTTTGGTGGTGCAATTAGTTGGATGAGTAAGCGACAGGCTGTGGTTGCTTTATCCACTACTGAAGCAGAGTATATGGCAGCTACTCATGCTTGTAAAGAGGCCATTTGGCTTAAGAGACTGTGTTCGGATATTGGAATAAAACAAGGTACAGTAACAATTTACTGTGACAGTCAGAGTGCAATTAGCCTAGCTAAGAACCCGACATTTCATGCCCGGACCAAACATATTGATGTTCAGTATCATTTTGTTAGAGATATGGTCGAAGATGGTAGGGTGAAGCTGGTTAAGGTGGAAACTTTGATGAATGTTGCAGATGCTTTAACTAAGGCTGTGAGCACAGAGAAGTTCAGATGGTGTTCAGAGTCTATGGGCCTTATGGCCCCTAGCAATTGATTCATTGTGTTGACATTCCCTTCCGCTCATGCAAGGTGTTCGACAAGTGGGAGATTTGTTGGGAAAAATGGTGTCTCAACCTTGCATTTATGTGAGGTTACTATTTATAGTAAGTTTTTATTTGAGCACGAAATGGTGCGAAACTCTCCCTGAAGCTTCTGGTTGGCTAGATAAGCATTCCGGTAAAGTTTCGTCGCAAGGTCACAGCTAGTTTTGAAGATATTAAAGTTTTCATCTTGGAGGGGTGCAATAAAATGTTTAAATTTAATTTTGGGGACTTTAGAGGCTCCGAAACGCCTTGAAAAGTTGTCGTAACCGGCAAAGCGGGTTACGAGGTGATAGAGCACTTCGCGAGCTTTCCGGCGCTTCAAACGGTTCGTCAATCGGACACCCGGTTCTCAAGTTATGGCCTCCGGAAGTTTGTACTCCTGAAATAGGAAAAATAATTTGTATCGAATACATAAATGAGCTGTAAAAGGGAGCGACACGTGTTGATGTGTGCTTTAACATGTCATAGAAAGGAGATAAGGTCGGCTACACCTTATTGGGTGGTTTTAGCCCATGGTTTTGTAATACCGTTTGACGGTTTCTTGTATTGTATCTCCTATTTATGAGGTGTGTGAGATAGAGGTTGTGTGTAAGAGTCTCATGGCTATTGAGTTGCCTCTGAATCTCTAATTAGTGCTACTCTTGCGAAGAGCTTGCTCTGCAAGTATTTTGTAATCTGTTTTTGATTGCTGAATAAAATATTGAGCTGCTTTTGGAGGGTGGGGTTTTTCTCCCGAAAGGGTTTTCCCCACGTAAATCATTGTGTTGTGGTATGATTGCTATTATATCTATTTCTATTTTCTATAACTGTTGTAATGATCTGAAAAAGTTTTGCATTACCCTCCTCTCAAGGTTAGTGTAGGAAGTTGTTTCCGCTACTTAACTTCCTTACACCTATCACTCTGAGGAATCAGCTGAAGAAATTTCTTTGAAGAAGATGTAGGAGTCGATGTAGTTGACACGTATGCAGGGCAAATGTTAGGAACTAACTCACTTGAATTAGAATCACATTCGGCTGACTTGGACTTAATCGAGGATGATTAGGAGCTCCTTGTGCAAGGTCATTTCAATGAGAGTACCATTCTAGAAATAGACATACATATTGAAAACTTTGATACATCCATCATGACCCTTGATACTCTCAAAACATCTCAACCTGATGACCCCATACCTCTAAACCACCCCGAACTTATTGATTAGGAAAATAAAGGACATACTGCCATTGATACCTTTCCTAATGACCACGCCATATCCGTATATCTTAATGTAATAGAACCCGCAACAAATCTCACCGAGAATTTCAACAATGTATCTTCCAGTCAAGTGGGTGCCAAATCTCCTAGACGCAAAAGGAAAATAAAGAAAACAATATCAGGTCTAATACTAAAAACCATTTCTTGGCAACATTAGATCAGGAAAAAGTAAAAAGAAAGGATGCATCTAATGGTGAAAACCTCCTCAAGGTGCCAGAAGATGGGAGATTTGATAGTTTACCTACACACTATCAAGAAAGGTCATCCATTTTGATCAAACCAACAGAGGAAGTTAACAGTGGGACAATAGAGAAACCAAAGATCCTACATCCAGCAACTTCTCTGTCAAAGAAAGAAATGCAACAATATATGGAATTCTTCAAATGACGGCAAGTCAATTTCACCTGGTCATATGCAGACAATGCAAGATTGGATCTAGAGCTTAGTATGCACCTCTTAAATGTCAGTCCAACAGCCAAACCAGTTAAACAAAAATTAAGGAAGATGCATCCACATATCACTCTCTTGGTCAAAGCAGAACTAAAGAAATTACTACATGTAGGATTCATTAGACCTATAGCTTATCCTCAATGGGTATCCAACATCGTACCTATTTCCAACTAGACAAAAGTATCAGAGTATGCACAGACTTCAAAGATCTTAATAATGCATATCTAAAGGATTACTTTCCTTTGCCTAACATTGACATCATTGTAGATTTAACTGGTGGACACTCCATGTTTTCTCTAATTAATGGTTTTTTCAGATACAATCAGATTAAAATAGCACCCGAAGATCAAGAAAAGAGAGCTTTCACATGGCCATGGGGTACTTTCTGCTGGAACATCATGCCGTTTGGACTAAAGAAAGAAAGTGCTACATATCAGAGAGCTATGACAACAATATTCCATGACATGATGCATACATTCATGGAAGGTTGTGTGGGTGACATCTTGGCCAAATCATACAACAAAGAAGACCATATAATAATACCAGAAAAGATCTTTGACAAGTTGGAACAGTATAAGCTACGACTCAATCCTAAGAAATGTTCCTTTGGTATCACTTCAGGAAAGCTATTGGGATACATTATTTCAGCTAGATGTATCAAAGTAGATCTAGCTAAGGTCAAATAAATCATGGAGGTGACATCTCCCAAGAATATCAGTTAGCTCAGATCACTCCAAGGAAGACTATAGTCAATCAAAAGAACAACGAGTGTCTCAATTGCAGGAGTTAGAATTAATCCATGAACGAAGACAAAATGCCTTTGATCATTGTAAAGGTATATTAGCAAAGAATGTGCCATAGTTGTAATCATAAGGTCAAACTGAGAACATTTCAAGTTGGGGAACTAGTACTCAAAGAAAATCCACACAACTAGTCAGATCAAGAAAAGAAAGGGAAGTTTGAACCAAATTGGTTAGGTTCATTTGTGTCCACAATAGTATTTAGGTAAGGAGCATATCATCTATCAACACAGGATGGGGATTAGCTCGAAGAACCCATCAATAGCATGCATCTGAAGAATTTTTATATCTAAAAAAGCAGAAAAAACCAAAAAATAGAGAAAAAGTAGAAAAATCAAAAAACACTGAAAAAGCGAAAAATCCAAAAATAGTGAAAAAGTAGAAAATCCAAAAAAAAATCAAATATGAGAAAATGTGCAATAAAAAAAGATGGTGAAAACCTAAAAATAGGCACTATCTATCCGCTAGCTCTTCCATCTATTGGTTCATGCATCCTTCCACTTGCATTCATTTTTTTTCTGTTAGTGTTGTTCATATCCATAATAAAGCCTTTGTACATATGCAAGCATCATGGGTGGCTTCTCGCCATGGTTCGGATCATTGGGTATATCATAATGATTTGTTTCTAGGCTTGGGGCAAAATCCTGCACCTAGCCAAGGCAAAAAATTTCAATCATTTTGAGCTTAATCAAACAAGAAGAACAATAGGCAGGCAACTCTTATCAAGCGAAAACAGAGACACATCCAACATTGAACATGAGATCAAATTATCAACCATCAAACTATCACATGTCAGTCTAAGCACATCACACACTTTCAATGGATGATATCTTTTGGATAATAATTTTAGCATGATTGTTCAACTTTTCTATCTTGATTTTTAGTATCATGATTTATGAGTGACTCCATGATGTCTCTGACTAGAGGAACAAGGAAGGAACGTGATATTTTTCTTGTCGGCTGTCTGTAAATTAATCATTAATATATGCAAATTTGTGTGAGGACATGATCATTAGAGTATCATCGAAGACATTTCTAATTTGCATATAGAAATGGTTAATACTGCCTATTTTACACAAGCAATACTTAGGTCATCTTGGTTCAATTATACCTCAATGCTTGTGCTAACTTGCCATATCAAATTACAAGAAAGTAGTGCTTAGGTCATCATGGTTTAATTATACCATGGATGTTTGCACTCATTTCCCACATTAAAAAAAAAACTCAATGATGATGAAATGCAATAACCCAGTGACTGGTCTAATTGTAGCTTTGCATTTAGCTTGCATTTCATTCTTGCATGGAATCCCACATGCCCATTTTATCCAAGGTTAAATATATCGTAGGAATTATCAAAGTATCATCATAAGTGTATACGTAATCAGACTGATGACTCATCTCGCTCCAGATATTGTCGATCCAATGAAAATCTTATGTTCCCCCTCAACAGAACCAACATCAGCAACCTTATCAATTCTATCAATCGATCGCATCTATGTCTATTCTATCATGTCTTATACAAGATGTATCTTTCCTAGAACTAGACGTTCCGATCAAGTCTTATACAGGATATATCATTCCTAAAACCAGACACTTTGATCATCTTTGTCTTATACAGGAGGTGTCATTCTGGAAACCAGATTGAATCTCAATCTTATCAATTTAATTAATCAAGCTTTATCAATAATCAAGAACCACATCATTGTGATAGTAGAACTCACACTTTCATCAACCACAGTTGCATAAATCAAATCATTTCTAATCGGGATATCAATTTCGCAAAAAAATCACACACTCTAAAGGTCAATTATCTCAATTGATCTCCCGAGGGGGCATCATTGTATCATAATTTATCAATCAATAGCTGGGGAATCTTATTGAACCAATATCATCATCAAAATGAGATTATTCTTTGAACAATATGTCATCACACCTCACTTCAAAGAGGGGCAAAATGTATACACCTGAAAATGGTCTAAAGATAATTAATTAAATAAGCAATTATTTAATTAATCCCCCTCCCTAATTTAATTGAATTCATTAGCAATTTGATTAAATTCTCCCTTTCATCTACTTATTAATAAATCTAAGGATTTATTAGTTTCATTTAAATAGTCCCCTTTGATTAATTAATTCAAATTAATTAATCCCCCCTCCATTTAAATTCATTTCTTCTAATCTCCTAATTAAATAAAACAAATCAATTTATGAGTTGTTGAAAATTAATGTCTTTGCCTATTAGATTTGAAATTTGAAATTCAAATTACCCACATGCCTCCTAGCTTATAACCACCTAAACTAACCATCCCTCTAACCTAACCTATTCCACCTAACCTTGGGTTTGCCTAACCCTATCCTATCTTGCACATCCTAACCTCCTTATCCTAACCTCTTATGGTGTGGATATTATTCCCTTGAGACACATGGCACTTTTTCCACATGTCTCCTCCCTTGGACACTTGCCCTCTCATGAGAAAGGCTCCTTTACACTTGTCACCACAGAGATGACAAGTGTCCATCCCTCCAACCTCTTCTGCAACCTCCTCCAATTTCACCCTTGATATGTTCAGACTCAATCTTGATTGTTGATTCCTATCACCTCACCCCTAGCCTTGGAAATCCTATAAATATCCCCCATTTTGGATCACAAAGGATCCCATCTCATTATCAATTTAGTCATTGTTACTATAGGCATGCCATTTGAGCATTGTTATTTTAGGCAATTGCATTAGCTTAATTTGATCATTTTCTAGCATAATTGTTGAATCATGTAGCTTAATCAATCTTTTTTCTATCTTAATTGCATCATCCTCATAGCTTAATCATGCATATCATTAGCTTAATTAGTCTCTTGGATCAATCTAGCATAATCAATCTCACCTTTTGATATCATTATCATTTCAAATCCTCCATCTAGGTGTAGTCAAGTCACTAGGATTGCTTATCAATATCTAAGACAAAATCCATACTCGTGTCTCTTAGGAGGCAATAGGTTGCTTTGTCATGGTTCATCTTTTATTTTTTATTATTTGCTAACCATGCTTGTAATGATCTATTGAGTGTTTGTGTTGCAGCTATAGGTATCACACTTCATAGGCATGGCAGTTTACAACATACAAATGTAGTGCATCCCACTCTCGATTAAGTGTATCAAAAAAATTGAAATTCACAAACGATGCATAACTAGTTAATTACCATGGTATACGGCCTTAATTTATAATTGATGTACCTAAAAACCTAACATCCCACTACCAATGATCTTATAATTATTTGCCAAAAGACAATCTGAAAAGACACCTTTGTTGGGTCTTCTTCTTATATATATGAAATTCGAATTGTAATATTTGATCATCAACACTTTTTAAGATTTTAATACTTTTCAGCAGTGAAAGACTTATTTTTTGGAGTAATACAATACCAATACTTTTCTATTTGTGTGTAGAAGATTCTTTCATTTGGACTAGTTCTCTGTTGTTTCTTTTCAAGTAATTGAAGGCAATGTAAAATGTATTCTAATTAATCTCCATGCCCATCTTATAAATACCTCTCACTTTCCTCAATCTACCTTTCTCCGTCGGGTACTCCACTTCAATTTTTTTAATGGATTTGGGATCCCAAATACGATCTATATGGATCTTTGCTATGAACTTAGGAAGATATTTAGCAATGTACACCATGGTCTGGTATACCACATATCCCTCCACCGTAGAACTGTCAGGATGTTCTCTTTGTCTAACCAAAGTCTTCAAAAAATTTAAGTGCCTCTCAACCATCCACATTGACCTTGTGTGTATAGATCCACACAATTCAATTTCCTCAACTTGGTGTATGAGGTAGTGTTCATGTGCATTGAAAAATGTCAAAGGTAGACACTTTTGCATTTCACACATTAGATGAGGAATTTTTCTCTTCCAATAATTTATATCTTCTTTATGGATTTCTTTAGATGTCAGCCCTCTACAAGTGATTTAAGGCACAAAAATATTAACGAGGTTTAACAAAAATATACAATATATTACATAACAAGTAAAATAAATGGCAAATATAAGATCTATACAACGAATTGAATAAATATTGCTATTTACCTCATGTATTTTTCATGATCATATATAACTTGCTTGACATTGTTGTCGAATTTGTCTGAGAGATAGAGGTAGAACGTACTGCAACAATTATAACATGATCTTTTCATTATTTTTCTAAAACTAGTAAACATAATACATTGAAAAGTACATGCAAATATATATATATATATATATATATATACCAGAATAATTACCTTAATGAAGGTATACCAATTATGCATTTTCATCCCTGACCCAAATTCACCTTTCTTTGTTATGATATTGTTTGTGTTCATAGCAAATCTCATGGGAAATCAAATTTTTCATATGACTTATTTTATAGCATTGAATGTCACTACAAATTTTGACTATTTTTTCTTTGTCATACCTTCCATCCACTATTTTCTATAACATTTATGTTATATTCTTTTCGATATGCATTGTATCAAACAAATGCACAATATGTAGCTGCTCATAGTAGGGCAACCTACTAAATTGTCTGGGATAACTTTTCAGTCCCCATGGAAGTTGGCCATTAATGCCTTAACGAACTTCATGAAGCATATAAGTTAAAAAAATTAACAATGACAATCATTGTCAATTACAATAGGAGTAAACAAAACATAATATAAAAATATAAATTCCAAACATATCATTTATGATAGATAAATAATTTGATCTAATGTATAACGTTGATGATTAATTCTATTATATTCCAACTTCCATAGGCGAGGTGTCATTCTTTGTGGTTTTGATGTGGTCTCTTCTTTCCCATTGAAAAGATGTTTTTTAGTAGTTCAATACTTATGATTTCTGTGGAGGAAGTGCCTATACTCATCAAACACCTACTTTCCTAAACTTGTTGAATGACGAGATTTGATCTTTGGACCACAAACTAGACATGCAAATTTTTGATTTGTTTGAATACCTGCAAGATCATATATAATTGGATTAAATATGTCATTTTTTATAATTATATATAATAAATAGATTATTTAAAAAACATGCATGATATCTACTTCATAAAATTAAATATCGTTAAAGTGTTGTTGAATGTTATAACATACCACAAAAATGTATTATCCCCAGGGCATCAAGAATTGTATGGAATTGAAATTGTCTTTGTCATATTGGTCTAGAGACATCATACATAGTGACGCCAATCCATAACTTTACTAACTCATTGATAAGTGTCTCGATATATACATTCATATCTTTAACTTGGTACTTACCTAGTTGAATGAACATAAACATTACATAATTATTATAACAATTTTACTGCAATATATATAAATTAATGTACATGACTATTAAATGAAATAAATATGTCATTATGCAACAAATAACACAAATAAGATGTTACTACATCAAAGAAAATTCATGTAAACAAATACCTGGAACAATCAATGCCAACATTATGTGTTGCATCTTTATTAACATTGATGGAGGAATGTTATTGTTGATAACAAAAATAGGCCACACCGAGTAAATAGATCTCATCTCTCAAAATGGATTGACACCATCCCCTACCAATGAAAGCTTGAGACTACGACATTCTTCTTTAAAGTGTCATCATTTTTCCTCCATGTCCATAAATGTAGAACCATCCACAAGAATTCAAAGAATTTAATCTCCATTTCTATTTGAAGAGGGGAAAATGGAATAAAAGGTTAAATGATCAAACACACAATGAAATAAGCATGAAAACACTAAAACATCAAGAGATCATTTTTACCTTCCTATTTTACCTTCTCCTTCGGATTGAGCTTCATGAAGTGGATGGTGAGGATGCACCCTTGATGCTCCAATTGATGTGTTGCTTGCTTGATTTGGATGTGGAATTCTCTCCAAGTGCTCAACAAGATAGATTGGATTTGATAGGATTACTGGATGGATTTTGGAAGGATTTGAATTGAAATATTTGAGAAAGAAGAGGAGAAAAGAGCTACATGACAATGCATGACAAGTGGATGATTTGTGAGGAGAATAGGCTCCAATTTATAGATTGGAAAAGGCCAATGGAGGGCCAAGATTGATTTTATCATGAAGGGTTGAGATTGATTTTAGATAGAAGGCATGGATCAAGGGTACCTTGGGAAAATAAATAGGAATATAAAATTCCTTGGGAAAAGGGGTAAAAATTTTGAATTTCAAATATGAGGAATTAAAAATTCCAAAATAAGGATGCATTGAGGGATTCAAAGAAATTTTAATTTCTTTGATAGACTCAATGTTGATGTGACATGAGTGGGAATTAAAAATTGAGGGATAATGATAATCATGATTATGAGAGATTCTAGAAGGATTAATTAGGCTAAGTGGGATTAGGAAAAGTGATTTGTAGGAATCACATGACTAGGTTAATTAACTAGAATTAATTAACTGAGTGGGTTTAGAGGAAATAATTATTGGAGGGAAATTTAGAAGAATAGGGGAATAATTAATTTATTTGATAAAGTAATTATTGGACAATAGTGATAGGATTAATTAAATTAGATTTAATTGATTCTAGGAGGAATGAGGATAACACAATTAGGTCAATTAATTATGTTGATAAGCTTAAATTAATTAAATATTAATTTTAGGTGTCTACATTTTGCCCCTCTTTGATATAGTGTCATGAAATGATGTTATATCAAAGAAGATAAAACATAGTGGAAGAAAAGGATAAAGACTAGTAGCATGATGGCCCAATCATGAGATGAAGAAAAGGATAAGAACTAGTAGTATGATGGCCAAGTCATGAGATAAAGAAAAGGATAAGAACTAGTAGCATGATGCCCTAGTCATGAGATGAGGAATAATTATGAGGAGGAAGGATGACAAAGAAGCAATGGTATGCCCCCTCGAGAGGACATGCAGGTTCGAAGAACATGGGTGTGCTCTCGAAAGGAATTAGAAGAATAAGTGATGAAAGGATGAAGATAATGAAAGAATTAACTAGGATGGTTTGGAGTGTCGTGAATGAAATGAAACAAATAAATGAGAAATGGATTGGATTTCTTGTTGAGCAAGTATAGAGAGCAAACCTAGATTTGATATTTCCATGGATAGTCTACACCACTAATTATAAGAACCAGGATGATATGAAGATCTGAGGCATGGACTAATGCTCAGTCAAACATGAATGCCTTGCACACAATCATGCAAGTGTTGATAAACACTAATGCAGGGTTGTCGGTTCATACAAGGAAGACCTTCAAACACACCATGCCATGAAAACTATGCCCCATTATACACCAACCAAGACATAGCAAGATATAGGATGATCCAGGTAGTCCTGAACAAGTATAGTCCTGGGACACAAGATGAAAACAAAGGGAAAATATCAAGCATGCAAATAACATGAACATGACCAACTGAAATCTCTTGCCAAGAGTAGGACATGGATTTGGATAAACTGTCAGACTAGGGAAAGATACATCTCGATGGGCAGGTGATGAATTTTGATTTATGGATGACAAAAGACAAGTTGGATGAAATGGGGAAAATGGACTAAAAGGTTAAATGATCAAAAACACAATTAAATAAGCGTGAAAACACTAAAACATCAAGAGATCATTTTTACCTTCCTATTTTACCTTCTCCTTCAGATTGAGCTTCATGAAGTGGATGGTGAGGATGCGCCCTTGATGCTCCACTTCATGTGTTGCTTGCTTGATTTGGATGTGGAATTATCTCCAAGTGCTCAACAAGATAGATTGGATTTGATAGGATTATTGGATGGATTTTGGATGGATTTTAATTGAAAGATTGGAGAAAGAAGAGGAGAAAAGAGCAGCATGACTATGCATGAGAAGTGGACGATTTGTAAGGAGAATAGGCTCCAATTTATAGATTGGGCAAAGCCAATGGAGGGCCAAGATTGATTTTATCATGAAGGGTTGAGATTTATTTTAGATAGAAGGCATGGATCAAGGGTGCCTTGGGAAAAGGGGGGAAAATTTTGAATTTCAAATATGAGGAATTAAAAATTCCAAAATAAGGTTGCATTGAGGGATTCAAAGAAATTTGAATTTATTTGAGAGACTCAATGTTAATGTGACATGAGTGGGAATTAAAAATTGAGGGATAATGGTAAGCATGATTATGAGAGATTCTAGAAGGATTAATTAGGCTAAGTGGGATTAGGAAAAGTGATTTGTAGGAATCACATGACTAGGTTAATTAATTAGAATTAATTAACTGGGTGGGTTTAGAGGAAATATTTATTGGAGGGAACTTTAGAAGAATAGGGAAATAATTAATTTATTTGATAAATTTATTATTGGACAATAGTGATAGGATTAATTAAATTAGATTTAATTGATTCAGAGAGGAATGAGGATAACACAATTAAGTCAATTAAGTATATTGATAGGCTTAAATTAATTAAATATTAATTTTAGGTGTCTACACTACTCTATGCATGGTAATCCATCAATTGCGCAAAGCTTTCACACCTCAATAATCATTACATACGTGGAATAATGGGAATATAATGAAGCACCTTGCGAGGCACCTTTTTTGTTAGTTGATTTGTTCAATATTTACTGATATGACATTCCAAGCATTTTGTTGCAAATTCATGTTGTTTATGATATATAATATGATCTTTGGGACATGCATCTATTGCTTGATACTCCATTCCCTTATCTTTCATAAAGGAAGATAAATCTCAGTATGAGGGAGATAAAATATTTGATGGTGGTAACAAAATTCACCTATCAATCTACAACAAAAAATAATTTGTTAATATAAAGAATATTAATGGTACATATTTCATCCCTTATTTACTATTGATGAACTAACAACAAAAATAGATGAAAAAATATGACATATATCACATACCTTAACATACGTGAGATTGCTATGTTGGATAAACCATTCATAACCTTCAAGTTCACCAACAACAATACATCAGAGAGAAGAGTTGTTTAGGAGCCTTCATAAAGGGGCTTGTATGCTTTCTCAAGTCAAGTAAATCATGAACATCATCAAAGTCATCTTGATCATCAGGATTAGTTGTGCCACTAAATGTGTCATGGATCAGTGTATTTATACTAGCATCTTCAACTATGTTTTGTGGTGCATGATCATCTTCTTCCATAGGATCATTAACTTCATCTTCGATATTCACAACTCCATGTTCCTCTACTTACAAAACCACAATATCTAGGATATGATAATCCATACCATGTTCCCTAGGGTGCTCCACCTTTATAATAATGATCGACACAAATAAACCATGATCATGATCAAGTGATTTTATATATATATATAAAATATTAAAATGATATAAACATTTACAAATTCAATCAATATAAAGATATATAATGAACAACTTACCAGTGGATGATAATCATGCCCCCTTCAATGTGACCATGTTTCTCATCTTTTGTGATTAAAAGTATTCTCATCTTTAAGCCCTTGCAATTATTGCAAGGACAATAACATTTGCCATCACCCTTTCTTTTCAATCTAGCCCACAATCTAGCAATTCTCTTCATTTTATTTTGGGATAATATTATCTGACATGATTTTTCTTTACCAATCTTATATATTTCAATCTTAAAAAAATATCAAACTCAAACTCCAATAATTTTTTAATCATATATAGGTAATAAAATCTAATAATTCTGATATTTTGCACCAAAAACATTCAGCCTGTAACAAACTGTCATAAGTATAGAAAATTCGCAAGTATATCAAAATTTAACATTTTCATCAAGATGCCATAAACAATGCTTAAAGCTAGAGCAACACAAAGTTGAAGTTTGCAATTAAATAACTTAGCATTCAACCAACAAAGTTCAGAATTACCATTATTAAAGCTCCCAAGTATATGCAAATTTGATTACAATGGATCAAGTTGAAGAGTGAGCCACAAAGGTGCATACATTTGATTTGACAGAAAGTAAAAGACCCTCAAAGGCCATGAATCATAGGCCTGAGAACTAAATCTTCTATTTACAATTAATTGTAGCAAAAATAGGGGCATAAAGCATGATGAAAACACGTCCAATGTTGCGATAATTCTTCCCAGTGAACTATTTCGAACTGTAAGCTTATTAGAACTCCTTGTTCAATCAAATCATATCTAAAATCATATTTCTAGCAATTAAAAAGGCATTTGTTGGAACCCCAATGAGCACTAACCATATACCCATCAGCCCACAAATTAAGGTGGTGCTAACCATATACCCATCAATACACAAATTAAAGTGTATGTTGAAATAGTGATAAAAATCAAGGAGCGTCACAATTTTGATGAACATCGGGCATAATATTTTTTTAAAAATGAAAATTTCACATTAAATACATAGGTACCTAATGATACAATTAATTATTGGACTTTCATCAAAAAGTTTCATCGGATTTTGCAATCAAATGAGTTAGTGGAAAGACAACTTCATGATGCAATTCTATAAGGAAAGGTATAGAGTACAAAAGAGTTTCTTGAAGATAAGTACATTGCCACATGATGGAAGCTACAAGAGACATCATTAATTTGTAGTAATAGGACAATGTAATGAAAGCAACAACCTAGTGCTCAACAATTAAGAATCCTTCCTTTTAAGCAGGAGATAAAGTATGAACAGTTTTGTTGATATAATGACCTCAAGGTTCATAGTGTTGAACACAACAACATTTCCGTACTAGGTAGAGAGTCAAAAGTATTAGAGAATTTATATGCACATCAAGAAAACATGAATAATGTACATTGATAGCTAATACATTAGTAGAAAACATACAACAGGATCCTGTTAAGGATGTTGATACATTAATAGAGATGAAACATGATTGCATTCATTGGTTGTTCATGAGACAAGAAATATTTTCAATAGTGTTGAAATATTGAAATACACACTGTAAGTACAAGAATGGTATCTCGAGATAATAAAATGTAGCTCTAAGTATTGTAATAACTAAAGGAAGATGTAGTTTGGTTGTTCATAGTGCCAATAGATAGAGAAACAAAATGATAAGTCATGTCTCTACATGTGATACAATAAAAGAGGTAGCAATGCCAATGATACATCTAATAAACAAAAAGGAGGAAGGTGCTCAAATATAATCTAAATAGGTAAAATCTCTAGAGTTTCCATCAATAATATTCAACATTATGTTTGTCATGTCATATAAAGAAATAGGAGCTACAAGATGTAATCAGTTCACTAGTACAAGGAAGTATCTAGCATATATTCAAAAGCAAAACTGAGGTACACAAAAAGTAACAAAGTTCAAAATAGTAGTGAATAAACTATAACCATGTCTACAAGGTATGACATGTTGGACTTGGTTGTTCATTGCTGCTGCTAGGATATTTGGTTTTCATTGATGTCAACATATTCCTATGAGTTATTATGGTGAGTTTTGGAAGATTTTTTATCCCATTTTGGAGTTTGGTTTTGTTGATCACTATTTTGTGGAATCTGGTATTCCCTCTGGTATATTTCGGTGTGATAAGATCTTGTGCTAAGACTTTGGATTATTGTTTGGGATGATCTTGTGTATCTTAATTTCAGATTGTTCATGATTTAGTCCTCCACAAGTTATCTCTCCTCATGATAGTTATTGATTGGTTGTGTTCGTGAGCTTTGAGACATTGACTGATGAAGATTTAAAAATAGGTGTTGGTCCAACTATTTGGGATGATTCTAATGTTCTTGCTAGTGTTTCCTAGTCATGTCCTATTTATTTTGGTGATCTACATTGATCATTGTGCAATTTTTTGGTGGTTTCTATGAACCGGTGATGATTTTCGTGTTAGATAGTATTTTTGGTGGTGTAGCATGTTGCGATTGATCTTGGTGGGATTTCTGGTGGATGTAATCATTTGGGAATTCTATTTAGGTCCATGCCATGTAATGTAAATCATAATATTGGTCCAGTGGTCAATATTTGTATCATGCAATGTAATTTTTATAATTGTGAATTGAGGATTCAGGGTTTAGTCAACCTTATTGTCAAGGTTGATGATTTGTTTATATAGGTGAGATGCTTATGTAATTTAGGTGTTGGTATTGTGTTTGCATTATCAGAGAGTGGTGATCATGAGAACAAGAGAGTTGTCATTAGGTGAAGTGTTGAGGTGAGATTGGTGTTGCAAAGTAGAGAATTGTGCTTAACCAAAACTGTCATCAAGCATTTGTAGATGCTATCATTACACTTCATTCCTTCTATATTGTAGTTTGAATCATATTTTAAATGAGTGAGACTTCCCTGAGGGTTGTAACCTTCTGGACATATATCTTTTGATCAATGAGCTCTAGGCAGTGTGTCTAAATGCATGTGCATTCCCCATTGTAATAGTTTCACATACTACTCTAGAGTATCATCTTACTATGGGTAGGTTCCCACCATGGTTTTTCCCTTAACTGGGTTTTCCACATCAAAATCTTGGTGTTGTGTGTTGTGTTGTTAATTTTCTTATCTATCTGTTTCTGGAGTTTATCAGTTTATGTTTTGGAACTTAATTTGGTGAGATCTAGTGAAGACCGATTCACCTCTTCCCCCTCTTAGTCTTCCTTCTTAATTGCTTCTAACAATTGGTATCGGAGCTAGATCATCCAGTAGAAGCTTAATCACTTGAGGAGATTCAGGATGGAAGCTCAAGTTATTGTTTTCAAAAAGGATAGTCTGAGGTTTGATGGAAGAGATGGATGGAGGTGCATTTAAAATGCCTTGGAGAAGATTATTGGAAGATTACTAAGAATGCCTATGTTATTCCTCAGAATGGACCATTCACTCCTGATGAGGTTAAGGATGTTACAAGTGTGGTTGTCGTTGCACCAAAAGATTGACTTGTCAATGCGCGATATAACCAATAGACTTATAGAATCCACAGGAGGCTATTAAACCATGTCGTGAATCTAAGAGAGGGACACTAGCCCACTACCAACAATCCCCCTCCCAGCATCACTCACCACGTCCTGCATGATTCGAACCTATGACCAAGCTCTGATACCACTTGTTACAAGTGTGGTTACCATTGCACCAAAGATTGACTTGTCAATGCCCGATACTACCAATAGACTTATAGAATCCAGAAGAGGTTGTTAAACCATGTCGTGAGTCCCCGCAAGGGACGTTGGCCCACTACCAAGAAAGGAAGTTGAATATAACATCAGAGTGAAGGAATCATTTCTTAGTGCCTTGACTGATTATGAAATAAAAAATGTTATGGAACTTTAGACTGCACATGAGATCTAGGTGAATCTTGAAATCTTGTATGAAGGTGATAGTCAAGTGAAAATTTCTAAGATGCAAAGTTTAAAAGGAAAGTATGAGACATTGAAGATGGGAGATGATGAGAACATACACTCATACATGGCTAAGGTGAATGAGCTTGTTCTTGGTATCAGATTTGCTAGTGGAAAGATAGAAGAAGATGAGATTGTTGCTAAGGTACTAAGATCTTTGCCTCCTTATAAACATAAGTTTTCTGCTATTGATGAGATTCAGAGTAAAACTATAGTGACAAGAGATGTGTTGGTTGGAAAACTTGTTGCATTTGAGTTGAGAAAATTTGGAGAATCACATGGAAAGTTTGAGACAACATTCAAGGCATCAGCATCTATTTTTAGTAAGCATAAATATGATCCTGATGAGTGCAAGATATCCAGATATGAAAGAGAAAGAAGAGAGATAGAAGAGAAAGAAAGAGAGCTTGATGAGCTTGAAGCACTAATTGCCTGAAGATTGCCTAAAGGTGTCAGTAAGTATGATGGAAAAATTACCTTGAAATGTTTTTCTTGTAATAAATAGGACATTTTTATTCTAGATGCCTGGAGAGAATGGCTAAGTATGACAGGCATGATAAGTTTGATAAGCATGATAGGAATGATAGATATGAGAAACATGAAAAGTATGATAAGCCTTATAAGTCTAATCAAAATTTTAGGAACCAGAAGAACTGTTATTATGTTGCAGATGAAGGTGTTACAGATGATGAATCAAAAGGAGATGAAGTTGTGTTTATTGTCATTAAAGAGGATAGACCTGTGCCTATCGATTCCACTAGTTGTTTCCTATTGAGGAGAAATATTTGGCTGCTAAGGTAGAAGAAAAGGGTGAATGGGTGATTGAAAATAGTTGTTTACATCATATGATCGGTGACAGAAGCAAATTTGTAAGCATGGAAAGGTATGATGGTGGAATAGTTAGATTTGGAGATGACAAAGCTTGTATAATCCATGGGAGAGGTTCTATTTCTTTTGATGGTAAGCGTAAAATTGATGATGTTTTGTATGTTGAAGGTTTGAAGCATAATATTTTGAGTTTTGGATAGATGGTTGATAAGGGTCATGATCTACAATTCAAATATGGTAAATACAAGATCTTGAATGCCTCCGGCATAGAGATTGCATCTGGGACTAAGACTAAAGGTAACATTTTTCATTTGAATGCTAGTGAGAAAATTTGTTTGATTGCCAAGATAGATGAGAATTGTGTGTGGCATAGAAGAATGTGTCATGTAAACTTTAATCCATTGATTAAAATCAGTTCTACACAAGTTGTTAGGGATTTTCCTAAGATTTTTAAACATATTAATCCAGTATGTAAGGAATATCAGTTGGGTAAGAAAACAAGGATTTATTTCAAGATAAAATGGTATACATCTGATGAGTTGTTAGATCTTGTGCATACTAACCTGTGTGGACCTACAAATGTTAGAAGTGTGCAAGGTGCTAGATACTTTATGCTACTAATTGATGATTATTCTTCAATGATGTGGGTTGTCTTTTTGAAGGAAAAATCAAAAGCATTTGAGAAATTTAAGATATTCAAAGCTAAAGTTGAAACTGAGTCTGCATTGAAGCTGCAGTGTCTGAGATTTGATAGAGGTTGAGAATTATGTTCTGGTGAGTTCAATTATTTCTATGAGATGCATGGAATCAAAGGATAACTATCTGTTCCTAGGACCCCACAACAGAATGGGATTGTTGAAAGGAAAAACTATACTATTTTAGATACTACAAGAACTATGTTGATTCAACGAAATGTTTTGAAGGTCTACTAGAGAGAAGCTATTAGCACTATAGTCTATACATTCAATATATTTCATATAAAAGGTGATCCCGATAAGACCCCTTATGAGCTTTGGTTTGGTCATGTTCCTACTGTGAAATATTTTAAAGTTTTTGGTATAAAATTCTATATCAAGAGAGATGAGGATATTGGAAAGTTTGATGCTAGAAGTGATGAAGATATCTTTTTGAGATATTCTACAAATAGCAAAGCCTACCGGTGCTATAGTAAGAGACTGAGAAATATAGTTGAAAGTGCAAATGTGAAGGTGGATGAGAACCTTGGGAAGGAGATCAAAGCTTATGATGAAGGTTAACATGTTGTTTTAGCTCATATTTAGCCTGAAGAGCCTAAGGAGAATGATCTGGTAGAGACTATAAATCTGGATGTTGTTGTTGTTGGTGATGATATGTAGTAACCTGAGGATCAGAACAATAAAAAGACTTTGAGGTATGTCAAATTAAATCATTTTGAGAATCATATTATTGGTGATAAGAATAAAGGTGTGATAACTAGAAGAAGATTAGTTGTAGAAAAAGTATGTTTGATTTCTAAAGTTGAACCTAAAGATGTTGTTGAATCTTGTAAAGATGATAACTGGATAAGAGCCATGGAAGAAGAGTTAGATTAGATTTAAAAGAATAAAACTTGGTAACTTATGCCTAGACCTAAGGATAAAAATGTTATTAGTGCTAAATGGGTTTCTAGGAACAAATTGAATGAATTTGATGAAGTAGTTAGAAATAAAGCCAGACTAGTCTACAAAGGATATTCACAGGAAGAAGGGATTGATTATGAAGAAACTTTTTCTCTAGTTGCCAGAATTGAAACTGTTAAATTGTTTCTTTCTTATGTTGCTTATAAATATTTCAAGGTATATCAGATGAATGTCAAATCTATTAGATAGTTCAAATAACCAGAAGACAACTGAGAGGGGGGTGGGGGTGAATCAATTGTCACAGATTACTAGAGCCATTATCAATTAAAACTTTAATATCAGAAATGAAAACATTAATATAGGAATAGCAGTTAAACCAATTAATAATAAACAATAATCACATAATAAAAACCATCCACATGACACAAGGGTCAGTGCAAGAAGATGAGTCCACTTTTTGGCCAAAAAGTGAAAGTGTTTTCCCTGTTTTTCAGATTTTGTCTCACTTGAGCTTAAATTTTGAAACACTTAGAGATTGAATCTTGGAAAAGTCAGTATATAAAAGATAGCTCTCTGAGTGTACTTTTCAAATATGTAATTTATTTTAATACCCACATAATAAAAAATAACATTTTGAATGGAGTTCTAAAAACTATGTTTTAAAATGCCTGTTTTAGGACCATACCATGCATGTGTATGACCCACACTTTTTGACACAATTAAAATTATTTTCTCAAACCGTTTTGGGAAATGGTTTGTAACACACTGAAGATTGATGAGAATATTTTTCTTTATTTTTTTTTCAAATATTTTTTTTAAATTATTTTTTTAATGGCCGTAATTATCTTTTTAAAAATTTGACGTGTACGACCCACATAATTTGATGTAAACTTAGCATTTTTTGAATTTTGAATTTTTTAAATTGAAAAGAATTTTGTGTAGATTGATGACATATCATTTTTTTTTCAAAATTCATTAAAATAAAAAAGTTATTAAATTAAAAAAATTAGTTAATATTTCAAATTTATGGACCTGATTTACTATAAATTAAATGAAAAATAGTTAAAATAATCAATTTTTAAATTAATTTACATATTTAGAATCTAGACAATATAATCTGAAATGGGTTTCAATTTCGTATAAAAATTCTTTGATTAGAGGCACGTAAACTATTTCATTTCATCATATTTGTGCTTTCATTCATGGAGCTTTGAATTTGCAGGTTCATGTCTTAGGTGTGGCCATCCCAAGCCTATCCCAGGCCTCATCCCGAGGCAAGTGGAGGGTTGTGAATTCAAATTTTACATAACAAACAGGGGCCCGTTTCTAAAACGGGGGCCCATTCCATTTTTTGCTTGTTGGATTTAATAACGGGCCCCCGTTAATAAAACGGGGACCCATTATTTAAATAACGGGCCCCCATTTCTAAATAACCGTTATTGTAAAAAAAAAAAAGATAGATTGCATCGATTTACCACACTATCATTGAAATCCATATTGACAAAGATTTTTTACATCATTTGGCAGTACTTTTTAATATTTTTTACATGATTTTTTGAAGAACTCAGTAAAAAGATATTATTTTTTGAAGACGAGTTTGTAAAAATGGGTTCTAAGCAACATCAAAAGAAAAAAAAGAGGACAATGATAGTGGACGAAATTCAAGTACAAAGAGTGAAGGAGGCAAAATGCCAAAGAGATCGAAGATCACAACAACAACAATTAAGTAACACTTCTGAAGCATCTAGTTCAATGCCCGTTGTAGATGAGACCATTGAAGAGATCATGATGGATGCAAGAAATGTAGAACCACACACAGGTATGACTGTTGATGCAAATGTTCATGTGGATGCGAATCCTAGTATGTTTTTAAATCTCGATGACTATGATGCCAATCAAATTGCTGACTTAAATGAAGCTGGATATAAATTTCATACATCAATACGAAAAGAAATAAAAATTGAAAATATTACACCACCTTCTCTGAAAGAAAATGAATGTAATTTGTTTACTATTGATAGCAATGTGCTAGATAATATTAATGGGTTAGTTTGTTGGAGACAAATTAGAACACATGCAAATAGATTATATAAACAATTTTTCTATAACAAAAAGTTAGGATTCCAATGTCAATTAATGCTACAATTAAAAAAAATGTTAAAAATGCGTAAAGTCATGAAAAAATAGGTATTTATGCAAAACCAAAAAGAAAAGATGAATCATATAAGCAAGTTGTATCTACTATTGCCAGTGCCATCGATTCTATAGGAAAAACAAGTCGATCTAAAGATAAGAATGCAACACATAGAGTTATAACGACTGCTACAGTTGACAAAATGATTGTTAGTAAGAGAATGTTAAGTGATATAAGTGGCTTTTTGAACTTACATCGTAGAACCTTGTCAAGAGCCGCCAAAAGAAGAGACACAATTGAAATTGATCCACTAAACCATTGTTGGAGTTTTAGTGGTAGACTTCAAAGGTCGGACATGAAATTAAATGATGAAACTAAACAATTAATTGCAAAATTTTGGCATGATAACACTAGAGTTTCATCAAATGCTAGAGATGTTTTAAAGTTAAGGGTGGGATCAAAAATTCATGATCCTCATCCAAAACATCTTCTTGACATGACTCAACCTGAATTCTTAAAAAAATTTAGTGATGAATCTATGTTAATGAATTTACGAATTAGTCAAAGATCACTTGAAAAATGCAAACCTTGGTATGTTAAAATCAATAAACAAAGAATATCTTGTTGGTGTAAAACTCATGTTCAGTTTCGTTACTATTATGATGTTTTTTGATATATACGTTGTATGTTGCATGGTAATGATCTTGTGCAGGATTGTGGTGTTTATGTTCCACCTGAAACTATAAAAGATTTTATTGGAAGTTTATTTTGTAAACCACCTAATGAACAATTATTTCTTTCCAGTTCATGCATTTATGGCCTTTGCAATTTATGTGGGAACTACTCTTCGATAGGTGAATGTTTTCATGAACATATTTCATCTGAGTTTGGACAAAAAATGGTTGATGTTAGGAGATTTAAAAATACAGAATACCCTCTAAAGGATGGAAAGATGGGGAAACGTTTAGAATTGATTACAGAACAGAATAGTGTAAATTCATTTATTAGTGAGTTTAAAACTCATATTGTTCCAAAATATGTGAAACATTCCCAACATGCCTGATGGTTTGATGGACAGTTTCGCATATGCAAGAACACATTTCTAGTTGGAACAATAGTATCAGTTGTGGATTTTGCAGAAAATTATACTCTAAAACCACAAGAGGAAACTCAATCACAATACTACAACTCAGTGCAAGTGGCCATATTTGTGCACATTATATATAGACATGACCATGACAGTATAGAAGATAACAGAAATTTTTTTAGGGAGTATCATTTCTATGTTAGCGATAATTGATTACACTCTTCAGAGTTTGTTCAACATTGCTTCGAGGTATTTTATGATAATCTTAAGGAAAGAGAAATTGACATGAAACAACATATGATATGGTCAGATAACTACACTGGACAATTCAAAAATGCAAGAATGTTTTATTGGCTATGCAAAGTTCACAAGATAACCAATGTCGAACATTTATGGAGTTTTTTTGAAGTGGGACATGGTAAGGGGGAACAAGATGGAGCCTGTGCCTGTATAAAAAGAGCTCTTGCTAGAGAACAATTGAAATTTGAGGATGCAGTGAAATTCAGAGATGCTCGTGCAATTGTAGATTGGTGCAATTCAAAGTTGTCAAAAGGATAACCTGAAAACTCTGCCATTCGACGTTTCTTCTGGTTGATAGAGGAAGACAGTATTCCTATTTGGCATGATTGTAATACCATCATTGGATCAGCTAAATGGCATTTGTTTAAGAGTTCTAATTCAAACACATGGACTATATTCACAAGGCAACTTGCTTGCTTTTGTTAGTTTTGTGTTTCCGGAGATTGGGAATTTTCAACTTGCTTGCTTTTGTTAGTTTTGTGTTTCCGGAGATTGGGAATTTTGTGAGAGTAAAGAATGGGTTGAAGAATGGCAACAAAGATCATTGACACCCATAGATGCAAATGATCTATATGAAAGAATTGACGAAGATATGGATCAAATGTTTGCATCAAATGACTATGATTGCATTTCAGATCTTATACAACAAGGTAAAATTATTTTTGAAATTTGTTTTGATTTATTAAATAGTACATAAATTTATGAAATCTTATAGTGTATATTTTTTTTTTTATTTCTCATTAAATATTAAAATAAAATTGTTTTGTGCACAGGACATGTCTATGCTATTGTTGCACCAGAGGACAATGAAGAGGGGATAGAGTATTGGTTGGCTCAATGTGTAGAGCCAAAACATAAGCTAACCACTCCTCGAGTAGATGATGATGGTTATGACTATCCAATAGGATCTGTGGTTGTTGTTAGCACTTGGCTACACAAATATCTAACAAGAAAGAATGGATTGCCCAAATTTGAAGATTATGAATTAGAGAAGAAGATTATACATTACTCGCATTTGGTAGTGGCAACTAATATAAAATTGGATAGATATCGTGGTAGGCCTGCTAATAAACAATTATGGACTCTCTCTATGGAAGAGCATGAGACAATTATAGATGCTTTGCAAAAAAGAGAGGATGCATATGGTATAACGGAATGAATATCAAGTAAGTTATAATTTAAACCCTTAATCCACCTCCCTTTTAAAAGTCATGATGCATATTATATATAGCATTTTATATCATGCATCATAATTATAAAATCTAATCTAGCAAAATTTTGTTTCAGGTCTACCACAAGTAGAAGGCATCAATGAAAACAAAGTTCTTTATGCATACTTTATGTTTCATTTTGAATAATGACAAGTAAGTTAAATTTTGGTACCCTTAAGGCAAATCCCTTTGTATTTTAAATTCAATGCATCCTGATTATAAAAATTAATCGTATGTATTTATTTTTTCTAGGTCTCTTAGAGTAGACTTGGCCTCAATGACTACTATTGTTTGTACATACTTTATGTAGTATTTTGAGAGATATAAATACTTATTATTATAATTTAAATAGACTGTTTATTTTATTTTAGATATGTTTTCTTGATTACATTTTGTGTACAATACACATAAACGAGAGACTATTAATTTAAAGCCCATAAAATAGTACATATCAGAGCCAAATAAAGTAAAATTTCAAGTCCACATAATCCATATAATATCTAATCCATATATATATATATATCTAGATGGTAACATGATGTTCACTCCACATATTATCTAATGTGCACAAAATATATAAAGTATGCACAAAATATATATGATCTAATCCTATTATGCAACTATCCATATATATAAAGTATGTGTGCATGTGTAAACAAATATGTAAAGCCCATAAAATAGTACATATCAGAGCCAAATAAATAGTAAAATTTCAAGTCCACATAATCCATATATATATGTCTAGATAGTAACATGATGTTCACTCCACATAATATCTAATGTGCACAAAATATATAAAGTATGCACAAAATATATATGATCTAATCCTATTATGCAACTATCCATATATATAAAGTATGTGTGCATGTGTAAACAAATATGTAAAGCCCATAAAATAGTACATATCAGAGCCAAATAAACAGTAAAATTTCAAGTCCACATAATCCATATAATATCTAATCCATATATATGTCTAGATGGTAACATGATGTTCCCTCCACATAATATCTAATGTGCACAAAATATATAAAGTATGCACAAAATATATATGATCTAATCCTATTATGCAACTATCCATATATATAAAGTATGTGCACGTGTAAACAAATGTGTAAAGTCCATAAAAAAGTACATATCAAAGCCAAATAAACAGTAAAATCTAAGTGCTCTCATCAATAACATCTCGTGGTCTCTTGTCCCTGGGATGTGGTCTAGATCCACCTGTCTCATGTTGTACAAGGAAAAAATAATATTAAAATATTACTTGAAATTAACTATTAAAAGAATCATTTATCAAATATAGTAGAATTCGTAAATTAAGTTACAAACTTACCATATGCTCATCAGATCCTCTAGCAGTATCTCTCTTGTCCCCAAGACGTGGTCCAGATCCACCTGTCTCATGTTGTACAATAAAAAAATAATATTAAAATATTAGTTGAAATTAACTATTAAAAGAATCATTTATCAAATATAGTAGAATTCGTAAATTAAGTTACAAACTTACCATATGCTCATCAGATCCTCTAGCAGTATCTCTCTTGTCCTCAGGACGTGGGCCAGATCCACCTGTCTCATGTTGTACAATAAAAAAATAATATTAAAATATTACTTGAAATTAACTATTAAAAGAATCATTTATCAAATATAGTATAATTCATAAATTAAGTTACAAACTTACCATATGCTCATCAGATCCTCTAGTAGTATCTCCTCTAGCAGTATCTTGTGCAGTATCAACACCAAATGTAGTGCTAGCTAACTCCTGTACAAGGTCAAATTCAAAGTGTCCAATTAAATCTTAAATTAAGAGTCAAAATAAGATCAAATTAAGTATTACATATTAATACCTCAAAGGATGTCAATGTGCGTTCAAATTGGCTCTGATCAAAATTATGAGGATAACCTATCCTAATGGTAGTGTCCACCTGCATACATGCATTTAATGAAATCATATTTAGTGAACATATATATGTGTACTAAATAATTTCAAGTTAAGTTACAATATTGTAAGAGTTCATATTTAATTTAAGAATTATAAGATACATACCATAGATGGTGTCACAGTAGTCAGACCCTCTTCTCGATGTGATGTAGAAGGTCCCTCGTGACCTGAATCCTGGAGAAAGAAGCATTCAATGTATCAACATGAAAATTTATATAGTATATGATGATAACATATTAACTTAAAAAGATAGTACAATGTCTAGATAGAAATTTATACTATACCCCATAAGGTGTGCCAAGTTGTGTTCCAGTAGATGCAATATTGACTCTAATATTAGGTGTACTCCTTATCTACATAAACAAAATTATTTAATGAAGTATTAGATTGTATAAAAAAAATAGATGCACTTAGTTTATACATATATTTAATGAAGTATAAAAAGATTGACATGTACATGTATATATACCTAGTCAAGATGAACATCTGAGAAAAGAAAATCCATATAAGATGTCATCATACTATCATCTGCTACATCATGCTCAGCTGGAACTGAAGTATATCCTGCAGCAATAGTAGGACCTACACACGTCTCATGACAACTCGAACACACATGTGGCATCCATCGAGGAGTAGATGCCATGTGAGCAGCTTGCTCACTCAGGTTACCTGTGAGGGAAGTCAAAGCATCTAATGTCGAAATGAATGATGTATTTTGGACATCTATAGGAATCGATGGAGCAACAAGTGGAACTATGGGTGGATCTGGTAGGGGATTATTACTCCGTGCCCCTAATCTATGCTGTGGCATTCCACGACCAACACCCTAGAATGACTTAATATCAAAATAATTTGGTTTTTGGTTCATTACAAACTCACAGTATAATTTCTTCAAAAAATAAAAAGGGACCTCATAATTACGATGTAGTGGATAATCAAAAACCATCCACCATCTATCCCAAAAGTATCTAGCCATTTCTGGATGCACACACCACCTAATTGAAATTCTTTTCTGGTTAGGTTGCATTGGTTCTCTTGTTTTTGGGTTGGTAAAATATGGACATAAATGAGCTTTGGTTATTTTCAAATTAGTGATTTGCTTATAAGTTAAACCATCGGCATAAAAATCAGGCAACTCTTGTCGTCATCTATGAAATTGATCTAATTGAGAATCAATAGATCTAACTGACTCGACAATAGTTTGCATTGATTTTGCAAACTCTACAAGATGGGGTGGCGTGATTTGCTCATTTTGGATAGCAGCAATGCTTTATTCAATCACTTGTAGGTTTTCATTAATTCATTCTCTTAAACAAATTTCATCCAATCTAGGGGGTGGTGGTGGTGGTGGTGGTGGTGGTGGAGGTGGAGGAGGAGGAGGAGGGGGTTGTGGTGGGGGATTTTCACCTAATAGTTCATCTATGTCAAAGACATCCATGATAACAAAGAACTCCTACATATATAAAGATATACATGAATTATATACAACTCTACGTCAAAGAAGAATCTATTTTACTAAATTAAAAAAAAAAAGCATTTATAAATAGTAACATTTCTATGTTGTTGAATGAGATACACATGAAATATATAATATAATATTGAACTTAAAAAAATATACATGTACATACTATTGAATCTTTAAATATAAAATTTGCGCACAAAACTTTATAAAAAATATCAATGAAACATCATAAATCTATTATATATTCAATTTAATAAATTCATTTCTTGTAAAATGCATCAACTATTAAAATCAATATAAAATATTTCATACATAAGATCAATAAAGAAGTGAGAAATAAGATGATCCTCCTTCTAGTGTAAGAATATATAAGGATTGATGATAAGTGCTTAAAATAAGATATTGAAATGTAAGATCATTACGCTCTATAAACCAAGATATGATCATAAGATCGTCATGTGAGGCACAATCATATGATATTAAGATGCAAAATGCATGATCAAATTGTGATAATCTATTATATTCTCTATAATAATAGGCCAATGTATGAACATAAGATAATACTTTAAGAAGATAGATTAACCAATATACAAACATAAGATAATGCTTTAATAAGATTAAAAAAACACTATATATGAACATACATGTGAAGAAAATAGTCTTGAAGATCATAAGCTAGAACAAAGATTAAAGTATAAGACATCAATCATTCTAGGAAATTAGTAGTTACTAATAAAGATTAGATTTAATGTAAAAATAGGAGATAAAACACATAAAGTAAACATAAAATATTAAATCATGTGATATCTAGTGGTTTCTATTTTATGTTATGTGTCACCTCAATGTGTACATTCATTTTGTTGGTGCATCATTATTTTCTTGCATTTACCTAACTATTGTATTGCATATTTGCACCTAGAGGATATGATAAGATTACTTGGGTAGATATCTAGACCTAGGTAGGCATCACATGTTCAACTCATACTCCCTACTTTGGTAAAGATGTGGATATATGTTACTCATCTTCTCAATTTTTTTGTAACAGTTCTCTATAAATAGGATTTTATATATTAGAATTTTCCTAAAACATGTCTCAAAATGATTAAAAGACTTGAATCAAGGTCAAAAACTAGGAATGTGAGATACATGATATAGATGATGACAAGGATGGTTGAGAATAAAGAGAATTTGAATGGATTGTGGTATGCTCCAAGTGTAGGGTACTTTTAAAAAAAATTATACACGATGCCAAGGTACTTGTCCAAGGTGGCATAAGAATGGTTTTCACCCATGAATAAAAAAATTATGTTTACTTTTCTCTCTTTTTTAATTTTTATGCAAAACCAATTCCTTTAGGTGTGGATATATGTTAAATGATACACAAGATATTTATACTAAGTAAACATGTCGAATTAGCATAGTTTCAGTGTTGGAGATGAATTAGATGATGAAGTTGGCAACTTTTGAGAAAATCATGTCATGTTGTGGCTTAATAGGTCCTATTATGGACCTGTTATGCCATGATGGCATAATAGGTGGATTATTATGCAATGTCATGGCATAATAGGACCTATTATGCCATGATGGCATAATAGGTTCTATTATGCCATGACATGACATAATAGGACCAACTATGGATCCATTATGCAATGTCATGGCTTAATAGGACATATTATGCCATCATGGCATAATAGGTCCATAATTGGTCCTATCATACTAGTAAACATGTCAAATTAGCATTGTTTCAGTGTTGGAGATGAATTAGATGATGAAGTTGGCAATTTTTGAGAAAATCATGTCATGTTGTGGCTTAATAGGTCCTATTATGGACCTGTTATGCCATGATGGCATAATAGGTGGACTATTATGCAATGTCATGGCATAATAGGACCTATTATGCCATGATGGCATAATAGGTCCTATTATGCCATGACATGAAATAATAGGACCAACTATGGATCCATTATGCAATGTCATGGCATAATAGGATATATTATGCCATCATGGCATAATAGGTCCATAATTGGTCCTATCATACTAAGTGAACATGTCGAATTAGCATAGTTTCAGTGTTGGAGAGGAATTAGATGATGAAGTTAGCAATTTTTGAGAAAATCATGTCATGTTGTGGCTTAATAGGTCCTATTATGGACCTGTTATGCGATGATGGCATAATAGGTGGACTATTATGCAATGTCATGGCATAATAGGACCTATTATGCCATGATGGCATAATAGGTCCTATTATGCCATGACATGACATAATAGGACCAACTATGGATCCACTATGCAATGTCATGGCATAATAGGACATATTATGCCATCATGGCATAATATGTCCATAATTGGTCCTATCATACTAAGTAAACATGCTGAATTAGCATAGTTTTAGTGTTGGAGATGAATTAGATGACGAAGTTGGCAATTTTTGAGAAAATCATGTCATGTTGTGGCTTAATAGATCCTATTATGGACCTGTTATGCCATGATGGCATAATAGGTGGACTATTATGCAATGTCATGGCATAATAGGACCTATTATGCCATGATGGCATAATAGGTCCTATTATGCCATGACATGATATAATAGGACCAACTATGAACCCATTATGCAATGTCATGGCATAATAGGACATATTATGCCATCATGTCATAATGTGTCCTATTATGCCATCATGGCATAATGTGACCTATTATGCCATGACATGACATAATGTGTCCATAATTGATCCTTTTATACCATCACATGACATAATAGGACCATAATAGGACCTTTATGCCATGACATGGCATAAACCTAAGCCTAAACTTTGATATCTAAAATTTGAAGAGTAATGTTAATTACTTTTAAGGTTATACTAATTTAGTGGTAACTTTTGTATTGCCTAATGAGGATTAAGAACAATTTAGGTACATATGTTCGGTTTTATTTCAATTTCATTTTTGAACGTTTTTGTTTTTGTTTCCATTTCATTTTCATTTTTTTGTTTGTGTCGATTTCATTTTGTTAATTATCTAGGTTTGGTTTTGATTTCTAAATTTGTTGATTACGGTTTAGGGTTAACTATTCAAAAATATTTTAGATCAAAATCAAGAATTTACAAATATAAAAAATAATTTATTTATAGGCTACTATAAAAAAAAACTAAATAATACACAAAAAAACAAGAAAAATATACAAGAAAATTATGAAATGTGAAAATAGATGACTGAATGTGTACTTGGGATAGTGGTGGAGGCTTGAAGTGGAAACCATAGCACGGGGGCCCATTTTTGATCTCTTCTTGTCAATTCACTATTATGGTGAAAATGAAAAATTTGCCCAAAAAAATGGTAAAAATAGAATTTCAAAATGGGGGCCCGTTTTTAAAAAATGGGCCCCCGTTTTGTCTAGAAATGGGGGCCCATTTTTTTTATAAACGGAGGCCCATTTTTTAATAAAACGGGGGTCCCATTTTATTTGGCTTGGGAACCCCATGACCTTTCAGCTTGGGAGGCTGAACCATTAATGGGCCCCTATTTTTTAGAACGGGCCCCCATTTTCAAAAAATGGGGGCCTATTTTGCGGAGTGCATTTTCCAACGCGTAGACTTTTGCGAATTTGTGACTCACTAGCTTGCACATACCCATAAAGATTTACCTGTGGAAAACCCAGTAAATGGAAAAACCACAGTGGGAAGCCTACCCATAGTCAGATAATACTTCTGCAGTAAGTATGTGAATTGCAATTGAGGTCCTGCACCTGCAAGAAGGCCAACATCCTAGAGCACACTCCTCATCACAAAAGGAGCCTCACTGAATACATAGAAATATAGACTACAATCCAGAGAACTGTTGAACTGCAAAAGATAGCATCTCCTATGCTTGAGTATAGTTCTGGTTAAGCTCAATACCAGAGGACTAAATCCTCTTACATAAACCCAATTCAATCTCCAATGATCAACCAAATCCTCTACCTCAATTATATTATTTTATTCACACATTACATTTCTTGACCATGACCTCTAACATAACCATGATGATCTACAATGAGATCTTACATTTATATATATAAACCCTTGACCATAAACAATTAGGTCAACCACCAGATAATAAACCAATTAAATAATTATAAACCATGTCGGTCTTAGACCAAAAAATAATAAACACATAAGACATCTTAGACCAAAAAAATCTCTACCGGTGAAACCCTCACTGGAACTAAAAACTGAGCTTCTCAGCAAGAAGGATGGCATTCGATCACTAGACCAAAACAAACTGACTGAATATGAGCATCAGTATTATGAACAAAGCAAATTCCATCACCAGACTATACCGAAGCCTACCGAATCATGCTAGTGTTTGCATTAATGAAAAACATCAATGCAACATATAATCAATTCCACCAAATGGCCAACAATCTCCCCCTTTGGCATTGATAGCAACACTAGATGTGAAAAACATCTAAGTACCCAGAAATGCCAAACAAGTCTCCCCCAATGGAAGACAACCAACAATCTCCCACATGCAACTCTGAATGTCAATATCTCTCACCTTTAATTTTCTTATTCATATCTCTCCCCCTTTGAATTTTTCTTTTTCTTTTTTGTCTTTTTCACATCAATATCTCTCCCCCTTTGACATCAATTCTAGAAATCTGACAAAAATATCAAAGCAAAAACATAAACCACTGAATCACAAAGATGACTACTCCACCTAAGCAGTAGCATCCCACATTAGTGCCAGAATGTATAATATCTTTGCTAATGCATGTTGGATTGATTCCAAACCACATCAATCAAGTCTCTTCCAGAGGGAAGAAACTCCCAATCTGTCTCTCAGGCTCTGAAATGATTCCTTGGGCCAAGGTTTAGTGAAAATATCTACAATCTGCTCTTTAGTGTTCACATAAACCAGTCTAACTTCATTTGCTTCCACATATTCCTTAAAAAAATTATACTTAATAGATATGTTTTTTTTGTAGAATGAAATATCAGATTCTTTGATATATCAATAGCAGCAGAGTTATCATAGTGAATAACTACCAGTGCATCACAATCCACCTTTATATCCTTCAACATTTGCTTCATCCATAAAACTTGTGTACAGTTAGTAGCAGCAACAACATACTCACCTTTAGTAGTAGATAAATAAGTACATGTTTGTTTCTTTTTTATCCATGAAACCAGTGTCTTTCCTAGAAAGAAATCTCCCCCGGAAGTGCTTTTCCAGCCATCTATATCACTAGCCCAATCAGCATCTGTATATGCACATAAAGTAAATTTATCATCTTTAGGGTACCACAAACCATATTCTGATGTAGCTTGCAAGTATCTAAAAATCCTTTTTTTTGGGACTCATTAAAATTGAGTCAAGTTTTGAGGTCCAATTCAAATTTTTGCTTTGCATTTCCAAATAAGTCAGTTTGAACAGCCTAGTTAGAGGGGGTAAAATGGAGCTGGTTGATTTTCAGAGGGTAAGGCTTGAAAGACATGTCCTACACCTTTCATTTGGCCTATTCAGTGATGTGCAACTTTCAAAGTTCAGTTTGGATAAGTTTATGAGGTACCCATTTTGAGGGGTCAGCTAAAAGTGCATTTTAGGCACAAATGCAGATTTTATTGAGTAGCCTAGTTTGAGCGATTACATATTTTTCCCTATTGATTATCATGGAGAAATTCAAAATGGATTCAATTATATGCATAAATGTGAGTCAGTCTGCAAAATTTCAAGTCTTAACGAATCCATTTGGTTAGTTTTTGAAGATCAATCTATTTGCACTTTGTGTGGTTTGACTAGTCCCTGTTTCAACAGCTAGTCAGAGCCCTGTTTCGCATAAGTGTAAAAGTTGCCTCAGTAAGCATCATGCAATAATTTTTGTTTAGAGTTAATGTTAGTATAAATGATGAGCTACGTTTCAAATTTCAAGCCTCTATCAATCAGTTTGATTGGTTTTCAAAAGGATTCATTTAGCCATCATTTTCGGTTATCTGTACTTTCGGTGTTATATCAATTAAAGTAGCTATTTTTATGAGCACGCCATTTACATCTAGCCAGGCTTTTGATCAAACTGAAAATTCAAAGATTTAGTATGTACTTCAAGGTACCTGTTTTTCAAATTTGAGGGCCTATGGAGGTCGTTTGATATTTTTGAGAAAGGCATCATGTGTTGCCAGAACATTGACTTCGTCAGGTCCGTAGTGTCGACAAAGCCAGTTTGTCATTTTCGCCGATTAATATCTCTTTGCTCGGGACTCGTCTTGAGAAACTATTTGGTATATTTCATGTTTACATATCAGAGTACACACTTGTCAGATGGCGAGCTCCAGAAAGGTGTTTTGACAGGCTTGAAAAATACGTGTTCGCGATTAAATGCGAAAATGTGGCATAATTGCTTGAAGGTTCCAAAATTCAGTTTGATGATCCAAAAATGATGCCAATCATTTCCAGAGATATGGGTAAGGTTCCTGAAGCATTTCAGAGGTCAGTTGCATGAAAATGAATTTTTTTTTAGTCGAACACACTTTAGGGCCCGACTTGGCTCATGCTCATGAAATTATTTTAATGGTGAAGTGTTCTTATTTCATGGCAAGGTGTATCAATACTGGCTTAGTTGCAATTTGCCAGTTGGACAGTGAGAAAGCAGAGAGACTCCAACACCAAATGTAAATTTGAATATGGAAAATTAGAGGATTTTAACATCAAGGATGTTGCTGGAGGCCTTGGGTATAGCAAAGAACCTAAGTGGTTGTATGGCATCTCTTTCAGCAACGATTCAACTTGAATTGCCTCATATTAATATTCTGATGAAAATGGATCTTGTTGAGAACAAGAAAGAGATTCAAAAGTGTCTTGATCTAGATACAAGGTTGTTGCTGCTAGACATCAATCAACACATGGCTCCATGCTTTGCAAAATTAAACAGGTCACTAGCAAAGTTGATTGATGACTACAGTATGGTGAACTTGTTATCTCTTAATACCACCAAAAGAGAACAACATACAATACATTTTGTCCCATATTGACAATGTCATTTTGTTTGGAGAAGATGTCAATGTTAAGGTTAGGAATTTTCATCCTGATTTTAATACTGTAGGAAGATGCAAAGTTAATGCTCCAAACAAACTTCTTCTTCACATGCCTCCCCATCTCCAAAGGTCACGTGGTGTGTCTGATGGGATTGACAAGACCTCCCTGCTGGACGTGAAGATGAGAAAAGGGGCTACAAAGACAAATGAATCCTAGCCAACACCCATCCCTTCCTCCATGTGATGGGTGAGGTTGCAGAGCATGCCCACGTAACAATTTAAAGCAATAGAAACAAAACACATTCAAGCAAAGGCAATGTGCATGGTGAGGGGAGGCGTTGAAGAGGTTGTAGGTTGTTGGGTCTATAGCATGGGTGATCAGATGTATAGTGTGGAGCTCCTTTGGTAGTTGTAAATGAGTTTCTACAGCTCCAGCCAAACCATCCCCTCCTCACGTGGAAGTCTAGGTCCATTCTCCCTCCTGTGTGGCATATGGAATGCTGAAAAAACTCCCACAACAAGTGCAATTGCCAGTTTTCCCCTCTTGTGTGGTCTGTTGGAGAGACTAGAGTTGGCATTTTTGTAGCACAAGATATAAGGGTTGGTGATTACAGGTTTATACAGTTCGGACCTGTAAAGTGGAAAAATCGAACCCTAGTTGTTCTCCCCTCCCCAACTCCGAGGAGAGAGAAGGGAGAGTCACTAGGGTTGATGGTTTTCACTTAGGAGGGACTTTACATTCAAAAGAGGGGTTGAAACCCACAAGATCCAATCCCACGCAATGCAATATTGGATTCTATATGAGTTTCAAGGGTTAAGACAGCAAGGCTACCCTATTTTGTAAAGAATGTAGATAGAATGATTAAGCTAGGAATATATAGAAAGTGAGAAAGATTCGCTTATAAACTGAGATAGGGATATAGGATGAAGCTGCGGACCTGGAATTAGCAGTAAAATGTCGAGATGGCGCTGTCCTGCAAATTTGAGCAAAAGTTGGCGGGACGATGGCGCCCGACGTGCACACGGTCCTCCAAAAAATCCGCGAAACGAAGGGGGATCTGTTCGTCTCTGCACAAGGATTCCAGATCTTCAATTTCAGCCGTGTACCTGCAACCTACACACAGAAAAGCGAAGATGATTGGGGGGTTAGGGATTAGGGGTTTGCCCTTAGGTCAAACCCCAGTTTTGGAATTAACCAAGAAATGAGAAATGCTATAAATGTAAATGACTGTAATGTAAAACAAGTACTAGTACCTTGTTGTAAGGATGTTTGTATCCTTATATGCGAAGGTATAGATGTTGTTGTTTGTTGTATGTTGTATGTTGTAGCATGTGATCTCCTCTTCAATGGTTGAATCCTTGTCTTGAATGCAACACTTAGCCTTGAATGGAGACTTAGAATGATCAATTGCTTGAAGGAATGTTTGAATGCTTGAATACTTTAATGCTTGAATGTTTGAGTATCGTTTCCATGTCTTGTACACATATTTCCTTCCTCTCTCAAATGGGAGAGGAAATGTAGTTTTTATACTTGCCAATTAGGGTTAAAAGACTGATTTTCCCGACCTTAGGCCGACCAGGAAATGTTATTTTCCAAATTGCAAACAAAAAGGCCCGAAGTCCCATAGGAGACCGGGCCCAAAATAGGTCCTAAAGGACCAGGGTGCTGGGCGCCATGGTCCCACCTCCAGGGACAGCAGGGTGCAAGGAGGATCAGGCCAGGGTGCTGAAAAAATGCAGTTTTTGATGTTGTGGACAAGTTTCGGGGTCTCCATTTAGGTTCCATGTTGCATCGCCATCGTGAAGACCCAAATGCAGTCAAAATTGCAAGTGTCACAATTTTAGGATGCTACATTTAGCCCCCACTTTATCAGGAGTATAAGCGTACGCTCATACTTCCGGTAAAGTACAAGGAAACAATATTGAAAGACTTTCACCACGTCAAGGAGGCAAGATACACCAAGCCCCCAGTGGACTAAGGATCTTACGACTTTGATTGACAAAGTAAAAGGGAAGATCACGAGGGAGAACCATGACTGTCAGTAGTAGGGTTCCCTGACTATGAGTCATGCAAGAAAGATATCAAAAATCTTCAAGGCAAAATTTGTCAAGAAATTTTCAAGTATCTTGAAAAGATATGAATGGGATGTATGCCCCCCTACGTTAAAGCGATCGCACATGCCTTACCGGGGGTGATTGCTTTAAGGTAGTGATACATATAAGAAATGAGAAAGGAAAGGAGCACATTATCGCAAGGATTTAGCCCCCAAGTGTGAGATAAGCCCAAGGATAATAGACACAAAACACAAAGCACAAGGTGACTTCGCTTTCCTCGGGGTCAGTATGCTGTATGATAATTCATGTATATCATATGTATGTATGCATAATTGTTCTTCATTCCCCAATCAAGGAAGGTCACCTAGAAGAAGGGAACACATGTGTCTTTTGAGTCAACATGAGAGAGACCAAAGAGATCTCAATGCTTTGCATCGTCCTCAAGTAGACAACACTAAGGACAACAAATAGAAGAATGAGAATAACACATAGAAGAAGTAACAAAAGGAGAGGAGGAAAGAGTCTACTATGCTAATGAACTAGTCTAGCACGTCATGTACCCCCCGATCTTGCTGATCAATATTTCGGGAAGGTAGGGAACACGCTAGAGGAGGAACATCCAACACAGCAGATGGAGCTATCACAAGATCCAAACAAGGGCTATGTTCATGTTCCAAGCCACATTGTTCTTGTCTAGGAGCTAGGATAAGTGCTTTAAAAAATTCGTTAGATAAATGGTTATCAACATCAACAAGTTCATATTCACTATCAGAAGCAAGAGAAGTAACATTTTCATCTTGAATAACATTTTCATCTATATCACCATCAAGATTTATAAAAATAGGATCTTTAACTCGCACAGGATCAAGACCATCATGCATCTTATGTTTAGGAGATTTTGGCTCAATCATCAGCTGAGGAGAAAATGGAATAATGCTTGTTGAAGGTGTTTTTGGGGATTGCAAAGTTTGAGCTCTAAGATGACGCTTTCACCGGCATTCACGTGCAGAACGATTTCATCTAGTCTTAGTAGGAAGTTGCGAAGATTGAGGAGGAGGAATGTTCTCATCCTTATCACTTGGGTGTTTAGGTTGTGGTCTCTTAGGTTGAACAATAGGAGAAGAGGAAGGTCTCTTCTCTCCATAAGAGGAAGGAGGAGGAACTGCTCCATATAAGGGAGGAATATTTGGTTTTGGAAGGATACCAAGTCCATCATGACGAGGAGGGATAGGTCTACTTTTGGTAAGTTTATTAGATATAGGCATAGTCACATCCATAGGAATGGGTGAGGAATCTTCTTGAGGAAAGACATTATTTTTATCTCTCAAAGGAAGAACTTCCTTCTCAAGAATGATAGGAATATCAAGTTTGGGTGTTCTAGGTTCACTTAGAGAAAGGATCATATCTTTTTTCCACTTTTGATAAGATTTGAAAAGATGATCACTTCGCGGAGGAAGAGATTGGAATTGTTTAGGCCAAAAGTAATCAATAGGAATGCTAGAAGTTCTTTCAGCTAGTTTAAAGAGACTATGATTGACAGTAACAACTTCACCATTATGGGGAAATTTCAAACACTTGTGAATAGGAGAAGCAATAGCTTTCATGGAAGATAGCCAAGGATAGCCTAGCTTCACACGAAATTGTTCGGATGATGGAATAATAGCAAAGTCCACATCAAGGGATTTGTTATGAACTTCAATAGGTAATGTAATAGAACCAATTGCAGGAGAAGAAAATGCATCAAATAATTTCACAACCACATCTGTTTCATCATAGATTACTTGATTCAATTGCAAAGTAAAAAGAAATTCTTCAGTAATGATATTAACCATACAAGAAGGATCAATAAGCACTCCACGGCAAGGTGTATTTTTGACTTTTGCAACTATATATAAAGGACCATCAGGTGCCCTGATAGTTTCACTAGAATCAAAGGTGATGGAATGTTCTTTAGGGATTTTCTGCTGCTCCACAAAGTTAATCACATTCGGAGTCATAGACACAAGATCATCAGGTGAGACAGAGGAATCATTAGTATCAATTGCATTAGAGGTATGAGAAGGTAATGGATCAGTAAAAATCTGAAGATTTTGGTTAGGAGAAGCGACAGATGTGTTGCCTTTATCATTCACTCCAGAAACAGAGATAGTATTATTATCAATCAAATCTTGAATTTTACCCTTTAAAGCAAAACATTTTTCAGTATCATGCCCAGGTTGACGATGAAATTGACAAAAAGATTTGTTATCAAAATAAGGTGAATTTATCTTTGCAGGATCAATTTGCCTTATAGGAGGAAGAGTAAGCACATTTTGTTCCAATAACTTATTCATAATACTATGCAATGATTCATTCAAAGGAGTAAACTTTCTTTCTTTCTTGAAAAACTTAGAAATAGGAGGCACACCTGATCCTGCATTCACATTGTTGTTGATGATGTTTTCATTGAATTTAATGGACTCTCTGTTCGGTTTAAACTTCCCAAATGGTTGTTGACTACTATCACCCTTATCACTCGGAGCCATAGGATGTGATTGTTCCATTTGACTCACAGTCAGTTGATAATTGTGAAGAGTTGCACACAACTGTTGGAAAGAAGTAAACTCAGAAAATAGGAGTTTTTCTCTAATGTCTTTTTGTAAATTAGAAATAAAGATTCTTTGAATATCATTGTCAGGCACTGGAAAGGAAATTTGAGCATACAAATGCTTATATCTACCAATGAAATCAGTCACTTTTTCTTTAACACCTTGTTTACAATGCAATAAATCAATCAAAGTAACCTTAGGACTTATATTGTTTTGAAATTGTTGAATGAAAGCATTTGCAAGTTGTTCGAAAGAAGTAATAGAATAGGAAGGCAATGAGCAATACCATTGTAGGGCTTTGTCTCTTAATGTTCTAGTAAACAGTTTTGCAAGCAACCTTTGGTCATAAGCAAAATCAGTACATATTGTTTGAAAGGTCTTAACATGTGTTAGAGGATCACCCTTACCATTATAAAGTTCCAAGTGCAGAATTTCAACATGTTTAGGGGGGATAGCTCGAACAATGTCAAGAGAAAGTGGGCTCACAACATCAAATGTGGGCACACTAAACTTAGATTGATTCATAGAGGCAATTTGTTGCTATAAAGAAGAGACAGTTTGTGCAAGATTGTTAATGGTCGCTTCAGTCGAAGAATTCATATTAGATGTGTTAGATTGTGATGGAGGTGTTATGTTATTGAAAGAAGGTAGAGAGTAAGGTGGTGGGACACTATGATAGTTAGTCATAGGAGATGATTGGACAGGAGGAACACTACAAGGAGGAATAGAAGGGTTAAATGAATTGCCCCCTTATGTCATGTTCATTTGTGGAGATATAATAGGAACACTTATTGAAGGAATGAATGAAGAAGTTGGATTGAATGAAGGAAGAGGGTTGATTGAAGAAGAAGGATTGCCCCCATGATTAGTGATCATAGGAGGAATGTATTGTAATTATGTTTGATGTAAAAGTAGGTATACTAGCAATAGGAGTTGTCAAAGGAATAGAATGATTAACTTGAATAGGAGGTTGTGTATAACCTAAGGTTTCAGCACAACTCTTCATAGGCATCACATTTGAATCCACAATGTGTGCGATACCATGCAAAATATCAATTCCATTCTTATCACTTTGAAGCATACATTTCAGACCCTCAATTAAAGGAAGAGCTTGGCTATCGGGGTATTCTTGAGACATCCATTGTCGAAAATCATCAAATTGGTTATCCAATTTTGAAAGTTGTTCTACAAAAACCTCATGGAGAGCTTCTTCATCATTAAGAGGATTAGAGGAATTACCCATGTCCTCGTTAAAAAGGCCATACAAATTAGGTTCCATCTCCTCAGTAATTAAACCTTGGAAAGACTTAATTCTAAGGCTTTGTCTAACGGGAATAGTGTAAGTAGGACTTATTGTTGTAAAACTCATGCACTAAAGAAAGAGAGAAGATTTTGAATTTTAGAGGTAGCAAATTCCAATAAAACCAACCAATCTTCTAGATTTAAGTTGTTAAATACAATCAGGACAATCTCCCAAAATTTCAGAAAAAATGTTCGGGACCGTGGCGCTCGGGGTGCACACGGTCCTCGCAAATTTTTTCAAAATTTACAGGGATGAAAGTTATGATGATTTTACAGCTAACCTAAAAAAATTGAGTGATTTTATGATCTGTAGATAGGCCAAATTAAAGTTGCAATCTCAAAATTGAACCCTACCAAGATTGTCGAAAATGCAAAATTTGAATTTTGAAAAAGAGAGGGAAACTGAAATTTTGAATTTTATGATTTTAGAGGGAATACCAAAAGCAATGCAAGTTTTGAAATTTGAAAGTTGACTCAATTTCACACAAAATTCAATTTTGAAAGCAAAAATCAAAGTTGTTGTAATTAAGCACTTAATTTCAAAAGTCACAAATTGCAAAAATTTGAATAAATCACTGAAATTTCAAATGAATGCTAACACACTTTTCAGATTTAGGACTGTAAGAAACACAATTTTGACACAAATTTCAATTTCAACAATTTTTGAATGATTAGAAGCCTCAATCCAAGCAATCGCTAGACCAACTTTGACTGTAATTTTGAAGGTGTTAAAATTGATAAAATCAGCCAAAATTCTGGATTTTAGCAAAAAAATACAGTAAGATCTAGCTCCCAAAATTTCAGAAAAAATGTCGGGGATGATGGCGCTCAGGGTGCACACGGTCCTCGCAACTTTTTTCCAAATTTTCAGGGATGAAAGATATTGTGATTTTATTGCGGAATCCAAAGTTACAGCTGATTTGGAGATGTTTTGATCAGTGAAATTGTCGGACAAAGGTTGAATCAAGAGGGTTTCAAAAATTAGGGTTTTGACACTTAACCACTTAATTTTCAGAATTAAAGCACAAATATGAATTGACAATTTGTAATAGAAGGGCAGATCTGAAACAAGCATTACCAATTAAACATTTCACAAGTTTAATTACTTAAAAAGAAAATTTAGGGTTTTTATGCAATTAACCTCTAAAATTTTGCAAAAGATCAAACATGGAAATGTAATCAAGGAATCCAATTTTCAGATCTAACTATGAATAATCAGAAAGGATGTTCACATCAGGTTCACCAAAATGTAAAGTGGAAATATCGAACCCTAGTTGTTCTCCCCTCCCCAACTCCGAGGAGAGAGAAGGGAGAGTCACTAGGGTTGATGGTTTTCACTTAGGAGGGACTTTACATTCAAAAGAGGGGTTGAAACCCACAAGATCCAATCCCACGCAATACAAGATTGGATTCTATATGAGTTTCAAGGGTTAAGACAGCAAGGCTACCCTCTTTTGTAAAGAATGTAGATAGAATGATTAAGCTAGGAATATATAGAAAGTGAGAAAGATTCTCTTATAAACTGAGATAGGGATATAGGATGAAGCTGCGGACCTGGAATTAGCAGTAAAATGTCGAGACGGCGCTATCCTACAAATTTGAGTAAAAGTTGACGGGACGATGGCGCCCGGCGTGCACACGGTCCTCCAAAAAATCCGCGAAACGAAGGGGGATCTGTTCATCTCTGCACAAGGATTCCAGATCTTCAATTTCAGCCGTGTACCTGCAACCTACACACAGAAAAGCGAAGACGATTGGGGGGTTAAGGATTAGGGGTTTGCCCTTAGGTCAAACCCCAGTTTTGGAATTAACCAAGAAATGAGAAATGCTATAAATGTAAATGACTGTAATGTAAAACAAGTACTAGTACCTTGTTGTAAGGATGTTTGTATCCTTATATGCGAAGGTATAGATGTTGTTGTTTGTTGTATGTTGTATGTTGTAGCATGTGATCTCCTCTTCAATGGTTGAATCCTTGTCTTGAATGCAACACTTAGCCTTGAATGGAGACTTAGAATGATCAATTGCTTGAAGGAATGTTTGAATGCTTGAATGTTTGAGTATCGTTTCCACGTCTTGTACACATATGTCCTTCCTCCCTCAAATGGGAGAGGAAATGTAGTTTTTATACTTGCCAATTAGGGTTAAAAGACTGATTTTCCCAACCTTAGGCCGACCAGGAAATGTTATTTTCCAAATTGCAAACAAAAAGGCCCGAAGTCCCATAGGAGACCGAGCCCAAAATAGGGCTAGGGATTAGGGCGCTGGGCGCCATGGTCCCACCTCCAGGGACAGCAGGGTGCAAGGAGGATCTGGCCAAGGTGCTGAAAAAATGCAGTTTTTGATGTTGTGGACAAGTTTCGGGGTCTCCATTCAGGTTCCATGTTGCATCGCCATCGTGAAGACCCAAATGCAGTCAAAATTGCAAGTGTCACAATTTTAGGATGCTACAGGACCAAATGTGAAGTGTCATTGTGGTGCAACAAATTGTCAAGGTGATCTTGGAGAACCATTTGGAATGAATGGAGTCAAAACTGGAGGATCTCAAGCTATAATTAGAAAACAATTTAGGGATAATAGTGGAATAGCACGCAATACCCAATTGTTACAATGGGGATCAAAGCGGGCAAGGTCCTCTTGATAGCAAATTTTTTTAGATATAAATATTACATGGTTATTGCTTGAAATAGATTATGGTTTATTATGGGGAGTGAATTGGAAATAGCTTGCTATTCCAAAGTTCACGTGGTGGTTGAAGAAGAGACTAGAGAAATCAAATAAATGTAAACACCAGACACTATTAAATTCTAAGAGATTGCTTCAAAAAAGTGCATTCCTCGACAAGCACATTATCGCACATTCATTGGAAAGTGATAGTTTTTAATGTTTATAAGCAAAACCTTACAAAACTAATATGTCAAAGCCTTTGGGCTTTTGACGGATGGTGCCATTGGGTACCCAAGGTGATCCCACATGCGGGCATGGATCCCAAGCTGACCAAAGGTGGTGACTGAGTGGTGACCAGGTGGACCCCACATAGGCATGCTTCTCAAGGCAAATAGGTGAATGTTGCAGAGAAAGGTCAACATAACCAGCGAGCATGTCCGAGATGGATCGACGGTCGGCATGACTTCATGAAGGTGAGATGCACATGAGTTAAGCCCTGCAAAATGGTGAAATGGATTGGCAAAAATGCAGCAGTGGTAAAGATCGACCAAGTTCGGAGGATCCAACGACCTGTGCGATTTCATGACCCGAAGATGCTCACCCATTAGAGGCTGCAAAATGGTGAAACAAGAAATGCAAAATGGAAAAGTCTAGGTGGCGATGATGTGGCAGGTACAGTCAGATGTCCAACAGGTAGGTCCCATCCGAGTGGCAATGATGTGACACAGAGGTGGCAATGATGTGGCACTGAGGTGGTGTACACATGACAGTCAAGTGGCAGTGACAAAGCGGATGACATGTCAATGATGAGGTGCCATCCCAAGTGGCGTCCAGTCAACCCCATCAACCAATTAGGTCCCGACACATGGCAAAGTGTCAAGACCAAAAGGGAGACAAAAATTAAAATTAAAATCATGTTAATGATATAGTGCAAACTATATTAAAAATTCAAAAATTTAAATAATTGTGCACATTGGAAGGATTAATTCGCTCAGGGCTCAAGGTTTGGCCAAAATATGAAGTATTATATGTTTCCGAAAATCTCTTAGAGTGATGAATCCAATTATGTAGTCAATTTTGACAAAGATCTGATATAGGAGAAGTTTTGATGGGAATGAAATTCAGTTAGAGAGGAGACACTTGGCAATTTCAGTTGCAGATTTGGTTTTCTTCCCTCTCCTTCTTATTCCCAATTCTTCTCATTTGTAAGGGTTCCAAAAATTTGGAGGATAGCTCCATATTTTCATGGCTTCCAATTCTGAGTTTTCTTCAAGATTGTATAGGGCAGGGCTTTTCTTTCAGTAATAGAGTATCTTCTTGCTGTAGATGTTTTGTTGCAGGCCATGTATGTGTAAGGCATATACACAACTTATTGGATTGTCTCTAAGCATTCTTTGTTCTCAATAAATCCAGTCTTCAAGGGAGTTTGGGTTTGTCCTCTCAAAGTGGGAGTGTAAGGGTTGTTTTCAAGTACTCTTCAAGGAAGAGTTTAAATTCTATGAGCAATCATTTTGGACTCAAGATAATGTCTAGATATGTATGATCCTCTGTCTGAAATTAGAATGTATTAATGTCAGGCATTAATACAGGGATAACTTTCTCAGTAAATTGGATTCGCAATAGAGGTGTTCATTTTCAGTTTGATGTATGACTCTGTTGCCCTTAGATAAGGCACTGATCTTGCAAATAATTGGGGTTTTCTCAAAGACTTAAAATAAAAAATAAAAATATCCTTAGTTTATGTTATGTTTTGAAATGTTTCATCTATCTCATGCTCAAGAATAGTTGAGTTTTATGTGTAGATCTAGCCCATCTGCAATAAACTACTTGTTTTAGAGCCCTAGTGAGATCTATTTGTTTATGTTGATGCTGTCATAGGTGTGTAATAGGTTTAATTCTAAGAATCAAAGGTATACCCACCTAGGTTTTGCAGAGCCTAAAGAGTAGAAGGATTCATATCCTTGTCATGTTTTCCAAGACCTAAGATTCTTCATAGATTAAATTGGCTACTTCATAGATCAATTGCAGGTGTTCTTGGGTTATCACTTTTGGTGAACAACAAAAATGGCGACGTTGCTGGGGAAAGAGATGTAAGAATTTCGTCAAGTCAAATCCATGAGTCTGGCCATATCCATTGGAGGAAAGAGTCATAAAAGTATTGTAAATTTGAAAGTGTTTTCAAATCTGTAGTTATTTGCCTGGTAGTGTTGTGTACCAAGTGTTGAAAATTTGTTATCCTTTTATCTTTGTGTGAGTCCAGATCTGTTCATATTCTACAAATGGTTTTATAAATTCTCATAGCAGTGAGTGGCGACTCTAAAAGATCTCTGCACTAGTGTGCACTATTGTAAGAAATTTAAAGGATTTGGTGAGCTTGCAACAAAGAGGTAACATAGGCTTGGAGTTTTGAGATTGAAGGTCTCAGTCAAGGGAAAATGAAGTGAACAACAGCAACATTGATTTTACCAGGTATTCCTCAAAGTATATATGAAATTATATGTTCCTTATAAGGTGAAAAAGTCACCATAGAAAGGAAAAGAAATTTGTAGTATGCATGCTTCATATTTTGAAATGAATTTCAATCAAAAATATGGGAGAAGTGTGTATGATTCTGAAAATTAGAGACTGCATGTGTTTTGAAAAGAATTTATGAAACAGTAAGATGCATGGTCAAGATAACGGTTCAGTAGATGTTTTAAACCCGATGGATCTAGATGTAGTTCCTAGATCTCCAAATCCTTTATCAAATCTAAAAGAGATTGATAAAGAGATTGCAGTATGTCTTCAAAAGATCTGAGAGAAATTCATCTAGTTTTTAAGAAAGAAAATAGGGAAAAGAAAAGAGGAAGAATCATCATGTATTTTTTATAAAAGATTCATAGCTGCATTAAATGAGTTTCCAAATGATGCTAGACCCCATGAGTTTGTCTTGATTGAATTATTTTTAGAGCTTGATGGGCCTAACTCAATTATTTGGTCTACTACCTTGAGAGAAGAGAGTGTTGCATGTATAAAAGAATGGATATATGAGATTGATAGAATGAAATCTAGAAATTTACACAAGATTGAGGACAGTGAGGGAGATGAATCCATGATTGGATATGCCTCCTATGATGCTGAAGGTGTTTCTTATTCTCAGCATGATAGTTTAGATGTGTATTTAGAGCAAGAAGAAATTTGTGAGAACATAAGTAATTGTTTGAGTAATCATGAGCCCATTGAGGTTTCATATTTTAATGATATGGATCACCTTGTTGTTAAGGTCAATCCACAAAATATTTGCAACAAAAGTTATGAAACTATGTTGCAACATATAGCAGCACTTTATGAGCAGCATGATAAAGGTTATGATGCAGATGTGAGTTGTTGTAATGATGAAATAAATGTGCATAGAGACATGAGCACTGCTGATTTAATACCTTTATCAGATTGGGACAATGTTTACAGCTTAGAGGATGAAGCCAAGAAAAATGGAAATGAAGAAGGTTCACTAAGTAGTGAACAAATTTCAGAGCTCCTAGCTGCTGATTTTCAGAGGTATGCATCCAAAAATGTGCCCAATCTCTCACACCCAACCAATACTTGTTTAGATACTAATGATGTTTTAGAGGGTGTGAACTATGATACTTATGATATTGATTCTTTCCCTACATTTCATTCAAATTATGGACAAGATGAAAATGCATATACAATTGATAGGTGTGATAATGTAGATTCATATGTTGATATGAACTTAGATTTTGGTATGCATTATGTGGATCTTGCTGTTAAAAGGCATGGCAAGTTTGAAAATTTTTTCCCTGATTTGCAAGTGGGAAATGAACCATTGTCAAGTGATGATCATGTGTTTTTACTTGTGTAAAGTGCTGATAGAAATTGTGATCAGCAAGACGAATTGCAATCATGTTATGAGGAGGTTTTCCTCTCTAGTTTGCAAGTCATCATCATCGAAGAGTGTTCATAGTTTGAGAAAACTAGCAATAGAGATGTGCCTGATGTTTTCAACTTTCAAAATAAGTTAGACTATTTTTCATTTCAGCTGGGAAAGAATGGTAAAGAGTATGGCACTCTTATGTCACCTAGTGATCAGCCCTTTCAGCATTTGTTTGGTTTTCAAAGATTTTATGATTATGAACATGTTGCTAATTATGTTTTATGTGATCAGCTGATTAGAAATGGAAGTGTGAATGATCAGGAAGATAACAATGAAACTTTCAACTTACCTCCAGTTTGTGGAAATGAAAATAATGTGTTTGACAGAGATAAGAATTGATTTTAGTTTTGATGGCCCGAGGCCATTTATAAGTTGTATATTTTGTACAGTCACTTTTCTTCAATTGTGTGGTTTTGAAATAAAGTGCCCTACTGTTTGGGTAGAATAAGGAAGCCCTATTTTTGAGATGAGAAGAGAAGAATGATCCATTTTTTGGGTGGTCTGCTTAACCAAAGATTCCAAATTCTCATGTTGATCTTGCAATCAACCATCCCCAGTCAGAGCCACTATTGGGACTCATTAAAATTGAGTCAATTTTTCAGGCCCAATTCAAATTTTTTCTTTGCATTTCCAAATAAGTCAGTTTGAATGGCCCAGTTAGAGGGGGTAAAATGGAGCCGATTGATTTTCGGAGGGTAAGGCTCAAAAGACATGTCCTACACATTTCATTTGGCCTATTCAGTGATGTGTAACTTTCAAATTTCAGTTTGGATAAGTTTATGAGGTACCCATTTTGAGGGGTGAGCTGAAAGTGCATTTTAGGCACAAATGCAGATTTTATTGAGTAGCCTACTTTGAGCGATTACATCTTTTTCCCTATTGATCAACATGGAGAAATTCAAAATGGATTCAATTGTATGCATAAATTTGAGTCATTTTGCAAAATTTCAAGTCTTAACGAATCCATTTGCTTATTTTTTGAAGATCAATCCGTTTGCAGTTTGTGTGGTTTGACTAGTCCTTGTTTCGACAGCTAGTCGAAGCCCCGTTTCACATAAGTGTAAAATTTGCCTTAGTAAGAATCATGCCATAATTTTTTTTCTGGGATAATTTTAGTATAAATGATGAGCTATGTTTCAAATTTCAAGCCTTTGTCAATCCGTTTGATTAGTTTCAAAAGGATTCATTTAGCCATCGTTTTCAGTTATCTGTGCTTTCAGTGCTATATCAATTAAAGTAGCTATTTTTATGAGAGCACCATTTACATCTAGTTAGGCTTTTGGTCAAACTGAAAATTCAAATATTTAGTATGTACTTCAAGGTACCTGTGTTTCAAATTTGAGGGCCTACAGAGGTTGTTTGATATTTTTGAGAAAGGCATCATGTGTTGCCAGAACATTGACTTCGTCAGGACCGCAGTGTCGACAAAGCCAGTTTGTCACTTTCGCTGATTAATATCTCTTCACTCAGGACTCATCTTGAGAAATTGTTTGGTAGATTTCATGCTTTCATATCAAAATACATGCCTGTCAGATGGCGAGCTCCAGAAAGGTGTTTTGACAGGCTTGAAAAATACGTCTTCACGATTAAATGCGAAAATGTGGCGTAATTGCTTGAAGGTTCCAAAATTCAGTCTCATGATCTGAAAAGGATGTCGATCATTTCCAGAGGTATGGGTAGGGTTCCTGAAGCATTTCAGAGGTCATTTGCATGAAAACAAAATTTTTTTAGTCGGACCCACTTTGGGGCCCGACTTGGCTCATGCTCATGAAATTATTTTAATGGTGATGTGTTCTTATTTCATGGTGAGGTGTATCAATATTGGCTTAGTTGCAATTCGCCAGTTGGACAGTGAGAAAGCAGAGAGACTCCAACACCAAATGTAAATTTGAATATGGCAAATTAGTGGATTTTAACATCAAGGATGGTGTTGGAGGCCTTGGTTATAGCGAAGTACCTAAGTGGTTGTATGACATCCTTTCGGCAACGATTCAACTTGAATTGCCTCATGTTAATATTCTGATGAAAGTGGATCTTGTTGAGAACAAGAAAGAGATTGAAAAGTTTCTTGATCCAGATACAAGGTTGTTGTTGTTAGACCTCAATCAACAGATGGCTCCACGCTTTGGAAATTTAAACAGGTCACTGGCAAAGCTGATTGATGACTACAGTATGGTGAACTTGTTATCTCTTGATACCACCAAAAGATAACACCATACAATACATTTTGTCCCAAATTGACAATTTCATTCTGTTTAGAGAAGACCCCAATGTTAAGGTTAGGGATTTTGATCCTGATTTTAATACTGGAGGAAGATGCAAAGTTAATGCTGCAAACAAACTTCTTCCTCACATCCCTCCCCATCTCCAAAGGTCACGTGGTGTGTCTGATGGGATTGACAAGACCTCCCTGCTAGATGTGAAGATGAGAAAAGGGGCTACAGAGACAAATGAAGCCTAGCCAACACCCATCCCTTCCTCCACGTGATGGGTGAGGTTGCAGAGCATGCCCACGTAACAATTGAAAGCAACAGAAACAAAACACATTCAAGCAAAGGCAATGTGCATGGTGAGGGGAGGCATGTAAGAGGTTGTAGGTTGTTTGGTCTATAGCGTGGGTGATCAGATGTATAGCGTGGAGCTACTTTGGTAGGTGCAAATGAGTTTCTACAGCTCCAACCAAACCATCCCCTCCTCACCTGGAAGTCCATCTCCATTCTCCCTCCTACGTGGCTTATGGAATGCTAAAAAAACTCCCATAGCAAGTGCATATGCCAGTTTTCCCCTCTTGCATGGTCTGTTGGAGAGACTAGAGTTGGCATTTTTGCAGCACAAGATATAACTGTTGGTGATTACAGGTTTATATAGTTCAGACCAAATGTGAAGTGCCATTGTGGTGCAACAAATTGTCATGGTGATCTTGGAGAACCATTTGGAACAAATGGAGTCAGCACTCAATACCCAATTGTTACAATGAGGATCAAAGCAGGCAAGGTCCTCTTGATAGCAAATTTTTTCAGATATAAATATTCCACGGTTATTGCTTGAAATAGATTATGGTTTATTATGGGGAGTGAATTGGAATTAGCCTGCTATTCCAAAGTTCACGTGGTGGTTGAAGAAGAGACTGGAGAAATCAAACAAATGCAAACACCTGGCACCATTAAAGTCTCAAAGATTGCTTCAAAAAAGTGAATTCCTGGGCAAACACATTATCCCACATTCGCTGGGAAGTGATAGTTTTTAATGTTTATAAGCAAAACCTTACATAACTAATATGTCAACGCCTCTGGGCTTTTGACGGATGGTGTCGTTGGACACCCAAGGTGGGTGCACACGTGGGCATGGATCCCAAGGAGACCAAAGCTAGCAATTGAGCGTTGACCAGGTGGACCCCACGCATGCATGCTTCCCAAGGCAAATAGGCAAATTTTGCAGAGAAAGGCCGACTTAACTAGTGAGCATGTCTGAGATGGATCGACGGTCGGCATGACTTCGTGAAGGCAAGATGCACGTGAGTTAAGCCCTGCGAAATGGCAAAATGGTTTTGCGAAAATGCAGCAGTGGTAAAGATCGAGCAGGTTCTGAGGATCCGACGGCCTGCACGATTTTGTGACCTGAAGATGCTCACCCGTTAGAGGCCACGAAATGGCAAAATGAGAAATGCAAAATGGTGAAGTCTAGGTGGCGATGATGTGGCAGGTACAGTCTGATGTCTAGTAGGTAGGTCCCGTCCTGATGGTGATGATGTGGCACTGAGGTGGCACCTAGGTGGTGATAACATGGTGCTCAGGTGGCATACACGTGGCGGTCAAGTGGCAATGACAAAGCGGATGACATGGTGGTGATGAGGTGTCATCTTAGGTGGCATCCAGTCAACCCCATCAACCAATCAGGTCTTGACATGTGGCAAAGCATCAAGACCAAAAGGGAGGCAAAAATTAAAATTAAAATCATGTTAATGATATAGTGCAAACTATATTAAAAATTCAAAAATTTAAATAATTGTGCACATTGGAAGGATTAATTCGCTCAAGGCTCAATTTTTGGCCAAAATATGAAGTATTATATGTTTCCAGAAAGCTCTCAGAGTGAGGAATCCAATTATGTAGTCAATTGTGACAAAGATCAAATATTTTGGGAGTAGTTTTCATTGGAATGAAATTCAGTTAGAGAGGAGACACCTGGCAATTTCAGTTGCAGATTTGGTTTTCTTCCCTCTCTTTCTTATTCCCAATTCTTCTCATTTGTAAGGGTTCTAGAAATTTGGAGGATAGCTCCATATTTTTTGTGGCTTCCAATTCTGAGTTTTCTTCAAGATTGTACAAGGCAGGGCTTTTCTTTCAGTAATAGAGTATCTTCTTGCTGTAGATGTTTTGTTGCAGGCCATGTATGTGTAAGGCATATACGCAACTTATTGGATTGTCTCTAAGCATTCTCTATTTTCAATAAGTCCAGTCTTCAAGGGAGTTTGGGTTTGTCCTCTCAAAGTGGGAGTGTAAGGGTTGTTTTCAGGTACTCTTCAAGGAAGAGTTTAAATTCTATGAGCAATCATTTTGGATTCAAGATAATGTCTAGATATGTATGATCCTATGTCTAAAATTAGAATGTGTTAATGTCAGGCATTAATACAGGGATAGCTTTCTTAGTAAATTGGATTCGCAATAGAGGTGTTCATTTTTAGTTTGATGTATGACTCTGTTGCCCTTAGATAAGGCACTGATCTTGCAAATAATTGGGGTTTTCTCAGAGACTTAAAATAAAAAATCAAAATATCCTTAGTTTATGTTATGTTTTGAAATGTTTCATCTATCTCATGCTCAAGCATAGTTGAGTTTTATGTGTAGATCTAGCCCATCTGCAATAAACTACTTGTTTTAGAGCCCTAGTGAGATCTATTTGTTTATGTTGATGCTGTCATAGGTGTGTAATAGGTTTAATTCTAAGCATCAAAGGTATACCTACCTAGGTTTTGCAGAGCCTAAAGAGTAGAAGGATTCATATCCTTGTCATGTTTTCCAATCCCTGAGATTCTTCATAGATTGAATTGGCTACTTCATTGATCAATTGCAAGTGTTCTTGGGTTATCGCTTTTGGTGAACAACACTTTTCACTGCAATCTTATGATTTTCTCTAGGATCGCTCTAAAATTTTGAAACAATAGAAATGACATTCATAATGTCAGGCCTAGTCTGAGTCAAATAAAGAAGATCTCCAATCATAGATTTGTATCTTGTAGGTTTTACTAGTGCATAAACATCTTTTCTTGTCAATTTCTCACTTCTACCCATAGGAGTACTTATCGGTTTAGAATCTCCCATACCAAATTTCTTCAACAATTCCTTAGCATATTTAGTTTGACAAATGGAAATACATTTGTTAGTCTGAGTAATCTACAAACCTAAGAAAAATTTCATCTCACCAATCATAGACATCTCAAATTCTTTCTCCATGTTCTTAGAAAATTCTATCCATAACTTATCTTCACCTCCACAAATAATGTCATCAACAAATACTTCAATAATCAGTATATCATCATCATTGATCTTATTATATAAATTACTATCAACACTGCCCTTAGTAAAACCAATTTTCAAAAGATATTTATCTAACCTTGCATACCAAGCTCTAGGTGCTTGTTCAATGATTAGCATGAAATATCTATCACCTTGAAAATTTTTAACTCTAGCAAGGCCACACAAATCAATATGAATAAGATCAAGAACATCATTCGATTTATCTTGTATACTCCTAAAAGAGGTTCTGACCTGTTTGCCCATTTGACATTATTTACATATCGGATGATAGGGCTTCATAATCTTAGGTATATCCCTAACTAACTTAGTTGACTTGATCTTCATAGTGCAATCAAAATTCACATGACACAGGCTTTTATGCCATAGCCAATTCTCATCAATTTGTGTAATCAAGCATGTCTTCTCACCGGAGTTCAAATGAAATATATTACCTTTTTCCTGTGTACCAATTGCAATCTCTAAACCAGATCTGTTAATGATTTTGCAATTTCCATCCTTGAACTGTAATTGAAATCCCTTATCTACCAATTGTCCTACACTCAAACTATTATGCCTTAAACCTTAAACATAATAAACATTGTCAGTATTGTTCTTACCATCCAATGATATAGTTCATTTTCCTTTGATCATACATGCTTTGTCATCTCCAAATCTAACTAGACCACCATCAAAATTCTTGCAAAGATAGAAACTTCCCTTTATCTCAAGTCATATGATGTCAACAACCGCTGTCAATTACCCCTTCTTCCATGTCTTCAATTTTAGTAGCAAGTGCCTTCTCTTCAAGTTTATTCACTTCCAGTGACAGATCATCTTCCTTGATAGCCAAGAACACCCATTCCTTCCCATTGTCGGAACCACTAGAAGAGTCTTCTGTCGGTTTATCATCAGAATTAGTAATACCTTTCTCATCCTCTATGTAGCATGATTTATCTCTTTTTTTCTTTTACTTGTACTTGTTCTGATATCCAGGGTTAGGTTTAAATGATCTTCTGGCTCTTTCTACAAATCTTGAATTCTTTTCAGGACATCTAAATGCAAAATGACCAATATTATTACATGCAAAACATTTAAAAGTTGTTTTTCCTTCATACTTACTTCCTACCAGTCCTTTACGTACTCTTCTAGGATATAGTGCTTCAAGTTGCTCAAACTCATCATCTTGTCTCTTTATATCTTCTAGTTCCTTTGCATACAGAGCTTTCTAGTCTTGCTTATTGGTTGTAGATGTAGATGCATGAAAAGAAGGTTCAGACTTCACATATTTAGAATGTCCAAATTATTCAAGCTCAAAAGAAGATAGTTTCCCAACCAAAGTCTCTTTGTTGATAGATGTATTAGCCATTTTTCTCAACTCATTAATAGCAGTAGCCTTCATTTTGTAAGCTGGAGGTAGGGCTCTCAGGACTTTAGAAACAATTTCAACTTCGCTCAGAGTTCCACCACAACATTGAATTCCCATAACATTCTCATTTACCCTTTCCATGAATGTAGAAATCCTTTCATCTTCTTCCATCTTAAAGTTTTCATATCTCACCTGGTAACCATAAAATTTAGCAATATTCACTATAGGGTCACATTCATTAATAGTCTCCAACTTATCCCATATAGCCTTTCCAGATGATTTTTTGGTTAATCCCATTATTAGTTGATCATAAAGTGCACATAAGAGGGCTTCTCTTGCTCTACAATCATTCTCAAGCTCCTTGTCTAGGTTTGCCAGAGAAGGATTTCCATATCCTAGATTATAAGGTGTGACACCATTCTGTGTGATCTCCCAAATCTCCTTGCCAAGGCATCTCAGATGAGTCTCCATCTGAATCTTCCATACTTTGTAATTTGTTCCATCAAGCCTTGAAATATACCTCTGAAAGATATCTCTAGAAGAACTAGATGAACTTGAACTATTAGTCGCCATAGGACTTCCTCAAGCAGTTAAGCTTTCTACAGAGAGGACCAAAGTTCTGATACCAATTGTTAGACAGTTCAAATAACCAAAAGACAACTAAGAGCGAGGGGGGGGTTGAATCAGTTGTCACCAATTACTGAAACCCAAAACACTAACAATGAAATAATGGTTAAACAAATTAAGCATAAAGAATAATCATAGAATAAAAACCATCCACATGACACCAAGATTTATACGTGGAAAACCCGGTAAAGGGAAAAACCATGGTGGGAAGCCTACCCACAGTTAGGTAATACTTCTGCAATAAGTATGTGAATTATAATTGAAGGGCCTGCACATGCAGGAAGACCAACAGCCTAGAGCGCATTGCTTATCACAAAAGGACCCTCACTGACTACATAGAAATATAGACTACAATCCAAAGAAGTGTTGAACTGCAAAACATAGCATCTCCTATGCCTAAGTACAGTTCTGATTAAGCTCAATACTAGAGGATTGGATCCTCTTATATAAACCCAATTCGATGTCCAATGATTGACCAAATCCTCTACCTGAATGATATTACATTATTCAAATATTACATTCCTTGACCTTGACCTCTAACATAACCATGATGATCTACAATGAGATCTTACATGTATATATACAAACCCTCGACCATAAACAATTAGGTTGGCCTCCAAATAATAAACCAATTATATAATTATAGACCATGTTGACCTTAGACCAAACAAATAATATCCAACACATAAGATAGCCTGGAAATACATCAAGAGGTCCAATCCACACATTACATTAAATCCAATCCATAACCTAGATCAACTGGGACCCTGTATAGGTCCATAGGCTACAACAATGATCTCCATCCACCAAGGCTCAGATATGATGACCAACAACATCCTGAAACTCCACCAGGAGCTCCACCAACACCACTTATGCAATTCATCAAAGATCTTCATCAAAATCTCTATCGGTGAAACCCTCGCCGAAACAAGAAACTAAGCTTCTAGGCAAGAAGGATAAAATTTGATCACCAGACCAAAACCAATTGACCAAATATGACCACGAGTATCATGAACAAGCCAATTCCATCACCAAATTATATTGGAGCATATTGGATCATGCTGGTTCAAAAAAAACTGGAATTCACTCAACCTACCGGGACCAGAAGGGTGTCGGTAGAGCATCCAAATAGCTAGTGTTGGCATCAATGACAAAACATCAATGCAACTTATAATCAATTCCACTAAATGGCCAACAAAATCTACATTTTTGAATGGTGATCTAGAAGAGGAAGTTTACATTGAACAACCTGATGGATTTTTATTGTTAGTGTTGGAAATATGCATTAATTTATTATGTGTCATCATTGATATCAACACTACTCCAGTTGGTTTTCAACACTGTTCTGGTTGGTTGCTGAAATGCTCTAGTTGGACATGGTTCTAACAAAGGTTAGCAGAGATTCTACTTCGGTATGTTCAAATTATTGGATATAGTTTTGGTAGGTTATTCATGATGATTATGTGTATGTCATGTTCAGTTGGTTCAAGATTTGGTGCTCCGGAAGCTATTGATTATGTTCTAGTTTGTCGGTTGTTGTTCTTGGTCCCTCTTGATGATATTTGATGAAATGGTTAAGTGGTTTTGGTTTGTCTTATAGAAATGGTTCTTAACATGGTGGAGGTGTTCCTAATCATGTCCCAATTGTTTGGTGGCTTCGTACTAGTTGGCATGAAGATTTGGTGATCCTATTTGGGTCCAGTTGCATATTTTGTGTTATTGACACTAGGGTTTTTTTTTGGTTGATGTAACATGCCGGGGTTGTTCATGGAGGTATTTCTAGTGGATATAATTGCTTTAGAATTTGAATTAGGTCCATGCTATGCAATGTAAATCATAAGATTGGTCCGGTGGTCGATCTTTGTATCATGTAATGTATTTTTTATAATTATGAGTTGAGGGTTGAGGGTTTAGCCAACCTTGTTATCAAGGTTGATGATTTGTATATATAAGTGATTTGTTTATGTAATTTGGGTATGAGGATATTAATTATGTCTACATTATTAGAGAAAGGTAAATGTGTGAATAAGGATAGATCATACAACAAAGTGTTGTGGAGAGTTTTGTATTGCAGGGCAGACACAGTGCTTAACCAAAACTATAACCAAGCATTAGGAGATGTTATTTCCATAGTTCATTTCCTCTGGATTGTAGTCCAATGTTTATGTAAGTCAATGATACTTCCCTTTTACGTTGAGGAGTGTCCTCTAGGATGTTGGCCTAATTGCAAGTACAATCCCCATTTTAATATGTTTACATACTGTTGCCGAAGCATTATTTGATTATGGGTAGGTTTCGCACCATGGTTTTTCTCTTCACCGGGTTTTCCATGTCAAAATATTGGTGTTGTGTGTTGTGTACTCTCATGATTTATCTTTCACTATGTTGTTTCCATTTTTCTCTAGTAGAAGGTTTATAATTTGCAATAATTGTTTAACTTGTGGAAAATTGATTCAGTCCCCCTCTCAGTTTTCCTCTGGTTCATTCTAACAGTCAGATGATGGAGACATGGTATGTAAGTTGAAGAAAGCACTACTAGCATTATGTTGTCATTGATGTAAACCAGTATGGAAAATGCATGTGTAGTACTATCATTAAGGCCATCTATCATACTAGCCATTGGAGTCATTGGTACAAAACTTAGTGTTGACTTTTTCTGAAGACATAAGGACTGTAGACTGACAAGTGACATGTTGGTAGTGCATGGTTGTCACCAATAATAGAATAGGATGTTGGGTGGTTAATTGTAATGAAGAGGGGGAATGTTACCTAAATCACATCAACATTAGAGGAGATGTATGTGTAGGTCACCAACATGCTATTGGATGTCAATTTGCAGGACTCCCACTGGATGAAGAGAAGTCTGATAGTGAGTGTGCCCAAACCGGATCACATGTGCTTGTTTGAAGATATGTTTCTCAAAAAGGGAAACCACATTGGTGTATTGTAGGATGTAGATAAAAAAGATCCACTCCCACTGGTAAGTGGAGCTTATCTCCTATTATGTATGGAAGGAATCATGGTCCTCCAAGATAAGAGAGAAGAGTAGAAGATAGGTAATTGAAGGCTCACACTGGATGAACTGGTGAAACACTAAGTTGCCTTAGGTGCATCAGATTGGGGATAAGCACTACCTCAAGAAGGTAGACATGATGAATTGCATGTATAGAGGTTGAAGGATATGATTGTCTCTTTGACAAACATGTTAATAGCATAACCAGTCTATTGATGAAGAAGGCAAGGTTGAATAGTTGCGGACAAAGGATGTTTTTGGAATGTAGATGAAGTTTGGTGCCACTAGTGTGCATGGTATCTTACCAGTATACATGTAGAATATACTACCCATATAGATGTAAACTAGTAAAGTTGACAAGGTGCAGAGGTGTTAAGATATCATCTGATGAAGATGTTGATGAATAATGATGAACAGTAAATACTCAACATATACTGAGAGGGGGGGGTGAATCCATATAAACAAAACTTTTTTTAACAACTTAACTACAAAGACTGCACTAACTGGTAAACAACATCACTGATCTAAATTAGGGCACTACCAATAAAACACAGTGGGACTATGAGACATAAACCGGTAACACTTAGATCTTCACAAAATCTAATATATCATTTTCACTTCACCAATATGCTTAAACAAGTAATACATCATCAGAAATATAATGACCATTGGGTCAACATGCTTTACCACTTAACAGAAAACACTAAGACATCACATGGAAGAGCATCACACATAACACACTAATTTTTCACGTGGAAACCCTACTGGGAAAAACCACGGTACTGGGGATGAATACCCACAAGTTGTTCTTTGAACCCTTCTAAAGTCCAGTATGTTAGGAGCCTAGTCCGGTTAAGGACTTTACAATAGGTTCTGCTAGGAATCGATCCTTCTAGGGATCACCTAGTTAAGGGATGGCTAAATACTCGGTTAGAGGTTAAAACCCTGTTAAAGGTTACCTTGTTAGAGGATTTAAAGAAATCAATGATTTTGAGTCACCCTGTTAAAGGATTTACAAAAAGCTTATTAAAGCTACCCGGTAAAGGGATTTTCCAACTACTAAAATGGTTAGAAGTCAACAGGTAATACATTGATCTGATAACAACACTCAACACCAAGGCAGATCCACTTTAGTTCCTTTTCATCTGCAATCACACTCTACATATCTCTACTCACTGCACCGGTCTGGCAAGAATCAATTATCTCTTCACTTGGATACAAACATAACATTTGCTGACAACTTCACATGAGAATCATCATCGACCTTATAGACAACAATTAGGTCGGTAGCCAAAACCTAAAACCCTAAGCATCTAGGTTAGCAATACAGTTGGTCCAATCTTGACCATTCAATTACATTGCATAGGGAAAAACAATCTTGAACAAATCTCAAGATGTTCTCCATCATTCTTTCTTTGCAACTTTTGGAAGCTGATAACCCATCATGCTCTCTCAACCATTTACTCAGACTTCGCACATTCCTGAGGTAGATAGAATCAATCTTCTTCATGCCAGATCCTCAAGGAAATTCTTCATGCACATAAGGCTGAAGTGGCAACATGAGCTGATCTTCATATCAATGCTAACCCATCATAGGATGTCGCTAGTCGAATCACACAGGCTTGAAATGCATCAACTGAAAACCCTAAAGCTGAGACTACCAATAGGTAGTCATATCAAATGAAACCCCAATACAAACTTTGCATATACCGGTTTACATTCCAACATACAGGTTCACCTTTTCACCAATATCGGTTCACGTCATCATACCGCTTCACTTCATACCAGCATACCAGTTCTCTTGCCAGTTTACTTTCTTCAATATATCGGTTCATACTTCAGCATACTGACATCAATGACAACATACAATATCATCATGTCATCAAACTATGCACATATGCCAACAATTTCCCCCTTTGGCATTGATGGCAATATACAAAGATATCTCTCTACTACACATCTTCTCCCCAATCTCTTCCATATTATGTCTTCAAAACTGCAGATATCTTCTCTACTTCACATCTTCTTCCCCTTTGAAAACAATACCAAAGTGGAGGCACAAACATTCATGATCTACTATGTTGCTCCTGCTGAGGAGTAGCATCCTTCAACACATCAATCCTGAAAAGCTTTGACAATGCAATACCTGACTGATGTGGAGCACATAACTTTAATTCACCTCTTGAAGGGGCAGCACCCCTAATTCACCTCTTAAATAGGTAAATGTAGCCTTTGGTAGAGGCTTGGTGAATATATCTGCTAACTGCTCCTTACTAGAAACATGTTCCAATACAACCTCTTTGTTCTAAACTTTCTCCCTCAAGAAATGATACTTGAGCTCGAAGTGCTTGGTTCTAGCATGCAATACCGGATTCTTGGAAATATTAATTGCACTTGTGTTGTCACAAAATATACTCACCGGTTCAGATATAGGGACTTTGAAACCACTTAATACATGCTTCATCCAAATTGTCTGAGTGTAGTTCATAAATGCTACTACATATTCTGCTTCTATTGTAGACTGAGAGATACAACTCTTCTTCTTACTCATCCATGAGACTAGTCTACCAGCGAGAAACAATGCACCATGGATTGTGCTCTTCCGATCATCCACATTACCAACCCCATCAGCATTTGTAAATACTTTGAGATTGAAATTATTATTGTATGGATACCACAATCCATAATCTATAGTTCCCTTCAGATATCTATGAATCTGCTTGACTGCTACCAAGTGGGATTCTCTTGGACTTTTCTGTAAATGTGCAACAATGCCCACTGCATGTGCAATGTCTGGTCTGTTGTGTACTACATAGTGCAATTTACCAATCATTAACCGGTATTCCTTCTTATTCACCAATGCCGAGTCATCGTCTTTTGATAATTTACAACTAGTCATCATCGGTGTACCAACCGGTTTATTGTCTTCCATGCCAAAGGTCTTCAACACCTCTTTGACATACATTGACTGAGTGATAAAGATACCATCTTTCATTTGTTGAACCTATAGTCCAATGAAGAACTTAATCTCTCTGATTAGTGACATCTCAAATTCCTTCTTCATCTCATCTGCAAATGCATGGCTCATCTTGTCATCTCCACCAAAATTTATGTCATCAACAAACACTTCACAGATCAGAATCTGATCTCCTTCTGACTTCAAAAGGATATTGCTATCTTCACTTGTTCTTTCAAATCCAATCTTCACAAGATGGGAGTGTAAACATTCATACCATGTGATAGGTTCTTGCTTCAATCTATACAAGGCTTTATGTAGCCTACACACCATATCACTGTCTTCTGATAGGGCAAACCCACTTGGTTGCTCTATATATACTTCCTCTTCAATTATTCCATTCAGGAATGCAAATTTCACATCCATCTGATACACTTTGAATCCCTTGAAGGTAGCATATGCAAGTAGCATTTGAAATCCTTCCAATCTAGCTATTGGAGCAAAGGTTTCTCCATAGTCTTCTCCTTCTTCCTGAGCATATCCCTTACATACCAATCATGCTTTGTTTCTTACCACTGTGCCATCTTCATTCAGCTTGTTTCTAAATACCCATTTGGTACCAATAACAATTTTATGCTCAGGTCTGGTTACCAGATACCATGTACCATTCTTTTCTATTTCGTCGAGTTCCTCTTCCATAGCCTTAATCCAGTCTTCATCTTTATGTGCCTCTTTAAATGTTTTAGGCTCAAATTGAGAAATCATGCAAGAATTTTCTCTGACCTTTCTTCTTGTAAGAATTCTTGCATCCTTATCTCCTATGATCTTCTTTGGACCATGATGTAGCTTTACATACCTAGGAACGATCTTAACTGATTCCTCTTTCTTTTCTTCTTCATCCTCATCTTCATTAGCAACTACTAATGTAGGAGCACTGTTACTGGTACTTGGTTGTTTTGCAACTAGTTCCTAGAAGGTTACATTTGATTCATCTACCACTTGCTCATGACTAGTTTCTTTAGTTTTCTCAGAGGTTTCATCAACTCTAACATTGATACTTTCAATAATTCTCTGAGTCATATTGTTAAAACACTTAAGAGCCTTGCTCTTGGTGGAATACCCTAGGGATATTCCCTCATCACATTTTGCATCAAACTTGCTCTGGTGTTCACTCCTCTTGATATAACACTTACTACCAAACACTCTAAAGTAGCTTACCACTGGAGTTTTACCAATCCAATACTCATAAGGAGTTTTATCCGTACCTTTCTTGATGAGTACTCGGTTCATAGTGTAGACTATAGTGCTCATCGCTTCTCTCCAAAAAGTGTGAGCAACCTTCCCTTGAATCAACATTGTTCTGGCTGCTTCAACTACAGTTCGATTGCTTCTTTCTGCTAGGCCATTCTATTGGGGATTCTGAGGGGCAGACAATTGCCTCTTGATGACATTCTCTTCACAGTACTTATTGAATTCTCTAGAAGTGAAGTCACCTCCATGGTCAGTTCTAAGGCATTTAATCCTCTTACCGCTTTCTTTTTCAACTAGTGCTCTACAAGCTTTGAACTTTCCAAAAGCTTCAGACTTGTGTTTCAAGAATGTGACCCACATCATTCTTGAGCAATCATCAGTAAGAATCATAAAGTACCTATCTCCCTGAACACTCCTAGTTTTCATAGGACCACACAAACCAGTATGCACAAGATCATGCAAATTATCTGCCATGAAATATTTACCTTTTAAGGTTGAGGTATACATTTTCCCTAGTTGACATTCTCTGCACAAAGGATTTTCTGATTTGTTCAGCATAGGCAATCCTCTAACTGCCTTGATCTTACTAGCCTTCACAATATTATCAAAATTTATATGGCAGATTCTTCTATACCATATCCAACTATCATCAGACTTATCTTTTAGACATTGACTAATATTTGTATTTAACTAAAATAAGTTACCTTTGGTCTTCATACTGGAGGCCATCAGTTCACCACTCTTTCCTTTTATTTTGCACACTCCATCTTTGAATTCTAGAGTGAGTCCTTTATTAGTCAGCTAAGCAACACTCAAAAGGTTATTCCTGAGACATTCTACCCAATACACATTATCAGCATTGCTTTTTCCATTTAGAGAGATGGACCCTTTGCCTTTTACCATACAAGGTGCATCATTACCAAATTGGACTACACCTCCATCATACTATTCCAGAGACAGAAACTTTCTCCAATAAGCAGTCATGTGGTGAGAACAACCACTGTCAATAATCCACTTATTAGAATTATCAATGTGAGAGACAAGAGCCTTCTTGTCTCACACATCTGCCTTAATAGCTACAAATACTATGTCTTTGCTTTCTTCATCTTCTAATTCATCATTAATGACACCTTCATCAATTGCAACAAGATAGTTTCTCCTATTTCCTCCTTTGAACTTATTGAACCTCTCTGGTTTGTCCTTATTATCACTATTAGGACAGTTGATAGCAATGTGTCCTATCCTATTGCAAGAAAAGCATTTCAAAGGAAGCTTGCCTTTGTATTTTCTAATTCCCTTAGGAAGTCTCTTGTCAGAAAGAGCTTCATATTCCATCAAGATCTCCTCATCATCCATATCTCTGGCTTGTCTAGGTTCACAGCTGGTACTAGCTTCTTTACCCTTTCTAGATAGTGTAGCAGATGCTCTAAAGGCTAAATCAGTCTTCTAAACACTACCATCATAATTGTTTAGCTCATATGCAGTCAACTTAGCAATGATGGAATCAAGGGATACCTTTGTCTTGTCAATAGATCTCAACTCCTGAATAGCACCAACCCTTATTGCATAAACTGGTAATAAGGATCTCAAGACTTTGCTAACAATGGTGGAATCATCCATTGTACCTCCTGCACTCTTGATGTCTCCAACAATAGTTTTAATCCTTATCACATATTGTTGAATGGTCTCTCCTTCAACCATCTGTATGTCTTCAAACTTTTCTCTAAGGATTTCTTCCTTAGCTTGCTTCACATGCTCATCACCGCCATACATAGACTCCGGAGTATCCCCTACATCTTTAGGATTGTCTTTTTCCTGAACATCCATAAACTCAACATTAGATAGACTATTGATAGGAGCTTCCATGACTTGCCCATTCTCCTAAATTTCTCTTCTTTGATCATCGGTGAGAGTACTGGTAGGGACAACATAAGTATTCTCAACATAGTTCAAGTGTGGAGCACCCATGCTTTTAATATATATCTTGTTACTACTTATCAAGTTGCCATTAATTTTATGTCAAAGTTATACTATATACTCTAGTCGGTTACTACTACCAAGATATTAAGTCGATATGCACAGTCTAGTTGATTACAGAAGAAAGTAGTATAAAAACGTAGTATACACCAAGTTGTCTACCGAGCAGCAAAGATGACACATCGAGTTGATATACACCAAGTGAAATGTGTTAGCAGATTCATTGAACCTGGACATACATATGAAAACATGTTACAAGATCGAGGAACATCTAACCATTATCACATTGGAAATTGCACTTAAAGATTGTTTATGATTTTGAGGTAATCTAACCAATGAAATATCTTGCATGGTTATTCATTCGATAAATCATATTTGTAAGATCAAAGCAATGGATGGATCACTGGCATAAGATATCTATTTATACAGCATGAGTTAAGAATTAAAAGTGTGTGTGCATGAGTGTAAGAAGATTGTTACAGAGACACAGAGGTCACAAAGAAGGTTTTCAGAGAACAGTCAAAGAACAGAGTAAACAGAAGGGTTTACCGAGTTACTATATGGGTTACCGAGGTATGCTATAAGCAAGGTAATCTATTCTGAGCACATAGAATCTGCTATAACATTCCAAATGTAAAGTTGTAGATATTTCTAATGATTTATTGTAATATTTTGAATTTGTAAGAGAAACCTTTAACAAGGTAAAAGACTCTAATCAAGTCTATAAATTGTAAAGCCTCTAACTAGGTGCAGCATTTAGATTAAGTGTTGTAAAATCCTTTAGCAAGATAGATCTAACAGATCTTGTTACTCCTAACAGGGTAAGCTATCAGAAATAGCTAAACATGTAGCTCTAACCGAGCACTCTTTATTATTGCAGTAGTGAAGTTGTGGGTACCATCCCCACCGTAGTTTTTCTCTCTAACCAAGAGTTTTTGCATAACCAAAATATATGTGTTATGGAGTGAATCATGTATGATTGTTATCTATTTGTTTTAGCTTTATATTATGTTACTGCACTATTCAGTTTATGCATAAGAGTAAAGTTATTATTGAAGAAAAGTTTTGAAGTACTGATTCACCCCTCCCCTCTTAGTACATTAGCTTTCCATATTGGGCCTAACAATTGGTATCAGAGCTTCAATCTTGGAAAAGGGTTTAACTTCCTAAAGAGAAAGATCTTATCAATGGAAGGCTATAAACAATCTCGGAGGATTGTGTATCTACAAGAAGAACTCGATCATGCTAATCAAGTGATTTCAGACATGCAAAGGCAAATGAAAAAATCTCTGAAAGTGAGAAGAAGATTATCTCATGATTTACAGGATTCTCAAGAGTTAGTGGAACAAATTGAGACATCATCTAAGAACAGTATATCTGAAGAAATTGAAGAAATGATTAGAGTATTGAGAGAAAAAAACAAAACATTGGCTGATCAACTAAAAGCAATGAAAAGAGAACATGAACATTTCAACACACAGATGACTGAAAATCTTGATGCATTGAGGACAGCCGAGGACAAAGTAAGAGATCTAGAAAGAGAGAACAACAACTTGAAGCTTTAGTATCTGATAAGAATGATGAAATCACAAGGATGATTGGAATTCAACAAAATCGGTTAGATCAACTAGGTTATGCACATCATGAAGCAATTCTAAAGGATGATGAGAATCAAGCATTGAAACTTGAAGTGTCAAGGTTGACTGTTGAACTTGAAATAGAGAAGAAATCCAAAGAAACATTGAAGAAGAGTTATGAAGCATCAAAGATGTTAGATGAGCAACTGAATACAAGAAGACCCAACAAGGATGCAGGACTTGGTTACAAAGGAAAAGACTCTACCGAGAAGGGAATACATGCTACCGAGAAAGGAGAATCATCAAAGCAAGCTGGATTCAAGAATAACATAAAAAAAAAGAAGCCTATTTGCAACTACTATGGAAATCAAGGTCACACTGCCAACATGTGCCAAATCAGAAAAGGTAAGCAACCGAATGTCACTAAGTATAATGGTTATTGTTAGAATTGCAATAAATATGGTCACACATCTAATCAATGTAGGATAAAGTCTATGAACAATTATCAGAAGGCAAAATTCAAAGGGTTTTGTAAAAAATGTAATAGATATGGACATAGTACCAAGAAGTGTTGGTTTAAGCAAAAGAACTATATGTGGTATGCACACCAAACAAATGCTAGAGGTTACCAAACTCACACACATTCTTATCGACAGTATTCTACAGTACCATAGGACTACAATACAAGGATATGGTGTGAATGTTGTGGAAGATATGGACATATAAGTGCCAACTTCTTTATAAGGTTTGGAATGAATAGCCGAAGATCATGGTGAAATCCTGGTATGGCATGTTTTCATGTTCACAAAGTTGGACATTTAGCTGGAGATTGCAGAGATCAACCTAGAAAAGACACTGAGGAAATAAAAGAAAAATTAAAGATGATCTAGAAAAAGAAGGAAATTGTGTCAAATGAAGAAAGCACCTTACCTACTGAGTTAAGTGCACCTATTCCAAATTAATCAGTAAAGGTATGAAGGGATTGCATTCTCACAAGGCTAAATCTTAACAGTTCCTATTTTATTATGTACTTAATTCAAAATCTGCATAGTTAAGATGTAAAGTTTGAAATTCTATCAAAGTCTTTTAAAGCACTATACAAGAAAACTGTCAAGTCGGTGAATACAGGAAACCTGTCTAGTCGATGAATGAAGGAAGTTTGGTTACTCGGTTAAAGCGGAAAAAGGAAAGAATGTTAAAGTGAACCGAGAGCATTTAATGTTTTTGACCTAACCTGCATGGAGCCCGATAAGGCATATTGTGTACTTAAGAGTATTTTCTCCATCATTTTCACTTACCAAGTTTTTGAGAGAGCAGTGAAAAGCGAATATAAGGCAATCAAAACCTCCTACAAAGAAAATTCAAGGTATTTACATCAATCTCAATGCATTGTTAAGTTGGTTTACCGATCTTATCAAGTTGCTATTATCTGCTAAGCATAAAGCGTCAGTCTTTTGAAATCTTGAAACCCTAAGGATCCTTTGTTAACTTTTATCTGAAATCTACAATGGCATCCAAGATCCAGGATCCCATTGTTGTCAAGAATGTAGAGAAGCCCTCACTAAAATACTCTTTGACTCCCAAAGTTGCATCTAAACCGGATGACAAAACTGCTTTTTCACTCATCCCGGATAGAGTGTTGTTAGTCGAAGATGTGAGATTCTTCACCAAATGTCATGTTGAAGAACTCGGTCATGTTGAAATTAAAGACACCTATGATGAACTATGCACAGATGGTAAATTGAATAGCAGTATGAACACATCAAGATCAAGGAATTAACTAAAGCCCTAACCTATCCCCGTGTGTTCAAACCCCAATGGGTCAAGTTTATTCTAGGCAGTATTCATGATGATTTCATGTGGCTAGAAGAACAACCATTTAAGATTACCAAGGAGATCATTCATCTGATTACTGGTTACCCCATTTATGGTCATGCCCGAGCCCAAAAGATGATATCACAGAAGAAATTGATCAGTTTAACCAGAGTGGAATCAGATTGCAGAGTATTGAAACTGAATAATGTCACTGATGAAGAACTAAAATTTGCCATAAGAGTAATGGGTTACTATTTCTTCCAATCAGTAAGGGAAAATAGTGTACCCTGTGCAGCAGTAGACCTAGCATACAAAATTGTGGAAAAGGGAATGAAAATTGATCTATGTGAGGTGTTGCTGAAGAACCTGTTTGAGAATCTGAACACCATCTGGAAGTTGAAGAAAAAAAACTCGGCTAATACACTAAAGTTTGGATTATTACTTGTATGCATGTTTTTCTATTTTGAAATATTATTTCCATCAGTCGGTAAAGTTGTTTGGGAACTACACTGACCAATCACCCATCAGATAAATAACTTCATCAAGAAGTTAGGTGATAATTTCAATGATATCATGGATGACTACTTTAGTAAATTTCAAGAGAAAATGCATAACAGATACCGGATTCTACCCCAACTAGTGGAGAAATACAAAAATGATATATGTTTTGAAGTTGATATTGATTACTGTTATGTGAATGTTGTGGAACTGAGAACTCAATCTTTGTCACCTATGGGTTACGAGATTGATCTTGACATCACACAACAACAAATTGATGCATTTCTTACATTACCAAGGCATGCTATTGAGCTAAGGTGTGGAATCTATAAGGAAGTAAAGGAAAAAGTAAAAATGAGCATTGTAGTACCCAAAGCTACAAGAAAGGCAACAAAGATGATAAAGGTATTGTCAGAGAAATTCGGAGAAGACTCTTCCTCTACACCTGTCAAAGGCACCATTGCCATTACTAAAGAGGAATCTGAAGCCTAAGATGTAGCAATAACACTAAGCATTGAATTGCCTAAGGGAAAAGTGTTGAAGAGAAAGAAATAGGACACATCAAAGGCCTCACCGACTCCACCTCCTAAGTGACCTAAAACTAGAGCATCTGCAGCTTCACCGAGTAAGAAAACAAAAAGTGTTACTACTCCCAAGGTAACAAAGACCTACAAGAAATCTACTTGGAGACTCATTCTGGCAAAAGAGTCTAGTGATACTGAATCAGAGGATGCAAGAAAATTTTAGATTGTCAAAAGAAAGAAGGTAAATGTACATAGTGTTGAAAACTTCTATGCTAATTTGAAAGAATATGGAGGATTTGGTTCATTCAGATATGTAAAGTATGAAACCAGAAATAATGATGAGAAGAGATAAATTAAAGAAGCTATCATCTAAACACCTCTCAAATTCCAGTTAGCTCCATTGGAACTAGCAAAGTCACTTCCAAATGAACTTTACTTGCATATTGATAATAGGTAGAAGTATGCAATGGACTCGAAGAAACAGATCAAAGAGAGAAGTCTAGTTCATCTATTTCCTAACATGTCAATAGCTAAAAAAAAAGAACATCTAACAACCTACAACTCAAACTTTCTTGTCAAATAGAGAGCCTTAAAACTGATGAATGGGCTATACATTGAAGTTGAAAATGAGACAAAAGCAAAGTGGCAGGAAATATTTAAAATCAAGGATGCCAGTGAGCAAGCTGAAATTAAAATTGTTGATGTCACTGAGCAAGATCCTGATGTTATCGAGAAAGACCCTGCTAACACCATTCAAATAGATGAAGATGTAATGGATATAGAGGCACCAGAATAGGAAATGATAGAAGGCAATGCATATGCAAAAATTGTATCTGGTGAATCAGTCTTGGAACAAGTTTAGCCTTATCCACCGATCAAGCAACCTATCTCAACCGAAATCCCTCAGGATACAGAGCAAAGCACCAAAGGTCACAAGTCTACAACAGAAGAAGGTACTACTCAAGAACAGACATCTCAAGAACCTTCTAGCACTAAGAATGTTGCAACTGAGACACCGAGTACCGAGACACCAAAGGACTCTACAGAGGCTAAAGAAACTGATCAAAATGTTGCCTCTACTGAGCAACCTACCGAGGGTCATCAAGCCTCACAAGCCATTATCTTAGTTCCATTGGTGAAAGGTAAAGAAAAGAAGATGAAAAAGCAAAGTTTTAAAGTTGATTTTTCAAAATCAATAGTGTTGCCCAATGTAGACATATCAAAATTAAAGGGGCAAGCACTCATTGATTTCAATGAACTATGCAAAGTAAAGGTTGAGCAAGAGAAGCAAATGGCAATTCAAAAGAAAAATGAGGTACTTCAAAAGGTGAAAGCACTCTTAATAGATATGCTACCTGAAGCTACAGTGTCAACTGATGTAGCCATCCACATTCAATTGGATAAACTCCTAACAAAAATAGAGACATCTAGAGTAGATGCATCAGAGTATTTGAGCAAACTAAAAGACAAAGAGCTCACTGCAAAAATGATAGAAGAGGTACAGAAAGCTATAGCTATTGGCAAAGTTAAACTTGTCAAATTTATTGCTGAGTTGACTCCTCAACTCAAGCACATTCTTTATTTATTTCAGAAACTCTGCACATTTTCTTTATTCATTAAAGACATTAAGAATAAAACATAGACAATTGAGAAAGAGATCACCAATCTCTCAAATAAGTTGACCACAGAGCCAAATTCAATTCAAAATTTTTATATAAAGCTACAATAGCTCATGGCTCAACAATTGGACCTAAGAAATGAAGAACACAAGATCAGGATGGACATAATGACACTTTAGACATTATTCCTTCCTCATCTTTCATCCATCCACAAACAGATCAACCGAGTGACCTCCTTATCTACTACACAAGAGGGAAGCACTCTAGATGGCTTAGTATCATTATTGGTTGATATTCAAGCACAAAATTCTTTAATGGACAGTGTAAAGAATGCACTCTCTATTGCTCTCACTAAAGCATGAACCAATACAAATCCATTTTCGATAAGTTACCACCCCCAAATGGTAATTAAGTTTTGATGTTTGTCAAAAAAGGGGGAGTAATACAGTATTGGGGAGTGATATAGTATCAAACAAAAGGAGTATAGTATATAGGGGGAGTATACCGAGCAAAGTATCCAAGAGTAGTGAACAGGAAAATAAGCAAAGATCAAGAGCAGCACATAGAACATTAATCACTGAGCATGCAAAATCAGAGTTTTGTACAGTATATCGATAAGGGGAGTATATCTGGATATATTATTTTATTGAGTATTGTACATACTGTTAGTATAGCCAAATTTTGCAAGTATATAGATTTTTGAGTTATAACTTTGAAAGTAGTTTTTTGTCAAACATCTCAACTAATGTCAAAAGGGGAGATTGTTACTACTTATCAAGTTGCCATTAGTTTTATGTCAAAGTTATACTATATACTCTAGTCAGTTGCTACTACCAAGATATTCAGTCAGTATGCACAATCTAGTCGGTTACAGAAGAAAGTAGTCTCAAAATGTAGTATACACCGAGATGTCTACCGAGTATCATTCCATGTCTACCGAGCAGCAAAGATGACACACCAAGTTGATATACACCAAGTGAAATGTGTTACCAGATTCATTGAACCTAGACATACATATGAAAATGTGTTACAAGATCAAGGAACATCTAACCGTTATCACATTGGAAATTGCACTTAAAGATTATGTATGATTTTGAGGTCATCTAAACAATGAAATATCTTACATGGTTATTCATTTGATAAATCATATTTGTAAGATTACAGCAATGAATGGATCACCGACATAAGAGATCTATTTATGTAGCATGAGTTAAGAATTAAAAGTGTGTGTGCATGAGTGTAAGAAGACTGTTATAGAGACATGGAGGTCACAGAGAAGGTTTTCAGAGAACAGTCAAAGAACAGAGTAAATAGAAGGGTTTACTGAGTTACTATATGGGTTACCGAGGTATGATATAAGTAATGTAATCTATTCTAAGCACATAGAATCTGCTATAACATTCCAGATGTAAAGTTGTAGATATTTGTAATGATTTATTGTAATATTTTGAAGTTGTAAGAGAAACCTTTAATAGGGTAAAAGACTCTAATCAAGTCTATAAATTGTAAAGCCTGTAACCAGGTGCAACATTTAGAATAAGTGTTGTAAAATCCTTTAGCAAGGTAGATCTAATAGATCTTGTTACTCCTAATAGGTTAAGCTATCAGAAATAGCTAAACATGTACCTCTAACTGAGCACTCTTTATTATTGCAATAGTGAAGCTGTGGGTGCCATCCCCATCGCAGTTTTTCTCTCTAACCAAGAGTTTCTGCATAACCAAAATATATGTGTTATGGAGTGAATCATGTATGATTGTTATCTATTTGTTTTAGCTTTATATTATGTTACTACACTATTCAGTTTATACATAACAGTAAAGCTATTATTGAAGAAATTTTTTGAAGTACTGATTCACCCCTCCCCCCTCAGTACATTAGCTTTCCATATTGGGCCTAACATATCTTCATTCTATCCTTACATATCTTAAAGTTATCTCTGTTGAACTTAGGACCTTCCCTCTTCATCATTAGAATAGGATCTTTTCCTCAAGTAGTTAAGCTTATAACACAGAGGACCTAGAGGATGCTCTAATACCAATTGATGAATAATGATGAACAATAAATACTCAACAGATACCGAGAGAGGGGGTGGTCAGTATAGACAAAAAATTCTTTAACAACTTAACTACAAAGACTGCACTAACTAGTAAACAACATTATCGATCTAAATTAGGGCACTACTGGTAAAATATAGTGGGGCTGTGAAAGACATAAACTGATAACACTTAGATCTTCGTAAAACCTAATATCTCATTTCCACTTCACCTATATGCTTAAACAAGTAATACATCATCAGAAATAGAATGACCACTGGATCAACATTCTTTACCACTTAACACAAAACACTAAGACATCACATGAAAGAGCATCACACATAACACACTAATTTTTCACGTGGAAACCCAACTGGGAAAAACCATGGTAGGGATAAATACCCACAAGTTGTTCTTTTAAATCTTCTGAAGTCTGCTCTGTTAGGAGCCTAGTCTGATTAAGGACTTTACAATAGGTTTTGCTAGGAACCGATCCTACTAGGGATCACCCGATTAAGGGATGGCTAAATACCTGGTTAGAAGTTAAAACCCTATTAAAGGTTACATTGTCAAAGGATTTAAAGAACTCAACAATTTTGAGTCACCCTATTAAAGGATTTACCAAAAGCCTATTAAAGCTACTTGTTAAAGGGATTTTCCAAATGCTGAAATGGTTAGAAGTCAACAAGTAATACACTGATCTGATAACAACACTCAATGCCAAGACATATCCACTTTAGTTCCTTTTCATCTCCAATCACACTCTGTAGATCTCTACTCACTGCACCAGTCTGGCAAGAATCAAGTATCTCTTCACTTGGATACACACATAACATTTGCTAACAACTTTACATGAAAATCATCATCGACCTTATAGAAAACAATTAGGTCGGTAGCCAGAACCTAAAACCCTAAGCATCTAGGTTAACAATACAGTCACTCCAATCCTAACCATTCAATCACATTGCATAGGGTAAAACAATCTTGAACAAATCTCAAGATGTTCTCCATCATTCATTCTTTGCCACTTCTGGAAATTGATAACCCATCACGTGCTCTCCATAGTTTATTGAAACTTCTCACATTCCAGAGGTAGATAGAATCAATCTTCTTCATGCAAGATCCTCAAGGAAATTCTTCACGCTCACAAGGCTAACGTGGCAACATGATCTGATCTTCATATCAATACTAACCCATCACAGGATGCTGTCGGTCGAATCACACAGGCTTGGAATACATCAACAAGAAACCCTAAAGTTGAGACTACCAACCGGTAGTCATATCAAATGAAACCCCGATACAAAATTTTCACATACTGGTTCACATTCCAACATACCGATTCACCTTTTCACATATACCAGTTCACATCATCATACTGGTTCACTTGATACCATCATACTAGTTTTGTTGCCAGATTGCTTTCTTCAATATACTAGTTCATACTTCAGCATATTGATATCAATGACAACATACAATATCATCATATCATCAAACTCTGCACATATGCCAATAGATGTGGATGAGGTTTTTTGGAAAGAGTGATGATTGGTGAATGTGTTCCACTAGAAGAGAAGAAAGGTGTAAGGTTGATAGAAGATCGGTTAGGGTATAACCAACAAGGTCTTTGAAGAGGTAGATGAACGCGGTTGTGTGGTTGGTTGGTGATCCTATACAAACCAATATAACTAACCTAGATAAGGTGGATGCTGACAAAGGGGCCATGTGGAGGTAAAGTGGCATGCATGCACAGGTCCGTGAAAGTGTTGTTGGTGAGGTTGGTGATGACTAGTCGACATTAATGTTGATGGCGTGTTTCGTAGGTTGAAGAGTGTGGCTCAAGACTGATCGGAGGATATAGATCTAATTTGATGACTTCATGATCAATACCAAATGTCCAAGTGTTGATTAGGATAGGTAAAGCTATCTACATGATTTCTTCATAGATGTTTGACAAGTGCAGATCAAAGAAGGTGTCGTATTTTCCAAATAAGGAAAATATTTTTTGAATGTAGTAGGATTGGTGGAGTCTAATTGATCTATTGTAGGCGATCGATCTCTGGACAGAGATTTGATTGGATTTGGTTTTCCTCGAGGTTGAGGAAGAAACCCTAACCACTTGAAGTTTGAATTTTGTTTTGGTGGGAAGACCTGTTTATAAATATACAAGTTAAAATAAATGAAAGGGTGTTGCTGCAAAAGAGGAGAAATCAGTCAAGTGCTCAATGAGAATCAAAGGAGAGATTGTGTGAGAGAGAGAAAATCGAGTTGAATATTTTAACTGACATCAGTGAGACAAAGAGTAGTTTGCCAGTAACTCTGACAAAGGAATGTATCGATGGTGGTGAACGAGTAGAGAAGAGGCAAAGAAGATTGTAGAGAAGGCAAGCTGAGAATTAACAACAATCAGATAGCATACAACTGGTTGAGTGAAGAGGACCGGTGGTGACCAGCAACTGTGTGATAGAAAGGTTGGAGAACCGACAGAGAGAAGAACTGGCAGAGAAGAGAAAGAGGTTGAACCAGCAAAGATGCAACAAAGAGCAAGGTGCAACAGTGAGTGGATTGCAACAGGAGATAAGGTTGCTATAGAGAAAAGGTGAATAGAGAATTGATAGAGATTTGTAGAGAGAAGAATCGGTGGAGAGACATACATGAGAGTTATGAAGTTCTTGTGTAACAAGAAGATAACTTTGGTATTCAAAATATGATATTGTAATCACTAAGTTGGAGCTCAGTGCAGGGGTTAGTGCTCCTTGGGCTGGTGCCCTAAAATCAGGGGTTGGTGCTCCTTGGGTTGGTACCCTAATGTAGGAGTGTTACAACATGGGTTGGTTCCCTAAATGTTGTAACAAAATGTTTCATTGTGAGGCTGGATTGGAGCAGTAGTCTCTAGCCACACTTCTCACTAGGGTTTTTCCCATCTTGGGTTTTCCCCATACATCTGGTGTTATGTGATGTCTCTTTTATGTGTGGTTGCATTTGTGTGAGTCTCCCATCTAACTGGTTTGTCTGCTTTATGATTAGATTTGTTAACCAGTATACACACATAGGATTGAAAAGGGAAAAGTTTGTAAATCACTGATCACCCCCCCCCCTCTCAATGACATCTAGTGTTCAAAAAGAACTTTACGGATTGAAACAAGCTCCTAGAGCCTAGTATGCTAGGTTGGACAAATACTTGCTAAAATTAGGATTTATGAAAGGTGTTGCTGATAGGAATCTATACTTCAAGATTGAAAATGATAACATTTTGATTGTTTTGACTAATTAAAAATAGGTTTTTTAAAGGAACCTAGAACCTTGTTACATAGTAGGAGAAAGATAAAGCATTAAAAAGGTAAGAAATAATAGTGCTTGGATACCCAAACAAAGAATGGATCCCATTTAAAACAAAAAGGGATCACCGGTCAAAGAGAATATCATTAGAGAACCTAAGGACAACACAAAGACAACACCGAGATAACACAAGGACAAGGAAAACTAGATGTTTCTTTTGAGTTCTTCCGCATGAACCACCATCTGCTTCATATTAACTGCAGAGTTTTTCATATCATCCAACTCTTGTTCCTTGATACCAACCTATTTCCAAGTGTTGGCTCTTATTCTTTTTTCATGACCCTTCTTCTCAGTCTGATCCTTCTCATCCTCCTTGTGTTTAATCTATTCAAATTTATTTATTAGCATGTTCACATGGTCAATAGTGGCCTTGAGGATCTGGAAGTTTTTCTCAGCAATCCTCTTCATAGTAAGTTCCATCTTATCCACTCTATTGGCCAAATTGTTCTGATTAGTTTCCATACCCTTATCATCTCTGATCCCTTCCAACTCCTTCACCTTCTTTTCCATTTCCAAAATTTTACTAACCATTGCCTTAATTGCTTCAACCTTGTTAATGTCAACCATCAATTCTTTAATGTTCATAGAGAGAGGCTTCTCACCCATAGTTTCATTTTTTATCATATTGAGATCAGTATTCAAATCACCAATTTCTTTTGCCATTTTGCTAATGACCTCACAGAAACCCTTGATGTTGTCATTACCAATGGCACCATGATAAATATTTTGATTACCCATGTTATTCTCCTGGCCCTCATTCTGCATTCTTTGTGTGTTCGGGTTCTCCCCATGGTCACCATCTAGCATTTCATCTTCCTCCTTATGCTTATTATTATCCATTTTTTCAGCCTCAGAATCCTAATCAGAAGAAATGATAATCTTCCTTTTAACCTTGTTTATCCCCTTACTAGTTTTCTTCATCCTTTGGGTTTGCTTACCCATTCCCTTTCTCTTCTTTCTTTTTATGATTTTATCATCAAATGACTCATCCTCAAAGTCTGAAAGGTCAGAATCCATAGTAGTCCCCTTGCTCTTTCCCTTAGTCTTCCCCTTATTGCTAAAATCCTTAGACTCACCCTTAGTTTCAAAATAGAGATTGAACCCACTATTCTCACTTTTAGTATCATCATCCCTAATTTGTTTTCCTTTACTAATGGGTTTCTCAATAATTTTCCCCTTCAACATCTTATAAACTAAAACCATTAAACCCTGGTGGAGGGCATGATCTCTTTGAGAATCTTTCTGCATTTCACAAATAGTATGATCCATAGAGCAAGCAAGATAGTAAGGCAAACTAACCTTGTCACCATGGCAAAAGTGGTTGACTAGCACAAAGTGATGCCCATAAGCCTTTGTGAATCTCTCATCCAGAGTAATGTAGCTGATGGTAGAAAATAGTACAAACCTCCATGGCCTGCAAATACGCTTAGGAGAATAGTAGGGATTATCCGCCTTCACCAATTTCCTTTTTTCACCATTCGTGATAGGAAACCTATCCACGGCCTTGTCAGATACACTTTGGTCTCTGTAAAATTTCATACCATCTTTCACCATGCCCATAGCTTCAACAATGATATCCTTGTCCACTTTCATCATCTGGGTGCCAACAAGAACCTTACCATTCTTCCAATTTTTTATGACATGCTTAGTGAGAGTAGGGTCTTTGCCACCAAGCCTTTCCATAAAAATGTTCAAACCTCCTACTTGAAGAATCTCTCAGACTTTATTGTTTTTCTTCCAATTCGAGAAAGAAGCAGGTTCAAACCTCTTTTTATTACCCCCCATTTTAACCTTAAATTCCCAATTCTTCCTTATCACAACTCTGTTATTTTCTATGCGATCTCTATGAAAAAACCTAACACTTTTATTGTTGTTATGAAGAGCCACCCAGAATCCATGCCAAGTAAATATGATATGACAAATAAAACAAGCCTCGTTGTGATCAATCATAGAAAAATGAGGAAAAGGCATTAGAAATTGTGATTAGCTAAGACATGTTGCTTCATTTGGATACGGTCTAGTTCAATCAAAGATTTCACCTCACACTTGAGATTACTCTCACCATAAAGGGCAATGATTTTGTCAGAGCGAGAAGCTAGGTTGGTAGCCCAGTCAGCACACTTGTTGGCTTCCCTATATGCATGTGTGAAAATACATATTTCAAAGGTTTTACTTATATCCTTCACAGTTTTGATGGCATTGTGTATAGACCAAGAGGGAGGGAAAACATTGTTCAAACAGTTAACAATGTTTAAAGAATCACCTTTAGCCAAAAATTTCATGCAATTTGAATCTTTAGAAAGAACCAATCCATGATAACCAACAATGGCCTTAGCAACATGATTGGTTTGGTGACCTATAGGAATACATTTGATAGCTTTGCATATTCCCCCTTCATCTCTTAACACCACACCGTACCTTGCATTGCCAAGATTATCCTTGGAAGTGCCATCAGAATTGATTTTCATCCATCCTTGAGGGGGGCATTCCCATCTCACCTCTTCTATAGGATTAGCATGTATGATTTCACTCCCCTTTATTCTCCAATTCTTGAAAATGATGTTATCACCATGATCTTTGGGATTCATTATTCCACCAGCGATATAGATGTTCTCCACCATATGTCTTTTGATTTTCTCAAAAATAATTTGAGCTTTTGGTGCCTTATCTCTAAAAACTCTATCATTTCTCTCTTTACAGATTCCCCAACAAATATGGGGTAAAGAAAATTTCCATAACAGATTAACTGAATTATTCTTGGAAGGGTGGAACCAGGAATTGAAGAAATCTTGGATAGCTCTAGGGAAGACCCATTTGACATTAAAGTTGTTTAGACATCTAGCCCAAATATCCCCAGAGAAAGGACAATGGATAAACATGTGATTAATGGTTTCCTCATTCTGCATACAAAGATGACAAATACTAGGCAAACAAAAACCTCTAGTTTTGAGATTGCCAGTCGTCAAAAACTTATTTTGAAGAATAGTCCAAAAAAAATATTAATTTTGGGAATAAGACCTTTCACCAAAGCCTTATCCCAACAAGGACTCTCTTGACTAGAATATTGTTGAAAATAAAGAGAGGAAACAAAAAATTTACCATCAGTAGTAAGTTTCCAGATAAGTTGGTCCTTGTCATCAACCACCACCATAGAATTCAAAATTTTATTCTAATGCTCAAGAGAAGGATCCACAGTGGCCAAGTCCTTCCACTGACCTAAATTCTAGTAGTAAGCCACAGTAGTACCAAATTTTTCCTTACATTGATGTTGAAACCTACCCCAGTCAGGATTGTCACTAATGGGAAAGTCTAACAACCAAGCGTCTTCCTAGGATTTAATAAAATTACCCTTCCCCACTTTCCATTTTACTCCTTTGAGTATTATGTCTCTAGTTCTAGTGATATTTTTCCAGATGTTGGAGGTAATCAAAATATCTTCAGCCTTGAGGAAACTATGAAGAGTTGGGAGCTGTCTTTTATGCTTATTATCCCATATCAATTTCCATTCTCCCTCAGTTTTATAACCTCTCCATATATGCTTAGCCATGAGAAACTCATTCATATCTCGGATTCTTCTAAGACCAAGACCTCCTTTTCTTATAGGTTTGCACACCTTGTCCCATGCAATCAAATTCATTCTCTTCTTTTCCTCAACCATGGTCCAAAGAAAGGTTCTTTGAATTTTTTTAATAGCTTCTACAAACATAACAGGGATTCTATAAAGACTAATGGCATATAGAGGGATACTTTGGAGAGTAGATTTCAGAAGTTGGACCTTTCCTTCTTGACTAAGAAAAGAGCCTTTCCATCTAGCTAAATTCTTTTGAACTTTATCCACAAGAGCACCCCGGAAGTTATTAGGAGGCACCTGACATAAAGGGAGCCCAAGATAGGAAGCATGGAGATTCCCAATTTGGCTACCCAAAATATTACTAATCTTAGTCTGTCTTCTCTCTAAAGTATTTATAAAATAAACAAAACTTTTAGACTAGTTAAATAGTTGACCGGTAGCACTCCCATATCTATCCAAAGCTTTCTTTAAGCTTCTAGAACCTTTCATAGAAGAATTTTGCATAATAATTGAATCATCCACAAATTGCTGATGAGAATACACTTGGTCAGCTAATGAAGGTTTAAGCCATCTAAACTCTCCCTTCTCCACAAGTTTTCCAATTAATCTGCCCAAACATTCTGCTATGATTATGAAAATAACAGGGGAGAGAGGACCCCCCCTGTCTGAGACCCCTAGAGGACTTGAAAAAGGGGGAGGGTGACCCATTGACCAGCACAAAAAAAGAAGCAGAGGAAACCAATTGCATGATAAGACTGATGCTTCTTGAACAAAAACCAAAGGTTGAAAGAACAATCTGTATAAAGCTTTATATAAGTCAAGCTTCAAAACAAAACCTTCTTTTTTAGCCCTAGAAAGAGAATGAATGTTCTCATGGACCATGATAATCGAGTCCAAAATTTGCCTCCCAGGGACAAACCCACTTTGCTGAGGAGATATGATTGAGGGGAGCAAAGTCGAAATTTTAGAAGTCAAGACTTTAGAGATAATCCTATACAAAGAATTGCAAAGGCTGATAGGTCTAAAAAGATCCATGGAGTCAGCTCCCATCTTTTTAGGAATAAGAGCAATGAAAGTACCATTCAATTCTTTCAAAATTCTCCTAGCCCCAGATAATTTTTTCACACCACTAGAAATATCCCTTCCAACAATAAGCCAATACATTTGGAAAAAGAACATAGGGAAGCCATCCGGGCCTGGGGGCTTATTACCTTTAAAAGAGTTGAAAACTTTCAAAATCTCATCATTAGTTGGAGTAGCAGTAATATTAAAGTTCTGGTCAGCATCCAAGATAGAAGGGATGTAGTCCAAAATATCCCTTTGAGCTTGAAGGTCTAGGTTCTGATACTTAGTCAAAATATTGGAAAAGAACTCTAGAGAAGATTTCCTCATAGAATCTTCATCATCAATAATTTTGCCATTGACTTTAAGTTGATAAATCTTGCTGATAGCCTTGTGTTTACATATGAAAGTGTTTGGTGTTTCTATCCCCCTCATTCGGCCATATATTTCTTGATCTCTATCTCTAGAAAGTTTCTTCTTTGGATATGATATCATGATATTTCATAGGAATCTCATCTTCAGCTTCTCTAGAGACAATTTTGTAGCCATTATTCTTAATCTCCTCTTGGACATCTTTCAGATCTAAGAGACTGGCATCTTTCGAGACAAAAATGTTCTCGAAAGAGTCCTTATCCCATCTTTTAACCTTGTCTTTCACAAACTTCAACTTTTTGAGCACCTTATACATAGAATTTCCTTCAACTTTAACCTGCCACAAGTCCTTGATTTTTCTTTCAAGGTCTGGGTGTTTGGTCCACATTCTTTTAAATCTATAAGGGAAATATTTCCTTCCCTACTTGAGATCAGCATTAAAAGATATAGGATAATGATCCGACCCGGCCCTGATATGAGCAGATAAAGAACAAAAGTAGGAATTAAACCAATCATGAGAGATTAAAGCTCTATCAACCCTAGCTTGAATTAAGTCTTCACCACTCCTTCTGTTGGTCCATGTGTATTTAACCCCTTGCAAATCTAGATCATGGAGATCATGTCTAATAATGAACTCCATCAAGTCCAATTTTCTATCCAGATTGGTTTGGCTCTCTCCCTTCTTCTCATATTCTCTTAGAGGGGTATTGAAATCCCCCATTATAATCCATCTATCTTCAACAAACTTACTTCTAATCGAAGATAGAGTTTTCCAGAAAACACTTCTACCAGCTTTGGTGTTAGGGGCATACACATTAGTCAAGACCCAAGAAGTACCATCTTTCAAATGCTTAAATCTAATACAAGCCATATTATTATTTTGAATCAAAATCTATCCCTTAACCTTATTATTATTCCAAAAAGTAGCTATACCCCTAGACGCCCCTTCAGAACTACCACCACTAACTTCCCCATTACTAAAATTTTTTAGACATTCAACCTTCTCCCTTGACATTTTAGTTTCCTGAATCATAATAACATCCGGATTTTTGTCTCTACTCATACTTTTTATTTAAATCTTGTTTATGAGGATTATTCAATCCTTGAATATTCCAGGACATAATCTTCATGATTTTTTGGAAATACCTACTTCAAAGATGGTTCTTTGAGTACCATTCACTATATTCTTGCTCGTTTCCATGGTCCTCTTCTTTGCATTTGAATATCTTCCAGGTGATGTGTGCTAAGCCCCCACATCCCCTAGTCTACTTCTAGTGTTTCTGGTAGTCAGATGATTGTTATTATTATTATTATTTTTGTTCATGCACTTTCTATTATCCTCCAATATTTGTACCTCCTAATTTGTCCCACTCTTTCCCAGAGCCCTTTTTATATCTTCTTCATTTCCCCATATTGGGGCATTTTTCTCTGGAAAAGTCCGCTTGACTTGGGCTAGAGAAACCAAAGATATCTCTGAGAGCGCTTGCTCTAGGATATTATCATGTTGAGCATCTTGAAACTAGCTTACTCCATTTTTTGACCCAAAAGAAATTTCTTCTGAGTTAGGAACATCTCCCTCCTCCTTATTGTCCTTGCTTTGTCTGTCTATAACTTTTTGATTGTTGAAGTCTTTGTTGATGACATTATCTTTGGTGGTGATGATGATATGAGTATGAAGTTTGTCAGTGATATGAAAAAATAATTTGAGATGTTTATGACTGATGAGATGAAATTTTTCATAGGTTTGCAGATTACACAGATAGGAAAAGGTATATTTATATCTCAAACTAAGTATGTGAAGAAAGTTGAAGAAGTTTTTATTAGATGATTCTAAACCAGTTCAAACTCCAATGGTGACTGGTTGTAAATTTTCTAAAAATGATGAATCACCAAAAGCTAATCAGAGTTTATATAGATCTATGGTTTGTGGACTGCTATATCTTACTTAGACTAGGCCTAACATTATGCATGTTGTGTGCATGGCTGCTAGATATCAGAATGATCCGAAGGAGAGTCATGTCACTACTATTAAAAGTGTTAGGCTATTCAAATAACTGGAAGACAACTGAGAGGAGGGGTGAATTAGTTGTCACAGATTACTAGAACCATTATCAATTAAAATTTTAATATCGGAAACCAAAACATTAATACCAGAATAGAAGTTAAACTAATTAAGCATAAACAATAATCACAAAATAAATACCATCCACATGACACCAAGATTTAGATGCGGAAACCTAGTAAAGGGAAAAACCATGATGGGAAGCCTACCCACAGTTAGATAATACTTCTGTAGTAAGTATGTGAATTACAATTGAAGGGCCTACACTTACAGCAAGGCCAATAGCCTAGAGCGCACTCCTCATCACAAAAGGAGCCTCACTAATTACATAGAAATCTAGACTACAATCTAGAGAAGTGTTGAACTGCAAAAGATAGCATCTCCTATGCCTGAGTATAGTTCTAGTTAAGCTCAAATGCCGAAAGACTAAATCCTCTTACATAAACCCAATTCGATCTCCAATGATTGACCAAATCCTCTACTTGAGTGATATTACATTTTATGCACATGACATCTGTTTCCATAACCATGATCTGTACCATATGATCTACAATGAGATCTTACATATATATATATAAACCCTCGACCATAAACAATCAAGTCAACCACCAGACAATAAACCAATTACATAATTACAAAACATGTCAGCCTTAGACCTAACAAATAATATCCAACACACAAGACATCCTAGAAACACATTGAGAGATCCAATCCACACTTTACATTAAAGTTGGTCCATAACCTAGATCAATTGGGACACAGTATAGGTCCACAAGCTACATCAATGATCTCCATCCACCACATCTTGAACATGATCACTAACAACATCCTTAAACTCTACCAAAAGCTGCACCAAGACCACTTATGCAATTCATCAAAAGCTCTGCCGGAGAAACCCTCGCTAGAACCAGAAGCCAAGCTTCGAAGAAAATAGGATAGTATCTGATAAACAAATTGAAACCAACTGACTGAATATGAACATGAGTATCATGAATAAGTCAATTCCATAACCAAACTATGTTGGAGCCTATCGGATCATGCCAGACCTAAACCAACCAAAAACCACTCAACCTACTGGGACTAGAAGGGTATCGATAAAGCATCCAAATAGCTAACGTTGGCATTAATGACAAAACATCAATGCAACACATAATCAATTCTACCAAATGGCCAACAATATCCCCCTTTGGAATTGATAGCAACACTAGATGTGAAAAACATCTAAGTGCCAAGAATTTCCAAACAAGTCTCCCCCTATGGAAGACAACCAACAATCTCCCACATATAGTTCTGAAATAAAGAAGAAAATCCCCCTGTGAATGATATCTCTGTAAAACTCTGAATTATACATGTATCTCTCCCTATGATATATATAACTCCTAATTTTTCTTTTTCACATCAATATCTCTCCCCCTTTGACATCAATGCCATAAATATGACAAAATTAGAAAAGAAAAAACATAAACCACTGAATCACAAAGCTGACTACTCCCTCTGAGAAGTAGCATCCCCACATCAGTGTCAGAATGAATAGTATCTCTGATAATGCATATCAGACTAATGCCAAACTGCATCAATCAAGTCTCTACTGGAGGTGCAGAAACTCCCAATCTATCTCTCAGGTACTTAAATGATTCTTTAGGTAAAGGTTTAGTGAAAATATTTGCAATATTCTCTTTAGTGTTCTCAGAAACCAATCTAACTTCATTTTCTTTCACCTTTTCCTTCAAAAAGTTTTACTTGATAGATATATGCTTTGATGTGGAATGAAATATCGGATTCTTTGATATATCAATAGCAGTAGAGTTATCACAATGAATAACTACCAATGCATTATAAAACACCTTTATATCCATAAAAATTGTGTACTGTTAGTAGAAGAAGCAATATACTCAACTTTCGCAGTAGATAAAGAAGTACATGACTATTTCTTGATGATCCATGAAACCAATTTCTTTCCAAGAAAGAAAGCTCCACCGGAAGTACTTTTCCTGTCATCAACATCTCCAACCCAATTAGCATCTATATATGCACATAAAGTAAAGTCATCTTTCTTAGGGTACCACAAACCATATTTTGATGTACCTTGTAAGTATCTAAAAATCTTTTTCACCGTACTCTCATGATTTTCTCTAGGATCTCTTTGAAATCTTGAAATAAAACAAACAAAATTCATTATCTTAGGCCTAGTTTGAGTAAAATAAAGTGGACCTCCAATCATAGATTTTTATCTTGTAGGATTTACCAATGCAGAAACATCTTTTCTTGTCAATTTCTCACTTCTAACCATAGGAGTACTTACCGGTTTAGAATCTCCCATACAAAATTTCTTCAACAATTCCTTAGCATACTTAGTTTGAATGATGAAATACCTTTGTCAGTCAGAGTAATCTGAAAACCTAAGAAAAATTTCATTTCTCCAATCATAGACATCTCAAACTCTTTCTCCATATTCTTATAAATTCTATACATAACTTATCTTCACCTCCAAAAATAATTTCATCAACAAATACTTCAATAATCACTATATCATCATCAATGATTTAATAATATAAATTACTATCATTATTACCCTTAGTGAAATCAAGCTTCAAAATATATTTATCCAACCTTGCATACCAAGCTCTAGGTGCTTGTTTCAATCCATATAATGCTTTTCTTAACTTGCAAACCATGTTTGTATCATCTGATAGTGAAAATCCGTCAGGTTGCTCAATATAAACTTCCTCATCAAGATCCCCATTCAAGAATGCACATTTAAAATCCATCTGATAAACCTTGTAGAATTTATAAGTAGCATAGGTAAGAAAAAATCTTACAGCTTCAATCCTAGCTACAGGTGCAAAAGTCTCTCCATAATCAATTCCTTCCTTCTGAGAATATCCTTTACAAACCAATCTATCCTTATTCCTTACAACTTGACCATCCTTATTCAATTTATTCCTAAAAACCAATTTAGTTCCAATAACATTCTTATTTTTAGGCCGAGGAACCAAAGTCCATGTGTTATTTTTCTCAATCTGATATAATTCTTCTTCCATAGCTCTCAATCAATATTTATCTTTACATGCCTCAATTACTAATACCGGTTCAACTTGTGAAATTAAACATACCTCATTAGTTGCTAGTCTTCTTTTTGTCATTACTCCATTGTTCTTATCCCTAATGATCTAATCTTCCAAATGATTCAATCTCACATACCTAGGAGTCCTTTGACTCTCTATTCTTCTTCCCTATTCTTAATTTATTGTAGAATTCTTTGATAATGCCAAAGTAACTGATTCAACACTTTGTTCTAGTAAAGGTGCTACCGGTTTAGATATAATCATTTCCACTTCTAGTTCCTTCTTATAAACTTTAATTTAACTTCTGTTCAGCTCATCTACTTCGACATTAGCACTCTCCATAATTCTCTGCAATCTCTTTTTATAACATCTATAGGCCTTGCTTTAATTAGGATAACCAAGAAATATGTCTTCATCACATCAAGGATCAAATTTTCCAATGATATCATCTCTCTTGATATAACATTTACTACCAAATATCCTGAAATACTTAACTGTAGGTGTATTGGGAAAAAATAATTCATAAGGCGTCTTATCGATTTATCCTTTGATAAGTACTATGTTGAATGTATAAACCACTGTGCTCGCTACTTATATCCAGTAGATATGAGGTAGACTATCTTACATCATTATTGTTTTAGTAGCATCCAAGATAGTTATGTTCTTCCTTTCCATAACTCCATTCTGCTAAGGTGTTCGGGGAGCAAAAAAATTTCTTATACCATGCTTCTTACAAAAGTTATTAAACTCACTGGATGTGAATTCTCCACCATGATCTAACCTCAAACATTTAATCTTCAATCCTGTCTCATTTTCCACTTTAGCCTTAAATATTTTAAACTTTTCGAATGCCTCATATTTTTCTTTTAGAAAAGTAACCCACATCATTCTAGAATAATCATCAATGATTAGCATGAAATATCTATCACCTTGAAAACTTTTAACTCTAGCAGGGCCACCCAAATCAGTATGAATAAGATCAAGAACATCATTTAATTTATCTTGTATACTCCTAAAAGAGGTTCTAACCTATTTACCCATTTGACATTCTTTACATACTGGAGTATAGAGCTTCATAATCTTAGGCATATCTCTATTGGTGTAAATAATTATTCATCATAGATATTATTACACTTTACCTAAGTTTACTTAGGTACATGCATTTAATATTAGTTTCGGTATGAGACACTTGGGTGTTTGTGCCACATTGGGATAGTGTGTGCAAGAGAATTTTCATCTTTTATGGTGTTGATCTTATCTTGTTGTTACATTCCACCTCATGTGGAATATTTTATTGTTTCTCCTACTTACCCACACTTATTTCCTACCTACCCTTATTTATTATTAATCCACATGTCATCTTTGTGTGCTCACATATCCATATAGCCTTGCCTATATAACTAGGCTCATCTACATTGTTTGTACAGGTATTCATTGAACATCTTGTAATGATCCAATTGATCATATTTTGTATCTTGATCGAATAAAGTTTATTCCTATCATCTATTTTGTTCTCTCTTATTTATACTTTCCATTGCCTCTAGATCTTGGCAAAATCTCACATGGTATCAGAGCCATTAGAGTGTCATTGGTTTGCCAATTGAGAGAAATTTCATGCTATTTGGGGTTGTGTATGTTGGAGATTTTTGTTGCAAGTTATTATTGAAGCTTGATGGGTCAAATCTAAGGTCACCATTAGATTGAGGAGGTCCAAGAAAGTTAGTTTTTCCTTTTGTTTCATCCAAATTAGACTTCAGAGGCCAAATCTAGAGGCATTTGAAGTTTGAAGCTGCAGAATTTTTTTTCCAAAAACTATAATATTGCAAACAATTTTCAAATAGTGATATCTCATTCATTCGAACTCCTTTTTTCGAGCAAGTGTTCTTGTTTTGGGGTAGAATTTTGTGATATGTATAGTAGTGCAATAGTTTTCTATTTTTCAAATATAGGTTTTGCTGAAATAATGAAATCCTGATTTTTACAATTTTAGAGGCTTCGTTTGGGGTCATACGACCTCCTTTTCAGGTGCCATTTTTTTGGAGAGTGCATAATTTTTCATCTACTTTCATAATCAGCCATTAGTTTGTAATGATTGTGAGTAGAAATTGTACTTTCAATATTTGGTCCTTTTTTGGCCTATTTGGTACTTGTATTTTGCTTGGATATTAGTTTAGATCACTAGTAGTATTTGTTGAAGTCTCTTATATCTCATTTTGAGAAGTTGTAATCATTGAAATTATAAGTCCACTTTGCCATTATTTGCAAGTGCCAACATGAGCTTTTTCATTGGCATATGTGCAGAGTTTGATGACATGATGATATTGTATGTTGTCATTGATGTCAATATGCTAAAGTATGAACCGGTATATTGAACCGGTATATTGAAGAAAGAAAAATGGCAAGTGAACCGGTATGATGGTATGAAGTGAATCGATATGATGATGTGAACTGGTATATGTAAAAAGGTGAACTAGTATGTTGGAATGTGAACCGATATATGCAAAGTTTGTATCGGGGTTTCATTTGATATGACTACCAATTGGTAGTCTTGACTTCAAGGTTTCTTGTTGATGAATTTCAAGTCTGTGTGATTCGACTGATGATATCCTGTGATGAGTTAGCATTGAAATGAAGATCAGATCATGTTGCCACATGAGCCTTGTGCACTTGAAGGATTTCCTTGAGGATCTTGCATGAAGAACATTGATTATATTTACCTGGTGAATGTACAAAATCTAAGTAAATGGTGGAGACCGTGTGATGGGTTATCAGCTTCTAGAAGCGGTGAAGAACGAACGACGGAGAACATCTTGAGATTTGTTAAAGATTGTTTTATGCTATGCAATGTGATTGAACAGTTAGGATTGGACTGACTGTATTGTTAACCTAGATGCTTTAGGGTTTTATGTTTTGGCCACTGACCTAATTATTGTCTATAAGGTCGATGATGATTCTCATTTGAAGTTGTTGGCAAATGTTGTTTGTGTATCCAAATGAAGAGATACTTGATTCTTGCTAGACCAGTGCAATGAGTAGAGATCTGCAGAGTGTGATTGTAGATGTAAAGGAACTAAAGTGGATTTGCCTTGGCATTAAGTTTGTTATCAGATTAGTGTATTACTTGTTGACTTCTAACCATTTCAGCACTTGGAAATCCCTTTACCGGGGAGCTTTAACAGGCTTTTTGTAAATCCTTTAACAGGGTGACTCAAAATCATTGAGTTATTTTAAATCCTCTGACAAGGTAACCTTTAATAGGGTTTTAACCTTTAACTAGGTATTTAGCCATCCCTTAACTAGGTGATCCCTAGCAAGATCGTTTCCTAGCAGAACCTGTTGTAAAGTCCTTAACCAGACTAGGCTCCTAACATTGTGGACTTCAGAAGAGTTCATGAGCAACTTGTGGGTATTCATTCCCACTATGGTTTTTCCCAGTTGGGTTTCGATGTGAAAAATAAGTGTGTCATGTGTGATGATTTTTCATGTGATGTTTTAGTGTTTTCTCTTAAGCGGTAAAGCATGTTGATCCAGTGGTCATTATATTTCTGATGTATTACTTTTTTATGCATATGGGTGAAGTGGAAATGAGATATTAGGTGTTGTGAAGATCTAAGTGTTACCAGTTTATGTCTTTCATAGTCATACTATGTTTTACTAGTATTGCCCTAATTTAGATCGGTGATGTTGTTTACCGGCTAGTGCAGTCTTTGCAGTTTAAGTTGTTAAAGAATTTTTTATCTATATTGATTCACCCCCCCTCTCAGTATCTGTTGAGTATTTACTATTCATCATTAGTCATCAATTGGTATCAGAGTGTCCTCCAGGTCTGCTATGTTATATTCTTAACCGCTTGAGGAAAAGATCCTATTCTAATGATGAAGAGGGAAGGTCCTAAGTTAAACAAAGATAACTTTAAGATATGGAAGAACATAATGAAGATATATATTAAAAGCATGGGTTCTCAACACTGGAACTATGTTGAGAATACTTATGTTATCCCTATTGGTACTCTTACTGATGATCAAAGAAGAGAAATTCTAGAGAATGGGCAAGTCATGGAAGCTCTTATCAATAGTCTATTTGATGTTGAGTTTATAGACATTTAGGAAAAAGACAATCCCAAAGATGTATGGGATACTCTGGAGTCTATCTATGGTGATGATGAGCATGTGAAGCAAGCTAAGAAAGAAAGCATTAGAGGAAAGTTTGAAGACATGTAGATGGTTAAAGGAGAGACCATTCAACAATATGGGATAAGGATTAAAACTATTGTTGGAGACATCAAGAGTGCAGGAGGAATAATGGATGATTCCACCATTGTTAGCAAAGTTTTGAGATCCTTATTACCAGTCTATGCAATAAGGGTTGCCACTATTCAGGAGTTGAGATCTATTGACAAGACAAAGGTATTCGTTGATTCTATCATTGCTAAGTTGACTGCATATGAGCTAAAAAGTTATGATGGTAGTGTTCAGAAGACTGATTCAACCTTTAGAGCATATGTTGCACTATCTAGAAAGGCTAAAGAATCTAGTACTAGCTGTGAACCTAGACAAAGCAAAGATATGGATGATGAGGAGATCCTGATGGAATTTGAATCTCTTTTGGCAAAGAGACTTCCTAATGGAACTGGAAAATGTAGAGGTAACCTCCCTTTGAAATGGTTTTCTTGCAATAGGATAGGACACATTGCTGTAAAATATCCCAATAGTGATAATAAGGACAAACCGGAGAAGTTTAAAAAGTTCAAAGGAGGAAATAGGAGAAACTGTCTTGTTTCAGTTGATGAAGGTGTCACTGATGATGAATTAGAAGATGAAGAAAGCGAAGACATAGTATTTGTAGTTGTTAAGGAAGATGTGTTAGACAAGAAGGCTCTTATCTCCCGCTTTGATGATTCTAATGAGTGGATTATTGATAGTGGTTGTTCTCACCACATGACTGGTGATCAAAGATTTTCTATCTCTGGAAGAGTATGATGGAGGTGTAGTCCGATTTGGTAATGATGCACCATGTATGGTAAAACGCAAAGGGTCCATCTCTCTAAATGAAAAAAGAAGTGCTGATAATGTGTATTGGGTAGAAGGTCTCAAACATAGCCTTTTGAGTGTTGCTCAGTTGAATGATAAAGGATTCACTCTAGAATTCAAAGATGGAGTATGCAAAATAAAGGGAAAGAGTGGTGAACTAATGGTCATTAGTATGCAGACCAAAGGTAACTTATTTCAGTTAAATACAAATATTAGTAATTGTCTAATGGCTAAGTTTGATGATAGTTGGATATGGAAGAGGAGACTCTTCCATGTAAAGTTTGATAATATTGTGGAGGCTAGTAAGATCAAGGCAGTTAGAGGATTTCTTGTGCTAAACAAACTAGAGAATCCTTTGTGCAGAGAATGTAAACTGGGGAAAATATCTTCCTCAACCTTCAAAGGTAAATCTTTCACAATAGATAATTTACTTGATCTTGTGCATACTAATTTGTGTGGTCCTATGAAAACTAGGAGTGTTCAGGGAGATAGGTACTTTATGATTCTTAGTGATGATTTCTCAAGAATGATGTGGGTCACATTCTTGAAAGACAAGTCTGAAGCTTTTAGAAAGTTCAAAGCCTTCAGAGCACTAGTTGAAAAGGAAAGCGGTAAGACAATCAAATGCCTTAGAACTAACCTAGGAGGTGAGTTCACTTCTAGAAAATTCAATAAGTACTGCGAAGAGAATGGCATCAAGAGGTAACTATCTTCCTCCCGGACTCCACATCAGAATGGCCTAGCAGAAAGGAACAACCACACTATAGTTGAAGTAGCCAGAATGGTGTTGATTCAAGGGAAGGTTGCTCACACTTTTTGGAGAGAAGTAGTGAGCACTACAGTCTAAACTATGAACTGGGTATTCATCAAGAAAGGTAAGGATAAAACTCCTTATGAGTATTGGACCAGTAAGACTCTTGTAGTAAGCTAATTTAGAGTGTTTGGTAGCAAATGTTATATCAAGAGGAGTGAACACCAAAGCAAGTTTGATGCAAAATGTGATGAGGGAATATTCCTAGGGTATTCCACCACGAGAAAAGCTCTCAAGTGTTTTAACAAAAGGACTAAGAGAATTGTTGAAAGTATCAATGTTATAGTTGATGAAACCTCTAAGAAACCTGAGGAAACTGATAGTGAATGAGCAGTAGATGAATTGGTTGTAACCTTCTAGGAACTAGTTGCAAAACAACCAAGTACAAGTAATAATGCTTCTACACTAGTGGTTGCTGATGTAGATGAAGATGAAGATGAAGAGTAAAAGCAAGAGGAATTAGCCAAGATCATTCCTAGGTATGTAAAGCTACATCATGATCCAAAGTAGATCATAGGGGATAAGGATGCAAGAATTCTTACAAGAAGAAAGGTCTGAGAAAATTCTTGCATGATCTCTAAATTTGAGCCCAAAACATTTAAAGAGGCACAAAAAGATGAAGAATGGGTTAAGGATATGGAAGAGGAACTTGACCAGATAGAAAAGAATGGTACATGCTCTTTGGTACCCAGATCGGAGCACAAAAATGTTATGGCACCAAATGGGTTTTTAGAAACAAGCTGAAAGAAGATGGAACACTGGTAAGAAACAAAGAAAGATTGGTATGTAAGGGATATTATTAAGAAGAAGGAGAAGACTATGGAGAAACTTTTGCTCCAGTAGCTAGATTGGAAGGAGTTAGAATGCTACTTGCATATGCAACCTTCAAGGGATTCAAAGTGTATCAGATGGATGTGAAATCTGTCATCTTGAATGGAATACTTGAAGAGGAAGTGTATATAGAGCAACTAGATGGGTTTGCCCTATCAGAAAATAGTGATATGGTGTGAAGGCTACATAAAGCCTTGTATGGATTGAAGCAAGCACCTAGAGCATGGTATGAACATTTACACTCCCATCTTATGAAGATTGGATTTGAAAGAACAAGTGAAGATAGCAATATCTATCTAAAGTTAGAAGGAGATCAGATTCTGATCTATGAAGTGTTTGTTGATGACATAATTTTTGGTGGAGATGACAAGATGAGTCATGCATTTGCAGATGAGATGAAGAAAGAATTTGAGATGTCACTTATCGAAGAGATTAAGTTCTTCATTGGACTACATATTCAACAAATGAAAGATGGTATCTTTATAACTCAATCCAAGTCTGTCAAAGAAGTGTTGAAGACCTTTGGCATGGAAGACAGTAAACTGGTTGGTACACCGATGATGACCAGTTGTAAATTGTCAAAATAAGATGACTCAGCATTAGTGAATGAGAAAGAATACCATTCAATGATTGGTAAGTGTCACTATGTAGTACACATTAGACCAGACATAGCACATGCAGTGGGCATTGCTGCACATTTCCAGAAAAGTAGAAGAGAATCCCACTTGGTAGCAGTCAAGCAGATTCTTAGATATATGAAGGGAACTATAGATTATGGATTGTGGTATCCATACAGTAATGAGTTCAATCTCAAAGTGTTTATAGATGCCGATTGGGCTAGTAATGTGGATGACCAAAAGAGCACAACTGGTGGTGCATTCTTTCTTGGTGGTAGACTAGTCTCATGGATGAATAAGAAGCAGAGTTGTATCTCTCAGTCTAGAATAGAAGCAAAATATGTAGCAGCATTTATGAACTGCACTCAAACAATTTGGATGAAGCATGTATTAAGTGGTTTCAAAGTCCCTGTATCTAAACTGGTGAGTATATTTTGTGATAACACAAGTGCAATTAATATTTCCAGGAATCCGATATTGCATGCTAGAACTAAGCACTTCAAGCTCAAGTATCATTTCTTGAGGGAGAAAGTTCAGAACAAAGAGGTTGTATTGGAACATGTTTCTAGTAAGGGGAAGTTAGAAAATATATTCACCAAGCCTCTACTGAAGGCTACATTTAACTATTTAAGAGGTGAATTAGGGGTGCTTCCCCTTCAAGAGGTAAACTAAAGGCATGTACTCCACATTAGTCAAGTATTGCATTGTCAAATTTTTTCAGGATTGATGTGTTGAAGGATGCTACTCCTCAGGGGGAGCAACATAATGGAACATGGATGTTTGAGCCTCCACTTTGATATTGTTTTCAAAGGGGGAGAAGATGTGAAGTGGAGAGATATCTTTGTATATTGCCATCAATGCCAAAGGGGGAGATTGTTGGTATATGTGCAGAGTTTGATGACATGATGATATTGTATGTTTGATGTCAATATGCTGAAGTATGAACTGGTATATTGAATCGGTATATTGAATAAAGCAAACTGGCAAGAGAACTGGTATGATGGTATGAAGTGAACCGTTATGATGATGTGAACCGATATATGCAAAAAGGTGAACTAGTATGTTGGAATGTGAACTGGTATATGCAAAGTTTGTATTGGGGTTTCATTTGATATGACTACTAGTTGGTAGTCTCGGCTTCTGGGTTTCCGGTTGATGCATTTCAAGTTTGTGTGATTCGATCGATGATATCCTGCAATGAGCTAGCATTGAAATGAAGATCAGATCATGTTGCCATGTCATCCTTGTGTGCATGAAGGATTTCCTTGAGGATCTTGCATGAAGAAGATTGATTCTATCTACCTCAGGAATGTGCGAAGTCTCAGTAAATAGTGGAGAGTATGTGGTGGGTTATCAACTTCCAGAAGCGGTGAAGAATGAATGATGGAGAACGTCTTGAGATTTGTTCAAGATTGTTTTACACTATGCAATGTGATTGAACGGTAGGATTGGACCGACTGTATTGTTAACCTAGATGTTTTAGGGTTTTTGGTTTTGGCTACCAACCTAATTATTGTCTATAAGTTCGATGATGATTCTCATTTGAAGTTGTTGGCAAATGTTATGTGTGTATCCAAGTGAAGAGATACTCTATTCTTGTTGTACCAGTGCAGTGAGTAGAGATCTACAAAGTGTGATTGTAGATGTAAAGGAACTAAAGTGCATCTACCTTGGCATTAAGTGTTGTTATGAGATCACTGTATTACCTGTTGACTTCTAACCATTTCAGCAGTTGGAAAATCCCTTTAACAGGTAGCTTTAATAGGCTTTTGGTAAATCCTTTAATAGGGTGACTCAAAATCATTGAGTTCTTTAAATCATCTGACAAGGTAACCTTTAATAGGGTTTTAACTTTTAACTGGGTATTTAGCCATCCCTTAACCAGGTGATCCCTAGAATGATCGATTCCTCACAGAACCTGTTGTAAAGTCCTTAACCGGACTAGGCTCCTAATAGAGTGGACTTCAAAAAAGTTCAAGAACAACTTGTGGGTATTGATCCCCACCATGGTTTTTCCTAGCTGGGTTTCCATGTAAAAAATAAGTGTGTCATGTGTGATGTTTTAGTGCTTTTTGTTAAGTGATAAAGCATGCCGATCCAGTGGTCATTATATTTCTGATGTATTACTTGTTTATGCATATGGGTGAAGTGGAAATGAGATATTAGGTGTTGTGAATATCTAAGTGTTACTGGTTTATGTCTTTCATAGTCATACTATGTTTTACCAGTATTGCCCTGATTTAGATTGGTGATGTTGTTTATTAGTTAGTGTAGTCTTTGTAGTTTAAGTTGTTAAAGAAGTTTTTGTCTATACTGATTCACCCCCCTCTCAGTATTTGTTGAGTATTTATTGTTCATCGTTATTCATCACTTTTTATGGGGGTCAGTTGTTCATTTATATCACTTGGTGAAATTCCATTCAAAGGCATCTTCATCTGCAATATTTCATAGGGCTTCTTTGTTGGTGGCATCATTTGCATGTTTCCACATTTAAATATTTTATCATGATGTATGCTCTTGCTTGAGAAATGTTGTACTTGCACTATCATAAAGTGCCACACCTCTTTGTATCTTATTATTGTTGACTATTTGATGTAATCCTCTTGTACACATACATTAGGAATATCTTGTGAGACTTGGTGCATGGCTCCAGTTGAGACTTAGATTGTAATCATTTGTGCATGGCTCCCATGAGACTTGGATTGTACCAGTACTTTTGTCATTTATGAGTATCCAAGTGATGCTCAAAGCAGGTTGTCTCCATGCGTGATCTTCATTTTGTTGCAATGTGTGCTTCATCATCATTGACGTGGTACCTGGTTTTGTCACACTTTGACATTATTGGTGCAACATTGGCTCTCTTTCTTCCTTATGAGGAGGTCTTTTTGGTCAATATTCTAGGAGCATCGTTGCAGGAGATTCGACATTAAGGGAGAGCTTCATGGTCTCTTATTCTCTCTTATGGGGGGCCATATTTTTTGTTATTCTCATTCATCATTGAGAGCATTGTGTGCTTTCATTTCTCTCATTTGGGGGAGGGTTTTTTCCCATTGGGTTTTTCTCTCTTTCTCCATTTATGGGAGATTGCATTTGCTTTTGTACATGGGTACCTAACATGGCCTTGTAGTCGGGACCCATCTTGCATTGCTTAGTTGCATTGTAGACTTTAGTGCATTACCCTAAGTTGCACTTAAGGGGAGGTGTTGGTGTAAATAATTATTCATCATGGATATTATTACTGTTAGGACCCAAATACAACTAAGAGGGGGGGGGGGGGGGGGGGTTGTATCAGTTGTCTATTAATTTCAACCTAAATATAACTTAATCAGACTTGATGCATAATATCGGTAAACTAAACTTAATGCTAGTTAATAGTTTAACAGTTAATAATAGTACCGGTAAAGTTTAATTAATGAAATAGAAAGCCAAATAACCTCCACAACACATAACACAAATTTTTGTATGTGGATACCCTATAAGGGGAAAAACTATGGTGGGAAACCTTACCCACAATTAGATGATACTGCTGCAGATAGTATGTGTGTACAAATGGGGTTTGCACATGTAGAAAGGCCAAATACCTAGACCTCCCTACTCAATCACAAAATGGGAGTCACATTGACTACAATTGGATAGTTAAATCTAATGAGAATGTACTACTCAAAATAGCATCTTCATATGCTAGATTTAGTACCGGTTAAGCTTTGATTGTCTTCTTCATACCTTCCTTTAATCTTCAAATGATGCTTGCGTGTATAAATTTTCTTATATTCACATATATCGAATATCACAACCTTGTAATACCTTGTTACATTCCCTATATCAATCTCACAAATGAGATCTTACATATATACCAAAACCTAAGACCAAATGTGTAGGTCAGCTCACTAAGAATACTACAATTAAATCAATTGAAAAATAAATCAATATGCGAGAATCATGTTGGCTTAATCCATTTACAATAATAACCAAACAATAAATTATCTCCATAATGTGTCATGTTGATCTGGAATAGATAACACTTGCTGGTCCATAACCTAGACCAATTTGCTAGTAACAACAAATATGCAAACTTGATTAGACCAATAACCAAATCACCAAAACCAAGTGTCCAAACCATGTCTTCGATATAACCAAGTGATCTCTAGATGATAACAAGTCATCCTCTATGTCAATGAACAATATAACATGCTGGTGAACCAAACACTAGTGATTGTGCATAAGTCATTGAACGTGCTAGTGAACATAACCAAATATCTCCAATGCTGATAAGTGTTGACAAGTGTTGACATCAATGACAAAACCAATGCAACACATCCATAATACCAAAAATATCCCCCTTTGGCATTGATGGCAACACAAGATGGAAAAACCATCTAAGTGCCAAAGCAGAAATGCTAAAAACCAAAAATCAACAATCTCCCAAAGAGATCAATTACCAGAAATCAAAATACATAATATCTCTCCCCCTAGGAATATTCTCTCCCCAAAAGATAATGTGTTTTTCCATAGATATCTCTCCCCCTTTGACATGAAATGCCAAAGAAATACAAAAACCACATACAACCAGTTCATAGAACTAATTACAAATACCAATTGTTATAACAAACTACTCCCCCTGAGAAGTAGCTCTCCTTCATCAAAGCCAGAAAAAGATTTCTTTGTTAATTCTTTCCAGTCTGATTCCTTTCTCCAACTATCTAAGTCTCTACCGTTGAGGGTATAACCCCAAGATTCTCTATGAGATATTCAAAAGTTTACTTAGGCAAAGACTTAGTAAAAATATCTGCAATCTGCTCTTTAGTATTCACATAAACCAATTTCACTTCTTTTGCTTCAACATTCTCTTTTAGAAAATTGAATTTGATAGAAACATGTTTAATTTTAGAGTGAAATACCAGATTATTGGATATATCTATTTTTGCCATATTTTCACAGTAAATGATTATAGGTTCTTTGCATTTTACCTTTATGTCCTTCAACATTTTCTTAATCCATAATACCTAAGTGCAATTAGTTGCTGCTGCAACATATTCTAATTTTGTTGTTGATAATGATGTACAAATTTGTTTCTTGCTCAACCATGAAATCAATTTGCTGCCAAGAAAGAATGCTTTGCCGATGGTGCTCTTTCTGTCATCTACATCTCTTGTGCAATTAGCATCTGTGTATGCACATAAATCAAAATTTTCATCTTTAGGATACCATAAACCAAGATTTTTTGTGCCTTGTAGATATCAGAAAATCCTTTTCACTGCTGATTCATTATTTTCTTTAGGATTACTCTGAAATCTTGAAACAATACATATTGCATTCTTAATATCAGATCTTGTTTTGTCAAATACAGTAAATGTCCAATCATAGATTTATATCTTGTCAGAATAATAGGTGTCGATTCATCCTTCAATGATAGTTTATCAGTTGTAGTCATAGGAGTACTTACCAGTTTAGAGTTTTCCATACCAAATTTCTTTAGTAGTTCTTTCAAGTACTTTGACTGACATATGAATATACCTTTATTAGTATGTGAAATCTACAATCCTAAAAATAATTTTATCTCCCCAATCATAGACATTACAAATTCTTCCTGCATCTTATTAGAAAAGTCTTTACACAATCCATCTCCTCCAAAAATTATATCATCAACAAAAACTTCAATAACCAAGATGTCATCATTAGTCACTTTGAAATATAAGTTGTTGTCAGCATTACCTTTAGTGTAACCAAGCTTCAAAAGATATTTGTCCAATCTAGCATACCAAGCTCTAGGAGCTTGCTTTAATCCATATAAAGATTTCCTTGACCTGCAAACCATATCTTTGTCATTTGTCAAAGAAAATTCATCAAGTTGTTCAATGTAAATTTCCTCTTTAAGATCACCATTTGGAAATGCACATTTAGCATCCATTTGTTATACTTTATAGTTCTTGTGTGTTGCAAATGCTAGAAAAAGTCTGACTGCCACAATTCTAACTACCGGTGCAAAGTTTTCATTGTAATAAATTCCCTCTTTCTATGAATATCCCTTACACACTAATCTTTCTTTTTTTTTTATTACCTTACCATCTTCATTAAGTTTATTTCTGAATACCCATTTAGTTCCAATTACATTTTTGTTTTTAGGCAGGGGAACCAATGTCCATGTGTTATTCTTTTCAATTTGTTCCAATTCATCTTCCATAGCTTTAATCCAATGTTTATCTTCATATGCCTCATTAACTGATGTTGGTTCAATTTGACAAATTAGACATACCTTTTCATTTTCCAATCTTCATCTAATCATTACACCTTGATACTTATTCCCAATTATCTGGCTTTCTCAGTGATTCAATCTTACATACCTAGGTGTATTCACTTGTTGTTGTTCATCAGTCACTATGGCATTCTCAAATGATGTTGGTGTGAATGGATCAACATTCTGTACTGGTGCATTCTGTATAGGTTCATTTGTGATTATCTCAACTACCGGTTCAGATTCCATAGACCTTGAATTACCTCTAAACTTTTCATCAATCTTCACATTTGCACTCTCAATGATTTTCTGCAATCTCTTATTAAAACATCTATATGCCTTTCTTTTAGATGAATAACCAAGAAATATTCCTTCATCACTTCTAGGATCAAATTTACCAATATAATCATCTCTCCTAATATAACGTTTGCTTCCAAATATTCTGAAATATTAAAGAGTAGGAGTATTACCAAACCATAGTTCATGAGGGGTCTTACCAGTTTCACCTTTGATGTGAACTCTATGAATGTGTAAACTGTTGTATTTACTGTTTCTCTCCAATATACATTAGGTAGGTTTGCTTCTGATATCATGCTTCTAGCTGCATCCAAAATAATTCTATTCTTCCTTTCCAAAACTCCATTTTGCTAAGGTGTCTGAGGTGTTGATAATTGTCTTCTGATTCCATTCACTTCACATAATGTATTTAATTCCATAGATGTGAATTCACCTCCTTGATTTGATCTTAAACATTTGATTTTCTTAGTGGTTTCATTCTCTACCATTGCCTTGAATAGTTTTAATTTCCCAAAAGCTTTTGATTTCTTCCTGAGAAAAGTAACCCAACACATTCTAGAATAATCATCAATGATTAGCATAAAATATCTATCTCCTTGTAAACTTCTAGTTCTTGTTGGACCACATAAATCAATATGAATTAAATCAAGAACATTATTGGATTTCTCTGGAATACTCTTAAAAGTTTCTCTAACTTGCTTTCCAAATTGACATTCTTTACATACCAGATTGTGAGGTTTTATAATCTTAGGTAAATCCCTTACTGCCTTAGTTGTACTAATATTCACAATGTAATCAAAATTTACATGACAAAGTCTCTTGTGCCATAACCAACTTTCATCAATATGTGCAATCAAGCATGTCTTCTCATTGTTATTCAAATGAAATATATTACCTCTACTCCAATTAGTGGTTGCAATTTTCAAACTAGTTCTATTCATGATTTTGCATTTGCCATTCTTGAATTGTAACTGAAATCCTTTTTCAACTAACTAACCAACACTCAAAAGATTATGCTTCAAACGTTTAACATAATAAACATTGTCATTATTTTGCTTACAATCAAAATATATAGTGCCTTTTCCTCTTATTAAACAAGCGTTATCATCCCCAAATCTTACTAGACCTCTATTGTATTCCTGAAAGGTTAAGAACTTACTTTTATCACTAGTCATATGATGTGAACATCCAAAATTAATGATCCATTCATCCTTTTCTTCAATTTTAACTGCTAGGGCCTGCTCTACCAATTGTATAGTAGGTGCCAGTTGATCTTCAATTTTTGCAACAAAAGCCCATCCATTTTCTATCGGTTCCTCATTAGAATCATCAGTAACTCCTTCATCAGCATAGTAACATGATTTGTCTCTATTGTCCTTAAATCGATATCTCTGATATTCAGGGTTAGGCTTGTATGTTCTTTTATCTTCTTCTTTCAACCTTGCATGTCTATTAGGACACCTAGATGCCATTTAAAACATTTAAATGGTGCTTTACCTTCATACTTACTTCCAACTGGACCTTTAGGCATTTTCCTTGCAAATAGTGCTTCAAGCTCTTCCAATTCTTCATTCTCTCTTCTGATGTCTTCAAGTTATCTTGCATAAAGTGATTTCCAATAGATTTCTCAGATGGTGATTATGATGATGCAGATGCTGATGCTTTGAAGGCTAAATCTGTCTTAATTGTAGCAACATGACCAAATTCCTCAAGTTCAAAAGCTAAATGTTTTCCAACCAAGGTATCTCTAGATACTAATGTATTAGGCATTGTTCTCAATACATTAATAGAAATTACTTTCATTTTGTATGTTGGTGGCAATGCTCTTAACACTTTAGAAACAATTTCATATTCACATAAGGATCCTCCACAACATTGTATACCCAAAACAATTTCATTGACTCTTTCCATAAAAGCAGAAATCCTTTCATCTTCTTCCATTTTCAGATTTGCATACCTGACCCAAAAGCATTCCAATTTTGTAATTTTGACAGTGGTATCACCTTCATTCAATGCCTCCAATTTGTCCCAAATAGCTTTAGTAGTAGATCTGTTTGATAAGCCCATGATTTGCTGATCTGACAATGCGCTCAAAAGTGCTTCTCTTGCTTTGCAATCATTCTCCTAATCTTTAGCCAAGTTTGGTGGATTAGGTTGACTCTGTGTAGGACCTGTTGGGACTCATTAAATTTGAGTGAAGTTTAGAGGCCCATTTCAAAAAATTTCTCTACATTTCCAAATGATCATAAAATGAGTCAGTTTGAATGGCCTAGTTAGAGAGAGGGTAAAATGGAGCCAGTTGATTTTCAAAGGGTAAGGATTTGGAAAATTGTTGTACACCTTTAATTTGACCTATGTAGTGTGTTACAACTTTCAGATTTTAGTTTGGATTAGTTTATCAGGTACCCATTTCAAGGGGTGAGGTGAAAGTGCATGTTAGGTGTAAATGCAAATTTTATTGAGTAGCCTACTTTCAGCTCCTATATCTTTTTCCATGTTGATTTTCATGAATAATTTCAAAATGGATTCAATTCTATGCATAAATTTGAGTCAGCATGCAAATTTTCAAGTCTTTATGAATCCATTTACTCAGTTTTCAAAGCTCAATCTGTTTGCAGTTTGTATGGTTTGACAAGTCCCTGTTTCTGTAGCTAGTCGGAGCCCTGTTTTCCATTACTGTAAAAGTTGCCTCATTGAGTGTCATGTCAGAATGTTTGTCTTGAGATATTTTTGATATAAAAGGTGAGCTATGTTTTGAATTTCAAGCTCCTGCCAATCCGTTTGATCGATTTTCAAAAGGGTTTCTTGAGCCATCTATTTCAGTGATCCGTACTTTCATTGGTATATCAGTTAATGTTGCTATTTTCACGAGTGCACCATTTGCACCCAGTTAGCCTTTTGGTCAAACTAAATATTCTAATATTCGATATGTACTTCAAGGTACCTATGCCTCAGATTTGAGGGTTTGCGGAGATCGTTTGATATTTTTGAGAAAGGCATCATGAATTGCCTGCACATTGACTTCATCAGGTCCGCAGTGTTGACAAAGCCAGTTGGTCATTTTTTACCATTAATATCTCTTAACTCATGATTTGTCTTGAAAAACTATTTGGTAGAGTTCATGCTTGTATATTAGAGTACACAGCGATCAAATGGTGAGATCCAGAAAGGTGTTTTGATCGGTTTGAAAATTACGCCTTCGCAATTAAATGCGAAAATGTGGCGCAAGCGCCTGAAAGTTGCAAAACTCAGTTTGATGATCCGAAAATGGTGTTAATCGATTCCAGAGGTAAGTTTAAGGTTCCTGAGGTATTTTAGAGGTTAGTTGCATGAAAACAATTTTTTTTTTTAGTCGGACCCACTTTGGGGCTCGACTTGGCTCATGCTCGTGGATTGATTTTATTGGCGATTTGGTTCACTAAGAAAATTTCAGAATATTTAAATGGTTGTTCATTGGTAAATGAAGTGATCCAAAGTCAAGGCTTTACCTTTGGATTTGGGCCATGTAAAATTGGCAACTATAAGAGAATTAGTAACAATGAAGAGGCATTTATTACTATAGAGGTATCACATAAGAATTCTGCTAAGAATTATGCAGTTAAGGATGAATGAGAACCAAAGGGTGTGCTTGTTAGATCTAAGGATAATTTTGTGTGATATAGGGACTATTAAACAAAGAAAGAAACAATGCTAGAAAGATCTTTCCAAGAGTTGGAAAAGAGTGTTGCAGAATTGTACCCAACTATGATAAACATTCAAGATAAAGATTGGTCATCACAAGGAGCAAAAAGATGGTTGCTTGCACTTGTCAAATAGAAGCTTGCTAAAGTAGCAATACTAGCAATGAACCAAGGGAAATTATCAAATTTATTGATTGATCATCTTGTGAACATTGTTGGCCATACAATATAGCTAAAGATATTGAAGAGGAACTTCACAGAAATAATTGAACTAGGAAAGTTGGCAAAAGAAAGAAAAGAAAAACTCCAAGATATCAGAAGAGAGGGTACTGAATGGATCAAGATGTGGTTGAAGTCTAAGGTGCCTGAGCAACTAGAAGATTCATTGGATGATTTTTAGTCAATATCAATTTTTGTTGTGAATGAAAGTTCAAGTGTACCTTTTAAATGGGACAATGCTATAAAGAATTTTATTTGTGAAGTGTATAACCAATATATCAAGGCTACAAATTGGCTAATGTAAATCCAAAGTGCCTTGATCTTTGGCTTCCTCCCTACTACGTGGAGTAGAGTTTAGGAGATTTAAAACTTTCAAAGCAAATCCACGTGTTACCAGTAGACAATATGAAACATTTCCTAGAAAACACCAAATGCAAAATGGGAGCCCTACGTGGTGTATGGAGTATGGTACAGAGCATGATGAAAAGGCAATAAAACCTAAAGCCAATGCAAATAGCAGTTTAATCCTTTGCGTGGAGTTTTGGAAGACAAAATTTTACCAAATCAAATGCAACAACAACATCCTCCCTACATGCAAGCTGGAAGGTGGAGTATGGTGTGGGAAAAGACAATGAAACTCCCAAGCAAATGCAATTAGCATCTATAAAGTCTAACTTCACAACCTTTGCCCATCTCTCCTTGTGTGGTGTGGTAAGGGGCAAGGTTAAAAAGAAACCTTCAAATGCAAATCTGCCAACAACCTCCCTTCACATGCTATTGAATAATGGAAAGCCATTGGAATTTTTCAGCAAATACAATAAATGGCAGGTGTAAAGTAGAATCATCAACCTTTTCTAACACTGTGAATTAGATGTGGTGGTGAAAGCAATTTAAAAAATCTCAATCAAATGCAATTTAGTAGATTCAAAGTCTCCTCCTATTGTGTGTGGCAATTGAAAACATTTTGAAAGCTTTAGCTAATGCAATGGGCAAGGGTAAAAGCAGAAACTCTTTGGCAAAATGAAATACCCAGTCATCCCCCGTGTGAAGTAAAAGGGAAAATGTAGAAATTTTCAAGCAAACTACAAATTGGCAGGTGTGAAGTGTAGTTGCAAACCCTTGCCAATGTCTTGTGTGGTGAAAGGAGTTTGAAAGAGGCAATGGGTATGGGCAATGCCATTAAAACTGAGAAATTGCTTCAAAATTTGCAGTCTCAGGCAAAACACTTTATCCCACATTTGCTAGGCAATGAAAAGTTTTGATATTTATAACCAAGACTCCACACATCTATAATGTCAAAGCCTCAAGAGACTTTTGATGGATGGTGTTGGTTGGGCCCAAGCGGACCCCATGCACGTGGGCGCGCTTCTTGAGGTGAGCAAGGAGGTTGAGTGGTGACCAGGTGGACCCCACGTAGGCATAGATCCCAAGGCAAATGAGTTTTGCAGAGAAAGGGCAGCTTAAAGAGTGAGAAGGTTCCATGAAGATCGACGGTCGGTGTTGATTCACAAGGCAAAGATACACGTCGGTTAAATCCTGTGAAATGGCAAAAAGCTCAGGAAAGGGCAAGTTAAAGATTGAGCATGTTCCAATGAGATCGACGGTGCATGCGATTTCGGAGCCCAAAGATGCATGTTCGTTAGCCATTGCAAAATGGCAAAAGACAGGTGGCAGGTCCAGGTGGAGGTCCAGCTCACGGGTCCCACTAAGGTGTCGCTGAGGTGGCGATGATGTGGCCGATAAACAAATAGACAGGTGGTGTACATGTGGTAGTGACATGGAAGACATGTGGCAAATTGATGAGGTGTCATCTGAGATGGCGCCCAGTGGACCCTATCAGCAAATCAGAGGCTGCCACGTGGCAGGGCGTCAGGCCAAAAAATAAAGTGAAAATCAAAATTAAATATAAAGTGTAGACTATGTAAAAAAATTGAAAAATTTAAATGATGTGCACATATGAAGGATTTAATTTGCCCAGAGGTCAATTTTTGTCTAAAATAAAAAGTATCATATATCAATGGAAGCTCTCGAGATGAGGAATGTAGTTATGGAGTTAGTTTCAACAAATATGGGATATTTCGAGAGCAGTTTCCACAGGAAGGAAGGAGATATTTTTGCAATTAAGGAAAAACAAGACACATGGCATGTTCTGATGGATTCTAATCTATTTCCCTCCTCTTCTTATTCCAATTCTTCTCAATTGTAAGGGTTCCAGAATTATGTGAGAGTGGCTCCAGTTTTCATGGCTTCCAGTTCTGAACTTCTTGACCCAAATTTGTAAAATTCTTTGGTTTGTTTCAAGGTACAGAGATTACATTGCAGGATGACAGATTGTTTTTCTAGTTGTAGATCTTACTTGTGTTAGACATGAGTAAATTTCCCACATTATTGTCTCTATGTATGTATTTCATTATTATGAATTGAATCCTTAAGGAGGATGAAATTTGTCAATTTCAAGGAAATTATGTGATTGTTCATAGGTATCCTTCAATGAAGGTTTTAAACTCTGTAATCAGTCATGAATAATGGAATGTGTCCCAGATCTAATAATTTTGTGAATAAATTAAGTAATGCATTAGGATAAGGTATTAGTGCAGGGATATTGTTTAAGGAGAACCAATTTGTGACTAGGATACACATTTGCAGTTTTGTGTGTGACTATGTTGCCAAATGAACAAGGCACTGGTCTTGTAGATTTGGGGATAGTTTTAGATTTACAACTTTAAAGAAAAATCTTTTTCCCTTTGTGTTTAGGGGTTGTGTTCTTTCATTCCAAGCTCTTTTTCATCTACGGTTTATATAGATTTAGCCAATCTGTAATGTGCTTCTAAATTTGGTGAGTTTGTGGAATGATCTATCTGCTTATTGTTGATGTAGTCATGTGTCTGTAATCGTTGTATTTAATGCATCAAAAGGGTGTCCCCCCTAGGTCTAGCAGAACCTGAAGATGCCCTGATATTTTTTCATAGACTGAAATTGGCCATTTCATGGAAGGATTGCAGGTGTACTTGGGTTAATCATTTTTGATGAACAACAGGACCAACATAGCCATTCTTTGTAAAATCCCATATGTCTCTTCCAATGCAATTCAGATGTGTCTCCATTCTGATCTTCCATATACCATAGTTAGCTCCATCAAGCTTCAGACTATCCTTCTTGATATAGTTAGTTTCCATAGAATCTCCTCAAGCTGTTAAACTTCTACAAAAGGAGGACTTAGCTCTGATACCAATTGTTAGGAAATAGAGGAAATTGAGATGGGGGGGGGGGGGTGAATCAGATATCTATTAATTTCAACCTAAATATAACTTAATTAGACTCGATGCATAATACTAGTAAACCAAACTTAATGCCTTTAACTGTTTAACAGTACCGGTAAAGTTTAATGTATGAAACAAAAAGACAAATAACATCCACAACACATAACACATATATTTGTACGTGGAAACCTTGTAAGGGGAAAAACAACAGTGGGAAACCTTACCCACAATCAGATGATACTACTGCAGATAGTATGTGTGTACAAATGAGGTTTGCACATGCAGAAAGGCCAACTACCTAGAGCTCACTGCTCAATCACAAAATGGGAGTCACACTGACTACAATTGGATGGTTAAATCCAATTATAATGTGCTGCTCAAAATAGCATCTTCATATGTTGGATTTAGTACTGATTAAGGTCTTATTGTCTTCTTCATAGCTTCTTTGAATCTTCAAATGATGTCTACATGTATAGTTCTGCTTATAATCACATATACCAAATATCACAACCTTATAATACCTTATTACATTCCCTATATCAATCTCACAAATGAGATCTTACATATATACCAAAACCTAAGACCAAATGTGTAGGTCGGCTCACTAAGAATATTACAATTAAATCAATTAAAAATGAATCAATATGTGATGCATCATGTCAGCTTAATGCATTTACAATAATAACCAAACAATAAATCATCTCCATAACGTGTCGTGTTGATCTAGAATAGATAACGCTTGTCGGTCCATAACCTAGACCAATTTGCCGATAACAACAAATATGCAAACTCGATTCAACCGATAACCAAATCACCAGAACCAAGTGTCCAAACCATGTCTTTGACATAACCAAGTGATCTCTAGATGATAACAAGTCATCCTCTATGCCAGTGAACAATATAACTTGCTGGTGAACCAAATACTAGTGATTGTGCATAAGTCACTAAACATGCCAGTGAACATAACCAAAGATCTCTAGTGCTAATAAGTGTTTACAAGTGTTGAAATCAATGAAAAAACCAATGCAACACATCCATAATACAAACAATTATACTTTACTAAAATTTACTTAGGTACATGCATTTAATAGTAGTTTGGGTACGAGACACTTGTGTGCTTGTGCCACTTTGGGATAGTGAGTGTAGGAGAATTTCCACCTTTTATGGTGTTGATCTTATCTTTTTGTTACATTCTACCTCATGGCGAATATTTTATTATTTCTCCTACATACCCACACCTATTTCCTACCTACCATTGTTTCTTATTGAGCCACATATCATGTTTGTGTACTCACATATCCATATAGCCTTACCTATATAAGTAGGCTCATCTACATTGTTTGTAAGGGCATTGATTGAACATCTTGTAATGATCCAATTGATCATATTTTGCATCTTTATAGAATACAGTTTATTCCTATCATCTATTTTATTCTCTCTTATTTGTGCTTTTAATTGCCTCTAGATCTTGGTAAAATCTCACAATCTCTAACTGCCTTAGTTGAATTGATCTTCACAATGCAATCAAAATTCACATGACATAGCCTTTTATGCCATAGCCAACTCTCATCAATCATATTTCATTTTAATTCTGGTGAGAAGACATGTTTGATTACATAGATTGATGAGAGTTGGCTACCTTTAGTTTGTGTACCAGTTGCAATCTCCAAACTAGTTCTGTTAATGATTTTGCATTTTTCATCCTTGAAGTGTAATTGAAATCCCTTATCCACCAATTTTCCTACACTTAGAAGATTATGCCTTAAACCTTCAACATAATAAACATTGTCAGTATTTTTCTTACCATCCAATGATATAGTTTCTTTTCCTTTGATCATACATGCTTTGTCATCTCCAATCTAAGTAGACCGCCATCAAATTCTTGCAAAGATAGAAACTTCCCTTTATCTCCAGTCATATGATGTGAACAACTGCTTTCAATTACCCATTCATCCTTGTCTTCAATTTTAGCAGCAAGTGCCTTCTCTTCAACTACATTCTGTTCCAGTGTTGGATCATCTTCCTTGATAGCCAGGAACACCCATTCCTTCCCATTACTGGAACCACTAGAAGATTCTTCTCCCGGTTCATCATCAGAATCAGTAATGCCTTCCTCATACGCTATGTAGAATGATTTGTCTTTGTTTTTCATGTACTTATACTTGTTTTGATATCCTTGGTTAGGCTTAAAATATCTTCTAACTCTTTCTTCAATGATCTTCTAACTCTTTCTTCAATGATCTTCTAAATCTTTCTTCATACTTACTTCCTACTAGTCCTTTAGGTACTCTTCTAGAAAATAGTGCTTCAAGTTTCTCAAACTTATCATCATCTCTCTTCATATATTCCAATTCCTTTGCATATAAATCTTTCCAATCTTTCTTACTAGTTGTAGATGTAGATACATGATAAGCAGGTTCAATCTTCACAGCTCCAGAAGGTCCAAATTCTTCAAGCTCAAAAGTAGATTGTTTCCCAGCCAAAGTATCTATGTTGACAGATGTATTGGCCATTGTTCTCAACTCATTAATAGTAGTAGCCTTCATTTTTTAAGCCAGTGGTAGGGATCTCAGAACTTTAGAAACAATTTCATCTTTGCTTAGAATTCCACCACAACATTGAATTCCCATAACAATCTCATTTACCCTTTCCATGAATGCAGTAATCCTTTCATATTCTTCCATCTTCAATTTTTCATATCTCACCTAGTAATCATCAAGTTTAGAAATCTTCACTATAGGGTCACCTTCATTAACAATCTCCAACTTGTCCCATATAGCCTTTCCAGATGATTTTTTGGTTAAGGTCCAAATTCTTCAAGATCAAAAGCAAATTGTTTCCCAACCAAAGTATCTATGTTGACAAATGTATTAGTCAATGTTCTCAACTCATTAATAGTAGTAGCCTTCATTTTGTAGGCTAGTGGTAGGGATCTCAGAACTTTAGAAACAATTTCATCTTCGCTCAGAGTTCCACCACAACATTGAATTCCCATAACAATCTCATTTACCCTTTCCATGAATGCATTAATCCTTTCATATTCTTCCATCTTCAAGTTTTCATATCTCACCTGGTAACCATCAAGTTTAGAAGTATTCACTATAGGGTCACCTTCATTAACAATCTCCAACCTATTCGATATAGCCTTTCCAGATGATTTTTCGGTTAATCCCATTATTTGTTGATCAGAAAGTGCACACAAGAGGGCTTCTATTTCTCTACAATCATTCTCAAGCTCCTTGTTCAGGTTTTTTGGAGGAGGATTGCCAGATGTTGGATTATAAGGTGTGACACCATTCTGTGTGATCTCCCAAATCTCCTTGCCTAGACATGCCAGATGAAACTCCATCTAAATCTTCCATACTATGTAATTTTTTCCATGAAGCCTTAGAATATCCTTCCGAAAGATAGCTCTAGACAAACTGGATGAACTTGAACTATTAGTCACCATAGAATCTTCCTCAAGAAGTTAAGCTTTTTGTAGAGAGCACTAGTGCTTTTATACAAATTATTGTTGGGATCCAAGAACATTGAGAGGGGGGGGATGAATCAATGTTTTGCCAGTATGAACAATTTTTATCCTTTTATACCATGCATATATAAACTAGTAAACAAATAAACATATAACAAGAAGCAAATAAACCATCCACATAAATGAACACCATAACACATAGAATTTATATGTGGAAAACCTTAATGAGGAAAAACCACGGTGGGATTTGTGACCCACAATATCAGTTCACTGGCCATATGAAAAGATATTACATATAATAGGGGTCTGCACATGTAGGAAGGCACACTTCCTAGAGCATACTGCTCATTAGTAAAGAGCCTCATTGATTACAAGCTTTCTGCTAAAGTAAATTACTAAAAATGAACTCAAGAATGCATCTGCTATGCCAAATAGAGTTCTGGTTCTAGCTCTGCTCTATACTGGTTCATAAACCCTGAACTACTACCAGTATCACTTCTCCTCCAATAATTCTTTCCAAGCTATCTATAGATCATTGCATGATATAACACTTGCATACAAAATGATCTTTATACATATATTTCACATCATATAGTTCTGCTATATTCTCCTATATCCATGTATTTCATATGTCTCATCATATTATAAAATAACCTAGCAGACTGACCTATATACCTATTACAAATGATATGCCTTATGTCAACTTACAATACATTTACAAAAGATATTCAATTTTGGTCTTGACAATATTTACAAAATGATTTATTAAGTAAATCCTCCTTGATGTTTGCTTCCAATGAAGTATGGATGTTGGTGTCGGTGCCGATGTAGCCTTGAATGCTCCAAAGCCAGTATCTGCCAGTATATGACTTCCATCTGATCTTGTTGCGTTGATGGCAACACTCATGTAAAAAATGGATTCCCTATCGGTATGCCCCCTTGTGAAATACACTCCATCTAATCTCCTTCCCATGTGATTTATCTAGTATTCTTTGATATTTTTCACATATATGCATACTCCCCCTTTGACATTAATGCCAAAGACTAGTGAAAGGATTGAAAGAATAAAAGAATACTGTTAGTTTCATTGGAGCTGAGTCATCTTAAAGATTTTAGGGTATGCCTTTTGCAATAACTGAAGATATGTATCCTAGGAGGATTTGAAAGTATCAGAAATAGATGCAAGTCCACTTAGTAAGTGGGCAAGTGTTTCCTTCTCTTGGATATCAGCCAGTGTGGGTTTAGCTAACATGTCCATGCACTCTCTATTATGAACACCCAATGAATCTAGTCTAGGACTTACCAATCTGCTTAGATTTCTTGCTCTTTGCATGATTTTATCTCTCTCCTTCTCAAAAGAAAAAAATTGGTTCTCTAAGGACCAAATTTGTCCATCAATAGATGTGGTCAGTGCAGTCAATCCATCAAAATAATTATCAATTTTAGCTATCTTTTCATATAACTCCTTCAATCTTCTATCTACATTAGTTGTAAGACTTTCTATGTTACAACACACGTTGTAGATATTGTAGACACCTAAAAATGGTCAACGCTTGCGGAGTCATACTTTAACATTTGTGCATTGGCTCATTTTAGGTTTTTGCATCGCATTAACATTTCTCCCATGTCATGCACTTGGTCTTTATCATTTGCAAAAATCGAGTCATTCTTCTACATTCTTCATTTATCTCGCTCTCGAATTTGGTCTTGTCGACAACACTATCCAGTCATGATTTTAATCGATCTTATCCTATTGCATCAATGTGCATGCTTATTTGTCATCATTTTGGACATTGTCAATCCTAATTAGGGTTTTAACCTCCTGTCAATCTTGCGATCAATTTGTCATCGATCGTTGTCCTCTTATCAATCTTGTCATCTGGCGATCGATTTATCATCAATCCTTCAATCTTGTCGTTTAACGATCGATTTGTCATCGGTTGTTGTCATGTTCGATCTTGTCATTTTGCGATCAATTTGTCATTGATCGTAGTCATTTTCAATCCTATCATTTTGCAATCTATTTATCATCAACTTTTGTCATCTTGTTCGATCTTGTCATTTGGCGATCGATTTGTCATCGATCATTGTCTGTCTCAAATATGTCAATTTGGATCAATTTGTCATTGTTCCTCATCAATTGGCGCATTTTCTCAATCAAAACATTTATCACATTGGTCATTTATCAATCCAAAATCAAATCGAATCGAGTCAATTATCTTTCATCAAGACCTAATTCATCTTCTAGGGTTTCGTGATTTAATCATTTAACCTTGTGTGTGTCATTTCTTCCTTTAGGATTAATAAATTGTTTATTTATCCTAAGTCTTCTCATTGCAATTAAATGTTCATTTAATTGGCTAATTATTCCTCTTTGTGAATTAATTAATAAATGACAAATTATTAATTAATTTACCTAATTTCTAATTTCCATCTATTTTCCCAATTTTCATCAATTTCCTAATTTCTTAATTTTCTAATTCCTAATTTCAATTTCCTCCTATTTCTCTCCTAAATTCATGGAAATGACATGTCAATTTGTCATAAATTTGTCATAATTGACAATCAATCAATTTTGACATAGAAGTTGTCATAATTTGTCATAAATTATCAATCAACAAATTTTGCATAGAAAGTGCATAATTTGTCATAATTTGTCATAATTGACATAATTGATTTGCAATTTCCATTTGAATTGAATCATGCTAATCTTTTCATTTATCCAATTTATCTATAAATTGGATGATCTTCATCAATCAAGGCTAATAATCCTTAATCAGACTATCGAATTTATGCTTCTAGTACTCTTGATCAAAAATCCCGTCTACTTGCTTTCAATTGTTTGTGCACTTGTAGGTGAGATCCACAACCAAACCATTTGGAGAGGAAAGAAGAATAGTGGAGCCACATGAAGGGGCATTCAAATCGTGTCTATGGTTTGCATAATTTCTTTGCTTTTGAATGTTTTTGTTTCATGTCTCTATTGAATGTGTCTTAGGATAGATTCATTGCAATGAATGCATTTGTGATTGAGCTATTACGTTTATCTTGTTTGTGATGATTTCCTATTTCCTAACCTGCATTAATTGGTGAACCCGACGTGAACACTAACCTTCTAACCTCTTTATGGTGTTTTGAGTGCTGTCAAGTTGATTTGCAGGCCAAAAAAACCAAAAACAGGGTCGTGCAGGGTTTTCTGGAGACTTCTGCGCTTGTGTCCTGCATCCTGTGCCTGTGTTGAGCATTCTGCACCTGTGTAGAAGACATTCTACGCTTGTGTCCTGCATTCTACGCCTGTGTCCTGAGTTCTACGCCTGTGTAAAGTCCAGAACAGAGGTAAAAATGCAGTGTTTTATTTGAAATTTGTTTAGTTTTTGCATTCTGTTTTCTGTGCTTTGGATTTTGGTACTAATTATTTATGCAGAATCTTGGCATACACATGGAAAAGACAATAAATCAAACTACTAACATGTGTTATGCAAAATCGATAGTCAAAAACAAGAAATCAAACTCCTAACTTGGGTTTTGCAGGTTGCCTTGGAGAAACAACCAAACTTTGTGTTTGTGTTTTTTAATTAGGCGCTTAGTGATTTTTAAATAGGTTGGAATGAATGTGTTTGTGCTTTGATTGTTGAGTCTGACATTGGAGTAGGAGAGTATGCTCTCATCCTTCTTAGGGTGATCAGAAATCCAGATCTTCGATACCATGCTCATGTCTTTGATTGTTTGTCTCCTTTAGAGGGCCTGCCTTCCTGACCACTTTGCTTTTGCAAGCAAGTGATAATCGTGAGAAGGGAATGACCCAAAGTGAGTATGGCTAGAATTCCTTGGCATTCTAACTCACTATAAAAAAATACCCGATGAGCAAAAGCTTTGAAGGAAGTATTACATGGGAATTGCAGTTACTTGGGAAGTGATGACCCTTGGACTCTTTCTCATATCAACATCTAAGTAGGGCCTCTTGGTCTAAATCGTGCTTGTGCGACTACATTTGTTTGGTATCTTGATGGGCTTAATGTCTCAATCATGCTTACATGACATCAAGGAGTAATGCTTAACAGAAATCCTTACTAAACACCTTGTTTTTAGAGGCCAAAAACCCTTCTAGTTGCTTGAGAAGGACGAATTCGGATACTTGGAAGAGATACTAAGTTCGCCATGGGGATATTTCCATGGGGACTGATGCTTGGCTACCCTGAGAAGTGAGTGCCGTGGAGGGGAGCCCGTGGGGTCAAGCATCTACATATTCTCCTTGAATCCCATAATGAGTCTGCCTCTGAAGTACCTAATGTCTTTGCCTACCATAAGAAATGTGGAAATGAGCATGATTGTCTTGAGTCTAAGTTGCAATATCTTGTATTCTTTGCTTGTCAAAAGTTGAAGTGCATCCCATTTCAAAAGCAAAACAAATTGATCCAACATAAGTTTAAATACAACAGACATTCATCCAACAAAAGTTCAACAAGGTTCAAAAAACATCTTCAAACATGGTTATCAAATATTGTTCAAAATCTTGTCTCAACATTCATGTCACTTACATTTAAGTTCATCCTAGGTTGAATTTTGCAAAAGTCATTATCAAGTACCAAGGTTAGGTTTCACCTAAGTCATACTTCTTTTGCATATCAATAAAAGTCATCCATTTGCATGTGTGCTCTTGCATTAAAGTCATACCATTATCATACATTCATATTTGCATACCTTAAGTCTCTTCATTAAGTTTAGGTCATTATCATATCATATTAGTCATTTGCATATTAGTTGTCCTTTTGCATATAGTCTCAAAAACTAGGTTTTGTCATCCTTGAGTAATCCGAATCTTTGATAAACCCTAAGTCATTGTTAAGAAGTCTAGACCTTATCAAACCTTTTGTCCTTTTGTCATCAATGTCATTTCATCAAACCTAGCTTAGTATCCAAGCATATAGGGGAGACATTGTCAATTTGTCCTATTGTCACTTGGTCCTTTTGTCCTTTGAGGTCTAGACATCATTCCAATTTCCTAAGGGTCTCTCTTTTAGATTTTCATTTAAAAAGTTTGTCAAAATCTTGAAAAACAACCAAAAACCATAGATTGCATTCTCATTCATTTAGTTTGCATTTAGTTGCATATCATACATTATCCTTGAAAATTTCCAAAAATTATTGCATTTGCATAGTGACATGTCTATTGAAACAAGGTTCCAAGCACCAATGATGCAACAAAGTTTGACATATCAACCGACAATGCAATCACAATTCTATCCAACCCAACAACAAGGCAATATTGATCAAGCTTTTTATGATGAAACAAGTCTCCAAATACAAAAACTAGAGGAGAAACTAGGTCAAGAAAATGAGATTTTGGAACAAAGAGTGAAAAACATTGCGAAGAATAGATCACAAATGTCCAAAATGTTTTGAAAAATTCCAGGTCGAAATCCAAATATTGAGCCAATTGATGTAAGGTCTCTTATCGAACGATCAGACATACCAGCTCTCCTCTCACAAATAGAGATGATGAAACAATTTCAAGAAAAAAGACAACAACATTATGTGCCTTCACATCAAGAACAAGAAGGTGTTTACTATCAATCAGATTTCCAACCATCACAACCAATTGTTCAACAACTCAAACATTTCAAACAGACACAACCAATGGTCCAATTTCAACAATATATCCAACCAGCCATACAATGTCAACAAATAGTCCAACCAATGGTGGAATATCAAGTTCAAGTTCAATCAACATATCAATGTCAACAAAAAAAACCAAACATTCAAAAACAAAGGTTGCAACACACACCAACCCAAGTTTCAAGCATGTCGGAACAATTGAACCAAGTCCAATATCAAAACATGACATCAAATCAAAAACAAGTTCAAATTCCAGATACAACCATGTCAAAACCTCTGAAGAAAGGTGGCTTTATTGCAATGCTCTTAAGGACACTACCAAGTGAGTTCTTTGAGGAAGATCAAAATAATGCAATTATGTCTAGCAATGCCTCACCCCCCCATAAACAAATTGACTCTCCAATGGCATCTATCCCTACACCTTTAGAAGTTTCACAAGAACCTTCTATATTGTCCTCATCAAACAATACACCCAAGGATGCAATTATCCAAGAGCTATCCATAATTGATTGCCACGATAATCCAATTCATGATGCACATCCTTGTCATGTTTCAGAAATACTAAACCCAATGCCACCATGCACTTTATTGCCATTACCTAATTTAGAGGATCCCATTCAAAGTCCCTCTTCCTCATGTTCAAGCATCGATTCCTTTCCAGAATCCATCACAAATGTTCAAAGTGCATTTCCTTCATCCCAAAACACTGAGCCCTTGTTAGAATCCTCCATGCATATCCAAATTCCAACCCCATGTCAAGAGGATAATTTAGAGCATGAAGAAACGTGTCCTAAAGAAAATCAAGATCAAGATCCTGAAACTTTATCATCCCATCCAATTGTTGACCAAGACCCCATGTTCCCAGACACTCACGATGATTCCCCTATTCTTGTCCATCCTATCCAAAGTCCTATTGACACTCCATTCCCCGAGCAAGATCAAGATATCCCAGTCCATCCAATCCCAAACGATCCCCTTCCATTTCATGAACACAATGTCCTTTCAAATCCCATTGACATTCCACTTCTTGAGAAAGATCAAGATATCCTTTCCATCCTTTCCGATGATCCCATTGAAAGTCAAGAGCAAAGCACCTTTAAAGAGGATTCCAATGATCTTCCTCCTTGTCAAGATCAAATTATTCCTTTAAATCCTCCACAAGATCCACTTGTTCCTCCATCTCCTTGTCCTAATCTAGCATATCCACTCCAAGATCATATTTCTTGTGATGATCCCATTATTTTTCCCATTCCATCTCTTGAAGAGCCTATCATTGAACCATGTCCACTACACAATCCTAGTCCCCCTCATGATCCTAATCCCACTCATGATTCTAATGTGTCAGCGCAAGATGTTCATGAACCCTCGACATGCATAATGGGTTCTTCCACTTTGGTCCAATCTGATCCACTTCAAGATCTCATTATTTCTCTCATATCATATCCACCTCATAATGGACTTGCGTCTTCTTCCCAAAGAAAAGAGTATCCTACAAGTCAAGATATTCATAAAGGCAAAGGAGTAGATCTCCATAAGAAACAATCCCTTCATGTTAAAGAAAATATTAAGGGTCATGGCCTCAATGAAATTCCTCAAGATTTTGATACCCCTACTAAATCCAACATCCCTTCAAAATCAAAACATACACCTTCCTCATCATACCCTCCATCCATCTTAGGTCCTTATATTCCTTCGTCCTCTATGCAAGGTCAGCAAAGGCACACATCCTTGAGTAAATTTCATCAATCCAAAAGAACTCCATTTCATTCATATCCATCCATGCATTCCTTTCCCCCTCCAAGCAATTTGGATGCCAAGTATAAAAGTCACAAGTCTAAAAATCCACATGTATTCAAGGATCAACATGTCCAATATAATCGACATGTCAAAACAAAGAACAAATTGATCTATAAAGAAAAAAATATATCCAAAAGGCCACAAAGGCCCACTGAGCAAAATAAAGAAAAGTCAAAATATATATGGGTTCCTAAATCCCTTGTGCAAGCAATGCACTCCAAGGAACCACAAAAGCATGAAAAATCCAAAACCATGTTGATCCCTAAGCGGCTCCTTGAAGTGCAAAAGCCTAAAGAAACATCCAACTTGGCATCCAAAATTACTATTCCTCCATCCAAACCTCTCAAATCTATTCCTCAATCACCTTCTTCATCCATTTTGGGCCTTTATGTCCGCAAATCCCTAGCTATTCCTTCATCAAAATCTCCATATCCAAAGCACATCTTTCCTCCACCAGTCCATTACTCCTCAAGGTGTGTGCCAATGTTGATCTTGCCTTCATTTCCATCCACTAAAGCCCAATTCTTCCAATACCCTATCCATTATCCAATGCATATTTTCCATCCTTCGATCCCTTTGATCCCATCCTTTACATAAATCCTTGCCTTAGTTTCATCTCTTTTTCCATGTCCTTATCCTACCAATGTCTTTGAGCATACTTTTAAAGGTCATGGTCCATTTTTTTCAAGGCTACTACCCAAAAAAAAAAGATGTTTGAGTCCTTCTTCCATCCCCTATCATGTGTTCATCTTCTATTGAAAAAGTCAAAATAAAAAAAAAATCAAAAGTGAAAAAATCAAAAGAAAAAAAAAAGTAAAGCAAAAATAATTCGTCCACTGGTGAAAACCTGGCAAACAGGCACCTTGGGAAAGTACTATGATGAAAACCTGGCAAACAGGCATCATGCGTAATTTATGAACTTCTTGCATACCATACTTGGGGGCAGGTTTCCTCCTTCATATCCTTTTGTCCTTCATTTTTCCATTATCCTATCATACCATGTCCTATTACCCTTCCTTATCCTATTGTCCCTCATGCGCATATCCCCTTTTCCACATTTGATCTTGACAAGGCTGAGGATCTTCATAAGCATCACGCATCTTGTTTGTAGCTTTTAGTCTATCATAGCTTTTGGTCATTTATCCATTTGCTTATTACAACTTTTCATCCATATTCCCTGTCTTATTGCAACTTTCTGCCACTGTCCCTTAGCCAATCCCGACCTTCAGTCCATGTCCCTTATTCATTCTTGGTCTTTCTTATCCTATCCATATCTTATCACTATCCATACACTTTTTTTCATTCCTTGATCTTGATCTGACATAAGGATGCAAAATTTTAACATATTTTTCAAAAAACCTCTTGACATGTCTCTCATGTCATGTTCCTGCTTTACATTGTCATATTCATTCTCTTGTCCCATCACGCAATAGCCCTTGAAAATTGCATCCGTGTTGTCTCCATAATAAAAGGCCTTTGTCTTCCCTCTATCCACCATCATTTCAGCATGCCTATTTATTCACCTATCATATTCCTTGCCTTGCTAGACACTGGGGGCAAAATCATACAGTTTAAAAATGTCCTGAAAAAAGATCATAAAAAATTGAAAATTTCCTGAAGAAAGATCAAAAAAAAAAATTGAAAAATGTCCTGAAAAAAGATCATAAAAAATTGAAAAATGTCCTGAAGAAAGATCAAAAAAAAAAAATTGAAAAATGTCCTAAAAAAGATCATAAAAAAATTGAAAAATGTCCTGAAGAAAGATCAAAAAAAATAAAATTTAAAAATGTCCTGAAAAAAAATCTCCAAAACATTTAAAAATGTCCTGAAAAAATCTTCAAAAAAAATTGAATAATGTCCTGAAAAAATCTCAAAATTTTTTTTTAAAAAGTCCTGAAAAAATCTTCAAAAAAATCGAATAAAGTCTTGAAAAAATATCTAAAAATTGAAAAATGAAAATCCATAAAAATCATAAAAAGTCCTGAAAAAACACACAAAAAAATTGTAAAATCTCGAAAAACAAGCATTTTGCAATAAAGGATCTCTTTTTGTGCATAGGCAGATCAATGAGTATACATCCAACAACTTGCAATCAATTCAACACTGTGCTTTAATGAAATCATGCATGAATAGATGAACTTTTTCCATCAAAACTAGACATTCAAACTAATCAAAATTGTCATATCAATCGAACGTTACCTCAAAATCATTTGTCCTTGTCTCTACTATCATGGGTCTTATACAGGGTGTGGTATACTCGAAACTAGACTATGTCCTGTCTTAGACGGGGTACCACATGTCCTGAAACCAGACAGCATGATCGTCCTATCAGCACTTTCAACTTTTGACAATGAAGATCAAGATGTTTGTTTGATTTGTTGGAATTTGTGCATCTTATCTTTGGCTTCGATCATGTTCCTATGTTGCTCGATGATGTCACTGCGTGATTTAGAGTGACTGGGATGGTTCATGGTCCTTTTCTTGATTGTGATTGTTGTTTGTCTATGATGTGTCTGTCTTTTGCAAAAAGGGTTGCATTTCAGCTCTGGCCTTCAATGCCATGATGCTACGCATCCATTTTGCTACATAAAAATAAAGGTTCTCACCTACAAAGTGCATTACTGAAAGCAATTTTTTCTTCGTCTCTAACTATCCTCTGTCTAATTTCTTCTTACTAACATTTCTTCCATCAGTCTTGGCAGTCTGTTTGCTCCTATCATTTTTAGTCATTCTTATCGATCAATTGGCCTCCTTTCTAGCTGTTTCCGGCCAATTCCTCGAGGGGGCATGCATATGTCATTATTATTGTCTGGGGCATTTTCATTATTGATCTTTGAAACAACGCTTAAAATCGCATTGTCTCAAAGAGGGGCAAAATGTAGACACCTAAAAATGGTCAACGCTTGCGGAGTCATACTTTAACATTTGCGCATTGCCTCATTTTAGGTTTTTGCGTCGCATTAACATTTCTCCTATGTCACGCACTTGGTCTTTATCATTTGCAAACATCGAGTCACTCTTCTACATTCTTCATTTATCTCACTCTCGAATTTGGTCTTGTCAACAACACTCTCCAGTCATGATTTTAATCGATCTTATCCTATTGCATCAATGTGCGTGCTTATTTGTCATCATTTTGGACATCGTCAATCCTAATTAGGGTTTTGTCCTCTTGTCAATCTTGCGATCAATTTGTCATTGATCGTTGTCCTCTTATCAATCTTGTCATCTGGCGATCGATTTATCATCAATCCTTCAATCTTGTCATTTAACGATTGATTTGTCATCGGTCGTTGTCATGTTCGATCTTGTCATTTTGCGATCAATTTGTCATTGATCGTAGTCATTTTCAATCCTATCATTTTGCAATCTATTTATCATCAACTTTTGTCATCTTGTTCGATCTTGTCATTTGGTGATCGATTTGTCATCGATCGTTGTCTGTCTCAAATATGTCAATTTGGATCAATTTGTCATTGTTCCTCATCAATTGGCACATTTTCTCAATCAAAACATTTATCACATTGGTCATTTATCAATCCAAAATCAAATCGAATCGAGTCAATTATCTTTCATCAAGACCTAATTCATCTTCTAGGGTTTCGTGATTTAATCATTTAACCTTGTGTGTGTCATTTCTTCCTTTAGGATTAATAAATTGTTTATTTATCCTAAGTCTTCTCATTGCAATTAAATGTTCATTTAATTGGCTAATTATTCCTCTTTGTGAATTAATTAATAAATGACAAATTATTAATTAATTTACCTAATTTCTAATTTCCATCTATTTTCCCAATTTTCATCAATTTCCTAATTTCTTAATTTTCTAATTCCTAATTTCAATTTCCTCCTATTTCTCTCCTAAATTCATGGAAATGACATGTCAATTTGTCATAAATTTGTCATAATTGACAATCAATCAATTTTGACATAGAAGTTGTCATAATTTGTCATAAATTATCAATCAACAAATTTTGCATAGAAAGTGCATAATTTGTCATAATTGACATAATTGATTTGCAATTTCCATTTGAATTGAATCATGCTAATCTTTTCATTTATCCAATTTATCTATAAATTGGATGATCTTCATCAATCAAGGCTAATAATCCTTAATCAGACTATCGAATTTATGCTTCTAGTACTCTTGATCAAAAATCCCGTCTACTTGCTTTCAATTGTGTGTGCACTTGTAGTTGAGATCCACAACCAAACCATTTGGAGAGGAAAGAAGAAAAATGGAGCCGCATGAAGGGGCATTCAAATCGTGTCTATGGTTTGCATAATTTCTTTGCTTTTGAATGTTTTTGTTTCATGTCTCTATTGAATGTGTCTTAGGATAGATTCATTGCAATGAATGCATTTGTGATTGAGCTATTACGTTTATCTTGTTTGTGATGATTTCCTATTTCCTAACCTACAGATATATGTACATTGTTTTAAACAAACCTCAATAAGAATAAGTTTATACTCAATTTTATTCTTTTCTATTTCTATAATCTAATCAAAAGTTGTTCTTTTTGATGTTGTGAATTTATCCAAAGCCTCTCTATCTACAATCTACCTCAGAGATTGAAAATTGTTGGATATGTTCTCTGTTAGAGGCTTGAGCTTACCAAAAGGGCTTGCTCCATCTTCAATCTAATAGTCAGGTAATAATCTATGGAACACTATGACTGATTGATCAATTATTCTTTTATCTGTAATACCTTCCTTCAATAATTTCTAAGTAGCCATCATCATCAATTCAGTTGGACTCAACTCAGAGATTGATTCCTTCTCAACCTGAGAAGTGTCAATTGCCAAAACCTTTACTAGGGAATCAGTTTCACCTATCGGTATGGACTCAGTTGCTTTTACCTTGTCCATCTCAACCTCTTTTGCACTGGTGGCTTTGCCACTTGGTGCAATGTTAGTTATTGTCGGTGGAGTATTATCAATAGTATTTCCAGTGTCATGTACATTGCCTTTCTAAAAAATGGTCTATGCTAGTACAGACTATACACTCTCCTTAACTATCGGTTGTGTCTGAATATCTATAGTTACTGTCGATTGTGTCAAAAATGGAGTTGAACTGCTCAAAATACCTTTCCCTTTTGATTTGTCAGGAATGGTGGAAGTTGTTGCCCTTCCAAATTCTTCTTGAGATGTGAGAAAATTTGGTTTTTTTTGAAAGAATTTGGTCCATCCATTACTAGTCTCATTTATCACCTCATTTACTCTCCCCATCATAAGGATTATTTGTTAGGATTTACTACTGAAAACTATCCTATTTGCAGTATCTATATATCTTTTCATTTCTTCATTATTTATAGAACCACACATTTCCAAAAGTGCTACTTCCTTAATCTCGCTATCTCTCTTGATAGCATCAAGTCTCTTAGCCTCAAGTTTATTACACAAGGATAGAGGTATCTCCTTTAAAATTTCAATTAAGGCTTTCTTATAAATGTCTATATACAACAAATTAGCCTCTTCTAATTCATTTATCTCATTCTCTTCTAAATATTCATAATACTTTGATATATTTTTCAATATTCTATCTTTTGTAATTTCATCAATAAGCTCAACACAAGTCATTGTGGTCTTAACAGTTTTAGTATCATAACCCTTCTTCTTTTTGCTTGTGGTTGTCGGGGTGACTAGTTTCCTCTTTTTCATAGGCTTCCTTGCTGGTGGTGGAGGTGCAATAGGCTTAGTTGGCTTTCTAACAAGTCTCCTCCTAGGCTATGCCTTCTTATGCTCTACCAATGGTTTTACCACATTCTTCCTTTGTAACCTTCTAAAAGCCAGAGGTTCATTATCCTCAGAATAAGAATTAGAAGTGATAGGGGAAATGTGAACTTGTGGATTCTTCACTTCTCTAGTACCAACCTCTGTCGGTTTAGCTGCCTATTTGGATTTTGAGCCCAGTTGAGTGTCTATCTTATAGATTACATCTTGTACATATGCAGACATCTTTTATATTTTCTTCTCTCTTCTCTTCCTGTTAAAATAGGTTTTCACTTCAAGATCCTTCTCTCCTATTGTACCAAAATGCTGTGTTTTATCATCTAATGGGGCATATAACAACATCTTTGAATAGAGTTGAAAAATGCTATCATCCACCTCATATCCAAGCTCAGTAATCCAAATTTCCTAGGTTCAACTGCTTCCATTAGAGTTTAATCAGTTTTTACCATGAAACAAATATCAGTGCAATACTTCTCCACAATGTTCTTTGATATTCTCTCCCTTTGCCTCATGTTTTCTTGAAATGTTAAAATATCCCCAAAGTTTCTCATCTTTGCTAGTACCAAGACCGGTGATTGCTTCCTTGATTTGCATACCTACCAGTATGTCATGATCCCAATGCTTCCTCCCTAAACTGGATATCCATAATGATTCAGATTTCTTATGTTTTCCCTTGTCTTGTCCTTTTGCATTCCACTGAAGAACAATATCATCAATTTGAAACTTCCTTAATGAAGTCCTCTTATCAAAAAGGTACTTGGACTACAGTTGGATCTTTAGATTTCTCTTGTGAGCTAGAGCTCTCATCTCTTCCACTTCCACTATCTAAATCATTTAGTTTTCCATAGGTTCAGATAGGTCCATGCCTTCAAGTTGCAAGAATTTATAAACTAGAAGAAGATTGTTTACTGGCAATCTAGCTTGTGTGCCATAAACTATTTCAAAAGGTGACATTCCAATGGCCTTCTTAACTGTTATTTTGTCAGCCCACAAGGCTAATTTCAACTTTTGATCCCAAGACCTCTTGTTCTCTTCCAAGATTTTCTTGATGACGTTCAAGAGGCTTTTATTACTAGATTCAACTTGTTCATTTCCTTGAGGGTGATAGGGTGAAGAGTAAGACATGATTATTCCATGACTAGTACAAAATCCAACAAACTCTTCTAACCTGAAACTCATGGCATTATCCATTACTAATTTTGCAGGTAATCCAAATCTAGCTATAGCATTGTCCATTAGGAAGTCAATGACAACTTTACTTGTGTCTCTTCTTGTGGGAATAGCTTCAATCCATTTAGTAAAATAATCAGTGGCTACTATGATCCATCTATGACCTCTTCCTGATCTCTCAACAATCTCTCCAATAAAATCAATGGCCCATTGGACAAAAGGGGCTTCCACTATGACTGGATTTAGGGGTAGAGCTCCTTCATACTTCACTTTGGATGAAATTTTTTGACATGGGTCACATTTCCTGACATGTTCATGAGCATCCTTGAATAAGGTAGGCCAATAGTACCCAGCCTGGATTATCTTACTAGTAGTTTTCTTAGCAGAGTAATGGCCTCCACATACTCCATCATGCATTTCAATCAACACCCTTTTAGCCTGGAATTCATCCAAACACATTAGCAGTTCTCCATCCCTTTTTCTCCAAAATAGATCACCTTGAATGAAAACATATTTTTGTGATTTGAGTTTTAGAGTTCTTCTCTGATTACGTGTCATTCCTTCTAAAGATGTAGCATCTCTTAAAAATCGGACTATCTTTGAATACCAAGGTTGCCTTTCAATACTAGTGACTGAAGTACTTTTGATTTCAACATTGTTTATCTTAACATTTAGAAGATTAGATTCAATGATGAGCTTGGCAAGACCTAAGCCCCTCACCAATTTGGTGATTTTTATTTCCAAGTCAAATTATTGGATTCTATTAATCCATCTGCACCTTTTTCCTGTAACCTCTGATTGGGATAAAATATCCTTGACTGCAGCATGTGGGACATAAGCAGTGATTTTTGGATTCACAAGGTATGGCCTGAAAACCTTAACAACTTTAACTAGAGCATAACCCTTTTTCTCCATGGTTTCATACTTCAATTCTTCTACTTGCAAAGACTTGCTATAGAAAGCTATGGGATGTTCATATCCCTCATTATCTTTTTGTTACAACACTGTAGCTACTATATGGTAGGAAGCAAAAGAGAACAGAGAAAAGGGCTTACTATAAATAGGAGATTTCAACATTGGTGCTTCTTGAATGGCCTTCTTAATTTCAGCAAAAGCCTTTGAGGCTTCTTTATCCCAACAAAACTTGGTATCCTTTTTGAGCAACTTGACAATGGGTTTCACTATCTCTGCAAAGTTTGCAATGAATCTTCTAACAAAATTTACTTTGCCTAAAAAGGACTTAATACCTTTAACATTCTTTGGTTCAGGCACTGTCTTTATTGTTTCAATTCTTTTAGGGTCTATTCTTACCCCTTCCTTGGAAACAATATACCCCAATAATCTTCCTTCAGTGACCCCATAATGACACTTCTTGGGATTTAATGACACACCAAATTCCAAAGCCTTATTGAACACCTTTTCCAAATGTCAATAGTGGTCATTAGCCTTTTTAGAGAAGCAAGTTAAATCATCTTGATCAACCACCATGATGATATTGATGAATTATCTAAAGGCTACATCCATAGCTCCCTGAAATGTAGCTCCAACATTTTTTAATCCAAATGGCATTCTTACATAGACATATGTTCCACATGGAGTACTGAAACCCATTTTGAACACTTTAGATTCTCTCACTAACACTTGATTGTATCCTGAAAAACCATCCATCATGGACAAAAGATCACAACCTGTTACTCTCTGCAACATAGCTTCCATATTGGGGGAAGAGTAATTTTCTTTTAAAGAAGCAACATTCAAATTTCTAAAATCCACACACAATCTAATGTCTCCATTTTTCTTTCTTACTGGGACCAAATTGGAGACCCATGAAGAATGTCTTATAGGTTTGATAATCTCCCCTTCTCTTAACTTAGTGAATTCTTGCTGCATCTTAGTTTCCAATAGGGGATTAATAGGTCTCTGCTTCTGTCTGAAAGGCTTAGCATCTGGAAGTAAAGGAACTTCATGCTGAAAAAGGTCTTGTCTATATGCCTTTAGGTCTTCATAAGACCAACCAAAAACATGTTTATACCTTTTCAATAAATTAATAAGATTAGTTCTGACATGAGGGAGTAATTTCTTCCTAATGTATACTAACTTAGGGGATGATTTAGTCCCCAAGTTTACCTCCTCCAACTCTTCTAACTTGGTGGTAGACTTCTGATGTAAGTGACTATCATTGTAACTGAACATGCTTTCTAGCTCTACCAACCCCTTAGGTATCTCATTTGTTTCCAACTGGACAAAGTCGTTTCCAAACACTGTTTCCTTATTGTCAACCACCTCCACCAATGCATTGCAATCAATCTTTTGTCCATCATAATCATCAACACATTGGATGAACCTAAGAATATCTTCATCATTAGCAAAAACTTGCCAATTATACACATTATCAAGGATGGCAGGCCTAGATTTTATTTCCATAGTGAAGATGCTAGTTAGTGTTGTATCATTATTTTTCAATGCAACAATAGCTAGAAAGTCTACCATAATATTCTTTGATCTCTCTATCTAATTAATAGAAAATGCACTAAAATGCTCAATGGCATCCCAAACTACATGTTTATACCTCTTTAATCTATCATTTTTGGATGCATATTTGGATTTTACCTGAGAGACAACCAATTCTGAGTCCCCTAAAACTGTCAATAGCTAGATTACATGCCTTTTCACAACCTCAAGCCCTAATAATAAGGCTTCATACTCTGTAGTCTTATTTGTGCACTAGAAAGCCAATAAGAAAGAACACTTAAAAGTTATACTTGATGGGGATACAAAAAGAACCCCTGCTCCAAATCCTTCTTTGGAGCAAGATCCATCAAAATACATCTACCATAAACCATGCTATTGTGATTGTAATTCGACCACAATGGGGTCACTATTCTTCAACTCGGGTAAAATTGGTTGTAGTTTGAAATTATCAAGATCCACATTAATCATACAATTAAGCATAATAGGATCAACATTTTCAATTACCCTAGGAGCATGTGGTTCTCTATACAACTTGACCTGATTCCCATTGATTGGAATGGTAGCATAAGATAAATCCAATTGGACATTTCCTCCTACTACTGTTGCCCACTGCCTAAACAACAACATACCATAAGGGGGTATAGTGTCAGTAACAATAACATCCATTTAGTAAGTTGCCTCAAGGAATGCTGCTATTTTTACTTCAACATCTCTCATTGTACCTATCACAAGTACTTCCTTGTTATCCATAGCATAGCATTTTCCATATACAGTAGTTACTGATAGTCCTAATTCTTTCATAACACCATAGGGCATTACATTAGCAGCAGCTCCTGAATCTATCATGCAGTTTTTTATCAGCCGGTTATTCACTAACAAAGTAACATAGAAAGGATCTACCTGTGAAGGCTCTTGATTAATAGTGGTTCCAACATAAACCTCTAGGGTTTGGAGTTCTTGATCCTTTCCATTTTTAGCTAAACCAGTGGGTAGGATTGTGTCACTGTCAGATATATTAGAAAACAAAGACAAAGTTGCATCCCTATGTTCTTTTATTTTCAGTAATTCTATTAATGGGAGAGTAACTTTCATTTGTGTAAGAGCTTGAGCCATGTCAAATGTTGAACTACTGCTTAGTTTTGTATTAGCTCTAACTCTTTCTGCCTTAAGCTGACTTGTCCTTTTTGCTATGGCAACTCCTTGTATATCATTGGTATTTTTATCATTTGTACTCTTGAGTACATCTTTAACCTGTTACTTCTTTTCTTGACCAATTTTAGGGAAAGTAGTAGCACTACTTGTTGCCCCCTTTTGAGTAACCTCTTTTATGAACATGGAACCAGGTTCACCCTGATCAATGTCCTTCTTGGTGCTTCTTAAGTTGTAATTGTGCTTTGCTTTAGCAATAGCAGCTTTGGTGAGTTTTTTAACTTCTTCCTCACTAGGCCTTCTAAGATGAACTTCTTCATCTTCAATTGGTACCACATTCAAGGTAGGATGCCAGTCCAGTGTTAGTTGTCCTTGAACAAACCTTTCATTATCCAACACATCACTGCATTCACTTTGTACAGATTCCTTATCACTCTCTATAATAGTCTCAAACATGTTAATGTCAGGCTTAGCTTCTTGTCTCATGGACTCTTCAAGGGCTTGAGCTACTGCACATTGATGAGGAGAATGTGGCCCATCACAAGCAATACACCAAGGAGTGTTTTCTATATTATGGACATTTTTCCTTTTTAAGGGATCTGGGGTATCCTGATTCTGAGAAATTTTAGGTTTCTCATTTTGGGGTTTGCCATCTTTCTAGTTGGTATTATAAGGCATGTCATGTAGTCTAGGGGGTCTATCTTGCCAGTTATAATGAGGCTTATCATTTTTGTTTACCTTGGCAGTCAAATCCTTCATAGCAATAACCAACTTTTCTATCTTGTCATCTTCCTTAGCAACTTTGTTAGGTTGTTGTTTTGCTTCTTGCTATAACATACCATCTGTTCTCCTTCCTAACTTCCTAGATGCTTTTCTATTGCTTTCCACATTAATGGCAATTCTAAATGCATCCCTCAGGTTATGTGGATTTTTGTCCCTTAAGATATAGGCCATTTTAGAATCAAATGCATTATAATAGGTGTTCAAACACATGTTATCGTCTAACCTCATCACCTGATATAATCTATGCATGACCTTTTGAAATCTAGCATTGAAATCGGTGACCATTTCATTATCAGATTTTCTAATGTTATTAAATTCATTGAGCATGAAGATCACATTTGTTTTGTCACCGTATTGTTCTTGAAAACAATTTTTAAAGTCCTCCCAAGACCCAATGCTATTAACTGGAAGGCCTCTATACCAATCTCTTGCATCATCAACTAAGGACTAAACAACAATTTCATTATGACATCTTCATCCACTATCTCATAATCATTTATTAGGTCACCAAAAGATTTCAAATGTTCCTCAACACTAATTACATTATTTTCAGCAAATTTATGGAGTCTGTCCCTTAACTCAGTAGGAACATGGTTGGGATAGCCTGGGATCCCATCAAAGAAAAATTGTCTATACTGCTCCAAATTGATAGGTCTCCTTTGAAAATGGTTAGCAACATTATTGTTTTCCATGTTCATTCTAATTTTTGGAGTTGGGAATTGAGATATTTGGCTATGCTGATTGTTCATAGGTGTTTGACTAGTTGTTGTTGTATTAGCAGGTACCATAGGCTGAATCTTAACTGGGGGGAGGGAAATTTGCTAAGGATCAAGCTTACTAAGATCTTTTGATGGAAAAGTGATAGGGGGAGCTTTTAGGTAACTAATTTTTCTTTTAACTTCTTGATTGGCTGCCTCCAACTCAACTTTCTCTAGCTCCATTTGCAGATCTTCCTTTTCCTTCCTCATTCTTTCCATCTCTCTCTCATGTGCTGATAGCCTATGAGAAATTTCCTCTATATTTCCAGATCCAGTTCCATCATCCACCCATTTCTGCTTCCCTTTATCAACATTGTTCCTAGGAGGCTGTGAATCACTAAGCATTTCCCTATTTGGTTGGACTACTGGCCTATATGCTGGCTTAACCTTAGGGATTAAAATTTCTCTGATTACAGGGCCTTCCTCATCACTCTTTTCCTTTTCCTTAGCCAACACTTCAAGATCAGCTATCTGTCTAAGAAGCCTATCTCTCTCCATTCATTTTTCTATGACTTCCTTTTCTTTATTTGCTTCCTTTTGGGCTCTTAAGGAGATTAAGTGGTGAACCCTCCTATTTAAATCATCTATTTATTGTGACACTTTATCTTCATCAGGTAGATTCTCCTCAGAGTCAGATATATTGACTTGATCTATATCAATCAAGCTGATATTTCCATCAATTGTTCGAGGAATAGAATGTTTGATTACATTTGAACTAGTCCCATCTCTCGTAGACACACTAACATGAGATACATCTTGATTTAAAGCATGAGCATTATCTATATTTCCAAAGAATCCAGAATTGAAACCTAATAAATCATGTTTAAATTCTCTAGAAGAAGAATTAGACTTTACATAAATAGGTCGATCAGGTATCTTACTAGTATTATTGTTCTTTTGCACCCAAGCAGCATTTGATGGTTCATGAAGCACTGATCTCTTCTGACCTCTTTGTGACTGTTCTGGCAAACCTTCTTGCAAATTTTCATGAGGATGCTTCTTCATGAATGATCTGGTGTTTTTTCCTCCTTGCATTATGCTTGTCTTCCTTTTAGAATTTTATGTATTTCACAAGGACTGGTTCCAAGATAACAGAGTCGCCACCCACAAGACTATGGGAATTATGAAAACAAGCTTAGAATAAAACATTGCAAAACTTCAGACCAAATCAAATATCAAAAGAAAATAGAGGGAACTTCCAAAAAGGGAAGTCCAGACACTCCTGCTATATTCACTGAAGCACCAATCTATTCCATGAACACACAATGACTTTCCTTATAAATCTAAGCACAAATCTATGTCTGGATCCTTATTGTGACTCTTCCCAATAGAGTCACCACTTTTGTTGTTCTCAAAATCTAATTCACTTTAAAATCCTTATAGTGATATGATAACTCTATATGCAGAAGAGAGATTAAAGAGAAGGAAACTTTTAGGACAACATATGACAAGGTTTGATTAACCTTCTACACTTCAAACTTATCCAAAGTTCAGGTGGGTATACCTTTGTGAACTGAATTCACACTTTTAAAAGATAAATCCATAGCAAACCAATCTAAAAAACCTCTAGATCTGATCACCTTAAAACTAATTGAAACAAAGGAATGAAACTTATACTCATGTTCAGTATTGATCTACAAGATGTATAGAAGATAACCTTAATAGATATCAGTGCCTTATCCAAGGTCACAGAGTCATCTAAGTTCAAACAATACTTCCACAATCAAACATCTCTACATATTCCATCAGTTTGACTTTTGCAGATCCCTCTATATGCTTGACACACATAAGAATTTATTCATACCAAACTAAACTGTGTTCATCAAAATTCAAAGTATCCCACAAAAAACTTACTGGTAAAAAATGATTCCTTCATATTTAATTTCCCTCCTGAAGAGAAAAGATAAGAAACATTTTTACTGAAAATTGTCTTGCAACCCATATTCAAAAAGAATAACCCTAGATTACTCAGTATGAAATAGTAAACATTTGCAAGCATACTTGAAGACAACACAAAGTTTAAACTCAAAACCAATGGTCTGTGTATTGATATTTCTTCTGAAAGTATTACAAAAACATTCGAGTATTCTCCATCAAAACTTGAAAAAAGCTCAGATAAATTTCTACAGCATTTTCTTACAATTCCTTGTGACATTTTTTTTACTAGTCATGGTATCCATTTATAACAATATGGATGCACACATAGCTTCGGACATTCCTAGGAGAGTTTGTTACAATCATTACTTCTTAAGAAGAAGTTACAAAACCTTTTACAAATGGGGTTACAAGTCTCTTCCAACATCCGTGACTTCTTCCTCTTGTTGTTCTATTGCAACATTTTCTAACTGCTCCACATCAAGCACTACATACTTTCTTGTCCATTCCTGATACACCTCATCAGTAGGACATGAGAAGTTAATCACTCTTGTTTTTGTCTTGGCTAATCTTTTCCAAGAATTCCTCATTTTATTGACCTCTGAATTCAGGAAACCATAATGAGATTTAATTTTCTCAATCTCCTCAATTGTTTTGACAAATATGGAGGCATCCTGTAATTTAACAATTCCTTCTATTCTTAGTGACAATTTGGATTCCAATTCTTTAAGCCATATTTGTTTGTCCTTTAATTGGGTTGGGTTGGGTTGGGTTGGGAGTAATTCAAAAACTTGATCAGTGTACTCTTTCTTGTACAAGTTGATCTTTCTATCTGCATTATCTACTCCTTCTGCCAATTTTACTAAATCCTTTGTCATATCATTTGTAGATTTAATAATAGGGTCAGCCCCTGCCTCATCATAGGATACACAAATCAGTTCTATATCCTGCTCTCTGGGTCTCCATTTATCAAAAATAGGTGTTAAAATAGCCTTGTCCCCATTTAACTCATTCCACATTTCCATAATCTTACTCATGTTGTTATACATTAGTGAAGACCCTATAGTGTCAGCAAAACTTAAAATTGTAGCCTTTACTCTCTCTTCATATTTCTTTGCATATAGAGCCTTTAAATTCTCTAATTCATGGGGAGTGATCTCAATCAACTAAGAACTAGAAGGTGTTGGAGATGGTGCGAACTCAATAATGGGGCTGGTAGGTGGAGGTCTTGCAGGAGAAGAGGAGATCATCAATGCTGAGAACTCACCCTGATGGTATTGTCCTCCCAACTGGCTTTGTAACTTGCCAATGATGCTATCTTTACCCCTTACCTCTTCCTTGGCACTGTTGTAAGCTTTTAAAATTGTCTCCAACTTAATTTGGAGATCTGCCCTTTTCTTAGCCTCTCTTTCTACTACTGCAACACTAAACTTTGTAGTCTCTAGCACAGTGCTAGTAGCTTCCACTACCCCAGTGCTCTACACTCTTTTCACTATCATTCCTCAAGGTAACTTGACCTTGGGGTGTCCTTATTCCTCTTATTTTCATCTCTTTTAAGAGATCACTTGACTAGTGCAACATTATCTTTACTAAAAGTGACTCCCTCCATAGATTTGGTCTCTTTTCTTACTGCCTCTAAAACCAAGGCATCTGCTATGTCCCATTCAGGGAGAATGAGTACCCCAGCCTGTGTTACCATGTCTCTTCCCTACTTGGGAGTGATGGTCTTAAACTCATCAACCATTTCTTACTTTATCTCTTCGTCCACCATAGTTGGATCTTTGTGGGGCTGCTCACCTTTCCTCTTTTCACACCTAGCATTAAATTTATCAATATTTTGCGTCCACACAAATTGCATGAAAGCTCCTAATGTGACAAAATTATTATCAGCCAAGAAATCCTCACTGGCTTGCATGATGTCAGGATCCCACTCCTGGCCTCTGAACTCATTAGTAGTGATGTTCATTTCAGCAGTAAGGGGCTCTTCTGGCATTTCCTCTTCCACTTCATCATATGTGTATGCTATCTCTCCAAGACTGCCTAACTATAATAGTTGCTCAGCTGCTGCCTGTTCATCTCCTATATGAATAGGGGATTGAGATGGGGAGTACAAAGGTTCATGAGATTGTAAGTCCTTTCCCACTCTTTGCTTCTTTGGGCTATCTTGAATGTCAATGACATCCTATATCTTCCTCTTCCCTTTTGAGGTAGAAGGCTCCCCTATTGTTGGCATCAACACACTCTAGTTGGACTTCTTATGTAACATGTAATCACCAGGAGGGATTGCTCTGGTAGATGCAGACCTATTTAGAACCAATCTTTCTTTCTTAGGGTTGATCTTAATTACAACCTCCCTCTTTTCTTTCAATGTCTGCATCACATCCTCAAAACAAAGAATTAAGAATGTTATCTTCTCTTCAAAGGGGTGAAAGCTAGAAAAAGGGTCATAGCTAGTATCAAATTGATGCACAAAGTCTAAAGCCTTCTTGTAAGCCACCCACTTTTCCTTCCTTAGCTCTTGCTCATCTAAATCAAATTCATTCCTAATGAGGTCTTCAGGAAACTAGAATTGGTGGGGTCTACCTCTACATATTACCCTCTTTCTGAACATGCCGTTGAAGAAATCTTCAGGGTTAGCACATCGGGATACTGTAGTTGTGTCATGCCCAAACTTTAGGGCAATAACACAAACAACAATTTTTTTTTGAACACTTAATTTTCATGCAACCTATGCTTAAACAGTTGAGACAACTTAGCAAGTTGTTCCAACAAATTCTTAATTGATATTAGAATGGGTTTCTAAAGTGAGCGAAGAAGTTAAACTTAACTAGAAGGCTTAGGTTTTGATAAAACTCTTAGATGATTATATAAGAACCTTACTTACATAACTATTATGATATCTCTTAAACTCAAGCGGAACAATTTAATTTTACAAGGAAAATAATAAACTCGCTCAATTGGCCCTTTCATGTCAGATGCAAAAAGGATAATACTTTAATTAGATCGACTTCTATTGCTTAGACATTAATATAATTACCCAATTCAATAATCATCCATCTAGGTAAAGGTATATCAAAATTGACCAATACGTTGATATTATAACCTCTTCATGTATAACTTAATTAATTCCTAAACCTATTAATTCAATATTAATACTATTTCAATGTACTAAATTCGTCTATTTAAAATAAAGAATAAAGTGACGACACCATATTATTAATTATATTATTCACTAAGGGTTACACCTGGGTTAAACAAGTTCACAAGATCAAGTCCATTACCTTATTTTAGAAATATACATAAGATTCTACTACAATGTTCGCTTGTAAATACACATTTAAGTTCTATATTAAATTCTTCCATTCATTTATAAATATCATTAAAATCTCTAAATATAACTAAAATTAAATTGTAAAATAAACTACTCCAATAAATCTTAAATATTTAATGTTTAATATTCGATATTTGAATTGCCTCTTGTTTTAAATTTAATCAATCTATTATATACTGTAGCATAGGAAATCGGAAATCATCAAAAGCAATTCAATATTAGTCATAGCTCAATCACAAAAGCTCAAATGCAATGATCAATCCTAAACACACTCAATAAAGACATGAAAATAAAACATTCAAGATTTGAAATTTAAGCAAACCAAGTGCAGATTTGAATGTCTCCTTCATGTGGCTCCATTGTCCTTCTTTCTCCTTCAAATAGCTTTGTTGTGGATCTCACCTACTAGTGCATACACATGAGATGAAAGCAAGTAGGCAAGATGATTGCTCAAGAATACTCGAAGCGTGATTGATTCAACAAAGTGGTTATTAGATCAGGATTGAAGAAATTCATCCAATTTATAGATAAATCAGAGAAAAGATCAAATTAGCATGAAGGGATTCACATGGAAATTGCAAATCAAGATTGTCAATTATGACAAATTATGACAAATTTGCACTTTCTATGCAAAATTGATTGATTGATAATTTATGACAAATTTCTATGTCAAAAATTGATTGATTGTCAATTATGACAAATTATGACAAACTGAAATGTCATTCCCATGAAATTAGGAGAAAAATAGGAGGAAATTGAATTAGAAATTAGGAAAATTAGAGAAAGTGGAAATTAGGAATTAGGAAATTAGAAAATGAGGAAATTAGGAATTTATTGAATTAATTAATAATCTTTCATTTATTAATCAATTCACAAAGTGGAAATTTAGAAATTGATGAAAAATTAGGAAATTAGGAGAAATTAGGTAAATTAATTAATAATTTGTCATTTATTAATTAATTCACAAAAAGAGGAATAATTAGTTAGCCAATTAAATAAATATTTAATTATGACATGAAAACCTAGGATAAATAAATAAATTATTTAACCTAGAGGGAGAAATGACAAACAAGGTTAAATGAATAAAATCATGAAACCTTAAAAGATGAATTAGAAATGCAAGGATGACAATTAGGTCTTGACAAAAGATAATTTATGTCGATTCGATTTAATCATGATTCTGACTTGATGAAAGACCAATGCTGACAAACAATTTGATTGATAAATGTGTCAATTGATGAGGAACAATGACAAATTGATCCAAATTGACACAATTGAGAAAGACGACGATCGATGACAAATTGATCGTAAAATGACAAAATTGACAAAGAGAACAACGATCGATGACAAATTGATTACCAGATGACAAGATTGAAAATGACAATGATTGATAACAAAATGATCACAAGATGACAAGATTGACAAGAGGACAAAACCCTAATTAGGATTGACGATGTCCAAAATGATGACAAATTAGCACGCACATTGATGCGGTAGGATAAGATTGACCAAAATCATGACAGAAGATTGTTGACGACAAGACCAATTTTGAAAGTGAGACAACTGAAGATTGCAGAAGAAGGACCCAATGCTCGCAAATGATAAAGACCAAGTGCGTGACATAGGAGAAATGTTAATGTGACACAAAAACCCTAAAATAGGGCAATGCGTAAATGTTAAAGTACGATTCTGCAAGTGTTGACCATCTTTAGGTGTCTACATTTTGCCCCTCTTTGAGACAATGCGATTTTAAGCATTGTTTCAAAGAACAATAATGAAAATGCCCCAGACACTAATAATGACATATGCATGCCCCCTCGAGGAATTGGCCAGAAACATGCAGAGAAGAGGCCAATTGATCAATAAAAATGATAGAACATGATAGGATTGAACAGACTGACAATCGGAGACCAGATGCATGAAGGACAAACAAAAGAAGACACAAAAGACCATGACCAACATAAGATGGATAGGGTGCACGTCCATCTATGCACTGACAAAGATCTATAAATGAGGCAAAGAGAGTGAAAATTGCTCATTTGCACTAGCCCAAGAGGAGAATTTGTTGCTCTGGAAAAGGACACTTGTAGAGAGATGGTGAACATTCCAATGGTAGATCACCTCAGAGAATGTGTATGCACATACAGATGACTGGATGATGTGGGAGCAACGGTATGTATCTCAAAAACCCATGTTTTCAATTTTATGAATTTGACTGGCTTGCGAGACATTGCAGGGCCCATAGGAAAGGCAGAAACTGACTTCTGTACTTGTGTAGGGTGAATCTTGCACTTGTGTAGGGGAACACAGGTGTTGAACATGTGACACAGGCACAAGATACACAACACAGGCGCAGTTGTGCCCTGGTAACTCAATTTAGGTCAAAAACAGTATGCAAATGACCCGGAAAGGGGGGATAAGGGTAGGATAGGTTAGAATAGATGAGAAAAACCCTGATTTAGGCATGAAATGAGGTAATGCAACCCGTAGGAGCAAACCCTAAAACTGACAAAATATGCCCTAATTGTGATGCAGAGTCGATAGTATCCATTGATCACGTGGGAGAACTGACCATACTATTTCATGCTATGACATAGACTCAGGAGCATGGACAGAGATACATTAGCAGGACTTGGGATATACTATATCACATTCATGCCCTAGATTAGGGCAAACATAGGACTGCTTACCGCATTAGTAGAGCGATGGCATTCAGAGACTTCCTCTTTCCATCTGGCGATTGGAGAGGCGACTGTGACACTAGAGGATGTATGGCGTATCCTCTGCATTCCGATTCATGGAGAGATGGTAGAGTATGACCTAGTGACAGGGAGAGACACTTTGTGTAGATTATTTGAGTGCGATGCAAATGATCTGGATATCATAGAGAGGGAGATCGGTTGGGAGACCATGACATCAGAGTATGATAGACGATATGTGGTGATAGCAGTGGTGATAGCATGTCTACTAGTAGGAGACAAACGAGGACATGGATTCTCTATTGGATGGGGAAGAGTGCTAGAGTGGATGGAAACAGAGGGGATGGTGTATGCATGGGGACCATGTGTACTTACTATGCTATATTTTTTAGTTGTATCAGATAGCATATTAGGGAGTGCAAACTTTGAGCTATGGAGTCACACTGCTACAGGTATGGGCATTTGAGCATATAGCCATATGTCAACCAATTACAGAGAGACAAGTATTACCACATCAACCATATGTGTACTGCTATGGGGGAGCACTGAGACAGGGTCCGTTTGGATACATACTGTATTGGCAACATGAGCTAGACAGACTAAGAGAGTTCACATGGAGGCCATATCGTGATTGCCCGAGATGGTCAGATGATAGTGATGAGTTATCGTATTGTAGATAGGAGAGGTACCTGATTGGGTGACCAGTGAATCACCAGAGAGTGATTGAGATGTACCTGCCAGAGAGAGTTAGACGACAGTTTGGAGAGAGGCAAGATGTACCCAGGAGGACTGCACACTTTGCCCAATCTCAAAGAGAGATGAGTTAGTAGGGGAGTATGATTCAGCCACACATAGCATATGCTAACTTCACATAGTTACAACAGAGATAGTGGGATTGGAGATCAGATGTGGAGGACGCCGGGATGACAGAGGAGTATGAGCGATGGTTTGCACGAGGGCAGCCAGTGCCATTGACAGATCCAGATATTCCGGTACCGAGGAGACAGGAGGACTTCCCACTCATAGGAGAGGAGGAGGGAGATGATGAGGATGAGGAAGATGAGGGTGGGGATGAGGATGAGGGGGATGATGAGGATGGAGATGAGGAGGGGGATGGCGAGGATGAGCCAGATTTAGGCGAGTAGGAGGCATTGCAGGATATACCCATAGAGCCGGAGACAACTAGCATAAAGGAGATGGAGATGTGCAGGGCTACCATAGCAAGTCAGCATGATCACATTGCACCTTTAGAGAGATAGAATGCCATCTTGAGGATAGAGCAGGATCAGTTTAGAGCGGAGATAACTAGACTCATAGCAGCTCGAGATACAGCAATAGCTCAGGCACAACGAGAAGAATAGAGAGTCACTGAGTATATTGGGTTGATTAGGGATGCCAATGCACGGGAGATGGCACAGATGTTGGTAGAGACCAGAGAGGAGCTACACCATTGGAGGACACTATATGAGAGTGCAGTTCCACCAAAGCAGAGAGAAGCTTCATATCGGGCATGATCGAGGATAGAGAGCAGGGCATGCTCTCAGAGGTCATTGAGCAGCATGGGGGTGAGTGGACCTATGAGACCACCACAGCCAGGACCAAGAGGGACATCATCCATGAGACATGGCAGGGATGAGGAGGACAGAGGGAGCACCCAGTGACAGAGGCACATACTCATTATGATGGAGGCATATGTAGTTTGACATGATGTAGTCAAACTGCGGGCCATACTTAGGATAGACAGTCAAATTTTGTACTTCGATATTATGTTGATATGTGATATGATATGCATCGATATGATGGAATGCAATGTGTTATGACATATGTTATTTTTCATGTATGGATGACTTATGCACTATTTATTGTGGAATATGTATGGATATATATATTTTTTTTTATGTGTTTTTGATGCATTTATAATATGAAATGGATAAAATACTTGATGTGATGCTTGATGTAATGTAGAGAAATCAGAGCACTAGACCAAACTAACTATCTGAACGAACGGAAGAAATGTTAGTAAGAAGAAAATGAGATAGAGGACAGTTAGAGATGAAGAAAAACTTGCTTTCAGTAATGCACTTTGTAGGTGAGAACCTTTATTTTAATGTAGAAAAATGGATGCATAGCATCATGGCATTGAAGGCCAGAGCTGAAATGCAACCCTTTTTGTAAAAGACAGACACATCACAAACAAACAGCAATCACAACAAAAAAGAAAAGGACCATGAACCATCCCGGTCACTCTAAATCACTTAGTGACATCATCGAGCAACATAGGAACATGATTGAAGATAAATCAATGATAAGACTCGCTAATTCCAACAAGTCAAACAAACATCTTGATCTTCATTGTCAAAAGTTGAAAGTGTTGATAGGACGATCATGCTATCTGGTTTCAGGGAATGCCGTACCCCATCTAAGACAGGACACAGTCTGGTTTCAAGTATACCACACCCTGTATAAGACCCATGATAGTGTGCCAAGGATAAATAAATTTGCAGTTGATTGATATGACAAGTGCGATCAGTTTGAATGTCTGGTTTGATTGAAAAGTTTCATTTGTTTAAGCGTGATTTCATTAAAGCACAGTGTGATTGCATGTCATTGGAGGGATGCTCAGGGATCTATCTATGCACAAAAGGATCATTTATTATTGTTTTTGTCTTTGCTTTTCGAGATTTTACAATTTTTTTTTTGTGTGTTCATTTTTTCAGGACTTTTTTTTTTATTTTTAGAGATTTTTTTCAAGACATTTTTCAATTTTTTTGAATTATTTCAAGACATTTTTCAATTTTTTTTGAATTATTTCAAGACATTTTTCAATTTTTTTGAATTATTTCAGGACATTTTTCAATTTTTTTGAATTATTTCAGGACATTTTTCAATTTTTTTGAATTATTTCAGGACATTTTTCAATTTTTTTGAATTATTTCAGGACATTTTTCAATTTTTTTGAATTATTTCAGGACATTTTTCAATTTTTTTGAATTATTTCAGGACATTTTAGGTGCAAAAGTTCCAGTGATTGATCATGACAAGGTGAACGCACCCAATGTTCATTTGAAAGACATATGTACAAGAAACCGGAGTATGCAAGACAATGATGTTGACCAACCACAGGCCTAGAACAGAACATTGGGTCAAGACAAAGATAGACCTAATAAACCAGCCGAGAGAAAGCATAGCTAGAGGTCATGATAGATGATGGAGCAATGATCTTGTTACACATGGCACCTGTTTGCCAGGTTTTCACCATGGTACTTGCCCAAAGCGCCTGTTTGCCAGGTTTTCACTAGAGGGCAAATCATTTTTCTTTACTTTTTTTTTGCTCTTTTTCCCTTTTGCTTTTTTTTTTTCACTTTTTTGCTTTTTCAATTTTTTTGTATTTTTTGCTTTTTTGATTTTTTTTGCATTTTTTCAAGATCATACTTGAAGAAGGGCTGATAGAAAATTATGCCCAGTACTTGCAAAGGTGCATGTTGTTTACAGGATCAGACAAAGGTTCACCTTCTGGAGTGGCAAGTTGATATGCCCTCGAGCCATAGGCTGCAGTCACTATGAAAGGCCCAACCCAATTAGGTTCAAACTTACCTTTGATGATGTCAGTAGACTGTGCATTCTTAGGGTTTGCCTTTAAAACTAGATCTCCAACTTTGAAGTGTCACTCTTTGACCTTCTTATTATAAGAGTGACGGAGATGGTTTTGATATGCTTGCAAATGTGTTAGGGTTGTCTAACATTTCTCATCTAACATCTCAAGCTGATGCAACTGAGAGATTTTGTGCATCTCATCATCAATCAAATGTTGCAAGGAAACACACAAGGAAGGAATCTCCACTTCCAAGGGTAAAATGGCTTTTGTACCATACACCAAGGAATAAGGTGTTGTGCCTGTAGGTGTGCGGATAGAAGTGTGATAGGCCCATAGTGCTGGATTCAACTGTACATGCCAATCTCAACCAACATCATTGACAACCTTTTTTAGGATCTTGATAATGGTTTTATTTGATGCTTTGGCTTGACCATTCCCCTGTGGATAGTATGGATTAGAGAAACGATGTTGGATATGAAACTTTTTATAGAGTTCCTTGACATCTTTATTCTTGAAAGGACGACCATTATCTATGACTATGGAAAGAGGAACCCCATATCTGCATATGATATAATTCAATAGGAATTTTGAAATTTGCACACCAATGATATAGGTCATGGGGATAGCCTTGATCCATTTTGTAAAATACTCTATGGCTGTAATGATAAACTTGTGTCTATTTGCAGATGTCAGGTGAATCTTGCCAATAAGATCCAATCCCGATTGAGAAAAGGGCCACAGAGATATGACAGGATGAAGCTCTTGGGCTAGCGCATGAATATAGTTTCCATGGATCTGGCATTTGTAGCACTTCTTAACAAAATCATGAACATCCTTTTCCAGAGTGGGCCAATAATACCCAGTGCAAATCAACTTTTTGGCTAAGCTTAGACCATTGAAATGGCCCCCACATATACCATCGTGAACGTCGTGTAAAGCCATTTGTGCTTCATCAGAATCCAAACACCTGAGGAGGGTATGGTCAAAGGAACGATGGTAAAGGGTGTCGGTGATGATGACATATTTGGCTTTCTGTCGGATGAAGGCTTGGTGTTGGTTAGCAGAAAGGTTAGGTGGTAAGGTTTGGGATTTCAAATATTGATATACATCTTTGTACCACAGGGAGTTAGGACCAACAAGAATGCACATCACATCTGCTGTCGGAATGTCAAAAGAAGGGACAAGCAACTATTCGACCAAAAATTCACATTTATCCATATTATGGGGCATATTTAACATGGAAGCGATCATGGCCATCACATCTGCCGACTTGTTTTGCATTCTTAGAACTTGACTGAAATGGATAGCTGTGAATTTTGTCTTGAAGAAATCTACCATATGCTTTTAGGGAATAATCTTTTCATCTTTTGTTTCGTAGTCATCATCCACTTGTCGGATGACTAATTGAGAATCTCCATAGACTTGCAAATGTGTGATATTCTAGTGGACTGCTACTCGGAGTCCTGTGACTAGTGCTTCATACTCTGCAATGTTATTGGTATAATGAAAAGTTATTTTGTAGGACTTGGGAATAGCATCACCTTGAGGGGTGACAAACAAGATGCCTGCTCCGGACCCGAACTTGGTATGAGATACATCAAAGTATAGCTTCCATTCATTAGAAGATGTGAGAGCAAAGACTGATTCATCTAGAACATCGGTCAACATGGGATGATCATGAGAAATAGGAGCCTCAACAAGTTGATCAGCTATGACTTGTCCTATTATCGCCTTTCACTCCATATAATCAATATCAAATTCACTGAGGATCATAACCCACTTTGCTAGGCGACCTGTCAAAGCTGCTCTGCTAAGCAAGTATTTTAGAGGATCAATTTTTGCAACCAACAATGTTTGGTGATTTAACATATAGTGTCAGAGCTTTTGTGTTGCAAATACCACTGCTAAGCATGCCCTTTCAATAGTTGAATAATTCAGCTCATAGCCTACTAGTGTCTGGCTGATATAATAAATAGCTCGCTCTTTGCCATTCTCATCCTGTTGGGCCAAGAGAACTCCTAGTGGCATTTTAGTTGCAAAAATATACAATATGAATGGCTTTCCTTCTATAGGAGGCATTAGAATAGGCGGTGATAGCAAATAGTCTTTGAGAGCTTGAAAGGCTAATTGACATTGCTCAGTCCATTTAAAAGCGACACCTTTATGCAATAGATGCTAGAATGGATGACATTTGTCGGCCAACTAAGCTATGAAGCAGCGGATTGACTGTAGCTTTCCTTGTAGACTTCTTATTTGATGGATATTAGAAGGAGGAAGCATGTCCATTATTTCTTTCACCTTGGCTGGGTCGACTTCAATGCCTCTATGAGAAACAATGTACCCTAGTAATTTGCTAGCTGTGACACCAAAGACACAATTCTTTGGATTGAGTCTGAGCTTGTAAGTCTCCATTTAGTCAAAGATTGGGCCTAGGATGGCTAAATGACTATCTCTTGTGATAGATTTGCATAATAAGTCATCAACATAGTCCTCCATCAAAGTATGCATGAAATCATGGAAAATTGTTGTCATTGCTCTTTGATATGTTGTGCCTGCATTTTTAAGACCGAAGGGCATCACATTCCAACAATAAGTACCCCAAGCACATGTGAATGCAGTCTTATGTTAGTCTTCAGGAGCAATGCAAATTTGGTTATAGCCGGAGAAACCATCCATCAATGAGAGCATCTCATATCTAGCAGTCATTTCAACTATGATGTTGATATTTGGCAATGGAAAATCATCTTTAGGGCATGCTTTATTGAGATCCCTAAAATCTGTATAGATTCTGATGCCCCCAGTTACTTTGCTAACTGGTGCTAAATTTGAAATCCAGTCTACATAATCGATGGGTCTGATAAAGCCCACATCTAGTAATTTTTTTAGTTCTACCTTGACCAAAAGAGCCACCTAGGGATGCATCTTTCTAAGTTTTTGTTTGACAGGCTTAGCATCTGCTTTTAATGGCAAATGATGAAGGACTAATTCTGGATCGAGGCCAGGCATATCTGCATAGGACCATGCAAAGCTGATCTTCTTCTCAAGAAAGAAATTGACAAAATCTATCTTTTCCTGTTTTGATAGAGAAGCAGCAAAATGAATGACCTTAGGGTTGTCAGGTGTACCCAAATTGATTTCCTCGGTCATTTCCATAAGCAATGTTGATTTATCCTGACTTGATAGGGGTATCTCCACTCTTCCACCTTTGGGCACCTCAGAGAGGTTTTCACCCGTAGGTACGTCTTTTATTTTTACTTTTGCATGATCAGAGAGTGCCTTACGGTTTTCACTCAAAGATCTATTCTTTTGATTTTTGATTTTTTCTTTTCTTTTTTCATTTTGATGACTGGAAGATGGAGTTGACTCCCCAAAATATGCTATGGAATCTTGGTCAATAGAAAATCCTACCTTATGATCACCTTATGGTATGCCTTCCCGTAGTCCAAGGAATTCTACAATTGCTTCGTCATTTTGAAAATAGTCCAATGTGAGTGGTTCTTGTTGGTCATGTTGGATAAGCTGGGGATAGATGAGGGGCATGTCCTCATCGGTTTTAAGGAGAGAGAGGTCTGATATGGTAAAGATGTAAACATCTGTGGTATCACTATTTGAACTGCTTGTATCTGATTCAGAGCTTGGATCCCAGAATGACTCTATCCAAGCATTAGGACATGTTTTAGGAAGAGGAGTTATTTCATGTTTGTCTTCCATAGGCAAATTATCAAGGTCAAGGAAAATATTGTCAAGGGCATAGGAGCTAGAAGAAAAAGAACTCCACTCCCATTCATTGGAATCAGTTTCGGGTCGGGTATCCTCAGATGTTATTTCATCATCAGAGTCATGCCCTTTTCTACACATGGGCACTTTGGTAGATGAGGATCCAATTCGCAATGGTACAAAACCTAACCCTAAAGTTGGAGGTCACATCTTGGGCATAACAGGTTCTAGCCTTCCATTGTTGTTCAGGCCTAAGCCACTGCAGCCATCATATCCTTTCTTTTGTAGCATAGTGAATCCTTTGCCATACTGTTCCACTGGCAACCTGACAGGTGGGGTCTCAGTTGGATCTTTATAAAGCCAATCTATGACATCATCATCTAAAGTTTCTTTGTCAAGTTCACCCCATCTTGTAAATGTAGTGGGAGGCTGATATTGAATAACGACCTTAGGTTCCTTTTGCAATAAATGTGGTTTGCCATATGATTTTGGAGATATTGGTAATTTCCTAATGAGGAATGTTTGATCCATTGAATATTCTCCACATCCTTGGTCCTGTATCTTCAATTTTCCTTTGACAACATCTAACAATTCATTAGGATCCACATAACTATGTGATTTAGCCTCTCTATTGACTGGGACTTGCTGCTGAGGGGAATCCTTCAGGGTAGCATAGAATTGAAATGGATTAGGATCTCCTCAAATTGTTATATCAGTTCCATTGTAAGGATATTTTAAACATTGATGATAGGTGGATGGAACTGCTTTCATTGCATGGATCCATGGACAGCCAAGAATCATATTGTGAGGGAGATCAAGGTCCAAGACCTGCAAGAAAGTGTTTTATGTCACTGGACCGACTCTGATAGGCAATGTAATTATCCCTTTGGATGGGCATTCAACATCATCATATGCTTTGATTGTTATTCTTCTAGAAGCATCAATGTCATTTTCTATATATCCAAGGCCAATGACCACTCTCAAGGTACAAATATTAAGACCCGCTCCGCCATCTATCAAGACTCATCAGATTTTGCAATTATGGACAAAGACTTCAAGGTGTAAAGGATCATTATGAGGGAGCTTATCAGGTGAGATATCATTATCAGAAAATGCGACATTTTGGGAAATAGCTAGATGTCCAATTCGGGCTTGAAACTGGTCAACATCAATGTCTGTCGGGACAGTGGACTCAATTAAAGCTTTATCTAGGACTGCACGATGCATGGGGGACATTTTCAATAACTCAAGGATTGATATTTGTGCAGGTGTCTTTCCTAGATGATCCAAGAGATTATACTAACTTGCAGGAGTTGGTTTGGGAGGAACTACAGGAGCTCCTTTGAGGACTATTTTGGATCGACGAGTGGTGACTGCGCAAGAAGGATCTTGTTCCTTTATTCTTAGGGTGGAAACATACTCATTTGATGCTCTAAAACAATTGATGACATTGTTATAACCAACATTTGCATAATTTGCTGTTTGGGTAGAGTTTGAAGAAGACGCTTTACCCTTGTCATGATCAAGCAAAGGAGTTTTGAAAATGGTATGATCAATGTTAGAGGTCGCGTTGGGTGGATCTATCTCAATTACTCCTTTCTCTAACAAGTCTTGAATCATATGTTTCAATTGAAAACATGACACAGTTTTATGTCCTTTTGACCGATGATACTCACAGTATGCATTATCATTCCACCAATGCGGTTTTACCACTGGTTTTGCCTTGATATCTGGTAGCTTAATAAATTTTGCTTGTATTAATTGTTTCATTACTGATTCAATAGGCTCTCCCAATGGTGTAAATTGTTGAGGAGGCCCATCCCTTGATCGGAAAGGTTTGCACTGTTGATTTTGTTGCTGGCCTTATTGTTGATTATATTGTGGAGTGTATTGTTGAGTATGTTGTTGGTATTGCGGCTGTTGAGTAACATTGCTCACTGGTGTTTGATTTTGTTCCATAGTTGACATATTAGGCACACTTAATTTCTTGATCGTAAATGGGGGTTGATTTGCATTCACCACTCTTGCATCAACAACTCCATCATTAGTGACATTCTTGTTCTTATACCAAAATCTATTTCTATCCCCTGAATTGGTCATGTTGTCATTGTCTTTGTTAAGCTTAATGATTCCCTTAGCTACAAGAGCAGTTTCAATATTTATCCCTTTCTTAATGAGTTTCTCAATAGTACTGGGACTTTTCAATTTCAGTTCATACATCATTTTTGGGACCAAATTTTGGATAAATAGATTCACTTGTTGTTCTTCAGGTATATCTAGGGAAGAATGACTATACAAGCTTCGCCATCATTGCAAGAAATTCACTAATGGCTCACCTTGCTTTTGGTTGGTGTTGCATAAATCTGGCATAGTCACGTCACTATCGATGTTGAATGCAAAGTGAGATATAAACTTTTGAGCCAATTCAGACCAAGTCTTTATATTTCCTAGCAGATGTGAATACCAATCCATGGCTTGTCCAGTGAGACTTTGTGCAAATAAGCGCATTAAATATGTTTCTTCATAACTCACTTTAGTACATGTCGCGAAAAATGCTTGAATATGATCTTTTGGATTGCCATTCCCTTTATATTTCTCAAAATTAGGTGCCTCAAAATGTTTAGGGAATGGAGGCATGTATAAGCTCTTATCAAATGGATTAGGACATAAATCCTGATCTGTATACAACTTCTTTGTTCCTTTAGTTTCTTATGCGTCAACTTGTCGTTGCAACTTCTCAAGCTATTGCGCAATTGTATCAGCTTTTGGAGGTCCATCATTAATCCCTTTGGGTATTCTTTGCCGATACATCATGTTTCTGATCGGTTGTTGATGCTCTGAAATGGCCATTTTTGGCGTCTCTGGCATATAATGTTCTTGGTACATCCCTTGTTGCTGTGGTTGTGCCATGCCTTGATATTGACCTTGTTGCTGTGCTTCTTGTAGCCTAGGTTGATATTGCAATTGAGGATGTTGTTGATATTGCACAGGTACCAATTGCAGTTGTGAAGTATGATAGCTTGTTTGTCTTGGCACATATTGAGGCACATGTTGTTGTTGATGCTGACGAGTCGGAATTTGTTGACTTTGTGCCAATTGTTGTTGTGGCGTATATCCCATCATTTGTAAAAAACTTTGTTTAGGTGGTTTTTGTTGTTTCTCCTTAAGATGGGGTATGGCACTTGCATTAACTTGCTGTGTTGTTTGTCCAATCCATTGTGATGGTTGCAAGTTTGCATTAACTTGTAATGGGGTAGAAGGCGCTGCAATTTGTTGTCGAATGCAATATTGTTGTTGTTGGACATTGCTTGTTTGCACATTCAGTTTCACCTTTTGTGTATTACTCAATTGTTGTTGGTGCAAACCACTATCCGTATCTCTTTGTATCACCGTTATCGAAGGATCTATCACAATATTGTTTGGTAAATATATTGAGCTTAACGGGACATAAGAACTTTGTTGCATCATGGAATTGTTTTGGACATTGGTGATATCAGGCATTCCAATCATGAAGCTTTCTTGCATCTTAGATGTTGATCCAATTTTATGCATGTAAGGAACCACTTCTTGTTGAGGGATAGTTGTCAATATTTGCGCGGTCTTCATTTGATCTTGTTGTACAGGTGTTGTGTTGAATAATGGATTATTTATTGTCTCAAATGGTGACTTTTGAGGAATAGTCACTGTCAATGCCCTTGAAGCATGTTTACTCATCAAGGTAGGTTGAGTTTCTTGTTGCATATTTCCTTCATTTGGATGCAGAGAGAAACTTAACAACTCACCACCTTGTTGTTTTTGCACATTGATTTGCTCACTTGAGGAGGTCACATTACTCATCATGTTAAGATATTTTTGTGGGAACATTTTAAAGACCTTGTTCAAGAATTTATCCATCTTTTTCGTCCTCTTAGGATCTTTAAGGAACATATCAACATCATCAGAAGCATCAGAATTGAATGAAGGATCTGGTTGGACATTTGGATTCATTTCTTGTTGAATGCCTTGATTTGAACCAAATCCTTGTGAAAGAGTTTGTTCCTCATGTAATGTTTGAATTTCATGTTGCAGGTTTGGTTGATTCCAATTGAAAGGTGCACTTCCTCTTGGAGTTGGTGGAACACTCCTATGTCCTGGTTTCATAGGTACAAACACTAGTTCATATATTGGAGGTGGTCCAAGTTGAACCATTCCATATGGTGGTAATGATGTGTTTGATAAACCTTCAATTTGCACTGTTTGACTAGTTTGAAACTGCGAATTTGATATGTTGTTAATGGGTTGATATGCTGGTTCACCCATCTTTTTAGATTTTGATCTTGTTTCAACAGGCATGTCACTTATGCAAATGCAATATTTTTTAGAGTTTTCAAGGACAATATATGATATGCAACTAAATGCAAACTAAATAAATGAAAATGCAATCTATGGCAAGAATGCAACCTATGTTTTTGGTTGTTTTTCAAGATTTTGACAAACTTTTTGGAATGCAAATCTAAAAGAGACCCTTAGGAAATTGAAATGATGTCTAGACCTCAAAGGACAAAAGGACCAAGTGACAAAAGGACAAAATGACAAAGTCTCCCCTATATGCTTGGATACTAAGCTAGGTTTGACCAAATGACAATAATGACATAAAGAGAAAAGGTTTGATAAGGTCTAGACTTCTTAACAATGACTTAGGGTTTATCAAAGATTTGGATTACTCAAGTATGACAAAACCTAATTTTTGACACTATATGCAAAGGGACAATTACTATGCAAATGACCCTAATATGATATGATAATGACCTAATCTTGATGAAGAGACCTAGGGTATGCAAATGCAAATGTATGACAATGGTATTACTCTAATGCAAGAGGACACATGTAAATGGATGACTTTTATTGATATGCAAAAGGGGTATGACCTAGGTGAAACTTAACCTTGGTAGTTGACAATGACTTTACAAAATGGACACCTAGGATGAACCTAAATCTAAGTGACATGAAGGTTGAGACAAGATTTTGAAAAATGTTTGACAACCATGTTTGAAGATGTTTTGAACTTTGTTGGATGAAATGTTCCTATGTTTAACCTTGTTTTGAATCAATTTTGTCTTGCTTTTGAAATGAGATGCAATTCAACTTTTGACAAACAAAGAGGACAAGATATTTCAACTTAGACTCAAGACAATCATGCTCATTAACACATTTCTTATGGTAGGCAAGGACATTAGGTACTTGAGAGGTAGACTCATTATGAGATTCAAGGAGAATATATAGATGCTTGACCCCATGGGCTCCCCTCCATAGCACTCACTTCTCAAGGTAGCCAAGCATCAGTCCCCATGGAAATCTCCCCATGGCGAACTTAGTATCTCTTCCAAGTATCTGAACTTGTCCTTCTCAAGCAACTAGAAGGATTTTTGGCCTCTAAATACAAGGTGTTTAGTAAGGATTTCTATTAAGTGTTACTCCTTGATGTCACGCAAGCATGATTGAGACATTAAGCCCATCAAGATACCAAACAAATGTAGTCGTGCAAGCATGATTTAGACCATGAGGTCCTACTTAGATGTTGTATGAGAAAGAGTTCAAGGGTCATCACTTCCCAAGTAACTACAATTCCCACGTAACCCTTCCTTCAAAGCTTTTGCCCATTAGGTATTTGTTTATAGTGAGTTAGAATGCCAAGGTATTCTAGTCGTACTCACTTTGGGTCATTCCCTTCTCATGATTGTCACTTTCTTGCAAAAGCAAATGGTCGGGAAGGCAGGCCCTCTAAAGGTGACACACAACCAAAACCATGAGCATGGTATTGAAGATCTGGATTTTTGATCACCCTAAAAAGGATGAGAGCATACTCTCCTACTCCAATGTCAAACTCAACAATCAAAGAAAACATTTATTGATTCCATCCTATTTAGAAATCATACAAGGTGCCTAAATATTAATTTCAAACACAATATTTAGTTGTATTCCAAGGCAACCTGCAAAACCCAAGTCAGAAGTTTGATATGTTTAGTCTTTGACTATCAAACCTGCACAAAAATGTGTTAGTAGTTTCATTTGTTGTCTTTTCCATGCGTATGCCAAGGTTCTGCACAGAAAATCAGTACCAACAAAACCAAAAAAGTAGAAACAGAATGCAAAAGAAAACAATTTGTAAGTGAAAAACACTGTCTTTTACCTCTGTTTCTGGTCCTACACAGGTGCAGAATGTCTGACACAGGTGCAGAATGCTTGACACATGCATAGAACATCCTTGACATAGGTGCAAAATGGTTAACATAGGTGCAGAATGCTTGACACAGGCACAGAAGTTCTCAGAAAACCCTGCACTACCCTATTTCTTGGGTTTCTGACCTGCAAATCATCTCAAAAGCACTCAAAAGCATGATTAGGGGGTTAGTTCACATCAGGTTCACCAATTAATGTTGCATAGGAAATTGGAAATCATCACAAGCAATTCAATATTAGTCATAGCTCAATCACAAAAGCTCAAATGCAATGATCAATCCTAAAGACACTCAATAAAGACATGAAAATAAAACATTCAAGATTTGAAAATTAAGCAAACCAAGTGCAGATTTGAATGTCTCCTTCATGTGTCTCCATTGTCCTTCTTTCTCCTCCAAATAGCTTTGTTGTGGATCTCACCTACTAGTGCATACACATGAGATAAAAGCAAGTAGACAAGATGATTGCTCAAGAATACTCGAAGCGTGATTGATTCGACAAAGTGGTTATTAGATTAGGATTGAAGAAATTCATCCAATTTATAGATAAATTGGAGAAAAGATCAAATTAGCATGAAGGGATTCAAATGGAAATTACAAATCAAGAATGTCAATTATGACAAATTATGACAAATTTGCACTTTCTATGCAAAATTGATTGATTGATAATTTATGACAAATTTCTATGTCAAAAATTGATTGATTGTCAATTATGACAAATTATGACAAATTGAAATGTCATTCCCATGAAATTAGGAGAAAAATAGGAGGAAATTGAATTAGAAATTAGGAAAATTAGAAAAAGAGGAAATTAGGAATTAGGAAATTAGAGAATGAGGAAATTAGGAATTTAGTGAATTAATTAATAATCTTTCATTTATTAATCAGTTCACAAAGAGGAAATTTAGAAATTGATGAAAAATTAGGAAATTAGGAGAAATTAGGTAAATTAATTAATAATTTGTCATTTATTAATTAATTCACAAAAAGAGGAATAATTAGTTAGCCAATTAAATAAATATTTAATTGTGACATGAAGACCTAGGATAAATAAATAAATTATTTAACCTAGAGGGAGAAATGACAAGCAAGGTTAAATGAATAAAATCATGAAACCTTAAAAGATGAATTAGATATGCAAGGATGACAATTAGGTCTTGACAAAAGATAATTGATGTCAATTCGATTTAATCATGATTCTGACTTGATAAAAGACCAATGCTAACAAATGATTTGATTGATAAATGCACCAATTGATGAGGAACAATGACAAATTGATCCAAATTGACACAATTGAGAAAGACGATGATCGATGACAAATCGATCACAAAATGACAAAATTGACAAAGAAAACAACGATCAATGACAAGATTGAAAATGATAACAATTGATAACAAATCGATCGCAAGATGACAAGATTGACAAGAGGACAAAACCCTAATTAGGATTGATGATGTCCAAAATGATGACAAATTAGCATACACATTGCTGTGGCAGGATAAGATTGACCAAAATCATGATAGAAGATTGTTGTCGACAAGACCAATTTTGAAAGCAAGACAACTAAAGAATGCATAAGAAGGACCCGATGCTCGCAAATGATAAAGACCAAGTGCGTGACATAGGAGAAATGTTAATGCGATGCAAAAACTCTAAAATAAGGCAATTTGTAAATGTTAAAGTATGATTCCGCAAGCGTTGACCATTTTTAGGTGTCTACATATACATCCCCCCAAAAAATAATCTTCTTAAATGAGACTTCCCAACTATGAGGATAATAATGCTATATAATAACAATTAATTCCCCACACAAGACTACCCCAAATAAATAATAACTAGAACGAATGGAAAAATTCCCCATTTCAAATTTTAGAGTGGAGTCCTTCCCCCCCCCACATTTATTGTTATTAAATCTTAAACTAAAAGTTAATCATTACTATATAAACTTCTTCTTAATAAACTCGTCCAATACATTAACCCCAATAAAACTAATTCATTACCCCCTCTTTTTTTTTATAAAACTAAATAATCATTAGAATGAATATTTTTCATTTCAAACCCTAGAGGGATATTTTACCTCCTCTTTCTCAATATTTTAAGATTATACTATTTTAAAATCCTAACTAGGGTTTATTTTCTTATACCCTAAAACTTATCCAATCCTCTCAATAACTAACCCTAACCCGCATTTGTGTTAGGGCTTCTTTGTCATCAAACTATTTTTTTTTGTGTGTGTGCTTGACAAGTGTGTGTGAAGGTATGGGCTTCCATGGCGGAGGAGGCGAGAAAGGAGGCAAAGGTTTGCATGTCGAGAAGTGGGGCCGAGAGGGTCTAATTCTCAAAGGGAGGCTGAGGCAGTGGGGGACATGGCACCACCGGTGGATCTCCCCACTGCATGGGTCATGGCCTGCACAGTGGGCGCAACCCACTATGAGGGTCACTGCCTGCATAGTGGTGCGGCCCACTATGTGGGTCGCAGCCCGCGCAAGGGGCACAACCCACTATGAGGGTCGTAGCCCGCACAATGGTTACTGCCCACGGCGGCCCCTTTTCGAACCCTACTCCCGCAATTTGTTTTACGAAGCCCTTTTTTTTTAAAGGAAATTTTTATTTAATAAATTTATTTATTTATTATTATTTTATCCTTAATATATAAAATGAAATATATATATATATATGTATATATGTATATATATATATATGTGTGTGTATATATATATATATACATATATATATATATATATATATACATATATATATATATATATATATACATATATATACATATATATATATATATATATATATATATATATATATATATATATATATATATATATATATATATGTTCTTGATCATTTTTCTTAAACCAGGGATCTAATATGGTCTGCCAAATAAATAAAATAGCCTGCATTAACAAATAGATAAAAACTTCATTTTCAATGGATTTATATTATATAAATGAATATACATATGTTTTTTTTTTGAAAACAAGGGCATTTAAAACTTAATCTCTTTTACATAGCAACATATACATTTATTTTCCTCTTCTTAAAAGAGCCACTGGTTAGAATTAAAACAATAGTTAAATTGGTTTATATATTATATGTATATAGGTATCTCTTTTTTTAATATAAATCTCAAGTAGGTTTTAATCAATACTTCAGAATGGGATATATTTTATTTCCTTTCAATATCATGAAGTTCTTCTTTTTTTTTCTTCCCTTTAAAAAAAAAATAAAAATAACTAGATTTATTTTCCACATTTACAAAATGGAAAGATAAGCATAATTTAATTTATTACAGGTGCAACTAATAATGCCTAAAATTCATTTAAAGAATAACAGATATGATGTATTTTCAAAATCACTCTTAAAATATCTATTTATGCTTTCTTGGGGTTTAAATGGTAATGAAGATCAATATTTCACTTCTTATTCAAAGAGACTACTTTATTAATGTTTAGATTTACACTATATATTTTTTTTACACTACACTACTAGCTTCTAACAATTTCATTTCTTTCAAAAAGCTTAATAAAGCATAAACAAATTTCTGTCCTAATATAATGCAACAAGTAGACATAAGCTTTATCTTAATATCTATAAGGAAATCACTCTATTTCTTTATTTCTTTCTTTACAAGAATATGCTCAAGTAAATTTACATTTTTATTTCATAATAAAAAAAACTAAAACAAGTACATTTAATACATTTGATATCTTTTACAATAGATAGATCTCATACTTAGCCTCTCATTTCTATTAAAGGAGGGCTTCACAAATATATACATTTTGCTACTAAAATACAAATAACTTTATGATTCACTCAAAGCCTTCTTTTTTCCTTCTCTTCCAAGCAACCTGCAATATAAAATTTATGGCTATGGCCATGGAGAGCTCACCTCCCAGCCTAGGCTTACTAGAAGCCACCCTCGATTGGAGAATCAAGCACTAGGTGGGTTACACACATACAACCACAACAAGCAAGGGATAACACACAACAAACAATTTCTCCCAACCAAGGCTTCACTTCACCACAAATTGTGATGATTTTCCAAGGGTGGAAGTGGACCAAATACCATTGGGGAGACTGCAAGCATGGAACATCTCAAGCCACCTCATGGCAACCAAATACAACACAAGTCCATCCCCACATCCTTATGCCCCCCAAAGGTATATAAGCCATAACATCTCTCCTTATGACCCCCAAATGCATAAACAAGGCTATGTAGCAATGGTTACAAAAGAACACCCTTTAGACCACTCTCTTAATGAGAGCCTCTCACCCAAGGCTGTCAAAATTCTTCCACCCCAAGACCCTCCTACTCTCCCAAGAGTAGAAGGCCTTGGATACTCCCAATACAAGAAAATGCATAAAAGAAATGAAGGGAAAGTCACATATTCTTTCACAAAGTAAAATACAAAAAAAAGCAACTCTTTCATACAAGCATTTCTCCAAACATACATATGCAACATAAACAAAAAGAGAGTAAGAACCAACCTAAATCTGCCCAAAGGTTTTACTAGATCTAGTTGGGGATGAGCAGCCCAAATCCACACAATCTTTGCACCAACACTTAGCCAAAATTTTGTCCTACCACTATTCTTCTCAAAATTGCATAATCTCCAATAATGGAATGTGGGTGATTAACTCACTAAGTCCCTAATCTTTGCCTAAGAAGGCCTCTCTCACTCTTCCCAACCCCTTGGATGGAGTCAGAGTTCCCATTCGTTGGTCTTCCCAACCTCTTACATGTTGCTAAAACTGGAAAGAGAAAAGGTAAGGGAGGATGGGGAAGAGAGTCTGACACCAAAAAAGAAGGTTGTCTATCCTAGGAGGAACCTTCTATGTTGAATTTTCGCTCACCTTGGAAAAACTAATTTTTTGAGGTGACTAAGCAGTGACATGGGAGTAGTCACATACTCAAAAATACCCCTAACCCATAGGTATACCCTTTGGACCTTTGGAAAATCCCTAAAACTGACCCTAGGAATCCATTTGACCCCTTAGAAACCCAACTAAAGTTAACCTACGGGTCAAACCTGAGTTGACCACTCCCAAGACTCCCTACCCAAAGAAAATTTGGGACCACACTCAAATGTTTGGAATGGGCTTTAGTAGAAACAAACTCCCTCCAAGAGACAAGTCAAAATCAATGACACTAATCAACACATGTGTCAAGTGACACAATAAAATACATTACAAAATTACACATGGAATTTGTCTCTTGTTGGATTTACACAAATTAATAAAATCAATTTAACACACATGCATCATTTACTTTCACAAATAAAATACGATACAAACAGGGTGTTGTCTCTCCAAATAGACAACCCCTGCTTTTACGAACATACATAGGTCTAGGTTTGGTTCTCCATAATATTTCCATGGTCACATGGATAATTTTCCTGCGCATCTCAATTTACACATTAATAATTCCCAGATAATCATATATAAATTAAATCATATAAGAAGGAATACAAATCAGTCACATTGCATACACTTGCCATCACACAAATCAATTTACCATATATCCAATGCACTCCACATAAAGCAATTCACTGAATGACATTATCATGATCCTCATAAATTTCAACCATTCGTAAGACATGCATTCATTTTTCTAACTTCATAATAAAGTTTTGCAAATTTAGATATAGCTGACATATGTTAGATCAAGATTACCCAATCAGTGGATCATTTAGGATTTCAAATTCATAACACATCAAAAATGTACACCACAAGGTGAAATGATTCTATAACTTGGTTCAATTACTTTTCTCACCAATCTATTTGTCTAACATAGCCCATCCTATTGAATTATAGCATTTATTAATAGGGTTAACCATGGTCAACTAAGTTAATCAAAGCTTGATTAGGGAGGGGCCCTACATCCTCCTCCCCTAGAGTTCAACTTACTCCTGGAAGTCGCATGAGTAGAATTATGAAGTAGGGACATAATGTTTCCCACAATTCCAATAAGTTACTCAAAATCCTATCTTTCCTACTAGAAAGATGAAATACCAAAACCAACTTATTATTGTAATTAACTTACTATCTTCATAACGTTGAATTCTTAGTATTTTTGTTACATTTCCCCTTGAATCTCAGGTAGGTTCTTACAAAATCTATCTTTCAACAATTTGCATTAATGCACCATCCAATTTATATCAATAATACACATCAACTGTCGAATCAAGGTTGCACATAATAGTTTACTTATTTAATTTCTAGGAGTCATACTTATTAAGGATTCATGTATAATATGTTTATCCCACTGCAATTGTCATCCATGCTTGCCACTAAAGGGAATTGACATCACAGTTTATCCATAATGAATCTATTTATTTTACATCAAGTGCCTCATAAAGGGGTTAAACATATTGGGTAAACCACCCTAGGTGCATGGTTTCTTCCAACATCCTTAGGCATCGGGGAATAATCAAATTTAAGTTCTTCATGTCTGTGCTTATATAGGGTAGTTTTCTACCAGTAGGGCTTACAATGTTTTTACTTCTAGGAACCAAGGTCTAAGTTTCATAGGGTACATTATTCACAAAACCCAAACATTAAGGTATGCAACCAATCCCATTTTAAGGGTGTGGTGAGAAATAATAGTACTAAATTTTAGATATCATCCATGTAGACATCCCCATACACATGCCAAAATTAACAAGTTTGTAATTATCACCATTGTCACAATTTCATTATGCCTAGATCTCACATTTTTTTGTTATAAATTCTCTCTCTTAGATTACTCACATATAATTTTATTTAGGAGGATATGCCTTTCTTTATCTTATTTCGAAATAACATTCTTTGTTTATTCTATGTGCCTAATCTCACTCCTTGTGGTATTCTCTCGGGACACACTATCAGTGGTTCAATGAACATGATAGACATTACACAAATCATCTCACTAGGGCTAACTATATCATCCATCAAAATGACCACTTGACACTTAAAAAGATCAAAATAAAAATTACTTTTGCAAAGTCCAATCAAAGCAAAAAAATGTCGGCAATCAAAAAATATTAAAAATAGCAACATGGCAAGTGCCATAGCTCCAATATAAGAAAACATAAATTTAGTGGTCCCTTCATCATAAAAGAAAATATATATAAAAGAAAGTACTACCCCCTAGATCACAATGTACTATTCAAAGAAAGTCAAAAAAACTATCGAAACTAAACTTGAAACAAGATGACCATACTAGCCATACTATAGGGAGTAACCACAACACATCACCCAAGATCACATGTCCTGAGTGTGTTAGGAAGTGATTATTAGACTCTTGAGGTTCTTAGATCATCTATATTCCTTTATTATTTATGAAATATCTTATACACAAAAGATTGCAATTATTTTATAGATCATGTTCCATATTAACCTTCACATGATTGCTATTACAAGCAACACTTTTCGATACAAACCCGCTATCTATTTAGGGTTATTAACATCCAGAATTATAATGTAACTGGGGATTGCACTAACTCTACCATTTTCCATTCATTCCTCTTGGACTTCCATTACTTATCTTAATATGCTAAACCTTGGTTCAATGTTACGTGGTAGCTCAACAATTGACACTTTCTTGTTTTACACATACGGTTGATAGTTTGGTACAAAATTGACATCTGTTTACTTAGAACCACTTAGGATTCATATAATGTAATCATACAATTTTACTGGGGACTTCATTTGTTTTCTTAGCACCTTATGCTAGCTCCTTATATTTTCACCTCTAACATTCACTTGCCTTCATTAGGTAGGAGCTTGTTGCCAAACTACTAACACTTATGGTTAAGAGCCATTTGGGGTGGAATAATTGTCGAGAAAAATTAATTACGGTTGACAACTAATCCCCACCCACACATTTCATGACATATTTCGTACAACGCAGAAAGTTGACTTATTCCTTCCTACTTCACTTATGCATCTTACAAATACAAGGGGGTGTGCACTCGTGAAGTGACCAACACCCACCCTTTTTAACTAATATTGGATAAAAGAAGTTGTCTCTTTCCATATGACTTACTTATATTTACTTACTAGCCCAAATCTAGCATATCACAACTTATGATTTCCTTCAATCCACAAGAACCACCTTATCATCAAAATATCTTGTTACGTAATTACAGTATAACTTAAAGATGTCCAATAATTACCAATGTCTTAAGACTCCCATAATTTCCAAGTTTTCCCTTGGCTAACCACATATTTCAGCTCCTTATCAATGTTCTCATAAAATATTTTTTTTACTGCCAACTAATTCTCATTAAAACTTTGGTATTATATTACTGTTATACTATATTTCCATAAGCCATTTCCATTTGCATGTTGTTTCATCCATACTCAATATTTTCGCATACTTTCACACTTGAGTGACACAATTTACAAACATACTTCGGTTGTGCCAAGTAGTTAAATTGTGTTCCATATTGTCTTGTATCTAGAGACTAGCCATGATTGGGTTGCACTTTTCTCCTTAGGTTCTGAACGGATATAAGTTAATCATTACTAGGTTATTAGACCATGATTCTCCTACACTCCTTGTACTTCAACAGGGATTCTTCATGATTTCCAATTTCTCTCTATTCTTTTTTCCATTATTAAATTTTCTCCAAGATTATCTTCCCATAAAGGAACTAGTTGAGGTTTTACTTGCTTGATTCCCCAATAACTACGGATGAACTTAGGGTTCATTGCAATTACATGTTTTGACCCAAGAAGTTCATGCCTCCTATCTCCTTATTTATCTCATCTAAAGAATTACTAGGGTTCTCTGATCAAGGAGATTGTCATTCATCATTTTAGTTCTTATCCTTAGGGTTATCCAACTCTAGCTTCTTTGTATTGCTACGAGGATTGTCTAACAATTGCTCTTAATAAGCAACCTAGAATGTCCACATGCCTAAGGTACCTATTCATTAGGATAGGTTGATGCTTCTTTCTAAAATTCTCAAGAGTACCTCTTAACTCTTCTTCATTTATGTCTCCAATGGCGGTCTTGATCCCCAAACCACCCAAATTTTTGCATAGCTCAAAAGTTAACTTGAGTTATCGCTATCTCGATTATCTTGTATTATTGCACCTTCATCTTAGGTCTAACTAGCTTGCTTGACTTGCCATGTCAAGAACATACCTCGATGGATGGCATTCTCTTAGCTACCATCAAAAGTATTTTATTGAAGAATTAACTCCTCATACTTGGTTTGATTAGGGCAATTATTGTGTTTAGTTTCTAATTGCATGGTAACCCCATAAGTACTAATGATCTAATTTCTGTTATTAAACACCAAAAATTCTTCATATAAATAATCAATTAATTTCACAACCTATAGGGTTTTATTTAAGCCATAAACATTATGACTAACAAGTTTCAAATTTTAGGGCTTTTAGTGGCCCTTGGAACCCCTTGAATTGATATATGTTGATTTGTTGATTTAAAAGAATTTTCACTTATTTTTCACTCTGTTATTTTGCAAGTTTCCACCTAGGTGTTATAATACCAGCCATAGTTTGGGTTAACTAAGTTATGAATGTAGCCCATGTTCACCAGTGTATGAACCTAGGGCTCTGATACCAAAATGTCATGCCCAAACTTTTGGGCAATAACACAAACAACAATTTTTTTTGAACACTTAATTTTCATGCAACCTATGCTTAAACAGTTGAGACAACTTAGCAAGTTGTTCCAACAAATTCTTAATTGATATTAGAATGGGTTTCTAAAGTGAGCGAAGAAGTTAAACTTAACTAGAAGGCTTAGGTTTTGATAAAACTCTTAGATGATTATATAAGAACCTTACTTACATAACTATTATGATAACGCTTAAACTCAAGCGGAACAATTTAATTTTACAAGGAAAATAATAAACTTGCTCAATTGACCCTTTCATGTCAGATGCAAAAGGATAATACTTTAATTAGATCGACTTCTATTGCTTAGACATTAATATAATTACTTGATTCAATAATCATCCATCTAGGTAAAGGTATATCAAAATTTACCAATACGTTGATATTATAACCTCTTCATGTATAACTTAATTAATTCCTAAACCTATTAATTCAATATTAATACTATTTCAATGTACTAAATTCGTCTAGTTACAATAAAAAATAAAGTGATGACACCATATTATTAATTATATTATTCACTAAGGGTTACACCTAGGTTTAACAAGTTCACAAGATCAAGTCCATTACCTTATTTTAGAAATATACATAAGATTCTACTACAATGTCCGCTTGTAAATACACATTTAAGTTCTATATTAAATTCTTCCATTCATTTATAAATATCATAAAAATCTCTAAATATAACTAAAATTAAATTGTAAAATAAACTACTCCATTAAATCTTAAATATTTAATGTTTAATATTCGATATTTGCATTGCGTCTTGTTTTAAATTTAATCAATCTATTATATACATCCCAAAAAAAAAAATCTTCTTAAATGAGACTTCGCAACTATGAGGATAATAATGCTATATAATAACAATTAATTCCCCACACAAGACTACCCCAAATAAATAATAACTAGAACAAATGCAAAAATTCCCCATTTCAAATTTTAGAGTGGTGTCCTTTCCCCCCCCCAACATTTATTGTTATTAAATCTTAAACTAAAAGTTAATCATTACTATATAAACTTCTCCTTAATAAACTCTTCCAATACATTAACCCCAATAAAACTAATTCATTACCCCTTTTTTTTTTTTTATAAAACTAAATAATTATTAGAATGAATATTTTTCATTTCAAACCCTAGAGGGATATTTTCCCTCCTCTTTCTCAATATTTTAAGATTATACTATTTTAAAATACTAACTATGGTTTATTTTCTTATACCCTAAAACTTATCCAATCCTCTCAATAACTAACCCTAACCCGCATTTGGGTTAGGGCTTGTTTATCATCAAACTATTTTTTTTTTGTGTGTGTGCTTGACATGTGTGTGTGTAGGTATGGGCTTCCATGGTGGAGGAGGCGAGCAAGGAGGCAGAGGTCTACATGCTGAGAAGCAGGGTCGAGAGGCTCTAACACTCAAAGGGAGGCTAAGGCGGTGGGGGACACGGCGCCACCGGTGGGTCTCCCCACTGCATGGGTCGCAGCCCGCATAGTGGGCGCAACCCACTATGAGGGTCCTTGCCCGCACAATGGGTCGCGACCCGCACAGGGGGCGCAACCCACTGTAAGGGTCGCGGCCCGCACAGTGGTTGCTGCCTGCGGTGACCCCTTTTTGAACCCTACTCCCACAATTTGTTTTACGATGCCCTTTTTTTTTAAAGGGAATTTTTATTTAAAAAATTTCTTTATTTATTTATTTATTATTATTTTATCCGTAATATATAAAATGATATATATATATGTTCTTGGTTCTTTTTTTTAAAGCAGGGATCTAATATGGTCTACCAAATAAATAAAATAGCCTGCATTAACAAATAGATAAATACTTCATTTTCAATGGATTTATATTATATAAATGTATATACATATGTTTTTTTTTTGAAAACGAGGGCAGTTAAAACTTAATCTCTTTTACATAGCAACATATACATTTATTTTCCTCTTCTTAAAAGAGCCACTGGTTAGAATTAAAACAATAGTTAAATTGGTTTATATATTATATGTATATAGGTATTTTTTTTTTTATATAAATCTCAAGCAGGTTTTAATCAATACTTCAGAATGGGATATATTTTATTTCCTTTCAATATCATGGAGTTCTTTTTTTTTTTTTTCCCTTTTTAAAAAAAATAAAAATAATTAGATTTATTTTCCACGTTTACAAAATGGAAAGACAAGCAGAATTTAATTTATTACAACTACAACTAATAATGCCTAAAATTGATTTAAACAATAACATATATGATGTATTTTCAAAATCACTCTTAAAATATCTATTTATGCTTTCTTGGGGTTTAAATGGTAATGAAGATCAATATTTCACTTCTTATTCAAAAGAGACTACTTTATTAACGTTTAGATTTACACTATATTTATTTTTTACAGTACATTGCTAGCTTCTAACAATTTCATTTCTTTCCAAAAGCTTAATAAAGCATAAACAAATTTCTATCCTAATATAATGCAACAAGTAGACATAAGCTTTATCTTAATATCTATAAGGAAATCACTCTATTTCTTTATTTCTTTCTTTACAAGAATATGCTCAAGTAAATTTACATTTTTATTTCATAATAAGAAAAAACTAAAACAAGTAAGTACATTTAATACATTTGATATCTTTTACAATAGATAGATATCATACTTAGCCTCTCATTTCTATTAAATGAGGGCTTCACAAATATATACATTTTGCTACTAAAATACAAATAACTTTATGATTCACTCAAAGCCTTCTTCTTTCCTTCTCTTCCAAGCAACCTGCAATATTAAATTTATGGCTATGACCATGGGGAGCTCACCTCCCAGCCTAAGCTTACTAGAAGCCACCCCTGAGCTTGGAGAACCAAGCACTAGATAGGTTACACACATACAACCACAAAAACCAAGGGATAACACACAAGAAACAATTTTTCCCAACCAAGGCTTCATTTCACCACAAATTGTGATGATTTTCCAAGGGTGGAAGTGGACCAAATACCATTGGGGAGACTGCAAGCATGGAACATCTCAAGCCACCTCATGGCAACCAAATACAACACAAGTCCATCCCCACATCCTTATGCCCCCCAAAGGCATATAAGCCATAACATCTCTCCTTATGACCCCCAAATGCATAAACAAGGCTATGCAGTAACAGTTACAAAAGAACACCATTTAGACCACTCTCTTAATGAGAGCCTCTCACCCAAGGCTGTCAAAATTATTCCACCCCAAGACCCTCCTACTCTCCCAAGAGTAGAAGGCCTTAGATACTCCCAATACAAGAAAATGCATAAAAGAAATGAAGGGAAAGTCACATATTCTTTCACAAAGTAAAATACAAAAAAAAGCAAATCTTTCATACAAGCATTTCTCCAAACATACATATGCAACATAAACAAAAAGAAAGTTACCAACCTAAATCTGCCCAAAGGTTTTACTAGATCTAGTTGGGGATGAGCAACCCAAACCCACACAATCTTTGCACCAACACTTAGCCTAAATTCGGTCCTACCACTATTCTTCTCAAAATTGCATAATCTCCAACAATGGAGAGTGGGTGATTAACTCACTAAGTCCCTAATCTTTGCCTAAGAAGGCCTCTCTCACTCTTCCCAACCCCTTGGATGGAGTTAGAGTTCCCATTCGTTGGTCTTCCCAACCTCTTACATGTTTCTAAAACTAGAAAGAGAAAAGGTAAGAAAGGATGGGGAAGAGAGTTTGACACCAAAAAGGAAGGTTGTCTATCCTAGGGGGAACCTTCTAAGTTGAATTTTCGCTCACCTTGGAAAAACTACTTTTTTGAGGTGATGAAGCAGTCACATGGGAGTAGTCACATGCTCAAATATACCCCTAACCCATAGGTATACCCTTTGGACCTTTGGAAAAGCCCTAAAACTGACCCTAGGAGTCCATTTGACCCCTTAGAAACCCAACTGAAGTTAACCTACAGGTCAAACCTAGGTTGACCACTCCCAAGACTCCCTACCCAAGGAAAATTTGGGACCACATTCAAATGTTTGGAATGGGCTTTAGTAGACACAAACTCCCTCCAAGAGACAAGTCAAAATCAATGACACTAATCTGCACATGTGTCAAGTGACACAATAAAATACATTACAAAATTACACATGGAATTTGTCTCTTGTTGGATTTACACAAATTAATAAAATTAATTTAACACATATGCATCATTTACTTTCACAAATAAAATACGATACAAATGGGATGTTGTCTCTCCAAATAGACAACCCCTACTTTTACGAACGTACATAGGTCTAGGTTTGGTTCTCCATAATATTTCCATGGTCACATGGATAATTTTCTTGTGCATCTCAATTTACACATTAATAATTCATAGATAATCATATATAAATTAAATAATATAAGAAGGAATACAAATCAGTCACACTTCATACACTTGCCATCACACAAATCAATTTACCATATATCCAATGCACTCCACATAAAGCAATTCACTGAATGACATTATCATGATCCTCATAAATTTCAACCATTCGTAAGACATGCATTCATTTTTCTAACTTTATAATAAAGTTTTGCAAATTCAGATATAGCTAACATACATCAGATCAAGATTACCCAATCAATGGATCATTTAGGATTTCAAATTCATAACACATAAAAAATGTACACCACAAGGTGAAATGATTCTATAACTTGGTTTAATTACTTTTCTCACCAATCTATCTGTCTAACATAGCCCATCCTATTGAATTATATCATTTATTAATAGGGTTAACCATGGCCAGCTAAGTTAATCAAAGCTTGATTGGGGAGGGGCTCTACAAGTTGACAAATGGTACGGTTGAAGGAAATCTTCAAAACACTTCTAGCCTCGTTTAATTATCACAAATTGATGGGCTATGGTCACTATAGGGAAAATGGTCCCTTTACCTCTGCCTCTTGCACACTATCAATTTGCCTGAGGATCTCTGCAATTCCCACTTTAAGAGAGACCTAATAGGGTAACAAAAATGGAGTGCCTTTGAAACCATATACTCTAAAAACTGTGGAGACAAGGTATAAGTAGATATCACCCCAATTGTGGACAATTTAAATGTTCTCAACAAACACTTTTGGCCTAATGAATTCCAAAAGAACCTTAGGGACTCTTGGATTCTCTGAACAGATAAGAGTCCAAATCTTAGATGCAAACACTTATCAAACTTTAAGAAACTAGCATCTTCTTTGTCCTATGATAGCACTGTACTCCATAACTACACTGGCATCTTCTATCCATCTTTCTCTTTCATAATATCCATTCCACTTGCGAAATAGTCACCACCCTTGAATAAAAATAGATGCATGAGGAGGGAGTACCATCCAGAAGGCCTATCCACTTTCCCATTCTTTATTCCTATCAAGCCTTCATGGATGGCATTAGTGATATAGGAAGCACAATCAAAAGTCACTGCCAAAGAGGGATTCAAGATTTGAGCAATCATTAGCAAGTAGTGAGTTGGCATATTTGCCTTAGTATCTTCTCCTAAAATTTGGCAAAGTGACCTGTATAATCCTTTGGCCCTAAGGGTGAACAGATTTAAAGAGAAAGGCTCTTTAGTGCTAGGTCCTACAATTTTTAACCTGCCTATCTTCACAAAGAATTCTTTAAGGGGCCCATTTCTAAGGTGGTTCCTTTGCACACTGTAAACTTGAGCTAATGATTTAAAATTAATAGGCTCTAAAAAATTAGAAAACACACTAAGCCTAGAAATATTTCTGAACTCCTCATTGTTTATTTCAATGAGGGTTTGCCCACTTATATCCTTAACACACTTCTTGTGATTGGTTCATAGTTGTGTGCAATTTGAGTTAAGAGACCCACATCCATGAATACTCTAGGGACCACCAATCTGCCTACCTCCAACTTCGATATACTATTCATCGAGGTTGTAGAGTTTCTCATACCAAATCCAACCTTAAATAATCCCAACCCAAACAACCCAACTTGAGGGTCTCTTAGCCAGTTGCCCTTGTCATACAATCCTTCTCCTATGTTTAGGCGAGGAGCTCTTGGCACTAATTCCTTTACCTTTGTTGCCACATTAGTTGACAATGTCAACTGTTCTAGGAAATCATCACAGATAGCCCTCTCCTAGTAATTAACCTTTCCTGAGAATTCTCTTTTAGGTGCCATCTAAAAAAACTATGCAAGCAATTTAATTACTAGCCCCAACTATTCTGTAATAAATCAAAACCTCAATTAAAACACACTATCAAGTAATTGCCAAGCAAGAGTACAAGAGAACCTTTTTTTGGCTTAAATAAATCCACTCTGCAACTAAAGAAATTTGCTCTACAACCACTTCTCTGTAACAACTTTTCAAAATGATCCCTTCATTCAATTGATGTGAGATCATATATGATAGTCGGGCTCTTAACTGCGACATTGATACCGCATGCTTCAGTCATCCTTTCAAAATTGAATTCATAGAAGAATTCAAAAAAATTTCTCCAATGGATCACAACATGCCTATGTATTTTCTTTTCTCTCTTTTGCAATTTCACAGAGCATAACATCCTAGCAATTTCGCCAAATGAAATCATGCCAGCCATCTGATCAGATGAGACTTGATCATTCTTTACACTATTTTAACCTCTTTGCCTTTGCGTCGGGCCCTACCTCTTTTCGCCATTTTGTGAGCTTTATCCCCCGAACATTTTCCTTTCGTGAAGCTACGCCAAGCATTAGATGGAACTCTAACCACCCGACCTTTAAATCATACCGGGACCGTCAACTTTTTCACTAACCGCACCTCATCTTTAAGGCTAATGGTTTTTTGCTATTTTGTAGGGGTTAGTCCACTTATACCTTTGGGCCATGAAACAACAAGAAGCATTGGATCAACCTTGAGATGTCCATCTTTTAAGTGAGACCTTTATCCTAAAATTGTTTACCCCACTTATTCACCGGTTAACAAATGCCACATGGCACTCGGCCATTAGCCCTAGAAAACTCTTTGGGTTTAGTTCAGAGTCAACCACGTGTCTTACTTCCTGCATAACCATCGATTACAACTTGACGAGCCCTTAATCACCTTTTGAAACTATGTGTCAATCAACACATCACCATCAAGCTTTACAAGAAGTAACAACTATCATTCCACGTCATGCTGGGAGGAGCCTCTCTTTCTCTTTTGCCATTTTGCAGGCCTTAATCCTTGGTTAATTTGTAGCCATGAAACAAGGAGAACCCTTGGATCAAAATAGAGTTGATCCTCTTTTATCTTTATGCTTTATCTGTTCTTCGGGCCCACTAGCTCTTTCACTATTTCACAGGCTTTAAAACAATAGCACCTTACCTTCATGAATTCATGCGACCCATTAGATCATATCAAACATGCCCAATGCTTAACAACCTACTTGAATGCGACAGGTGTGGGTCGCCTGACTCAGCTTTATCCACCTAGTGTCTAGTCATTTCTAAACTGACATGTCAACTTTTTATTCGCTAAGAGAAAACATCGGGATCCACTTTATCATTGCCACCTATATCTGCTAGTTCACATCTTATCTCGCAGCATGACTCATCTTCTTGGACCCACCCTTTAGTCCTTAAATCCAATTCGCTGACCACTTTGATTTTTGGCCATGTGTCATTATCTTACTTGCCATCTCAACCAGCTAGACTGCTTTCTTGGAATGCCATGTAATTTTGTTGTTTTGTGAAAGCTATCTTTTGAGCTTCTTTCTCCTGCAAAACTGCACTAGCTGTTAGATCTTTGAGAATGTACAAATCTATTATGCTTCTTATAAATCTCTTTTGCCCGGGCCAAAAATACATTTTGCTATTTCACAGGGCATAACATGTGAGCATCTATCAGCCATGAAACAACACGAGCCGTCAATTTCTTTTGAACTTGATTGCCTTTTAGCTGTGGAAAAGTCTTCACTGCTAGGTCCCGCCAAACCTTTTTGCCATTTTGCGAAATGTAATTTACTTGCTCGTTTTGGTTGTGAATCAACACCAGCTATTAGATCTTGAGCGAGATGGAGTCTCATTAAACCAGGTCCAATGCACATAGTCGAACATGCTTTTTCCTTTTTCTATTTCACGTAGCTTAACACACCCGCAACTTTACCTAATGAAATAGCAAAAGTCATGGATTCATCTAGAAGTTTTGTGACACTTACTAGACCCGACAACATTAGATGGAAAAAGACATGAGGCATAGATTTTTTTACAATTATTTAACGACCGCCTAGGTAGATGACAAGGGGGGACACTTCACACGACCCCAAGACCCATTACTTAAGTGAATAAAGTAATGTAGGAATAGAACCAAAAGGTTTTGATCAGGCATTTGAGTGATTTAAAACCAAAAACCCTTAACCCTTAAAGACCTAAAATAGATTTGAAGCAATTAATAGCATACCTGACTCAAATTTTCAAAAACCTAGCCAATCATGGGAAACAAAAACCCATTTCTTAAAAAGTGATAATAGCGGCTCTGATTGGAGATGGTTGATCGCAAGGTCAGCACAAGAAACTCAGGAAAATCTGGAGAAACAAACCAAAACATAGACCCAAACAAAAAACAACAAGAAGTAAACAAAATATATACAAACAAAGGACTTATTGTGCATGGACTTCAAGAGAAATAATGTTTCAAGAACTGTCCATGCACTAAAAATTCTTGTACTTCATCATTCATATTTTTCATAAAATAAGAATCATTTCCATTTAAATCATAGACCACAAAAGGGCCTATCCATAATGATTCAAATTTCTTATGTTTTCCCTTGTCCTATCCTTTTGCATTCCACTAAAGAACAATATCATCAATTTGAAACTTCCTTAATGATGTCCTCTTATCAAAAAGGTTCTTGGACTGCAGTTGGATCTTCAGATTTCTCTTGTGAGCTAGAGCTCTGATCTCTTCCACTTCCACTATCTGAATCATTTGGTTTTCCATAGGTTCAGATAGCTCCATGTCTTCATCTTGCAAGAATTTATAAATTGGAAGAAGATTGTTTACTGGCAGTCTAGCTTGTGTATCATAAACTATTTCAAAAGGTGACATTCCAATGGCCTTCTTAACTATTATTCTGTCAGCCCACAAGGCTAATTTCAACTTTTGATCCCAAGACCTCTTGTTCTCTTCCAGGATTTTCTTGATGATGTTCAAGAGGCTTTTATTACTAGATTCATCTTGTCCATTTCCCTGAGGGTGATAGGGTGAAGAGTAAGACATGATTATTCCATGACTAGTACAAAATCCAACAAACTCTTTTGACCTGAAACTCATGGCATTGTCCATTACTAATTTTGTAGGTATTCCAAATCTAGTTTTAACATTTTCCATCAGGAAGTCAATGACAACTTTACTTGTGGCTCTTCTTGTGGGAATAGCTTCAATCCATTTATTAAAATAATCAGTGGCTACTATGATCCATCTATGACCTCTTCCTAATCTCTCAACAATCTCTCCAATAAAATCAATGCCCCATTGGACAAAAGGGGCTTCCATTGTGACTGGATTTAGGGATAGAGCTCCTTCATACTTCAATTTGGATGACATTTTTTGACATGGGTCACATTTCCAGACATGTTCATGAGCATCCTTGAATAAGGTAGGCCAATACTACCTAGCCCAGATTATCTTACCAGTAGTTGTCTTAGTAGAGTAATGGCCTCGACATACTCCATCATGCATTTCAATCAACACCCTCTTAGCCTAGAATTCATCAAAACACATTAGCAGTTGTCCATCCATTTTTCTCCAAAACAGATCACCTTGAATGAGAACATATTTTTGTGATTTGAGTTTCAGAGTTCTTCTCTAATTTTGTGTCATTCCTTCTGAAGATGTAGCATCTCTTAAAATTCAGACTATCTCTAAATACCAAGGTTGCCTTTCAATACTAGTGATTGAAGTACTTTTGATTTCAACATTGTTTATCTCAACATTCAGAAGATTAGATTTAGTGATGAGCTTGGCAAGACCTAAGCCTCTGACCAATTTGGTGATTTTTATTTCCAAGTCAAATTCTTGGATTCTATTAATCCATCTGCACCTTTTTCTTGTAACCTCAGATTGGGATAAAATATCCTTGACTGCAGCATGTGGGACATAAGTAGTGATTTTTGCATTCACAAGGTATGGTCTGAAAGCCTTAACAGCTTTAACTAGAGCATAATATTGTTTCTCCATGGTTTCATACTTCAATTCTGCTGCTTGCAAAGACTTGCTATAGAAAGCTATGGGATGTTCATATCCCTCGTTACCTTTTTGTAACAACACTGCAACTACTGTATGGTAGGAAGCAAAAGAGAATAGAGAAAAGGGCTTACTGTAATCAAGAGATTTCAGCACTAGTGCTTCCTGAATGGCCTTCTCAATTTCAGCAAAAGCCTTTGAGGCTTCTTGATCCCAACAAAACTTGGTATCCTTTTTGAGCAACTTGACAATGGGTTTCACTATCTCTGCAAAGTTTGCAATGAATCTTCTAACAAAATTTACTTTTCCTAAAAAGGACTAAATACCTTTAACATTCTTTGGTTTAGGCACTTTGTTTATTGCTTCAATTCTTTTAGGGTCTATTCTTACTCCTTCCTTGGAAACAATATGCCTCAATAATTTTCCTTGGTGACCCCAAAATGACACTTCTTGGAATTTAATGACACACCAAATTTCAAAGCCTTATTGAACACCTTTTCCAAATGTCCACAGTGGTCATCGGCCTTTTTAGAGAAGCAAGTTAAATCATCTTGACCAACCACCATGATGATATTGATGAATTATTTGAAGGCTACATCCATAGCTCTCTGAAATATAGCTCCAACATTTTTTAATCCAAATGGCATTCTTACATAGACATATGTTCCCCATGGAGTAGTGAGAGCAGTTTTGAACTATTCAGATTCTCTCACTAACACTTGACCACACATATTGGGGGAAGAGTAATTGTCTTTTAAAGAAGCAACATTCAAATTTCTAAAATCCACACACAATCTAATGTCTCCATTTTTCTTTGTTACTAGGACCAAATTGGAGACCCATGAAGAATGTCTTATAGGTTTGATAATCCCCCTTTCTCTTAACTTAGTCAATTCTTGCTGCATCTTAGTTTCCAATAGGGGATTAATAGGTCTTTGCTTCTGTCTGAAATTCTTAGCATCTAGAAGTAAAGGAACTTCATGCTGAAAAGGTCTTGTCTATACACCTTTAGGTCTTCATAAGACTAAGAAAAAACATGTTTGTACCTTTTCAATAAATTAATAAGATTAGTTCTGACATGAGGGGGTAATTTCTTCCCAATGTATACTAACTTAGGGGATGATTCAGTCCCCAGGTTTGCCTCCTCCAACTCTTCTAACTTGGTGGTAGACTGCTGATGTAAGTGACTGTCATTGTAACTGAACATGCTTTCTAGCTCTACCAACCCCTTAGGTATCTCATTTGTTTCCAACTGGACCAGGTCATTTCCAAACATTGTTTCCTTATTGTCAACAACCTCCACCAATGCATTGCAATCAATCTTTTGTCCATCATAATCATCAACACATTGGATGAACCTAAGAATATCTTCATCATCAGCAAAAACCTGCCAATTATACACATTATTAGGGATGACAGGCCTAGATTTTATTTCCATAGTGGAGATGTTGGTTAGTGTTGCATCATTATTTTTCAATGCAACATTAGCTAGAAAGTTTGCCATAATATTCTTTGATCTCTCTATCCAATTAATAGAAAATGCACTAAAATGCTCAATGACATCCCAAACTGCATGTTTATACCTCTTTAATCAGTCATTTTTGAACGCATATTTGGATCTTACCTCAGAGACAACCAATTCTGAGTCCCCTAAAACTGTCAACAGCTGGATTCCATGCCTTTTCACAACTTCAAGCCCCAATAATAGGGCTTCATACTCTACAATATTGTTTGTGCATTGGAAAGCCAATAAGAAAGAATAATTAAAAGTGATACCTGATGGGGATACAAAAACAACCCCTGCTCCAGATCCATCTTTGGAGAAAGCTCCATCAAAATACATCTGCCATAAACCATGTTGTTGTGATTCTAATACAACTAAAATGGGGTCATTATTCTTCAACTGGGGTAAAATTGGTTGTAGTTTGAAATTATCAAAATCCACATCAATCATACAATTGAGCATACTAGGATCTACATTTTCAATTACCTTAGGAGCACGTGGTTCTCTGTACAACTTGACTTGATTCCCATTGATTGGGATGGTAGCATAAGATAAATCCAATTGGACATTTCCTCCTACTGCTACTGCCCACTGCCTGGACAACAACATACCATAATGGGGTTTAGTGTCAGTAACAATAATGTCCATTTTGTAAGTTGCCTCAGGGAATGCTGCTATTTTTACTTCAACATCTCTCATTGTACTTATTACAGGTACTTCCCTATTATCCATAACATAGCATTTTCCATATATAGTAGTTACTGACAGTCCTAATTCTTTCATAACACCATAGGGTGTTACATTAGCAGCAGCTCCTGAATGTATCATGCAGTTTTTTATCAGCCGGTTATTCACTAACAAAGTAACATAGAAAGGATCTACCTGTGAAGGCTCTTGATTAATAGTGGTTCCAACATAAACCTTCTAGGGTTTGGAGTTCCAGATCCTTTCCATTTTTAGCTGAACCGTTGGGTAGGACTGTGTCACTATCAAATATATTAGAAAACAAAGACAAAACTGCATCCCTATGTTCTTTTATTTTCAGCAATTTTATTAATGGGACAATAACTTTCATTTGTGTAAGAGCTTGAGCCATGTCAAATGTGGAACTACTACTTATTTCAGTATTAGCTCTAACTCTTTCTACCTTAAGCTGACTTGCCCTTTTTGCTATGGCAGCTCCTTGTATATCATTGGTATTTTTATCATTTGTACTCTTGAGTACATCTTTAACCTATTCCTTCTTTTCTTGACCAATTTTAGGGGAAGTAGTAGCACTACTTGTTGCCCCCTTTTGAGTAACCTCTTTTATGAACATGGAACTAGGTTCACCCTGATCAGTGTCCTTCTTGGTGCTTTTTAAGTTGTAGTTGTGCTTTGCTTTAACAATAGCAGCTTTGGTGAGATTTTTAACTTCTTCCTCACTAGGCCTTCTAAGATGAACTTCTTCATCTTCAATTGGTACCACATTCAAGGTAGGATGCCAGTCCAGTGTTAGTTGTCCTTGAACAAACCTTTCATTATCCAACACATCACTACATTCACTTTGTATAGATTCCTCGCCACTCTCTATAATAGTCTCAAACATGTTAATGTCAAGCTCAGCTTCTTGTCTCATGGACTCTTCAAGGGCTTGAGCTACTGCACATTGATGAGGAGAATGTGGCCCATCACAAGCAATACACCAAGGATTATTTTCTATATTATGGACATTTTTCCCTTTTAAGGGATCTGGGGTATCCTGATTCTGAGCAATTTTAGGTTTCTCATTTTGGGGTTTGCCATCTTTCCAGTTGGTATTATAAGGCATGTCATGCAATCTAGGAGGTCTATCTTGCCAGTTATAATGAGGCTTATTGTTTTTGTTTACCTTGGCAGTCAGATCCTTCATAGCAATAACCAACTTTTCTATCTTGTCATCTTCCTTAGCAACTTTGTTAGGTTGTTGTTTTGCTTCCTGCCATAATCTACCATCTGTTCTCCTTCCTAACTTCCCAGATGCTTTTCTATTGCTTTCCACATTAATGGAATTTCTAAATGCATCCCTTAGGTTATGTGGATTTTTTTCCCTTAAGATATAGGCCATTTTAGAATCAAATGCATTATAATAGGTGTTCTGACACATGTTATCATCTAACCTCATCACCTGATATAATCTATGCATGGCCTTTTGAAATCTATCATTGAAAATGGTGACCATTTCATTATCAGATTTTCTAATGTTATTAAATTCATTGAGCATGAAGCTCACATTCATTTTGTCACCATATTGTTCTTGAAAACAATTTTTAAAGTCCTCCCTTGACCCAATGCTATTAACTAGAAGGACTCTGTACCAATCTCTTGCATCATCAACCAGGGACTAAACAAACAATTTCATTATGACATCTTCATCCACTATCTCATAATCATTTATTAGGTCACCAAAAGATTTCAAATGTTCCTCAACACTAATTGCATTATTTCTAGCAAATTTATGGAGTCTGTCCCTTAACTCAGTAGGAACATGGTTGGGATATCCTGGGATCCCATCAAAGAACAATTGTCTATACTGTTCCAAATTGATAGGTCTCCTTTGAAAAGGATTAGCAACATTATTTTTTTCCATGTTTATTTTGACTTTTGGAATTGGGGACTGAGATATTTGGCTATGCTGATTATTCACAGGTGTTTGACTAGCTATTGTAGTATTAGCAGGAATGGTAGGCTGAATCTTAACCGGGGGGATGGAAATTTGCTGAGGATTAGGCTTACTAAGATCTTCTGACGGAAAAGTGATAGGGGGAGCTTTTAGATAACTAATTTTTCTTTTAACTTCCTGATTGGCTGCTTCCAACTCAGCTTTCTCTAGCTCCATTTGCAGATCTTCCTTTTCCTTCCTCATTCTTTCCATCTCTCTCTCATGCGCTGATAGCTTATGAGAAATTTCCTTTGTATTTCCAGATCCAGTTCCATCATCCACCCATTTCTGCTTCCCTTTGTCAACATTGTTCCTAGGAGGCTTTGAATCACTAAGCATTTCCCTGTTTGGTTGGACTACTGGCCTATATGCTGGCTTAACCTTATGGATTAGAATTTCTCTAATTACAGGGCCTTCCTCATCACTCTTTTCCTTTTCCTTAGCCAACACTTCAAGATCAACTATCTGTCTAAGAAGCCTATCTCTCTCCATTAGTTTTGCTTTTGACTTCCTTTTCTTTATTTGCTTCCTTTTGGGCTCTTAAGGAGATTAAGTGGTGAACCCTCCTATTTAAATGTTCTATTTCTGGTGACACTTTATCTTCATTAGGGAAATTCTCCTTAGATTCAGATATATTGACTTGATCTATATCAAACAAGCTGATATTTCCATCAATTGTTCTAGGATCAAAATGTCTGATTACATTTGAACTAGTCCTATCTCTTGCAGACACACTAACATGAGATACATCTTGATTTAAAGCATGAGCATTATCTATATTTCCAAACAATCCAAAATGGAAACATAATTTATCATGTTCAAATTCTCTGGAAGAAGAATTAGACTTTGCATAAATAGGTCGATCAGGTATCTTACTAGTATTATTATTCTTTTGCACCCAAGCAACATTTGATGGTTCATGAAGCACTGATCTCTTCTGACCTCTTCGTGACTGTTCTGGCAAACCTTCTTGCAAAGTTTCATGAGGATGCTTCTTCATGAATGATCTGGTGTTTTTTCCTCCTTGCATTATGCTTGTCTTCCTTTTAGAATTTTATGTATTTCACAAGGACTTGTTCCAAGATAACAGAGTCGCCACCCACAAGACTATGGGAATTATGAAAACAAGCTTAGAATAAAACATTGCAAAACTTCAAACGAAATCATATATCAAAAGAAAATAAAAGGAACTTCCAAAAAGAGACCTCCAAACACCGCTGCTATATTCACTGAAGCACCAATCTATTCCACAAACGCACCATGATTTTCCTTATAAATCTAAGCCCAAATCTATATCTGGATCCTTACTCTCCCTAGCAGAGTTGCCACTTTTGTTGTTCTCAAAATCTTATTCACTTTAAAATCCTTATAGTGATATGATAACTCTATATGCAGAAGAGAGATTAAAGAGAAGGAAAATTTTAGGACAACATATGACAAGGTTTGGTTAGCCTTCTACACTTCGAACTTATCCAAAGTTTAGGCAGGTATACCTTTGTGAACTGAATTCACACTTTTAAAAGATAAATGCACAGCAAACCAGTCCAAAAACCTATGGATCCGATCACCTTAAAACTAACTGAAACAAAGAAATGAAACTTATACTCATGTTCAGTATTGATCTACAAGATGTATAGAAGATAATCTTAATAGATATCAGTGCCTTATCCAAGGTCACAGAGTCATCTAAGTTCAAACAATACTTCCACAATCAAACATCTCTACATATTCCATCAGTTCAGCTTCTGTAGATCCCTATATATGCCTGACACACATAAGAATTTATTCATTCCAAACTAAACTGTGTTCATCAAAATTCAAAGTATCCCCAAAGAATTTACTGGTAAAAAATGATTCCTGCATATTTAATTCCCCTCCTGAAGAGAAAAGCTAAGAAACATTTTTACCGAAAATTGCCTTGCAACCCATATTCAAAAAGAATAACCCTAGATTACTCAGAATGAAACAATAAACATTTGCAAACATACTTGAAGACAACACAAAGTTTAAACTCAAAACCAATGGTCTGTGTATTGATATTTCTTCTGAAAGTATTACAAAAACATTCTAGTATTCTCCATCAAAACTTGAAAAAAGTTCAGATAAATTTCTATAGCATTTTCTTACAATTCCTTGTGATCTTTTTTTTACTAGTCCTGGTATCCATTTATAACAATATGGATGCACACATAGCTTTGGAATTTCCTAGGAGAGTTTGTTACAATCATTACTTCGTAAGAAGAAGTTACAAAACCTTTTACAAATGCTGTTACAAGTCTCTTTCAACATCTGCAACTTCTTCCTCTTGTTGTTCTGTTGCAACATTTTCTAACTGCTCCATATCAAGCACTGCATACTTTCTTTTCCATTCCTGATACACCTCATCAATAGGCCATGAGAAGTTAATCACTCTTGTTTTTGTCTTGGCCAATCTTTTCCAAGAATTCCTCATTTTATTGACCTCTGAATTCAGGAAACCATAATGAGATTTGATTTTGTCAATCTCCTCAATTGTTTTGACAAATATGGAGGCATCCTCTGATTTAACAATTCATTTTATTCTTAGTGACAATTTGGCTTCCAATTCTTTAAGCCATATTTGTTTGTCCTTTAATTGGGTTAGGCTGACAAAATCTCCTGGGAGTAATTCAAAAACTTGATCAGTGTACTCTTTCTTGTACAAGTTGATCTTTCTATCTGCATTATCTACTCTTTCTACCAATTTTACTAAATCCTTTGTCATATCATTTGTAGATTTAATAATAGGGTCAGCCCCTGCCTCATCATAGGATACACAAATCAGTTCTATATCCTGCTCTCTAGGTCTCCATTTATCAAAAATAGGTGTTAAAACAGCCTTGTCCCCATTTAACTCATTCCACATTTCCATAATCTTACTCATGTTGTTATACATTAGTGAAGACCCTATAGTGTCAGCAAAACTTAAAATTGTAGACTTTACTCTCTCTTCATATTTCTTTACATATAGGGCTTGACCCTGTTTTAAATTTTGCAATTCATGGGGAGTGATCACAATCAACTAAGAACTAGAAGGTGCTAGAGATGGTGGGAACTCAATAATGGGGCTGGTAGGTGGAGGTCTTGTAGGAGAAGAGGAGATCATCAATGTTGAGGACTCACCTTGATGGTATTGTCTTGCCAACTGGCTTTGTATCTTGGTGATGATGTTATCTTTACCCCTTAGCTCTTCCTTGGCATTGTTGTAATCTTTTAAAATTGTCTCTAACTTAATTTGGAGATTTGCCCTTTCCTTAGCCTCTCTTTCTGCTACTGCAACACTAAACTTTGTAGTCTCTAGCACAGTGCTAGCAGCTTCCACTACCCTAGTGCTCTGCACTCTTTTCACTATCATTCCTCCAATGTAACTTGACCCTAGGGTGTCCTTATTCCTCTTATTTTCATCTCTTTTAAAAGACCACATGACCAGTGCAGCATTATCTTTACTGAAAGTGACTCCCTCCATAAGTTTGGTCTCTTTTCTTACTACCTCTAAAACCAAGCCATTTGCTATGTCCCATTCGGGGAGAATGAGTACCCCAGCCTGTGCTACCATGTCTCTTCCCTACTCAGGAGTGATGGCCTTAAACCCATCAACCATTTCTTGCTTTATCTCTTCCTCCACCACAGCTGGATCTTTGTGGGGCTGCTCACCTTTCCTCTTTTCACACTTAGCATTAAATTTATCAATATTCTGCTTCCACACAAATTGCATGAAAGCTCCTGATGTGACAAAATTATTATCAGCCAAGAAATCCTCACTGGATTGCTTGATCTCAGGATCCCACTCTTGGCCTCTGAACTCATTAGTAGTGATGTTCATCTCAGTAGTAAGGGGCTCTTATGGCATTCCCTCTTCCACTTCATCATATGTGTATGTTATCTTTCCAAGACTGCCTAACTCTAATAGTTGCTCAGCTGATGCCTGTTCATCTCCTATATGAATAGGGGATTGAGATGAGGAGTACAAAGGTTCATTAGATTGTACTTCCTTTCCCAATATTTGTTTCTTTGGGCTATCTTGAATATCAATGACATCATGTATCTTTCTCTTCCCTTTTGAGGTAGAAGGCTCCCCTGTTGTTGGCATCAACACACTGTAGTTGGACTTCTTATGTAACATGTAATTAAGAATTTTATCTTCTCTTCAAAGGGGTGAAAGCTAGACAAAGGGTCATAGCTAGTATCAAATTGATGCACAAAGTCTAAAGCCTTCTTGTAAGCCATCCAATTTTCCTTCCTCAGCTCTTGCTCATCTAAATCAAATTCATTCCTAATGAGGTCTTCAGGAAACTGGAATTGGTGGGGTCTACTTCTACATATTTCCCTCTTTCTGAACATGTCATTGAAGAAATCTTCAGGGTCAACACACCGGGATACTGCAGTTGACAAATGGTACGGTTGAAGGAAATTTTCAAAATGCTTCCAACCTCCTTTAATTATCACAAATTGATGGGCTATGGTAACTGTAGGGAAAATGGTCCCTTTACCTTTGCCTGTTAACTCTGTCTCTTGCACACTACCAATCTACCTGAGGATCTCTGCAATTCCCACTTTAAGAGGGACCTGATAGGGTAACAAAAATGGAGTGCCTTTGAAACCATATAGTTTGAAAACTGTGGAGACATGGTATAAGTAGATATCACCCCAATTGTGGACAATTTCAATATTCTCAGCAAACTCTTTTGGCCTAATGAATTCCAAAAGAACCTTAGGGACTCTTGGATTCTTTGAATAGATAAGAGTCCTAATCTTAGATGCAAACACTTATCAAACTTCAAAAAACTAGCATCTTCTTTATCCCATGACAACACTATACTCCATAATTGCATTGGCATCTTCTCTCCATCTTTCTCTTTCTCAATATCCATTCCACTTGCGAAATAGTCACCACCCTTAAATAAAAATAGATGCATGATGAGGGAGTACCATCCAAAAGGCCTATCCACTTTCCCATTCTTTATTCCTATCAAGCCTTCAAGGATGGCATCTGTGATATAGGAAGCATAGTCAAAAGTCACTACCAAAGAGGGATTCAATATTTGAGCAAACATTAGCAAGTAGTGAGTTGGCATATTTGCCTCAGCATCTTCTCCTAAAATTTGGCAGAGTGACCAGTATAATCCTTTGGCCCTAAGGGTGAATAGATTTAAAGAGAAAGGTTCTTTAGTGTTAGGTCCTACAACTGTTAATTCGCCTATCTTCACAAAGAATTCTTTAAGAGGCCCATTTCTAAGGTGGTTCCTTTGCACACTGTAAACCTGAGCTAATGATTTAAAATTAATAGGCTCTAAAAAATTAGTAAATTCACTAAGCCCAAAAACATTTCTGAATTCCTCATTATTTATTTCAATGAGGGTTTTCCCACTTATATCCTTAACACTTCTTATTATTGGGTCATAGTTGTGTGCAATCTAAGTTAAGAGATCCACATCCATGAATACTCTAGGGACCACCAATCTGCCTATGTCCAACTCCCAGATATTGTTCATCGGGGCTGGAGAGTTTCTCATACCAAATCCAACCTTAAATAATCCCAACCCAAGCAACCCAACTTGAGGGTCTCTTAGCCAGTTGCCCTTTTCATATAATCCTTCTCCTATGTTTAGGCGAGGAGTTCTTGGCACTAATTCCTTTACCTTTGCTACCACTTTAGTTGATAATGTCAACTGTTCTAGGAAATCATCATAGATAGCCCTCTCTTGGTAATTAACCTTTCCTGAGAATTCTCTTTTAGGTGCTGTCTTAAAAAACTATGCAAGCAATTTAATTACTAGCTCCAACTGTTCTGTAATAAATCAAAACCTTAGTTAAAACACACTATCAAGTAATTGCCAAGCAAGAGTACAAGAGAACCTATTTTTGGCCTGAGTAAATCCACTCTGCAACTAAAGAAGTTTGCTCTGCAACTGCTTCTCTGTAACAATTTTTCAAAATGATGCCTTCATTCAATTGATGCAAGATCATATACGGTAGTTGGGCTCTTAACTGCGACATTGATACCACATGCTTCGACCATCCTTTTAGAATTGAATTCATAGAAGAATTTGAAAATTTCACTCCAATGGGTCACAACATGCCTGTGTATTTTCTTTTCTCTCTTTCACCATTTCACAAAGCATAACATCCTAGCAATTTCACCAAATGAAATCACGCCAGCCATCTGATCAGATGAGACTTGATCGGTCTTTACATTGTTTTAACCTCTTTGCCTTTGCATCGGGCCCTACGTTTTTTTTCCATTTCACGAGCTTTATCCCCTGAGCATTTTCCTTTCGCGAAGCTACACCAAACGTTAGATGGAACTCTAACCACTCGGCCTTTAACTCATACCAGGACCGTCAACATTTTTGCTAACCGTGCCTCATCTTGATAGCTAACAGGTTTTCACTTTTTCATAGGGGTTAATCTGCTTACACCTTCGGGCCACAAAACAACGAGAAGCATTAGATCAACCTTGAGATGACCATCTTTTAAGTGAGACCTTTATCTAGACATTGTTTACCCCACTTATTCACCAGTTAACAAATGCCACATGGCACTCGGCCATTAGCCTTGGAAAACTATTCGGGTTTAGTTTAGAGTCAACCACATGTCTTACTTCCTACATAACCACCGGTTACAACTTGGCGAGCCCTTAATCACCTTTTGAAACTACGTGTTAATTGACACATCACCATCAAGCTTTACAAGAAGTAACAGCTATCATTCCACATCATGCCGGGAGGAACCTCTCTTTCTCTTTCTCCATTTCACAGGCCTTAATCCTCGGTTAATTTGCAGCCATGAAACAACAACAACCCTCGGATCAAAACAGAGTTGATCCTCTTTTATCTCTATGCTTTATCTATTCTTCGGGCCCACTAAATCTTTCACTATTTCGCAGGCTTTAAAACACTAGCACCTTACCTTCATGAATTCACATGAACCATTAGATCATATCAAACTTGCCCGATGCTTAACAACCTACTTGAATCCGACAGACATGGGTCACTTAACTTAGCTTTATCCACTTGGTGTCTAGTCATTCCTGAACTGACATTTTAACTTTTTATTCACTGAGAGAAAACATCGAGATCCACTTTATCCTTGCCATCTGTATCTACCAGGTCACTTCTTATCCTACAACATGACTCATCTTCTTGGACCCACCCTTTAGTCCTTAAATCCAATTCACTGACCACTTTGATTTTTGGTCACATGTCATTATCTTACTTGCCATCTCAACCAGCTGGACTGCTTGCTTGGAACACCATATCATTTTGTTGTTTAGCAAAAGCTATCTTTTGAGCATCTTTCTCCTGTGCAACTGCGCTAGCCGTTAGATCTTTGAGAACTTGCGCATCTATTTTGCTTCTTATAAACCTCTTTTTCCTAGGCCAAAAAACCCTTTCACTATTTTGTAGGGCATAACATGTGAGCATCTATTAGCCACGAAACAACGTGAGCCATTGATTTCTTTTGAACTTGAATGCCTTTTAGCCATGGAAAAGTCTTCACCACTGGGTCCCACCAAACCTTTTCACCATTTCACGAAAGGTAATTTACTCTCTTGTTTCAGCTGCGAATCAATGCCAGCCATTAGATCTTGAGTGAGATGGAGTCTCATTAAACCAGGTCCAATGCACATAGTCGAACATGCTTTTTCCTTTTGCTATTTTGCATAGCTTAACACACCTGCAACTTCACCTAATGAAATAGAGAAAGTCATGGATTCATCTAGAAGTTGTGTGACACTTACTAGACCCGACAACACTAGAAGGAAAAAGACATGAGGCATAGATTTTTTTACAATTATTTAACGACCGCCTAGGTAGATAACAAGGGGGGACACTTCACACGACCCCAAGACCCATTACTTAAGTGAATAAAGTAATGTAGGAATAGAACTAGAGGGTTTTGATCAGGCATTTGAGCAATTTAAAACCAAAAACCTTAACCTTTAAAGACCTAAAATAGATTTGAAGCAGTTAATAGCATACCTGACTCAAAATTTCAAAAACCTAGCCAATCATGGGAAACGAAAACCCATTTCTTAAAAAGTGATAACAGTTACCTTGTAACCTATGATCATACTTGCAAACTTTATATCTGTGTTAGTGATTGTGCTTATCGTCATTGATCTATTATCAGGTGTAGCACCAGTGAGTTTCTCGACCTCTGTGTTGGAAATTTTCTTGCCAGGTTCTTGTCCGGCCTTGGGTAAGTTGGTGACTGCTTGAATAGCCTCCTTCATGATCATGTAAGGCCTATCTAGCCAAATAAATTCTTTGTTAACCCTTCTTAGAATGTATTTGATAACCTCATCTTTGAATTATGGTGTGTACAGAATGCCGGTTAACCATAGATCCACAATTGCTTTGTATTCTGGTTTGATGGTTCCGGAGTCTCCTAGTATCATGGATTGATACATGTTTTTTATGTCCTGTATGCCCAAATCCTGAATGGTGTAGTGAATGTATGCCCTCACATCTTCAACATACATTACACCATCAGGAACCCTAGAAAATCCTCCCACAGAGTCTTCCTTTTTAGCAATTTCAAGAACCTCCTTAAATACCAGCCTTAACCTATCCTTGACCTAGACAAGGGTGGGATTTGCAATAAAAGTAGGAGTTGAAGATCTAGATGCCATTTTGAAAAATACCTAAAAGTGAATGTCGTTGGAAAATTGAGTGCTTCAAATAACTACTCGATATCCTTTCACAATGCTTTTTCTCACTTTTAACTCGCCTTTACTTTGCTCAGAATGCTTGAATGATCCGTGAGTAAAAATGAATTCACTTACCCCCTTTTATCAGTGAATAAAACCCTATTTTTTTGTAATAAATGCTTTGCCAACAACCCTATGGATGTTGGTTTCAAAGTTATGTGTCGGGTGAACCTTCATCGGTGATGAAAATGTTGGTATTTTGGTATGGTTTTCTCAATGATGTCAACACCTACTGAAACACTAGCACTTTGGAGATCCAACAACATTTACCGGCAAGAAAGTAACTATTGCAAAGTTACTGGTATATGGTTCACCGACACTTGAAATGATATGGAAGACACCTGGTAATGTTGAAGACATCATGTGGACACTTTGTTTTGAATAATTAATCATTGGTGTAATCATATTTGCATATTTGCTTTTACTGACAAATAGGTCCAGGGTTACTTAGGGTTACACTGGCAGGTTAACCTTTTCCAGATCAACATGGCATGCTATGGAGATGATTTATTATTGTTGTAAATGCATTAAGCTGACATGTTCAATCAGTTATTGCATCAGATATTATATTATTTGTTTATTGTAATATCTTGTAGAGCCAACCTACTAAAATTGGTCTTAGGGTATGGTATAAATATAAGATCTTATTTGTAAGATCGAATGTGAGAATGCGAAAAATAATTGTGTGAAGGTATATGTGAGATTAAGTAGAGGTATACACGAAGACATAGTTTGAAGGTGAAGCTAGGTTTTTGTAGAAGCATATCAGTATTACACCGATATTGAATCCAGCATATGAAGATGCTATTTTGTGCAGTACATTCTTATTGGATTAAACCATCCAACTGTAGTCAATGTGACTCCCATTTTGTGATTGAGCAGTGAGCTCTAGGCTATTGGCCTTTCTACATGTGCAGACCCCATTTATGTACACTTACTATCTATAGTAGTTGTGTGGGAGAAAAAGTGACACTAAGCAAACATGCCCTAATCTCACCTTTTGACACACATTTGTGGAATACAAAAGAGCCTAGAGGTATCACACAATTGGCTACTTCTTTTTGTAGAAGAGAGAGCCACGGGCTACCTATTAGGATTTCTATTCCTTTGTTGCAAATGATAGATAAAATGATGCAAGTTCAACTACTAGCCCTAGAGTGCAAGTATGAACTAGTACCAAGATTGCAAGATTGAGATTAAGTGATGAAAAGTTTTAAACACATGGATAAAAGGAGACTACAGATGTGTACCGGGGGTTAAAATCTGAGAGGAAATGTTTGGGACGGGGGCACGGGCGCCACTGTCCTGATTCTGCACCTGAAACTGTTGTTTTGCAACCTGAAAAGTTGTCAGAAAAATGTTTAAACTGCTGTCTGACAGAAGGACCAGGGCATCCAGTGCCCCTGTCCTAGGGACAAGGGCACCCAGTGCCCCTGTCCTGGTAGGACCAAGGCACCCCACGCCCCTATCCTGGTCTTTTGCTCTGCAATTTGGTCTGCTTCCGTCGGATCTGCAACTTGCGGCGTCGTTCGAATCCCGAAACCTGCACTTATATCTGAAAAGGTATGGTGGGCGGCTATATAGGGTTTTGCCTTAGTCAAACCCCTGCTTTGGTGATTTCCACCTCCACGAATAGCCAAGTTGTATTGTAAAAGTAGTGTGTGTGTAGACCTTCTGTGTGTGCAAGATCCTAAAATGCAAGTAAGCAAACTAGAGCAACCTAGAAAGTAAACCCTAATTGCTTGCAAATGATAATGTAAATGCTCTAAATCAAGATGCAAAGTGATCTAAAGCATGAATACAAATGATATAGTGAGGCTTATGGAAAGACATGAAAACAACATGAAATCATACCCAACCCCAAGGGAGGGGTACAAGCCAATCTTCAGTCGGTGATCCCCTATTGCTCTTCAATGTCTTCAAAGCCCTAAATGGATGAATGAAATTGATGAATGCTTGATGGATGGATGTTGAATGTTGTTGAAGTCTTCAAAGATCTGCTCTTTCACTACCTAGAAGGCCCTTCCAACCAAAAATTTGGATCCCTTCAAGTGAAGAAAGAGAGCTCTTATATATGAAACCCTAGGTCTTAATTTCAACTTTTGGCCAACCTAGAGATTGAATCTCCCACCAATTTCTTGCGGTTAAGCTTTATTTTATGATTGGATCGTGCTCCTAAAATTTCAGGAAAAATGTCCAAGACCGTGTGCACGCCGGGCGCCATGGTCCCGACAACTTTTCACCAAATTTTCAGGGCTGTCCGATATGATGATTTTAGAGCGAATCCCAAAGTTACAGGTGATTTTGAGATGTTTTGACCCAAGAAATCAAGCCCCCAAGTTCAAAATAGGACCTAATTAGGGTTTTTGATTAAATGATGTATTGGAATAATAAAATGAAAGGGGCACACTTTAATTAAAAGGGCCCAACTTTATGATATGGAAGATGATGAAATAAGACCTTAGACCTAATTAATTTAATTAATTAAGTGCTAAATGGGAAATGCAATGCAAAATGCAAAATGCGCCAAGGCCGGTGCTAAACTAGGTGTGAAATTGTACCACCCTAGCAAGTGCGTACAATTTACGATGCTACATTTAGCCCCCACTTTAGTGGTCATATGAGTACTATGTGCATATGCAAGCTAAAGTACATAAAAGTAAACATTATTTGAAAAAGGATATATCCATAAGTCTGTCGAACGAAGCCCCCAGCGGTATCTGCAGTACACAGTTAGGAACCGCACCCTACAAAACACACGTTAGATCACAAAATCACCTAATGCTTACTAAGGAAGGTGATGAAAATTCAAGGGTAGCTATATGCCCCCCCCTGTTTCGGCTTGCTAATTTTAGTGAGTTGAAACAGGGTATGATGTTTACCACTTCGAATTGTTAAAGAATATTGATGACAAATGCTCACAAGAAGATTTGATATGAGATCAAAAACTAATGGAGAATCATTTGGTAAGAAAGAGGACTAAATCTCAATTCCAACACAACAAAGTGATAGGGTTTGAGAGTTCTCTAACACAAGATGAAGGATGTAAATGGAAACAAAATGCAAAGAGAAGAAAAGAAAGGAAAAAAGCATGAATACACACATTGGTGATCCATGAGAAGAATAGTGAGAGAGAGAACATGGACTTCTTGCCCCTAGATCTTGTCTAGGTGATCCATGGGAAAAGGACATGGAAAACTAGCCCCCAGAGTCTGTCTAGGTGATCCATGTAAGGGAGGAGAGTGAGAAAGTCTAGCCTTATGCCGCTAGTTCCACTCAACCTCATGCATGTGTGTGTAAGTGAGGTTAGAAGCACCTCATAGGAGTCTATGCCCGAGTATGCTACAACCTGTATATGTATAGTACAAAAGTGTGACATCTCGCTCTAAGAGTCTATGCTCTGGTTTCGAGAATAATCACCTTGCATAAAAGAAAAATGGAGACATCTCGCTCTAAGAGTCTTTGCTCTGGTTCCGAGAATGACCCATTGCTCAAAAAGTGTAATGTTTATGTCATAAGTAAAGTAGAACAAGGATACCTACCTTAAAAGAAGATATCCCAAAAATGCAACAATGTCATAGATCCAAGCAAGAGAGTTTTGCACTTTTTAAGCAAGGATAAGATAGTTGAAAAGGGATATCTTGTAGTATGTGTAAAGGAGATCCTTAGAGGAGAAGAGATCTTTGTACAAAAGACACCTATCCCCGAGAGTAATTATCTTAGACAAATATAACATCTTGTAGAATAAGACAAAGAAGAGAATAAGAATGCAATACTTCCTTCTTTTGCGAGGTGAAAGTGATTCTTAATGAAGGATGATGCTCTTTTAAACCCAATTGGGAGAGTGAATTCATTATGGATGTATTTTACCAAGTGCAAAAGAGGTTGTAGTCCAGGACTTACACCTCTTGTAAGAGAGAATCCTTGAACAAACAACAACAAATGCATACAAGGAATAATATCAAGTAATAAAGCTCACACCATCCACGAAATAGGAAAAAGTGGATCCTTAGATAAAAATAAGGAAAGATCATTGCCTCCCAAGGACAAGGACAATGAGAGGGACTTACACAATCTTCTAGGGAGAGATTTAGACATAAGAAAAATGTACTACATACTCACATGAGTTCATGCAAGCAAGACATTAGTGTACGTAAAATGCTCCTCACAAGAAGTGGGTAGGAAGAGAATACACATCTTCTCCCATATCTAGGAAAAGAGTATTCTAAAGAAAAGATGATCAATATTTCCACACTATTACCCCATAGGAGCAAGAGATAACATAGAAAAATTAGGCTATTATGTTGCTTCAAAAATATGATTGCACTTGAAATTGTACCATCATGAATGACAATGAGCCCCCAATAAATGAGCTACCAATGTCACATAATGATGAACAACATAATAGCCATTAATGTTATTTAAAGACATGATAGATTGAATGAGGTATTTGAATATGACATGCTGAATGCTCAACTATAAGTGAGAACAAAAACATGTATAAAGTGATAAAAATTGAAGAAGGAAAGTTACAAGAAATCTTAGAAGAAGGATGAGTACAATTTATTAGAGCCTTATCCCTGGAGGAAAGGAATTTATGATGAATAGGAGATAAAGATTCATAAGTGAATTTAGAAATTTGAGGGGATTCATAAAGAGATTTGTTCATCACCAAGATTTCCTTATGAGGGGAATGACAGTTGATAGAAGTAGAAGATGATTTAGTTGAAGTGAGATCATCATCACTACTAAATATAGCATTCACATTGAGAGATGGTCTTTTAGATGCTTTGGTGGGCTTAGAAAGATCATATCCAAGTCCAAATGAATATTCATGCATGTTATGTTCTAAAGGAACTTTAATTCCTTGTTCATTTGTGCCACAACCATTTCCACTATAGCCACTCTTAGCCAAAATATGAAAACCACGACCATAACGATTAGCCATTTCAGAAAGAGAAGGTGGTTTTTCATAAGACAAAGAATCAAATTCTTTAGAATTAGAGGTGTGAGGAGAAGAAGTTTGAGAAGTGGCCACAAAATTATTGCTCATAGGTTCAGGTAAGACTGATTGATCTCTAGTTTCTTCCTTCTTTTTAACTTTAAGCTCTCTAGGAGGAACCCTATACTCACCTACAAAGGTGGGATTGAAATCAAGGGATCCCCAATCATCTTCTGTGAGAACCTTCTCAGGATCAAAAGCCTTTTCATGTGTAGATTCAAGTTGAGAAGAATCTTCTTCAGGAACTTCAGACTCATCCAAAGAATTTTGATTATCGGAGGGTAATGATTCATCCATAGGTATCTTGTTTAACGAGTCATCACTAGAAGAGGAAGGCTTAGAAGAACTCCCTTTGGAAGTAGATGTTTGCAAACAAGCTTGAAAATTAGTATCACCTATCAAGGTATATGTCTTATTATTATAAATAAATTTAACTTGTCTATGCAATGTAGAGGGGACAGCTTACATACTGTGAATCCAAGGTCTCCCTAATAACAAGTTGTATGTTAGATTTCCCGACATAACATGGATAGGAGTAGGCAAAGTAATAGGTCCCATTGTGATGGGTAAGGTGATAATACCTAATGAAGACTTAGCCACATTATCAAAGCCTCGAATGGGATGAGAGTCAGGCTCAATACGGGATGTATCCACATTCATCTTATGCAATAGATTAATGCTACACATATTAAGGCCAGAACCATTATCTACCAGTGTTTGTCTTATAGCAGTGTCATTTATGATAACCACAATCATCAAGGGATCATATTGATGTTGAATTTCGCTAGTAGGCAACTCATCTTGAGTAAACACAATTTGAGCTTTAGGATTCATCACAGAGTTAACCAAAGACACTATATTACTAGATGTATTAGGTGGAGGAACATTCAAATCTTTCAAGGCATCTTGTAACATTCCATGATGAGCAGAAGAAGTTTGGATCAAATCCCAAAGGGATATCTTAGCAGGGGTAGCTTTAAGTTGTTCTATGAGATCATAGTCCTTACTAAGTATTTTTGAAATACGAGGAGCTTGAGGAAGAAGAGGTTGGGAGGGAGGAAGTGAAGTTGGTATAACTGGAGGAGGATTAGGTTGCCTATTGTTTCTTGTGTTATAGGTATGAGCAACCACGTTATAACTCTCTCTGGTCAGTTGCTTAGCATACTCATAAGGGCTCTTAGTAGAATAACCTCCTTGCACAGTAATAATAGGTTTCCTAGGAGTGCAAAAAGAATCATTAGCATAACCACCTTGGACCACTAAGATAGGCTTATTTAAAGGTTGAGAATTTTGAGAAGGACAAGCACCTTGGATAGTGAAGAGAGGTTTGTTAGGTGTTTCATTCACATGTATCAAATTGATTGTGGATGGTTTAGAGGAATGAACAAAAGTGTTGGAAACATTATTGATAGTCTTCTCTTGCACTAAAATCTTATCATGGATTAAATCAATTTTAGGAGAGAGACAAGGGGTAGGCATTGATGTTCTAGTAGGAAAAGTAATACTAGGAAAGGTCATATCATCCTCTATCATCAAAGGATCTACATGGGGAATAAACTCTCTAGGAGAAGGATCAACATTACTCTCTAAAGTATCACCTTTGAGATGGAGATCTTTGAAAGAGATGTTAACCATCTTGCCTTGAACTAGGGTTTCCTTATGAGTAGAACCGAGTTGAGGAGAGGGAGATGCTTTATTTTTAGAGGGAGAATAATTGAGATTCAAGGAAGGTGAGAAACTATCAAGGGAGTTTTCAATCTTGATTTCATCCCCTTTGGCTAGGGGTAGAGAATAATCTATACCTTCTTCTAATGGTTCATCCCAAATAGTGAAGTGGTTGAAAGGAATGATTGAAGTATTGTCAATTTCGGGAGAGGAGATAACATTGTTTATTAATTCCTCATCCTTAGGAGGGAGAGCATCAATAGATGTGTTAAACTCATCCTCTTTCCTCAAAATATGTTCAATATGATCTTTAGGGGAGAGAGAATTAAGGAAATTGCTTATTATTTCATCTTCTTTCTCTAAGGGATGTTTATGGGTAAGACAAACTTTAGGAGAAGGGTAAGCATTTATCATTAATTCATCATCTCTAGTGGGAATTTTGTTGGAAAAGGAAATGCCATCACTAGGAAATGTAGGGATAATGTCATCTTCTTGCACAAAAGGATCCTCATGAAGGGAGTGTTTTTTAGGAGGAACATGAACATATGTCTCCAAAGATTCATGCTTAGGAAGGAGATCTTTGAAAGAAGTGTTCATAACCTCTTGTTGCACTAACATGCCCCCATTGGAAGGACCAACTTTAGGAGAAAATAAGTCAATGTCCATCAATGCATTTTCACTTAGAGAGGCATCATGTAGGGAAGGTGAAGTAACATTAAGAAAGGTGTTTATGATATCATTCTCTTCCTCGAGGATAGCTAAATAGGAAGGGCACATTTTAGGAGAATTGTCAAGATCACTCTTAAAGTCTTCATCCTTAGAGAATGGGAGCATCTCAAAGGGATTGGTAGAAATTGTTTTAGGCACTAAAATGTTGTTATAGATGGGGGGAGGTTCTTTAGGAGAAGGAAAAATTGAAACAAGGGAAGCTAACCCATTATCACATCTATGAAATGAATGCATCATGACAACAATTTTCCTCTTTCAAATGATAACACATGCAAAATAGAAGGAAATATTTAATTTTAACCAATGCAAGGACTTAGAATGTAGATTTAGAAAATGAAATTTATGATTCAAATGAGTTCCTAAATCAGATTTGAAATTATTGATCCCGATTAAGCTATCCACAAGTTCAACTTTGAATTGAAAAATTAGTGTTTTAGCAAAAATTTCCTCTAAATTTTTGAATCTTGCAAGAAATTAAAACTTGTAAATACAAATTTGAATTTGAAATAGCATAAATACTCAAATTTGAAAACATAAATCAGAATTAGAGAAGATTGGAGTTCACGTCGGGTTCACCAAAATGTGTGGAAGAAAAAGTGACACTAAGCAAACATGCCCTAATCTCACCTTTTGACACACATTTGTGGAATACAAAAGAGCCTAGAGGTATCACACAATTGGCTACTTTTTTTTGTAGAAGAGAGAGTCACGGGCTACCTATTAGGATTTCTATTCCTTTGTTGCAAATGATAGATAAAATGATGCAAGTTCAACTACTAGCCCTAGAGTGCAAGTATGAACTAGTAACAAGATTGCAAGATTGAGATTAAGTGATGAAAAGCTGTAAACACAAGGATAAAAGGAGACTGCAAATGTGTACCTAGGGTTAAAATCTGAGTGGAAATGTTTGGGACGGGGGTGCGGGTGCCACTGTCCTGATTCTGTACCTGAAACTATTGTTTTGCAACCTGAAAAGTTGTCAGAAAAATGTTGAAACTGCTGTCTGACAGAAGGACCAGGGTGCCCAGCGCCCCTGTCCCAGGGACCAGGGCACCCAGTGGCCCTGTCTTGGCAGGACCAGGGCACCCCACACCCCTGTCCTAGTCTTTTGCTCTGCAATTTGGTGTGAAGTTCAGTCTTCGTCTGCTTCCGTCGGATCTGCAACTTGCGGCGTCGTCCGAATCCCGAAACTTGCACTTATATCTGAAAAGGTATGGTGGGCGGCTATATAGGGTTTTGCCTTAGTCAAACCCCCGCTTTGGTGATTTCCACCTCCATGAATAGCCAAGTTGTATTGTAAAAGTAGTGTGTGTGCAGACCTTGTGTGTGTGCAAGATCCTAAAATGCAAGTAAGCAAACTAGAGCAACCTAGAAAGTAAACCCTAATTGCTTGCAAATGATAATGTAAATGCTCTAAATCAAGATGCAAAGTGATCTAAAGCATGAATACAAATGATATAGTGAGGCTTATGCAAAGACATGAAAACAACATGAAATCATACCCAACCCCAAGGGAGGGGTACAAGCCAATCTTCAGTCGGTGATCCCCTATTGCTCTTCAATGTCTTCAAAGCCCTAAATGGATGAATGAAATTGATGAATGCTTGATGGATGGATGTTGAATGTTGTTGAAGTCTTCAAAGATCTACTCTTTCACTGCCTAGAAGGCCCTTCCAACCAAAAATCTGGATCCCTTCAAGTGAAGAAAGAGAGCTCTTATATATGAAACCCTAGGTCTTAATTTCAACTTTTGGCCGACCTAGAGATTGAATCTCCCGCCAATTTCTTGGGGTTAAGCTTTATTTTATGATTGGATTGTGCTCCTAAAATTTCAGGAAAAATGTCCGGGACCATGTGCACGCCGGGTGCCATGGTCCCGACAACTTTTCACCAAATTTTCAGGGCCATCCGATATGATGATTTTAGAGCGAATCCCGAAGTTACAGGTGATTTCGAGATGTTTTGACCCAAGAAATCAAGCCCCCAAGTTCAAAATAGGACCTAATTAGGGTTTTTGATTAAATGATGTATTGGAATAATAAAATGAAAGGGGCACACTTTAATGAAAAGGGCCCAACTTTATGATATGGAAGATGAGGAAATAAGACCTTAGACCTAATTAATTTAATTAATTAAGTGCTAAAGGGGAAATGCAATGCAAAATGCAAAATGCACCAAGGCGGGTGCTAAACTAGGTGTGAAATTGTACCACCCTAGCAAGTGCATACAATTTACGACACTACAGTAGTATAATCTGATTGTGGGTAAGGTTTCCCATCGTGGTTTTTCCCCTTATAGGGTTTCCACATATAAATATTGGTGTTATGTGTTGTGGATGACTTTATGTTTATGTTTCATGAATTAATCTTTACCAGTATAGCAATTTACTATTAACATTGTCTACCAACAAACTTAAGTTGTTTACTGGTATTAAGCATTAAGTTTGTTAAATAGTTTTTGGTTTGAATTTATTAGACAACTGATTCACCCACCCCCCCTCTCAATTGTCTCTGGAACTTAACAATTGGTATCAGAGCTTAGTCCTATTATCACTATTTGAAAAATGGGTTTTCCTTTCCCATAATTGACTAAGTTTTTGAAATTTTGAATTAGACACACTATCAATTGCTTCAGCTCTGTGTTAGGTCCTAGGGGTTTAGGGTTTTACTTTTAAATTGTTCAATGTTTTATCAAAAAACCCTCTGGTTTCTATTCCTTCATTACTTTATCCACTTAAGTAATGGGTCTTAGGGTCATGGGAGGTGTCCCCTCCTTGTCATTTGCCTAGGCGGTTGTTGAATTAATTGTAAAATTTTACGCCTTATGTTTTCTTCCTAATGTCACTGTGCCCAGTAAGTTGTGCGCAGTTCTTAGGGGGATCTATGGTTTTTGCTATTTTGTTAGGTGAAGTTGCACGTGGTTTAAGATTCATGAAATGGCGAAAGGGAAATGCATTCTAAATGGAACATTTGGCCCCATTTAAAATGGCTTCATCTCATCCAAGATCCAATGGCTGGCGTTATTTCGTAGCCTAAACTTGCAAGTGAAATACCTTTCCCTAAATGGCAAAAGCATTTGGTGGGACCTTGCAGCGAAGACTTTCTAAGTGATTAAAAGGTGATCAAGTCCAATCTGATCTGATGGTTCATGTTGTTTCCTGGCTGATAGATGCTCGAAGGTTATGCTCTGCAAAATAGCGAAAAGGTTTTTTGGTCTATGAAAAGAGAGTCTTTTGTAAGAGCATAATAGGTGATTAAGTTTCTTTTGATTTGACAGTTTGTGCAGCTTTGTAGGATGAAAATGCTCGATAGTTAGCTTTCGCGAAGTAGCAAAATGACATGGCACTCCAAGCAGACAGTCCAGCTGGTCGAGATGATGAGTAAGATGATGGCACATGGCAAAGGGTCAACATAGTTAGCAAGTCAAATTTAAGGATTAAAAGGTGGGTCCCAGAGGTGAGTCATGTTGCAAGATAAGAAGTGACCTGGCAGATACAGGTGGCAAGGATGAGGTGGAACCCAGTGTTTTCTCTCAGCAAATGAAAGACTGACATGTCATTTTGAAAGTGACTAGATGCCAAGTGGATCAAGTTGAGTCAGAGGGCCCATGTCTATCGGATTGAGTTATGTTGTTAAGCATCGATCAAGTCAAATAAAATCTAACAGCCCACGTGAGTTCGCAATGGTAAAGTGCTCATGTTTTATGCTCTGCAAAATGGTGAAAAGGTTTTTCGGCCCCGAAGATAGATAAAGCATGAGGTTAAAAGGGGATCAACTCCATTTTGATCTAAGGGCTCGTGTTGTTTTGCGGTTGTGAACCAACCGAAGGATATGCTTGGTGAAATAGTGAAAAGAGGAGAGGGTTTGTCCAGGTGTCATGCTAGATGGTGATGTGTCCATGGACACATGGTTTCAGAAGAAGTTGAGGGCCCACCAAGGTGTAACCGATGGTTATAAGGGAAGGACATGTGGCTGATGTTGAGCTAAATGTGAAGAGTTTCCCAAGGATAATGGTTGATTGCTACATGGTAGCCAGTAACCAATGAAAAGGTGATGTAAGTAAAGAAAGCATAAAGGTTTCCCTTAAAGGATGGTCATCTCCGATCTGATCCAATGCTTCACGTTGTTTCATGGCACAAAGTTGAAAGTTGTTTAAGCTTCGTGAAATAGCGAAAGACCACTAGTAGTCAAGGTAAAGGTGTGGTTAATGAAGAAGTTGATGGTTTCGGCAAGAGTTAAATGCTGAGAAGTTAGAGTTCCATCTAATGCCTGGCACGGCTTCGCAAAGGAGAAGTGCTCGAAGGATAAAGCCCACAAAATGGCGAAAAGGAGGTAGGGCCCAGCACGAAGTCAAGGTTGTTAAGTCAATGTAAAGGCCGATTAAGTTTCTTTTGATTGGACGGTTGGCATGATTTCGTTTAGCAAAATTACCCGAAGGTTATGCTTTGCGAAATAGAAAAAGACCAAAAGGAAAGAAAGTGCAGGAATGTTGTGACTTGTTGGAGTGAAAAATTTGAATTCTCTCATGAATTCAATTCTGAAGGGACGATCGAAGCATGCAGTATCAATGTTGCAGTTAAGAGCCTAGGTACCTTATATGATCTCCTATCGATTGAGTAAAGGTATCATTCAAAACAATTGTTGCAAAAGAGCGGTTACAGAGCTATTTTCTTCAAATACAGAGCAAGTCAATTCAGTTGCAGAGCTAATTCCTTTGAGCTAAAAATAGGTTTTCTTATACTTTTGTGTGGTAATTCCTTTGTAGTGTGTTTTAATTGGGGTCTTGATTTGTCACAGAACTAGTTGGGGGTATTATTTTAATTGCTTGCATATCCTAAAATGGCACCTAAAAGAGAATTTTCTGAGAAAGTTAATTATTAGGAGAGGGCCATTTGTGATGATTTTCTTGAACAGTTGACACTGTCAACTAATCAGGCATCAAAAGTAAAAGAATTAGTGCCAAGGGCTCCTCGTTTGAAAATAGGACAAGGGCTATATGATAAGGGCAACTGGATGAGAGACGAATAGGTTGGGTTGTCTAGGTTGGGGTTATTCAAAGTTGGATTCAGAATGAGAAACTCCCTAGCCCCGCAGAATAGCATCTGGGAGTTAGATGTAGGGAAATTGGTAGTTCTAGGAGTATTCATGGATATGGATCTATTGACTCAAATTGCACATAATTATGATCCAGTCACAAGGAGCATTAGGGATATAAATGGGAAAGCCCTTATTGAAATCAATAATGAAGAATTTAGAAGTGCTTTTGGGCTTAATGAGTTTACCAATTTTTTGGAACCCATTAACTTCAAATCATTAGCTCAAGTATACAGTGCACAGAGGAACCACCTTAGAAATGAGCCTCTTAAGGAATTTTTTGTGAAGATAGGTGGGTTGATAGTTGTAGGACCCAACACTGAAGAGCCCTTCTCATTGAATCTATTCACCCTTAGGGCTAAGGGAATGTATTGGTCACTTTGCTAGATTTTAGGAGAGGATGCTAAGGCAAATATGCCCAATCACTACTTGCTAATGATTGCTCAGATTTTGAATCCTTCTCTTGCAGTAACATTTGATTATGCTTCTTTCATTACTGATGCTATCCATGGAGGGTTGATAGGAATAAAAAATGGGAAGGTGTTAGGCCTTTTGGATGGTATTCACTTCTCATGCATCTATTTTTGTTCAAAGGTGGTGATTACTTTGCAAGTGGACTGGACCTCATAAAAGAGAAAGGGGGAGAAAAGATGCTAGTGCAATTATGGAATATAGTGCTGTCATGGGACAGAGATGATGCCAGTTTCTTAAAATTTGATAAATATTTTGCATCAAAGATTAGGACTCTCCTCTGCTCAGAAAACCCAAGAACCCCCAAGGTTCTTTTTGAATTTATTAGACCAAAAGAATTTGTAGAAAGTATAAAGATTGTTCATAATTGGGGTAATATTTACTTATACCCTGTCTCCATAGTTTATAGAGTTTTTGGTTTTAGAGGCACTCCATTCTTATTTCCCTATCAGGTCCCTCTCAAAGTGAGAATTGCAGAAGTTCTCAAACAAATTGCTAGTGTACAAGAAGCAGAGCTGACAAGCAGGGGTAAAGGGACTATTTTCCCTACGCTTACTATAGCCCATCAATTTATAATAACCAAGGGAGCTTGGAATTGTTTTGAAGATTTTCTCAAACCTTATCATTTGTCAATTGCAATATCCAAGTGTGTCGATCCAGAAGACTTCTTCAATGGCATGTTTAGAAAGAGAGCAGTGTGTAGAGATAGACCCCATCAATTCCAGTTTCCTAAAGACCTCATTAGAAATGAGTTTGATCTAGATGAGTAGGAGCTAAGGAAGGAAAAATGGGTGGCTTATAAGAAAGCCTTAGATTTTGTACATCAGTTTGATGCCACCTATGACCCATTGTCTAGCTTTTTCCCATTTGAGGAGAAAATAAAGTTCCTAATCGTTTGCTTTGAGGATGTAATGCAAACTTTGAAAGAAAAGAGGGAGGATGTGATTAAAAGTAACCCTAAAAAGGCAAGAATGATTCTAAGTAGGTTTGCCTCCACCAGAGCAATCCCTCCTGGTGACTATACATTGCATAAGAAATCTAATTATAGTGTGCAGATGCCTACAATAGGGGAGCCCTCTACCTCCAAAGGAAAGAGGAAGATACAAGATGTCATTGACATCCAAGAGAGCCCAAAGAAGCAAAGAGTAGGAAAAGAAGTACAATCTGATACACCCTTGTACTCTCCATCCCAATCCCCTATTCACATAGGAGATGAACAGGCAGTAGCTGAACAACTTATACAGTTAGGCAGTCTGGGGGAAATAGCCTACACATATGAAAAAGTAGAAGAGGGAATTCTAGAAGAGCCCCTTGCTACTGAGATCAAGCAGGCTAGTGATGACTTCTTGGCTGACAACAATTATTTTAGATCAATAGCATTTATGCAGTTTGTATGGAAGCAAAATATAGACAAATACAATGCAAGATGTGAGAAGAGAAAAGGTGACCAGCCTCACAAAGATCTAGCTCTGGTGGAGGAGGAAATAAAGAAATAAATGATGGATGAGTTTAAGACCATCACTCCTAAGCAAGGAAGAGATATGGTGGCACAAGCTGGAGTGCTCATTCTCCCTGAATGGGACATAGAAGATGCCCTAGCACTGGAGGCAGTGAGAAAAGAAACTAAGCCCATGGAGGGGATCACTTTTAGCAAAGATAATGTTGCACTTGTCATGTGGTCTCTCAAGACAGATGAGAATAAGAGAAGTAAGGATACCCCAGGGTCAAGCTACCTTGGTGGAATGATAGTGAAGAGAGTGCAATACATAGGGGTGGTAGAAGCTGCTAGCACTATGCTAGAGACTGCAAAATTTATTGTTGCAGTAACAGAAAGGGAGGCTAAGGAAAAAGAAGACCTCCAAGTCAGGTTATAAACAATTTTGAAGGCTTATAACAGTGCTAAGGAGGAGGTAAGAGGTAAGGATAGCATCATTTCTAAGTTTCAAAGCTAGTTGATAGGATAGTACCATCAAGCTGAATCTTCAACACTAATGACCTCCTCTTGTCCTACAAGACCTCCACCTACCAACCCCATCATTGACTTCCCACCATCTCCAGCACCTTCTAGCTCCCAAACGGTTGAGATTACTCCTCAAGAGTTAAATAATTTAAAATAGGCTCAGGCCTTGTATGCAAAGAAGTATGAGCAAAGAGTAAGGGCTACCATTTCAATTTTTGTAGATATAATGAATGCCTCACTGTTATATAACAACATAAGCAATATTTTGGATATGTGGAATGAGCTTAATGGAGATAAGGCCATTTTGACATGTATTTTTGACAAGTGGAAGCCTAGAGAGAAGGACTTGGAGCTTATTTGTGTATCATATGATGATGCAGGGGCCGATCCTATCATCAAATCCACTTGTGACACCACCAAGGACTTAGTAAAATTGGGAGAAGGGGTGGATAATACTGACAGGAAAATCAACCTGTACAACAAGGAGTATGCTGATCAGGTTTTTGAATTGATTCTAGGAGTTTTTGTCAGCCCAGATCAACTTAAGGACAAACAAGTGTGGCTTAAGGAATTAGAGGCCAAACTGTTAACCAGAATAAAAGGAATTGTTGATTTAGATGATGCTTCCTTTTTTGTTGTAACAATTCAGGAGATAGAGAAAATCAAATATCATTATGGTTTTCTCAATTCAGAGGTCAACAAGATGAAAAATTCCTGGAAAAGGTTGACCAAGGCAAAGGCAAAAGTGATTAACTTTGTGTGGCCAATTGATGATGTGTACAATGAGTGGACAAGAAAATATGTCATCCAGGATGTAGAGCAGTTAGAGGGTGCTCCTGAATAGTTAGAAGAGGTTGCAACTAGACAACAAGTAGAAGAAGCTACAAAGGTCAAAAAGGACTTGTAACTATTTTTGTAAAAGGCTTTGTAACTTCTAGAAAAGAAATGATTGTAAAAAATTCTCCTAGGAAAGTCTGAAGCTATGTGCATCTATATTGTTATAAATGGATACCGGGACTAATAGAAAAAGGATCACAAATAATTGTAAGAAAACACCGTAGAAATTTATCTGAGCTTTTCTAAGTTTTATGGAGAATACTCGACAGTTTTTGTAATATTTTCTTGAAGATAATATCAATATATAGACCATTGGTTTTGAGTAGAAACTTTGTGTCGTCTTCAAATGTGTTTGCAATTGTTTACTGTTTTATTCTGAATCATCTAGGGTTATTTTGTTTGAATAGGGTTGTAAGGAAACTTTCAGTAGATATTTTTCTTAGCTTTTCTCTTTAGGAGGGGAATTAAATATACAAGAATTATTTCTACCAGTAAATTCTCTGTACGATACTTTGAATCTTGATGAGCATAGTTTAATTTTGTATGCAAAAATTCTTATGTGTGTCAGGCATATATAGGGATCAATAGAAATTGAGCCAATGGGATGTGTAAAGATATCTTGTTTGGGGAGTATTGTTTGAATTTAGATGACTCTGTGACCTTGGATAAGGCACTGGTATAGATCGAGGTTGTCTATTACATGTTTTGTAGGTCAAAAATACTGAATATGAGTATAATTTTCATTCATTTGTTTTAGTTAGTTTCAAGTTGATTAGATCCACTAGTTTTCTGGACTAGTTTGTTGTGGATTTATCTTTTGAAAGTGTGAATTTAGTTCACAAAGGTATACCCGCTTGGGCTCTAAGTAGGTCCGAAGTGTAGAAGGTTAAATTAAACCTTGTCATATGTTGTCCTAAGAGTTTCCTTCCCTTTAATATCTCTTCTGCATAGAGTTTAATCATTTTATTATAAGGATGTTGAAGTGAATCAGATTTTTAAGACAACAAAAGTGGCGACTCTGCTGGGAAGAGTCACATTAAGGATCTGGACGCAGATTTGTGCTTAAGTTGTAAAGAAAATAATTGTATTATGGAATTGCAGTCTTTCATTCTAAGCTTGTTTTCATAATTCCCATTTTGTTGTGGGTGGCAACTCTATTATCTTGGAACCAGTCCTTGTGAATTATAAATCATTCTAAAAGGAAAACAAGCATAATGCAAGGAGGAAAAAACACCAGATCATTCATGAAGAAGCATGCTCATGAAACTTTGCAAGAGGGTTTGCCCAAGCAGTCATGAAGGGGCCAGAAGAGATAAGTGTTACATGAACCATCAAATGCTACTTGGGTACAAAAGAATAATAATATTGGTAAGATGCCTAATCGACCTATTTATGCAAAGTCTAATTCTTCTTCCAGAGATTCTGAACAAGATATATTAGGTGTCCATTCTAGATTGTTTGGAAATATTGATAATGCACATGTTTTAAATCAAGATTTATCCCATGTTAGTGTCTCTACAAGAGATAGGACCATTTCAAACACAATTAGACACTCTGTGCCTAGAATAATTGATGGAAACATTAGTTTGATTGACATAGATCAAGTCAATATATTAGATTCTAAGGAAAATTTCCCTGATGAAGATAAAGTATCCCAAAAAATTGAAGATCTGAATAAAAGAGTTTACCATCTAATCTCCCTAAGAGCCCAAAAGGAAGCAAATAAGGAGAAGGAAGTCAAAGCTAAATTAATGGAGAGAGATAGGCTTCTTAGACAAATAGCTGATCTTGAAGTGCTAGCTAAGGGAAAAGAAAAGAGTGATGAGAAAGGCCCTGTGATTAGAGAAATTATGATCCCCAAAGCCAAGCAAGCATATAGGTCAGTAGTCTAACCAAACAAGGAAGTATTTAGTGATTCTCAGCTTCCTAGGACTAATGTGGATAAAGGAAAATAGAAATGGGTGGATGATGGAATTGAATCTAAAACTGTAGAGGAGATTTCTCATAGGTTGTCATCACATGAGAGAGAAATGGAAAGAATGAGGAAAGAAAAAAAGGATCTCCAAATGGAACTAGAGAAAGCTAAATTGGAAGTGGCAAATCAGGAAGTAAAAAGAAAAATTAGTTACTTAAAGGCTAACCCTATCACATTTCCATCAGAAGACCTTACTAATCCTGATCCTCAATAAATTTCCCTTCCCCTAGTTAAGATTCAACCTACAGTGCCTGCTAATATAGCCTCAGTGAATCAAACCCCCGTGAATAGTCAGTACACCCAAGTATCTCAGTCTCCAATTCCAAAAATTAGAATGACCATGGGAAACAATAATGCTATTACCCCTTTTCAAAGGAGACCAATCAATTTAGAACAATATAGATAATTGTTCTTTGATGGGATCCCAGGATATCCCGATCATGTTCCTATTGAGTTAAGAGACAGACTCCATAAATTTGCTTAGAACAATGCAATTAGTACTGAGGAACATCTAAAATATTTTTGGGACCTAATAAACGATTATGAGATAGTGGATGAAGATGTTATCATGAAATTGTTTGTCCAATCCCTGGTTGATGATGCAAGAGATTGGTACAGAGGTCTTCCAATTAATAGCATAGGGTCATGGGAGGATTTTAAAAATTGTTTTCAAGAGCAGTATGGTGATAAGACTAATGTGAGCTTCATGCTCAATGAATTCAATAACGTCAGAAAGTCTGATAATGAAATGGTCACTGAATTCAATGCCAAATTCCAAAAGGTCATGCATAGATTGTATCAGGTGATGAGATTAGATGATAACATGTCTTTAAATACCTACTACAATGCATTTGATTCTAAGATGGCCTATATCCTAAGAGATAAAAATCCACATAACTTGAGATATTCTTTTAGAATTTCCATTAATGTAGAAAGTAATAGAAAAGCATCTGGGAAGTTGGGAAGAAGATCAGATGATAGATTATGGCAAGAAACAAAACAACAACCTAATAAAGTTGCTAAGGAGGAAGATAAGATAGAGAAGTTGGTTATTGCAATGAAGGATCTGACTACCAAGGTAAACAAAAATGATAAACCTCATTATAACTAGCAAGATAGACCCCCTAGATTGCATGACATGCCATATAATACCAATTGGAAAGATGGCAAACCCCAGAATGAGAAGCCCAAAATTGCTCAGAATCAAGACACTCTAGATGCCTTGAAAGGGAAAACTGTACATAATATAGAAAATACTCCCTGGTGTATTGCTTGTGATGGACCACATTCTCCTTATCAGTGTGTAGTGGCTTAGGCTCTTGAAGAATCTATGAGACAAGAAGCTAAGCTTGACATCAATATGTTTGAAACCATCATAGAAAGTGATGAGGAGTCTGTAGAAAGTGAATATAGTGATGTGCTAGATAATGAAAGGTTTGTTCAAGGACAACTAACCTTACATTGATATCCTACATTGAATGTGGTAACAATTGAGGATGAAAGAGTTCATCTTAGAAGGTCTAGTGAGGAAGAAGTTAAAAATCTCACTAAAGTTTCCATTGCCGAAGCAAAACACAACTATAACTTGAGGAGCACTAAGAAGGACATTGATCAGGGTGAACCTGGTTCCATGTTCATAAAAGAGGTCACTCAAAAAGGGGCAGCAAGTAGTGCTACTACTGTTCCTAAGATTGATCAAGAAAAAAGGGAACAAGTTAAAGATGTACCCAAGAGTACAAATGATAAAAACACTGGTGATATACAAGGAGCTGCCACAGTGAAAAAGGCAAGTCAGCTCAAGACAGAAAGAGTTAGAGCTAGTACTAAAATAAGCAATAGTTCTACATTTGACATGGCTCAAGCTCTTACTCAGATGAAGGTCACTGTCCCATTAGTAGAATTACTGAAGATTAAAGAACGTAGGGATGCAGCTTTGTCTTTATTTTCTAGTATATCTGATAGTGACACAGTCTTACCCACCGGTTCAGCTAGAATTGGAAAGGATCAAGAGTTCCAAACTCTAGAGGTTTACGTTGGAACCACTATCACTCAAGAGCCTTCACAGGTAGATCCTTTCTATGTTACTTTTTTAGTAAACAATCGGTTGATAAAAAACTGCATGATAGATTCAGGAGTTGCTACTAATGTAATGCCCTATGGTGTTATGAAAGAATTAGGACTATCAGTAACCACTGTATATGGAAAATGCTATGCTATGGATAACAAGGAAGTACCTGTGATAGGTACAATGAAAGATGTTGAGGTAAAAATAGTAGCATTCCCTAAGACAACTTATAAAATGGATGTTATTGTTACTGATACCAAGCCCCATTATGGTATGTTATTGTCCAGGCAATGGGCAGCATTAGTAGGAGGAAATGTTCAATTGTACTTATCTTATGCCACCATTCCAATCAAAGGAAATCAGGTCAAATTGTATAGAGAGCCACGTGCTCCTAGGGTAATTGAGAATGTAGACCCTAATATGCTCAATTGTATGATTGATGTAGATCTTGATAACTTTAGACTTCAACCAATTTTACCCCAATTGAAGAATATTGACCCCATTGTGGTCAAATTAGAAGCACAACAATATGGATTATGGCAGATGTATTTTGATGGAGCTTGCTCCTAAGAAGGATTTAGAGCAGGGGTTCTTTTTTTATCCCCATCAGGTATAACTTTTAAGTATTCATTCTTATTGGCCTTCCAATGCACAAATAATACTGCAGAGTATGAAGCTTTATTGTTGGGGCTTGAGGTTGCAAAGAAGCATGGAATCTAGATGTTGATAGTGTTAGGGGATTCATAATTGGTTGTATCTTAGGTAAGATCCAAATATGCATCCAAGAATGATAGATTAAAGAGATATAAACATGCAGTTTGGGATGTTATTTAGCATTTTAGTGCATTTTCTATTAATTGGATAGAGCGATCAAAGAATATTATGGCAGATTTCCTAGCTAATGTTGCCTTGAAAAATGATGATGCAACACTAACTGGTATTTCCACTGTGGAAATAAAATCTTGGCCTATTATTCCTGATAATGTGTACAACTAGCAAGTTTTTGCTGATGATGAAGACATTCTTAGGTTCATCCAATGTGTTGATGATTATGATGGACAAAAGATTGATTGCAATGCACTGGTGGAGGTGGTTGATAATAGGGAAACAGTGTTTGGAAATGATTTGGTCCAGTTGGAAACCAATGAAATACCTAAAGGGCTGGTAGAGCTGGAAAGCATGTTCAGTTACAATGACAGTCACTTACATCAGTAGTCTACCACCAAGTTGGAAGAATTAGAGGAGGTAAACTTGGGGACTTAATCATCCCCTAAGTTAGTATACATTGGGAAGAAATTACCCCCTCATGTCAGGACTAACCTCATTAATTTATTGAGGAAATATAAACATGTTTTTGCTTGCTCTTATGAAGACCTAAAGGCATATAGACAAGATCTTTTTCATCATGAAGTTCCTTTACTTCCAGATGCTAAGCCTTTTAGACAGAAACAGAGACCCATCAATCCCCTGTTAAAAACTAAGATGCAGCAAGAGTTGACTAAATTAAGAGAAGGGGGGATTATCAAACCTATAAGACATTCTTCATGGGTCTCCAATCTGGTCCCAGTAAGAAAGAAGAATGGGGACACTAGATTGTGTGTAGATTGTAGAAATTTGAATGTGGCTTCTTTGAAAGATAACTACTCTTCCCCAAATATGGAAGCTATGCTATAGAGAGTAACAGGTTGTGATCTTTTATCCATGATGGATGGTTTTTCAAGATATAATCAAGTGTTAGTGAAGGAATCTGGACAGTTTAAAACTACCTTCACTACTCCTTGTGGGACATATGTCTATGTGAGAATGCCATTTGGATTGAAAAATGTTGGAGCTACATTTCAGAGAGCCATGGATGTAGCCTTCAAATAATTCATTAATATCATCATGGTGTTTTATCAAGATGATCTAACCTATTTTTCTAAGAGGGCTGATGATCATTGTGGACATTTGGAAAAGGTGTTCAATAAAGCCTTGGAATTTGGTGTGTCCCTAAATCCCAAGAAATGTCATTTTGGAGTCACTGAGGGAAAACTATTGGGACACATTGTTTCCAAGGAAGGGGTAATGATAGACCCTGAAAGAATTAAAGCAATAAACAAGGTGTCTGAACCAAAGAATGTAAAATGTATTCAATCCTTTCTAGGCAAAGTGAATTTTGTTAGGAGATTCATTGCAAACTTTGCAAAGATAGTGAAGCCCATTGTTAAGTTGCTCAAGAAGGATACCAAATTTTGTTGGGATCAAGAAGCCTCAAAGGCTTTTGCTGAAATTAAAAAGGCCATTTAGGAAGCACCAATGTTAAAATCTCCTAATTATAGTAAGCCCTTTTCTCTATTTTCTTTTGCTTCATATCATACAGTAGATGCAGTATTGTTACAAAAGGATAATGAGGGATATGAACATCCCATATCTTTCTACAGTAAGTCTTTGCAAGCAGTAGAAGTAAAATATGAGACCATGGAGAAACAAGCTTATGCTTGGGTTAGAGTTGTCAAGGCTTTTAGGCCATATCTAGTAAATGCAAATATCATTGCCTATGTCCTACATGCTGCAGTTAAGGATATTTTGTCCCAGTTTGAGGTTACAGGGAAAAGATGCAGATGGATTAATAGAATTCAAGAATTTGACTTGGAGATAAAGATCACCAAATTAGTGAGAGGTTTAGGTTTGGCTAAGCTCATGACTGTGTTGAAATACATGATGTTGAAATCAGAGATACTTCAGTCACTAGCATTGAAAGGCAACCTTGGTACTCAGAGATAGTTCGATTCCTAAGAGATGTTGCATTCTCAAAAGGAATGACACATAATCAAAAAAGAACTCTAAAACTCAAGTCACAAAAATATGTGCTCATTCAAGGTGATCTGTTCTAGAGAAAAACAGATGGAGAATTACTAATGTGTTTGGATGAATTCCAGGCTAAATGAGTATTGACTGAAATACATGATGGAGTATGTAGGGGTCATTACTCTACTAATACAATTGCTGGTAAGATAATCTGGGCTGGATACTTTTGGCCTACCTTATTCAAAGACGCTCATGCATATGTTCAGAAATGTGACCCATGTTAGAAGTTTTCATCCAAGCTGAAGTATGAAGAAGCCTTACCCCTAAATCCAGTCACAATGGAAGCCCCTTTTGTCTAGTGGGGCATTGATTTTATTGGAGAGATTGTTGAGAGGTTAGGAAGAGGTCACAGATGGATCATAGTAGCCACTGACTATTTCACCAAATGAATAGAAGCTATTCCTACAAGAAGAGCTACAAGTAAGGTTGTCATTGATTTCTTAATGGATAATGTAATAACTAGGTTTGGAACACCTGCTAAATTGGTAATGGATAATGCCATGAGTTTCAGGTCAGAAGAGTTTGTAGGATTTTGTACCAGTCATGGAATACTCATGTCTTACTCTTCACCTTATCACCCTCAGGGGAATGGACAAGCAGAATCCAACAATAAAAGCCTTTTGAACATCATCAAGAAAATCTTGGAAGAAAATAAGAGATCTTGGGATCAAAAATTGAAATTAGCCTTGTGGGTAGATAGAATAATAATCAAGAAGGCCATTGGAATGTCACCTTTTGAACTGGTTATGGTACTCCAGTCAGATTGCCAGTGAACAATCTTCTTCCAATTTATAAATTCTTGCAAGATGAGGACATGGAGCTATTTGAACCTATGGAAAATAGAATGATCCAAATTGTGGAGGTGGAAGAGCTCAGGATTTTGGCTCATAAAAGATATCAGAAGATTCAATTGTAGTCCAAATACCTTTTTGATAAAAGGACATCATTAAGGAAGTTTAAAATTGATGACATTGTTCTTCAGTGGAATGCAAAAGGACAGGACAAGGGAAAGCATAGAAAATTTGAATCATTATGGATTGGCCCTTTTGTGGTCTATGACTTAAATGGAAAGGATTCATATTTTGTGAAGAATATGAATGATGAAGTATAGGAATTTCCAGTGCATGGACAATTCCTGAAACATTATTTCTCTTGATGTCCATGCACAGTAGGTCCTTTATTTGTATATATTTTGTTTCTTTCCTGTTGTTTTGTTTGGGTTTGTGTTTTGGTCTATTTCTCTTGAGTTTCTAAGTTTTCTTATGTTGACCTTGCGATCACCCATCCCTATTCAGATCTGCTATTATCACTGTTTAAAAAATCCTTTCCCATAATCGGCTAAGTTTTTGAAATTTTGAATTAGACACACATCAATTGCTTTAGCTCTATGTTAGGTCCTAGGGGTTTAGGGTTTTAATTTTAAATCATTCAATGTTTTATCAAAAAACCCTCTGGTTTCTATTCCTTCGTTACTTTATCCACTTAAGTAATGGGTCTTGGGATCATGGGAGGTGTCCTGCCCTTGTCATTTGCCTAGGCGGTTGTTGAATTAATCGTAAAATTTTACGCCTTATGTTTGCCTCCTAATGTCACCGGGCCTAGTAAGTTGTGCATAGTTCTCAGGGGGATCTACGATTTTCACTATTTCATTAGGCGAAGTTGCGCATGGTTTAAGACTCATGAAATGGCAAAAGGGAAACGCGTTCTAAATAGCGCATTTGGCCCAGTTTAAAATGACTTCATCTGGTCCAAGATCCAATGGCTGGTGTTATTTCATAGCCTGAACTTGCAAGTGAAATACCTTTCGCGAAATGGCAAAAGCGTTTGCTGGGACCCTGCAGCGAAGACTTTCTAAGTGATTAAAAGGTGATCATTCATGGCTGATAGATGCTCGAAGGTTATGCCATGTGAAATAGCGAAAAGGTTTTTTGGTCTGCGAAAAGAGAGTCTTTTGTAAGAGCATAACAGGTGATTAAGTTTCTTTTGATCTGACGATTCACGCAGCTTCGCAGGATGAAAATGCTCGATAGTTAGCTGTCACGAAGTAGCAAAATGACATGGCACTCCAAGCAGACAGTCTAGCTGGTCAAGATGATGAGTAAGATAATGGCATGTGGTAGAGGGTCAACATAGTCAGCAAGTCGGATTTAAGGATTAAAAGGTGGGTCCCAGAGGTGAGTCATGTCGTGGGATAAGAAGTGACCTGGCAGATACAGGTGGCAAGGATGAGGTGGAACCCAGTGTTTTCTCTCAGCAAATGAAAGACTGACATGTCATTTTGAAAGTGACTAGATGCCAAGTGGATGGAGTTGAGTTAGAGGGCCCACGTCTACCAGATTAAGTTATGTTGTTAAGCATCAAGCAAGTCAAATAAAATCTAACTGCCCGTGTGAGTTTACAATGGTAAAGTGCTCATGTTTTATGCCTTGCAAAATGGCAAAAAGGTTTTTTGGCCCCGTAGATAGATAAAGCATGAGGTTAAAAGGGGATCAACTCCATTTTGATCTAAGGGCTTGCGTTGTTTCGTGGTTGTGTACCAACTGAAGGATATGCTTTGCCAAATAGCAAAAGGAAGAGAGGGTTCTTTCAGGTATCATGCTAGATGGTGATGTGTCCATGGACACATGGTTTTAGAAGAAGTTGAGGGCCCACCAAGGTGTAACCGGTGGTTATAAGGGAAGGACACGTGGCTAATGTTGAACTAAATGTGAAGAGTTTTCCAAGGCTAATTATTGATTGCCACGTGGTAGCCAGTAACCAATGAAAAGGTGGCGTAAGTAAAGAAAGCATAAAGGTTTCCCTTAAAGGATGGTCATCTCTAATCTGATCCAACACTTCGCGTTGTTTCATGGCCTGAAGTTGAAAGTTGTTTAAGCTTTGTGAAATAGCGAAAGACCGCTAGAAATCAAGGTAAAGGCGCGGTTAGTGAAGAAGTTGACGGTTTCGGTAAGAGGTAAATGCCAAGAAGTTAGAGTTCCATGTAACGCTTAGCGCGGCTTCGCAAAAGAGAAGTGCTCGAAGGATAAAGCCCCTGAAATGATGAAAAGGAGGTAGGGCCTGACGTGAAGGCAAGACTGTTAAGTTAGTGTAAAGGCCGATTAAGTTTCTTTTGATCGGACAGTTGGCATGATTTTGTTTAACGAAATTACCCGAAGGTTATGGTTTGCGAAACAACGAAAGAGCAAAAGGAAAGAATGTACAGGAATGTTGTGACCCATTGGAGTGAAAAATTTGAATTCTCTCATGAATTCAATTCTGAAGGGACGGTCGAAGCATGCGGTATCAATGTCGCAGTTAAGAGCCTAGGTACCATATATGATCTCTTGTTGATTGAGTAAAGGTATCATTCAAAAGAATTGTTGTAGAAGAGCGGTTGTAGAACTATTTTCTTCAAATACAAAGCAAGCCAATTCAGTTATAGAGAGGATTCCTTCAAGCTAAAAATAGGTTTTCTTGTACTTTTGTGTGGTAATTCCTTTGCAGTGTGTTTTAATTGGGGTCTTGATTTGTCACAGAACTAGTTGGGGGTAGTATTTTAATTGCTTGCATATCTTAAAATGGCACCTAAGAGAGAATTTTCTGAGAAAGTTAATTATCAAGAGAGGGCCATTTGTGATGATTTTCTTGAACAGTTGACATTGTCAACTAATCAGGCATCAAAAGTAAAAGAATTAGTGCCAAGAGCTCCTTGTTTGAAAATAGGAGAAGGGCTGTATGATAAGGGCAGCTGGTTGAGAGACCCATAGGTTGGGTTGTCTGGGTTGGGATTATTCAAAGTTTGATTTAGAATGAGAAACTCCCCAGCCCTACAGAAATGTATCTAGGAGTTAGATGTAGGGAAATTGGTAGTTCCAGGAGTATTCATGGATATGGATCTATTGACTCAAATTGCACATAATTATGATCCAGTCACAAGGAGCATTAAGGATATAAATGGGAAAGCCCTTATTGAAATCAATAACAAATAATTTAGAAGTGCTTTTGGGCTGAATGAGTTTACCAATTTTTTGGAACCCATTAACTTCAAATCATTAGCTCAAGTATACAGTTCATAGAGGAACCACCTTAGATATGGGCCTGTTAAGGAATTTTTTGTGAAGATAGGTTGGTTGATAGTTGTAGGACCCAACACTAAAGAGCCCTTCTCATTGAATCTGTTCATCCTTAGGGCTAAGGGAATGTATTGGTCACTTTGCTAGATTTTAGGAGAGGATGCTAAGGCAAATATGCCCAATCACTACTTGCTAATGATTGCTCAGATTTTGAATCCTTCTCTTCCAGTAACATTTGATTATGTTCTTTCATTACTGATGCTATCCATGGAGGGCTGATAGGAATAAAAAATGGGAAGGTGCATAGGCCTTTTGGATGGTATTCAATCCTCATGCATCTATTTTTGTTCAAAGGTGGTGATTACTTTGCAAGTGGACTAGACCTCATAAAAGAGAAAAAGGGAGAAAAGATGCCAATGCAATTATGGATTACAGTGCTATCATGGGACAGAGATGATGTCAGTTTCTTAAAATTTGATAAATATTTTGCATCAAAGATTAGGACTCTCCTCTACTCAGAAAACCCAAGAATCCCCAAGGTTCTTTTAGAATTTATTAGACCAAAAGAATTTGTAGAAAGTATAAAGATTGTTCATATTTGGGGTGATATTTACTTATACCCCGTCTCCATAGTTTTCAGAGTTTTTTGTTTCAGAGGCACTCCATTCTTATTGCCCTATGAAGTCCCTCTCAAAGTGGGAATTACAAAAGTTCTCAGACAAATTGGTAGTGCGCAAGAAGAAGAGCTGACAAGCAGGGGTAAAGGGACTATTTTTCCTATGGTTACTATAGCCCATCAATTTATAATAACCAAGGGAGGTTGGAATTGTTTTGATGATTTTCTTAAACCTTATCATTTGTCAACTACAATATCTAGGTGTGTCGATCCAGAAGACTTCTTTAATGGCATGTTTCGAAAGAGAGCAGTGGGCAGAGGTAGACCCCATCAATTCCAGTTTCCTAAAGACCTCATTAGAAATGAGTTTGATCTAGATGAGCAGGAGCTGAGGAAGGAAAAATGGGTGGCTTAGAAGAAAGCCTTAGATTTTGTACATCAGTTTGATGCCAGCTATGATCCATTGTCTAGCTTTTTCCCTTTTGAGGAGAAAATAAAGTTCCTAATCATTTGCTTTGAGGATGTAATGCAGACTCTGAAAGAAAAGAAGGAGGCTATGATTAAAAGCAACCCTAAAAATGAAAGAATGGTTCTAAGTAGGTCTTCCTCCACCAAAGCAATCCCTCTTGGTGACTATACATTGCACATGAAATCTAATTATAGTGTGTTGATGCCTACAACAAGGGAGCCCTCCACCTCCAAAGGAAAGAGGAAGATACAAGATGTCATTGACATCCAAGAGAGCCCAGAGAAGCAAAGAGTAGGAAAAGAAGTACAATCTGATACACCCTTGTACTCTCCATCCCAATCCCCTATTCACATAGGAGATGAACAGGCAGCAGCTGAACAACTGATACAGTTAGGCAATCTGGGGGAAATAACCTACACATATGATGAAGTAGAAGAGGGGATGCCAAAAGAGTCCCTTGCTACTAAGATGAAAATCATTACCAATGAGTTCAAGGGCCAGGAGTGGGATCCTACGACCAAGCAAGCCAGTGATGACTTCTTGGCTGACAACAATTTTGTTACATTAGGAGCATTTATGTAGTTTGTATGGAAGCAAAATATAGACAAATAAAATGCAAGATGTGAGAAGAGAAAAGGTGAGTAGCCTCACAAAGATCTAGCTTTGGTGGAGGAGGAAATAAAGCAAGAAATGATGGATGAGTTTAAGACCATCACTCCTGAGCAAGGAAGAGATATGGTGGCACAAGCTGGAGTGCTCATTCTCCCTGAGTGGGACATAGCAGATGCCTTGGTACTAGAGGCGGTGAGAAAAGAAACCAAGCCCATGGAGGGGACCACTTTTAGCAAAGATAATGTTGCACTTGTCATGTGGTCTCTCAAGAGAGATGAGAATAAGAGAAGTAAGGATACCCTAGGGTCAAGCTACCTTGGTGGAATGATAGTGAAGAGAGTGTAGAACACAGGGGTGGTAGAAGCTACTAGCACTGTGCTAAAAACTGCAAAATTTACTGTTGGAGTAGCAGAAAGGGAGGCTAAATAAAAATCAGACCTCCAAGTCAAGTTAGAAACAATTTTGAAGGCTTATAATAGTGCTAAGGAGGAGGTAAGAGGTAAGGATAGCATCATTGCTAATTTGCATAGCTAGTTGACAAGACCATACCATCAAGGTGAGTCTTCAACACTGATGATCTCCTCTTCTCATACAAGACCTCCACCTACCAACCCCATCATTGAGTTCCCACCATCTGCAGCACCTTCTAGCTCCCAAATGGTTGAGATTACTCCTCAAGAGTTAGAGAATTTAAAACAGGCTCAGGCCTTGTATGCAAAGAAGTATGAGGAAAGAGTAAGGGCTACCATTTCAAGTTTTGCAGATACAATGAATGCCTCACTATTATATAACAACATAAGCAAGATTTTGGATATGTGGAATGAGCTTAATGGAGATAAGGCCATTTTGACACCTATTTTTGACAAGTAGAAGCCTAAAGAGTAGAACTTGGGGCTTATTTATGTATCTTATGATGAAGCAGGGGCCGATCCTATCATCAAATCCACTTGTGACACCACCAAGGACTTAGTAAAATTGGGAGAAGGGGTGGATAATGCTGATAGGAAAATCAGCTTGTACAAAAAGGAGTATGCTGATCAGGTTTTTGAATTGATTCTAGGAGTTTTTGTTAGCCCAGATCAACTGAAGGACAAACAAGTGTGGCTTAAGGAATTAGAGGCCAAACTATCAGCCAGACTAAAAGGAATTGTTGATCTAGATGATGCTTCCTTTTTTGTTGTAACAATTCTGGAGATAGAGAAAATCAAATATCATTATGGTTTTCTCAATTCAGAGGTCAATAAGATCAGAAATTCCTGGAAAAGGTTGACCAAGGCAAAGGCAAAAGTGATTAACTTTGCGTGGCCAACTGATGATGTGTTCAATGAGTGGACAAGAAAATATGCCATCCAGGATGTAGAGTAGTTAGAGGGTGCTCCTGAATAGTTAGAAGAGGTCACAACTGGACAACAAGTAGAAGAAGCTGCAGAGGTCGAAAAGGACTTGTAACTATTTTTATAAAAGGCTTTGTAACTTCTTCTAGAAAAGAAATGATTGTAAAAAATTCTCCTAGGAAAGTCCGAAGCTATGTGCATCCATATTGTTATAAATGGATACCAAGACTAATAGAAAAAGGATCGCAAAGAATTGTAAGAAAACGCTGTAGAAATTTATCTGAGCTTTTCTAAGTTTAATGGAGAATACTCGAAAGTTTTTGTAATATTTTCTTGAAGATAATATCAATATGCAGACCATCAATTTTGAGTAAAAACTTTGTGTCATCTTCAAATGTGTTTGCAATTGTTTACTGTTTCATTTTGAATAATCCAGGGTTATTTTATTTGAATAGGGTTGTAAGGCAACTTTCAGTAGATAATTTTCTTAGCTTTTCTTTTCAGGAGGGGAGTTAAATATGCAAGAATTATTTCTACTAGTAAATTCTCTATACAATACTTTGAATCTTGATGAGCATAGTTTTATTTTGTATGCATAAATTCTTGTGTGTCAGGCATATATAGGGATCAATAGAAACCGAGCCAATGGGGTGTGTAAAGATATCTTGTTTGGGGAGTATTGTTTGAATTTAGATGACTCTGTGACTTTGGATAAGGCACTGGTATAGATCGAGGTTGTCTATTACATGTTTTGTAGGTCAAAAATACTGAATATGAGTATAATTTTCATTCCTTTGTTTCAGTTAGTTTCAAGGTGATTAGATCCACTGGTTTTTTGGACTGGTTTGTTGTGGATTTATCTTTTGAAAGTGTGAATTTAGTTCACAAAGGTATACCCGCCTGGACTCAGAGTAGGTCCAAAGTGTAGAAGGTTAAATTAAACCTTGTCATATGTTGTCCTAAGAGTTTCCTTCCCTTTAATATCTCTTTTGCACATAGTTTAATCATTTTATTATAAGGATGTTGAAGTGAATCTGATTTTGAAGACAACAAGTAAGTGAGTCTGATTTTGAAGACAACAAGTCCTCTTTTGCAAAAGTTTAACAACTTGAGGAGAGCCAATGTCTACTAATTATTTCAGGAAGGATAGTCCTAAACTTGATGGAACCAACTATGGGATATGGAAGATCAGGATGGAGACACATCTTAATTGTATTGGTAAAGACATCTGGGAAGTTACAAAGAATGGTTATACTACTGCTGTAGCTGGTCAGACTACTCCAACTACCTTAGCTAAAGATGAGGAAAATGATTGCAAAGCAAGAGAAGCACTTTTGAGCACATTATCAGATCAACAAATCATGGGATTATTAGATAGGTCTACTACTAAAGCTATTTGGGATCATTTGGAAACAAAAAATGAAGGAGATTCCACAGTCAAGATTGCAAAACTTGAAAGCTTCCGAGTCAGGTATGAACATCTGAAAATGGAAGAAGATGAAAGAATTTCTGCTTTTATGGAAAGAGTAAATGAAATTTTTTTGGGTATTAAATGTTGTGGAGGAACTCTAAGTTAGCATGAAATTGTTTCAAAAATCTTAAGAGGATTGCCACTGGCATATAAAATGAAGGTTACTGCTATAAATGAGTTGAGAACAATGACTAATACATCAGTAACTAGGGATACATTGATTGGAAAACTTTCAACCTTTGAAATTGAGGAATTTGGTCCTGTTGCTACTATAAAGACAGATTTGGCCTTTAAAGCATCAGCATCATCTACTCCATCATTTGACAAATCATAATGAAAATCCATGCAAGAGAACTTGAAGAAACTAGGAAGGAGAATGTAGAGCTTGAAGAACTTGAAGCACTATTTGCAAGAAAAATGCTAAAACATCCAATTGGAAGTAAGTATGAAGGTAAAACACCCTTTAAATGTTTCAATTGCAATAAAATTGGTCATATGGCTTCAAGATGCCCTGATAGACATGCTAGACTAAGAGAAGAAGCTAGAAGAACATACAAGCCTAATCTTGAATATCAGAGATACAGATTTAAGAAGAACAAAGACAAATATTGTTACATTGCTGATGAAGGTGTGACTAATGATTCTGATGAGGATCCAGCAAATAATGGATGGGTTTTTGTTTCTATAATAGAAGATCAACCGAGACCTACTGCTCAACCAGTAGAACAAGCCCTAGCAACTAAAGTTGAAGTAAAGGATGAATGGATCATTGACTCAGGATGCTCATATCATATGACAGGAGACAAAGGTAAATTCTTGAACTTTCAAGAATACAATGGAGATTTAGTAAGATTTGGAGATGACAAAGCTTGTTCAATCAAAGATAAGGGTTCAATATCTCTTGATGGTAAGCATAACACTGACAATGTCTACTATGTTGAAGGATTAAAGCATAATCTTTTAAGTGTTGGTCAATTAGTTGAGAAGGGATTTTAGTTACAATTTAAAAATGGAAAATGCAAAATCATGAATAGAACTGGTTTGGAAATTGTAACCCATAATCAGACTAGAGGCAATATCTTTCATTTGAATAATAGTGAAAAGGCATGCTTGATTGCACATATAGATTAAAGATTGTTATGGCATAAGAGACTATGTCATGTGAACTTTGATTGCATGGTAAAAATTAGTACTTCTAAGGTAGTTAGAGATCTACCTAAATTTTGTGAAACCTCAGAATACAATTTGTAAGGAATGGCAATTTGGAAAACAAGTTAGAGCTAGTTTCAAAAGTATTCTAGAAAAATTAAATAATGCTCTTGATTTGATTCACACTGATTTATGTGGTCCAGCTAGAACTAAAAGCTTACAAGGTGATAGATATTTCATGCTAATTATTGATGATTATTCTAGAATGTGTTGGGTTACTTTTCTCAAAGAAAAATTAGAAGCACTTAGAAAGTTCAAACTGTTCAAAGCAATGGTTGAGAATGAAACTGGTAAGAAAATCAAATGTTTAAGATCAGATCAAGGAGGAGAATTCACATCTAAGGACTTTAATACATTCTATGAAGTGAATGGAATCAGAAGACAGTTATTAGCACCTCGGACACCATAGCAGAATGGAGTTGTTGAAAGGAAAAACAAAACTATCTTGGATGCAACAAGAAGTATGTTATCTGAAGCAAATCTACCACATGTGTATTGGAGAGAAGCAGTTAGCACTACTCTCTATACATTCAAAAAAGTTCACATCAAAGGTGAAACCAATAAAACCCCTCATGAACTATGGTCTGGTAATACTCCTACTCTTAAGTATTTCTAAATTTTAGGAAGTAAATGTTATATTAGAAGAGATGAGTATATTGGCAAATTTGATCCTAGAAGTGATGAAGGAATATTTCTTGGTTATTCATCTAAGAGCAAGGCATATAGATGTTTTAATAAGAGATTGCAAAAAATTGCTAAGAGTACAAATGTAACAATTAATGAACAATTCAGAGGAGCTTCAAGGTATATAGACTCTCAACCAACAACAGAAATTGTGACAAATGAACCTACACTAAATCCACCAGTACAAAATGAAGATTCAGTTACCTTGGTACCATCAAAAGATTCCACAGTAATTGAAGAACAACAGCAAACTAAGACACCCCGGTATGTAAGATTGAATCATTCTGAAGATCAGATAATTGGAAACAAATTTAAAGGAGTTATGACAAGAGGAAGATTGGAAAATGAAGAGGTATGTCTTATTTCTCAAATTGAACCATCATCTATCAATGAGGCATGTGAAGATAAATTTTGGATTAAAGCTATGGAAGAAGAATTAGGACAAATTGAGAAAAATAATACTTGGACATTAGTTCCCCGGCTTAAAGATAAAAATGTAATTGGAACCAAATGGGTATTTAGAAACAATCTTAATGAAGATGGTAAGGTTGTCAGAAATAAATCAAGACTAGTGTGTAAGGGATATTCTCAGAAAGGAGTTGATTACAATGAAACCTTTGCTCCTATAGCTAGAATTGAGGCAGTCAGATTATTCTTGGCTTTTGCAGCTCACAAGGACTACAAAGTTTATCAAATGGATATTAAATGTGCATTTTTGAATGTAGGTCTTGAAGAGGAAGTATATATTGAACAACTTGATGGATTTTCTCTGACAGATGACAATGATATGGTTTGTAGGTTAAGAAAAGCTCTGTATGGATTGAAACAAGCCCCAAGAGCTTGGTATGCAAGGTTGGATAAGTATCTTTTAAAGATTGGTTTTACTAAATGAAATGTAGACAACAATTTATATTACAAAATAACTAATGATGACATCTTGATTATAGAAGTATTTGTTGATGATATAATCTTTGGAGGAGAAGATGGATTATGTAAGGAATTTTCTATTAAAATGTAGCAAGAATTTGAAATGTCTATGATTGGAGAAATAAAATTCCTTTTAGGATTGCAGATTTCATAGACTGATAAAGGTATATTTTTTAGTCAATCCAAGTATTTGAAAGAATTACTAAAGAAATTTGGGATGGAGAACTCTAAACCAGTAAGCACACCTATGACTACAAATGACAAATTATCTCAAAGGGATGAATCTACACCTATTAATCCAACTAGATACAAATCTATGGTAGGAGGTTTACTATATTTGACACAAACCAGTCCTGATATTATGAATGCAGTATGTATTTCTTCTAGATTTCAAAGTAATCCTATGGAAAATCATGAATCAGTAGTAAAAAGGATTTTCCGGTACCTACAAGGCACTGCAAATCTTGGATTATGGTATCCTAGAGATGAAAATTTTGATCTATGAGCATACACAGATGCAAATTGGGCAGGAGATGTGGATGATAGAAAAAGCACCACTGGAGGAGCATTCTTTCTTGGAAAGAGATTAGTTTCTTGGTTGAGTAAGAAACAGAGTTGTACATCTTTATCAACAACAAAATCAAAACATGTTGTAGCAGCAACTAACTGTACACAGGTACTATGGCTTATGCAAATGTTGAAAGACATAAAGGTAAAATGAAAAGAACCTATTACTATATATTGTGATAACACTGCAGCAATTGATATATCTAAGAATCCGGTATTACATTCTAAAACAAAACATGTTTATATCAAACTGAATTTTCTAAGGGAAAAAGTTGAAGAAAAGGAGATAAAACTAGTTTATGTGAATACTAAAGAATAGCTTGCAGATATTTTCACAAAACCTTTGCCTAGGGAGACTTTTGAATATCTTAGAGATCAGCTTGGAGTCATACCATCACTGGTAGAGACTTAGACAATTGATGATTTTCATTAACGACAGAATTGAAAGACAAATCTTTTACTCCGGTCTTTGATGAGGAAGCTACTTCTCAGGGGGAGTAGTTGGTATATTGAATTGATTGGTATTTTGTATATGAACTTGATTTTGTAACTTTGGCATTTGATGTCAAAGGGGGAGAGATATCTATGGAAAAACACATTATCTTTTTAGGAGAGATTGGTATTGAAAATAAATCTTTGGATAAACACATTTTGCTCCCAGGGGAAGAAATTGTTTAGAGGAGATTGTTGGTTTTTGGTATTTGACATTTCGGATTTGACACTTTGATGGTTTTTCCATCTTGTGCTACCATCAATGCCAAAGGAGGAGATTATTGGTATTTTGGTATGGTTTTGTCATTGATGTCAACACCTACTGAAACACTAGCACTTTGGAGATCCAACAACATTTACCGGCAAGCAAGTAACTATTGCATAGTTACTGGTATATGGTTCACCAACATGATATAATGTTCACCGACACTTGGAATGATATGGAAGACACCTGGTAATGTTGAAGACATCATGTGGACACTTTGTTTTGAAGAATTAATCATTGGTATAATCATATTTGCATATTTTCTTTTACCGGCAAATAGTTCCAGGGTTACCTAGGGTTACACCGACAGGTTTATCTTTTCCAGATCAGCATGACACGCTATGGAGATGATTTATTATTGTTGTAAATGTATTAAGTTGACATGTTCAATCGGTTATTGCATTGGATATTATATTATTTGTAAAATATTTTATTGTAATATCTTGTAGAGTCGACCTACTAAAATTGGTCTTAGGGTATGGTATAAATATAAGATCTTATTTGTAAGATTGAATGTGGGAATGCGAAAAATAATTGTGTGAAGGTATATGTGAGATTAAGGAGAGGTATACATGAAGACATCATTTGAAGGTGAAGCTAGGTTTTTGTAGAAGCATATCAACATTACACCGGTACTAAATCCAGCATATGAAGATGCTATTTTGTGCAGTACATTCTTATTGGATTTAACCATCCAACTATAGTCAGTGTGACTCCAATTTTGTGATTGAGTAGTGAGCTCTAGGTTGTTGGTCTTTCTGCATGTGTAGACCCCATTTATGTACACTTACTATCCGCAGTAGTATCATCTGATTGTGGGTAAGGTTTCCCACCGTGGTTTTTCCCCTTACAGAGTTTCCATGTACAAATATTGGTGTTATGTGTTGTGGATGACTTTATGTTTATGTTTCATGCATTAATCTTTACCGGTATAGAAATTTACTATTAACACTGTCTATCAGCATACTTAATTGGTTTACTGGTATTAAGCGTTAAGTTGGTTAAATAGTTTTTGGTTTGAATTTATTAGACAACTGATTCACCTGCCCTTCTCAATTATCTCTGGGACCTAACATAAAACAATTCTCCAAATATCTTTCAGATCTTCTTAAGTCTCTTCTGAGGTAATATGAAAAATTTAGCAATGACTTTGCAAACCCCTAAGGCTTATGCCTTAGTTAGTAGTGGAATTTCTTGTCGGTGGAGGAATACCCTATTCTATCAGTGGAGTTTCTGGTATAGATCCATCTCCACTTGGTTCTTCATATTTTCTAACCCATCTCTTGGTGTGATCTTGTTGTATTTCATCTACTTTCTTCTTTCCTTTCTCATTGTCTTTATCATTATCAATCGGTTGAGTCTTTCCTTTGCAATACTTAGCAATATGACCTATTTTGTTACATGCATAGCATGTAACGTTGTTCTTCTGAATTTCTTTGACATATCTAGTATTATTTCTTGACCTAAAATGATTAGAAAAATGTCCAAACTTTCCACATCCATGACATTTAACATTCATTGTGCAATCTTCTGATCTATGACCATATTTCTTAAAATTTGTGCATTGACCAGGAACAGAATTATAGTTTTGAATTGCTTTATTTCTACATTGTTTAGCCATATGCCCAAATTTATTGCAATCACAACATCTACCATTGAATTTATAAGCATTAGATTTCCTTACCAATTTCCTTTGTTCTGACGAGTTCTGCATACCGGTTGTCTGATCTTCATTTGTAGTACCGAAGTTTTCACCTTGTACAAATCCAAGTCCTCTAGAATCATCAATCTATCTTTGTATTTTCAATAAGTCATCCAACTGTGTAGCACTGATCCTAAAATTTTCTTTATACTTAGTTGCAGTATTCAGATAATCTCTCAGAGTAGTTATTCATCTTTCAATCTCTTTTTCATTATTTTGGGAGTGTGCCAAATCAGTTCTCAACAAATTATTCTCATGAGTCAATCTGCCACATTCATCAATTTTTTTCTTCAAAGATATAAAAAGATTATATTCCTTATTCTTTCTATCCTCAATATCTTTTCATAACCTCATAATCAGATCTTGCATTTCATTCCTCATGAGTATGTTTGCTTGACTTAGTTTCTGAAATTGTTCCTTAAGAGCATTCTTCTCCTCATCATCCAGTTTTTGCAAAAGTTCTTTTCTCTTGGCTTGAGTAGATGATAACCTTTCTTGTAGGATAAGAATGAATTCATTTGCAGAATTCAATTCTTCTTGTAATTTCAAGTTTTTCATCCTTTCAGCATCATAATCCTCAAGAGCCATCTCAAGTTGCTTCTCCATAGCCATGTTCAAAGATTTTAGTTTTGGGATCTTCCTCAAGCTGTTAAACTTCTTTTGAGGTACCAAGCTTTGATACCAATTGTTGGGATCCAAGAACATTGAGAGGGGGGGGTGAATTAGTGTTTTGTCAGTATGAACAATTTTTATCCTTTTATACCATGCATATATAAAATGGTAAACAAATAAACATATAACAAGAAGAAAATAAACAATCCACATAAATCAACACCATAACACACATAATTTATACATGGAAAACCTCAATGAGGAAAAGCGATAGTGGGATTTGTGACCCACAATATTAGTTCAGTGGCCATATGAAAAGATATTACATATAATAGAGGCCTACACATGTAGGAAGGGAGCATATTGCTCATCAGTAAAGAGCCTCACTGACTGCAAGCTTTTTGCTAAAGTAAATTACTGAAAATAAACTCAAGAATGCATCTGCTATGCCCAATAGAGTTTTGGTTCTGGCTCTGCTCTGTACTAGTTCATAAACCCTAAACTGCTACCAGTATCACTTCTCCTCCAAGAATTATTTCCAAGCTATCTATAGATCATTGCATGATATAACACTCGCATACAAAATGGTCTTTATACATATATTTTGCATCATACAGTTCTGCTATGTTTTTCTATATCCACATATTTCATATGTCTCATCATATTACAAAATAACCTAGCAAACTGACCTATACACCTATTACAAATGATATGCCTTATGTTGGGCTACAATACATTTACAAAAGATATTCAATGTCAGCCTTGACAATATTTACAAAATTATTTATTAAGTAAATCATCCTTGATGTTGACTTCAATGAAATATTGATGTCAATGTCGATGTTGGTGTAGCCTTGAATGCTCCAAAGCTAGTATCTACCGGTATATGCCTCCAAGTGTTGATATATGACTTCCATATGATATTGTTGCAATCACTGACAATAAAATTAATCCAATGAATGTCAATTGCAAACAATTGTTAGACAGTTCAAATAACCGAAAGACAAGTGAGAGGGGGGGTGAATCAGTTGTCATAGATTACCAGAACCATTAGCAATTAAAAATTTAATACCGGAACCCAAAAAATTAATACCGAAATAGAATTTAAACCAATTAAGCATAAACAATAATCACAGAATAAATACCATTCACATGACACCAAGATTTATACATGGAAACCTGGTAAAGGGAAAAACCACGGTGGGAAGCCTACCCACAGTCAGATAATACTTATGCAGTAAGTATGTGAATTACAATTGAGGGGCCTGCACTTGCAGAAGGCTAATAGCTTAGAGTGCACTGCTCATCACAAAAGGACCCTCACTGACTACATAGAAATCCAGACTACAATCCAGAGAAGTGTTGAACTGCAAAAGATAACATCTCCTATGCCTGATTATAGTTCCAGTTAAGCTCAATACCAGAGGACTAAATCCTCTCACATAAACCCAATTCAATTTCCAATGATCGACCAAATCCTTTGCCTCAATGATATTCCATTATTCACACATTACATCCCTTTCCATAACCATGATCTCTACCATATGATCTACAATGAGATCTTACATCCATATATACAAACCCTCAACCATAAACAATCAGGTCGGCCACCATACAATAAACCAATTATATAATTAGAAAACATGTCAGTCTTAGACCAAACAAATAATACCCAACACACAAGACATCCTAGAAACTCATTGAGAGATCCAATCCACACATTACATTAAAGTCAGTACATAACCTAGATCAACCAGAACCTAGTATAGGTCCACATGCTACAACAATGATCTCCATCTGTCAAGTCTCAAACATGATCACCAACAGCATCCCAAAACTCCACCAGAAGTTGAACCAACACTAATTATGCAATTCATCAAAGATCTTCATCAAAATCTCTAATGGTGAAACCCTCACCAGAACTAGAAGCCAAGCTTCTAAGCAAACAAGATAGCATCCAATCAACAAATGAAAATGAACTGACTGAATATGAACATGAGTATCATGAATAACCCAATTCCATAACCAAACTATGTTGGATCCAAACCAACTAGAAACCACTCAACCTACCAGGACCAGAAGGGTGGCAGCAAAGCATCCAAACATCTAGTGTTGGCATCAATGCAACACATAGTCAATTCTACCAAATGGCCAACAAAAAGAATATTCATATATCTAAAGGGAACTACGGATTATGGTTTATGGTATCCAAAGAATGATGGTATCATGTTGTGTTCTTACACTGATGTAGATTGGGTTGGTGATATTGATGACCAGAAGAGTACTATCAATGGAGTATTATTTTTAGGTAAGAAGTTGGTTTCATGGGCTAGCAAGAAACAAGATTCATTATATTTATCTAGTGCTGAAGCTGAGTACATTGTTGTTGCTAGTAATTTCACTCAGATAGTTTGGATGAAGCATATGTTGAAAGATATCAGAGTTATTTATGATGAGCCTACTGTTATATATTGTGTTAAGTCTAGTGCTATAAACATGCCTAAGAATCAGGTGCAACATTCAAAGACTAAACATATATCAGTTAAATATAATTATTTGAGAGAGAAAGTTAGTGAACAGAAGGTGAAGCTAGAATATGTATCTACAAAGGAACAAATTTATGATATTTTCACTAATAATTTTCCTGTAGATACATTTGTCTATCTGAGAGATAAGTTAGGGGTATCCACCCCTTCCGATGAGAACTAGATGCATTGAGTTGCATCGATTCGGTGAATTCAGAGCCTTATTCTTTTATTATTCTTTTATCTAGATTGATGAGTTGGTGCTACTCCTCTGCTGGAGTAGTCTGTGTTTTAGGGGGAGAGAGTTTGGTTTCCTATTTTGGAGATCTTTGGCATTTCTATCAAAGGGGGAGAGAGATCATGTGAAAAAATTCTTTATCTATCTTGATCTTGGGGGGAGTTTGCTGGTGATATCCTCTTTCTTTGAATTGATTGTTTCTAACATTCATATGTTGCCATCAATGCCAAAGGGGGAGATTGTTGGATTTAGTTGTTCATTGTTTCTGCTAGGATATGTTGTTGGCATTGATGTCAACATATTCCTATGAGATATTTCAGTGAGCTTGGGAAGAGTTTTTGATCTGATTTTGTAGTTTGGTTTTGCTGATTAGTGTTTTGTGGAATTCGGTATTCCCTCTGATATATTTTAGTGAGATCAGATCTTGTGCTAAGAATTTGGATTATTGTTTGGGATGATCTTGTGTATCTTCATTCCAGATGGTTCGTGATTTGGTGTTTTGCAAGTTATCTTTCCTTGTGACAGTTTCTAATTGGTTGTGTTCCTGAGCTTTGAGACATTGATCGATGAAGATTTGAAAAGAGGTGTTGGTTCAACTGTTTCAGATGATTCTAATGTGCTTGCTAGTTTTTCCTAGTAGTGTCTTATTTCTTTTGGCAATCTGCATTGATCATTGTGCAATTTTCTGGTTCTTTCTATGAACTAGTGAAGATTTTCATGTTATGCAATATTTCTGGTGCTGTAACATGTTTTAGTTGATTTGGCAGGATTTCCGATGGATATAATCATTTGGGAATTTGAATTAGGTGCATGTTATATAATGAAAATTATAATATTGGTCCAGTGGTCAATATTTGTATTATGCAATGTAATTTTTGTAATTGTGAACTGAGGGTTGAGGGTTTAGCCAACCTTGTTGTCCAGGTTGATGATTTGTATATATAGATGAGAGGCTTATGTAATCTAGGTGTTGGTATTGTGTTTGCATTATCAAAGAGAGGTGATTATTCAAACAAGAGAGTTATCATTCATGAAGTGTTGAGGTGAGATTGGTGTTGTAGAGCAGACAAATTTTCTTAACCAGAACTATCATTAGGCATTTGTAGATGCTATCATTGCAGTTCATTCTTTTTGAATTGTAATATTTTCATGTACTACTACAGAGTATCATCTTACTTTGGGTAGATTCCCACCATGACTTTTCCCTTAACTAGGTTTTCCACGTCAAAATATTGGTGTTGTGTGTTGTGCTATTAATTTGCTTATCTATCTATTGCTGCAATTTATGTTTTGGAGCTTAATTTGTTGAGATCTAGGGAAGACTAATTCACCCCCCTCTCTTTCTTCCTTCTTGATTGTTGCTAACATGATCAGTGATATATGTTTGACGAATGTATAAATGTATAATCAACAAGACATTGGTGCAATAAGCTAGTCACCGAGTACATCAACTCAAAGAGGAAAAAGGAGAAAATGGAATTGGAAAGTAATCAACTTAATAATTCTTGCTTCTATAGAAAGAGTCATTGTTTAAACAATGATATAAAGAGGAATGACAAAGATTCATTGGTTGTTCTATGTATACATTAAATGCAAGAGCACATAGAAACATAGTCATGTTTGAAGTTACAAAAGTAAACATATTATCAAAAATATGGTTGTCAAAATTATCAATTATTAACATTCATTAACATATTATCAAAAATATGGCTGTTAAAAATATGATTACAATCACTTTTTTTTTTTTTTTTGTGTAGCTAAATAAAGAAGTGGAGTATCATATTCTAAATCATCATTCCCACCTTTAGTTGTGTTGGTAATTGACACTCAATTGGTTGGTTTCACTATGTTGTCATTCATGGAACATGGTATTGTGTTTTGGCTTCATGTTTTGGTTCTATGGTGTACTGACAGGTACTTCATAGATAATACATCAGCACTAACACCGACACCAGTAGGATAGAAGGATTTCTTTGGTCACTGACAATGCAGGCTGACATAGTTTAGTAAAGGTTATCTGTATTGAAGGATGACATATCTTGGATCCGGCGTCATCAATTGATTTTAATGTTTATGCATATATGTTATCTGCCCAACATGTAATTTTATATTGTCTATATCTTTGTAAGCTAACATAAGTCATGTAAATTTGTATAGGGTATATAAGTTAGTTTGATAGATCATTTTGATATACATGATAGAGACATGAGATAGGAGATTATGGATATGCAAATGTAATATGATGTGAAATAGTTCAAAGAGATTATGTATGTGAGGAAATTATTGTAAGGGTTATTCAGGTAAAGGGTTTAGGGATTCAGTGTAATGCCCCACCAGGAACCCTAAAGGAAAACAACACAATTAGGCAACTAAAGGGTGAAATAATTTTTTTTTTTTTTTTGTTAAACACTAAGTGTACTAACTATAATCATTGCACATTTAACAACACAGCAGAAGTCTATCATAAGTTTTCCTATGGGTAACCAACAGAGATTAATTTTCATAGATTATATTAACACCATAGTTAATCCATTTAATAAAATAAATTGAACTCTTAAGTTTAAAACTACACATACATCCAAATTTCATAATAAAGAAATAAAAGTATTCCAATGTATCCAATTTCCATAAACCATTTAAACATAAGATCAAAACAATAACATTCATTTCACTAACATAATAATATTACAATATCCATAAATACATGGCTTCCAATAATATCACTGATTACAAAGATACAATATCAAGGTTACATAAAAGTCTGATACAATAACCACAAGGTCTCAACTGAACAATGATCTCAAACAAGAGTTGGTACATGAACCACGATCCAAGAAACACCAGCAAAGCCTTTCCTCGCCTGAAGATACAATCCAGAACATCCGATGGGAAGTGGCACTACCTCCCGAGCATGTGATCCCGAAATGGAACCACCCCACTGTGCTAGGAGATAGTAGAAAACCCTCAAGCAAGCAAAGTAAGACAAGTACAAAAGGACTACAAGACTCTACAACCATCCATGTAACACAACTCACAAAACACTAGTGACTCTAAGAAGAGAGTGTCATCGCATAGCTTGATGGTTACCATGGTACAACCTCCATAGGTCCCGGCCCCCATACTCAGGTTTCTCTTGGTAACCTCTCCCGAGCCTCCAGTTCCAACTAAGTCTCATGCGGACCCTACCAATCCTTTCGTGAAGACAAGGTGGTAAGTTTATCATTCCAGGCCTTCTCATAACATCATGAGCCCTGTACAAGCATTCATCTATGCACGAGGCACATTTATCTTAATTAATATTTAAATCTACCCACCCCCTAATCAATTATAAGGTTATCACTTTTTAACTAACTTTCGACAGGTTATCCTGTCATCCACTTTGGGCACTGCCCCCGCTCGAAAGCCAATCTCTCTCTTAGGACACTAACAGGAAATGTTTCTCTCTACGAGAACTCTATGGCGAAACAGGCAACCATAAACAATCTTGACAACATAGGTGATGGATACACAAATACCAACCCAAGAATGACCATTTGGACAAAGACACACAATGGCTCATATCAAATAGGTTATACAACAACACCTAGTCTAGGAGAAATAATATCATAGGACACAATGACAATTTAATCAAAATTGCAATAAAACTTGACTGAGAACACATTATACACAAGATCCTATTACAGGCAATCTTTCCTTAAAAACAGTCAAAGCATAAATGACATGCAATTTACAAATTTCCAGATAACAAGAATTTACAACATTTAAAAAAAAAAAACATTCACTTTGTCATTTGTCCAAAAATATTTAAAATACAAATAATTCTCCTAATGTATTTTCAACATATTTGTTTAAATTAACATTCCAAACTGTAATTGAATAATATTTAAAATAACATTTAAAATATTATAATAACTACCAAAAGAAACATATCTATATATATATATATATATATATATACATATATTTATTTATATACATACATATAATAATAATTTTTAATTTATTTAATCCCCTGAGTCCGAAACCCGAAATAGTGAATAGGGTTTAGAATTTAATTTTAAAAAGACTAACAAAAAAAATACTTTTACAATTACCGAAAAGCCCTGTCACGGTAGCCTATGCTATCGTCGGTAGCTAGTATTATCATCCAGTTGTACTGCTACTGTCTAGTAGCACTACTACCATAGGTAGTGGCTACCGCTGGTAGCACTGCTACCATCGATAGTACTGTGTACTACCACCGGTAGTGGATGATACTGTACAGCTTTTTTTTTTTTTTTTTTAATGTATTGTTTTTTTAATAATTATTTTATATATTTTTAAACAGGAAAATAATTAAACAATATTTTTTTTTTAATAATTTCATTTTAATAAAATTTTAACAATAATAACAAAAAACAATATTTTTCCAATAATTCCATTTTAACAAAATTTCAATCTTTCTTTTTTCAAATTTAATTAAGCCAAATAAATTTAATGTGTAATTAAATTTATTTTCTTAAGGTAATTAAGACCATTTCTCAGGTAAATACCCTTTCTCACAAATCTTGCAAATTTCCATGCATCCTAAAATCCGACAAATTTTCTATAACAATTTTCCTAATTTTCACAAAATTACATTCTTTCCACAAACAAGAAATACAAATCAAGCATGAGTTTTCAAACAAAACTCGAATTCACCAGAAGAGAGTTTTGGATTTGACAAGTATAGCTTTCCTGGAAGAATTTTGTAGAAGAGCCATAATCCCTTCAATAACTTCCAATAAATTTTCTTCACCTAAATTCTTGACCTGTTCCTGTGTGTTCCTGTCTGTAACTAAAATAAAGACCTAACCCCTATTTAAACTAAAATTCTAGGTTCAATAGCTTTTTCACAAAAAACCTAAATTTTGAATAATAGTAATTTATTTATTTTATTTTCTAAATTTATCACATGCAATAATTAAAAAACATTATTCTTTCTTTTCTTTTCTCATGCAGATTAATTAATTTTCTAAGTAAAGAATTAAAACAATACTTTAATTCCAATTAATTAATTTTCTAAATAAAGAATTAAAACAATACTTTAATTCCAATTAATTAATTTTCTAAATAAAGAATTAAACAATACTTTAATTCCAATTAATCCTTTAATTCATTTATTTAATTATAACTTTAGAAAATAATAAATACAATTAATCTAATTTATTCTTAGAATAAAAATATATTTTTAATACCATGCAGCTTAATTTAATAATTTCTTTAATTAACTAAATTTATAATCTCAATGCATAAACAATACAATAATGAGATAATCTCATAAACTTAGTTAATTAATTTATTAAATCCACTAAAACACTCAAATTAAACAAATCTCAAGCAATTACCCATAAAAGATAAAATGACAAAATACGAAGACCGAACTAACTAACAAAATGACTAACTGATGACACTCATAGAGTGTAACTAAGTAAAAATAGGGTCAACTACTATATCCTCCACTTCCATCGGAAAATATAAGGCATGCTCAAACCTGTGAAGCCAGGTGGAGACGATACCTCGTACCTACCTGGTACTTGTACCTACAATATCCTGCATCACCGAACCACACATGCATACATATATATAATATAGAAAACACGGCAAACACATCGATGAAGGAGAATCGCGATATTCCCTATCTCACCAAAATGAGTGAAGGAAAATCGTCCCCTTGCATCCAATACACTCGCAAACACACAACATGTAATTCCACATTGCATAATTAAAGTAAAATGTCAGTACATAGCAATAATACATAAAATGCCATAAATCACAAGTATTGAAATACTACAACTAAATTATACATCTCATCTCCAAATAAAGCATAATGTCATAAAAATCTGAATAATATGTCATGGTAATGTATCCACTAAAAAACAACCAATAATAAAATATGAGTCTAATGAGTTCAACTAGTAGGGGTACTACATTCTCCCCCCCAAAACTAGGCTTACTCTTGGAAGCCTAAAATAAATAAGAATATAGTTCTCTCATCTTTGCTGCATCGTCCCAAGTCACCGAGGCCTCATCATTTGGGTCCCATAGGACCCTTACTTGGTCGATGGTATGACCCCTGAGGATCAAATCCCGATGCTGACGAATGCGCACGGGCTCCATGGAAAGTTGCTCGTCCTTGACCTGCAAAGAGTTCCAATCAAGAACATGTGTCACATATGGATGATAATGTCGAAGAACTGAAACATGAAAGACATTGTGGATGCGAGATAGACTCAATGGCAAGGCAAGATGATAGGCAACAGGTCCTATCCTCTCAATGATCTCAAAAGGTCCAACAAACTGAGGCGCCAACTTAGATCCCTTTCCATAACAGATCAGACTCTTCCATGGATGCACTCTCAAGAACACACAATCACCAACAGAAAACTGACGATCTACCCTATGAGCATCTGCATACTTCTTCTATCTATCCTATGCTGCTACTAAATGCTCACGAATCCTATCTACCTGCTGCTCCATCTCCTGAAGAATATCTGGTCGTATAAGCACCCTATCCTCTAATTGATCCCAACTCAAAGGAGTGCGGAAAGGATGACCATACAATGCCTGAAAGGGGGACATACCTATGGAGCTATGATATCCATTATTATAAGCAAACTCCACTAGATATATATAGTCCTCCCAACATGACTGTTGGTCCATCACATACATGCAAAGCATGTCCTCTAATACCTGATTCACTCTCTCTATCTGACCATCTGTCTCTGGATGATAAGCTGAACTAAAATTCAACTAAGTCCCCAAAGCATGCTGAAGTGAGGTCCACAATGCTGAGGTAAAGATAGGATCTCTATCAGATATGATCCACCTCAGAATCCCATGCAATCTCACTACTTCTTCTAAGAAGACTTGTGCCACCACTGATATTGTGTAGGAAGCTCGAATAGGAACAAAATGAGTAACCTTAGTCAATCTTTCAACTATGAGCATGATGGCATCATGATGACATGAAGAGATAGGAAAACCAACAATGAAATCCATGGAAATGATATCCCATTTCCAATCCGGTACTAGATTAGGCTACAAAAGCCCTACTGGGTGCTGATGCTCTGCCTTCACTCACTGACACTCTAAACATTTCGACACAAAATCAGCAATGTCACGTTTCATACCCGCCCAATGATAAATCTATCTAATATCTATGTGCATCTTCTTGACACGAGGATGTGCCGAATAAGGTGCTCGATTGACCTCGGTCATGATCAAAACATGAAGACCCTCCAAAGGAGGTACACAAATCTACTCAGGGTGATGAAGAAGTCCATCTGCCTCAAGGTTATACCCAGAAAAATCTACCCTCTAAAGGCCTTCTAGACTCTATCACAGCTCTAACATCCTGATACCAAGTATCTTGAGGAAGAACTCCAAGAATTCTCTCTCTCAAGTCTACTCCAAGGGATAATGCTAAAACTTCATGCCACCTACGACCTAAAGAATTTGCTACTACGTTCTCTTTCCCCTGAATATAATGAACCTCAAATTCATATTCACAGAAGAATTCCATCCATCTTCGTTGTTGAGCATTCAATTTTGGCTGTGTAAATAAATACTGCAAACTATGGTGATCACTATGCAGCTCAAACCGATGCCCTAATAGGAAATGTCACCATCGAACCAAAGCATGAACTACAGCTGCCAACTCTAAATCATGAAGTGGATAGTTCAACTCATGGTCCTTGAGTTTGTGAGACTCATAAGCAACCACACGTCCATCCTACATAAGTACTGCACCAATACCTTCCAAAGAGGCATCTATGCATACCATAAAATCTCCAGATGGATCAAGAACTACCAAAATCAGAGCACTGACAAGGAGTTCCTTCAAGGTTTTAAAAGCTGCTTCACACTGTTCTGACCAAAAAAACTTCTTCCCTTTTCTCTGAAGAGAAGTAATAGGGTGTCCTATATGAGAAAAGCCTTCAACAAAGCGACAGTAATATCTGGCCAAACCCATAAAACTCCTAACTTCAGAAACGTTGGTCGGTGCTAGCCAATCAACAATGGCTTGGATCTTTGAAGGATCCACAGATATACCTTCTCCTGAAACCACATGACCAAGATAGTTCACCTCAGTTTGGAAGAAGTCACACTTTGCTAAATTGGCATAGAGTTGATTTTCCCTTAAGCACTGTAGTACCTGACATAAGTGACCCTCATGCTCCTCCACAGATCTAGAATAAATCAGAATGTCATCCAAGAATACAATGATGAAATGATCAAGATAGGTGCGAAAAAATCCATTCATTAAGCTCATGAAAACTGAAGGCATGTTCGTCAACCCAAATGGCACCACTGTGAACTCATAGTGACCATAATGAGTACGAAATGTTGTCTTATGAATGTCTGCATCCAGAATGCGTAACTAATGGTATCCAGATTTCAAGTCAATCTTAGAGAACACCTTGGCTTCCTTAACCTGATCAAAAAGGTCATCTATACGAGGCAATGGATATCTATTCCAGATGGTTACTGTATTCAGCTGTCGGTAATCAATGCATAACCGAAGAGAACCATCTTTCTTCTTAACAAAGATAACAGGCGCACCCTAAGGGGAAACACTAGGATGAATGAATCCCTTGGCCAATAATTCTTCTATCTACAATTTCAACTTGCTTAACTCCTAAGTAGTCATCCGATATGGTGCTCTTGAAATAGGTTCTGCACCAGGAACCAAATCAACATGAAATCCTATATCTCGCTTCCGAGGCATACCAAGAATATCCAATGGAAACACGTCTGAATACTCTCTAAGAATAGGGTGACTATCAAGAGTGATTTCTTGCCTCTCTGACTCATCCAATTCCTCAAGAGTGATTGCAAAAAGTTGACATCCTCTACACATGCACTGCTTAAGTTGCATAGCGGAAATCATACGCAGTGATATCGGTCTCTAAACTCCAACAATCTCCACTTCTTTGGCAAGGTCATCTAAACACTCTACTATCTTCTTGCGATAATCTACACGAGCACTATGAGACGATAGCCAATCCATCCCTAATACAACTCCATAAGATCCCAAAGGAATAACTCAAAGGTCCACTAAAGTAACTATGGTTCCTAATTTCAACTCACAACTGGGAGTAAAGGCATCTATAGAAACACGAACACCTATAGCCAACTCTACTAGCCACCTCCCCTAGCTTTCCTAGCCATGACCTAGCACTATAAAAGAGAAAATGGTTCAGATCCATAGCAAGGATAAGACATGAGAGATACAAACATTTATGACCTAAGCAAGATGATCAACTGAAAGGCACACTACAAACCTAGAGTACCTAGTGTTAAAAACTTTGGCTTTGATACCAAATGTAATGCCCCGCCAGGAACCCTAAAGGAAAACAACACAACTAGGCAACTAAAGGGTGAAATAATTTTTATTTTTTTTTGTTAAACATTAAGTGTACTAACTATAGTCATTGCACATTTAACAACACAACAAAAGTCTATCATAAGTTTTCCTAAGGTTAACCAATGAAGATTAATTTTCATAGATTATATTAACACCATAGTTAATCCATTTAATTAAATAAATTGAACTCTTAAGTTTAAAACTACACATACATCCAAATTTCATAATAAAGAAATAAAAGTATTCCAATGTATCCAATTTCCATAAACCATTTAAACATAAGATCAAAAAAATAACATTCATTTCAATGACATAATAATATTACAATATCCATAAATACATGGCTTCCAATAATATCACTGATTACAAAGATACAATATCAAGGTTACATAAAAGTCTGATACAATAACCACAAGGTCTCAACTGAACAATGATCTCGAACAAGAGCTGGTACATAAACTACGATCCAAGAAACACCAGCAAAGCCTTTCCTCACCTGAAGATACAATCTAGAACATCCAATGGGAAGTGACACTACCACCTGACCATGTGATCCCAAAAAGGAACCACCCCACCGTGCTAGGAGATAGTAGAAAACCCTCAAGCAACCAAAGTAAGACAAGTATAAAAGGACTACAAGACTCTGCAACCATCCATGTAACACAACTCACAAAACACTAATGACTCTAAGAAGAGAGTGTCATCACATAGCTTGATGGTTACCATGGTACAACCTCCATAGGTCCCTGCCCCCATACTCGGGTTTCTCCTGGTAACCTCTCCCGAGCCTCCGGTTCCAACTAAGTCTCATGCAGACCCTACCAATCCTTTCGTGAAGACAAGGTGGTAAGTTTTCCATTCCAGGCCTTCTCGTAACATCATGAGCCCTATACAAGCACTCATCTATGCACGAGGCACATTTATCTTAATTAATATTTAAATCTACCCACCCCCTAATCAATTATTAGGTTATCACTTTTTAACTAACTTTCGATGGGTTATCCTGTCATCCACTTTGGGCACAACCCCCGCTCAAAAGCCACTCTCTCTCTTAGGACACTAATAGGAAATGTTTCTCTCTAAGAGAACTCTATGGCGAAAGAGGCAACCATAAACAATCCTGACAAACACAGGTGATGGATACACAAATACCAACCCAAGAATGACCATTTGGACAAAGACACACAATGGCTCATATCAAATAGGTTATACAACAACACCTGGTCTAGGAGAAATAACATCATAGGACACAATGATAATTTAATCAAAATTGCAATAAAACTTGACTGAGAACACATTATACGCAAGATTCTACTACAGGCAATCTTTCCTTAAAAACAGCCAAAGCATAAATGACATGCAATTTACAAATTTCCAGATAACAAGAATTTACAACTTTAAAAAAAAAAAAAACATTCACTTTGTCATTTGTCCAAAAAGATTTAAAATACAAATAATTCTCCTAATGTATTTTCAACATATTTGTTTAAATTAACATTCCAAACTGTAATTGAATAATATTTAAAATATTATAATAACTACCAAAAGAAACATATCTATTATTAAATATATATATATATATATATATATATATATATAAACTCATATATGAATATACATATATTTATTTATATACATACATATAATAATAATTTTTAATTTATTTAATCCCCTAGGTCCGAAACCCAAAACAGTGAACAGGGTTTAGAATTTAATTTAAAAAGACTAACAAAAAAAAACACTTTTACAATTACCGAAAAGCCCTGTCACGATAGCCTATGCTACCGTCGATAGCTAGTACTACCGTCCGGTAGCACTGCTACCATCGGTAGTACTCTGTACTACTGCCGGTAGTGGATGCTACCGTGCAGTTTTTTTTTGTTTTTTTTAAATTTATTTATTATTTATAATTATTTAATATATATTTTTTTTATATATATTTTTAAACAGGAAAATAATTAAACATTATTTTTTTTTTTATAATTTCATTTTAATAAAATTTTAACAATAATAACAAAAAACAATATTTTTCCAATAATTCCATTTTAACAAAATTTCAATCTTTTTTTTTTCAAATTTAATTAACCCAAATAAATTTAATGTGTAATTAAATTTATTTTCTTTAGGTAATTAAAACCATTTCTCAGGTAAATACCCTTTCTCACAAATCTTGCAAATTTCCATGCATCCTAAAATCCGACAAATTTTCTATAATAATTTTCCTAATTTTCACAAAATTACATTCTTTCCACAAACAAGAAATACACATCAAGCATGAGTTTTCAAACAAAACTCGAATTCACCATAAAAGAGTTTTGGATTTGACAATTATTTTACACACACATCAAGCAGAGAAAAAATAGAAACATTTTTAATAAAACACAAAACTAAGAATTCATCCAACCTGGTATAGCTTTCCTAGAAGAATTTTGTAGAAGAGCCCTAATCCCTTCAATAACTTCCAATAAATTTTCTTCACCTAAATTCTTGAGCTGTTCTTGTGTGTTCCTATCTATAACTAAAATAAAGACCTAACCCCTATTTAAACTAAAATTCTAGGTTCAATAGCTTTTTCACAAAAAACCTAAATTTTGAATAATGGTAATTTATTTATTTTATTTTCTAAATTTATCACATGCAATAATTAAAAAACATTATTCTTTCTTTTCTTTTCTCATGCACATTAATTAATTTTATAAATAAAGAATTAAAACAATACTTTAATTCCAATTAATCCTTTTATTCATTTATTTAATTATAACTTTAGAAAATAATAAATACAATTAATCTAATTTATTTTTAAAATAAAAATATATTTTTAATACCATGCAGCTTAATTTAATAATTTCTTTAATTATCTAAATTTATAATCTCAATGCATAAACAATACAATAATGAGATAATCTCATAAACTTAATTAATTAATTAATTAAATCCACTAAAACACTCAAATTAAACAAATCTCAAGCAATTACCCATAAAAGATAAAATGACAAAATACAAAGACCGAACTAACTAACAAAATGACTAACTGACGACACTCATACGAGTGTAACTGAGTAAAAATAGGGTTGTAGACACCCAAAAATGGTCAACGCTTGCGAGGTCATACTTTAACATTTGCGCATTGCCTCATTTTAGGTTTTTGCGTTGCATTAACATTTCTCCTATGTCACGCACTTGGTCTTTATCATTTGCGAACATCGAGTCATTCTTCTACATTCTTCAATCACCTCGTCCTCAAATTTGGTCTTGTCGACAACATTATCCAGTCATGATTTTGATCGATTTTACTCTGTCGCATCAATGCGCGTATTCATTTGTCATCAATCATTGTTCTCTTATCAATCTTATCATTTTGGACATCATCAATCCTAATTAGGGTTTTGTCCTCTTTTCAATCTTGTCGATTTATCATCAATCCTTCAATCTTGTCATTTTAACGATCGATTTGTCATCGATCGTTGTCATGTTCAATCTTGTCATCTTGCGATCAATTTGTCATTGATCGTGGTCATTATCAATCTTGTCATTTTGGCGATCGATTTGTCATCGATCGTGGTCATTATCTTGTCATCTTGCAATCTATTTTGTTGTCGATCCTTGTCCACTTGTCAATTTTGTCATTTTGCGACCGATTTGTCATCGATCGTTGTCTGTCTCAATTATGTCAATTTGGATCAATTTGTCATTGTTCCTCATCAATTGGAGCATTTTCTCAATCATTTTGTCGCATTGGTCATTTATCAATTCAAAATCATGATCGACATTAATTATCTTCAATCAGGACCTAATTGTCACCCTCGCATTTCTAATTCACCTTCTAAGGTTTTATGATTTATTCATTTAACCTAATTTGTCATTTCTTCCTTTAGGATTAAATAAATTACTTATTTATCCTGAGTCTTCTTATTACAATTAAATCTTTATTTAATTGTCTAATTCTTCTTCTTTGTGAATTGATTAATAAATGAAAAATTATTAATTTATTCACTAATTCTTAAATCCTATTTTTCATCAATTTCTAATTCCAATTTCCTAATTTGTCATCAATTTCAATTTCCTATTTTTCAAAGTTCTAATTCCTTTTCCCTCCTAATTCATCTCCTAATTCTATGGGAGTGGCATTTCAATTTGTCATGAAATTGTCATAATTGATTAATCAATCAATTTTGACATGAAATGTGTCATAATCAATCAATCAAATTGTGCATGGAAATGCATAATTTGTCATAATTTGTCATATTGATTTGAAATTTCTATTTGAATTGCATCATGCCAATCTTGTCACTTATCCAATTCTTCTATAAATTGGATGATTTTCTTGAATCAAAACCCCCTTCGAATCCTTCATGAACCCCGAATTTCTATCAAACTACCGAACTTTCGTTTCTAGTACTCTTGAGCCTTTTGCTTTCAATTGTGTGAGCACTTGTAGGTGAGATCCACAAACCCATTGAAGAGGAAAGAACAACAATGGAGCCGCATGGAAGAAGCATCCGCATTGTTATATGGTTTGCATAATTTTCATTTTGAATGCTTTGTTTCCATACCTCTATTGAATGTGCTTTAGAATTAGGTTCATTTTCAATGAATGTTCTTTTGATTGAGTTATCATATCTTGTGTTTTTGATTGATATATCTTCTTGTGATGAATCCTAATTCTTACGCTACATTAACTGGTGAACCTGACATGAATACTAACCTTCTAACCATCTTACTGTGTTTTGGAGTGCTTCTAAGCTGATTTGCAGGTCAAAAACCCAAAAACAGAGCCGTGCAGTGCATTCTGGACACATCCTGCGCCTGTGTGAAGCATTCTGTGCCTGTGTTGAAGCATCTTGTGCTTGTGTTGAAGACTTCTGCGCTTGTGTTTGACATCCTACGCTTGTGTCCTAACTTCTGTGCCTGTGTAAAGTCCAGAATAGAGGTAAAAAAATGCAGTTTTTACTTGAAAAATTTTATATGTTTTAGTAAATTGCAATTTTGAGGGTCTTCGGTGTATTTCTGGACAAATATTGTGCTTGGAAACACGATGAGATATCATTGATGTTTCCAGAATTTGGTTTTAGATTGTTTGAATACCTTTCCAACGCATCAAACGGTTTGTAATTCGGAGCTAGGATGAGAAAGTTATGCCTTCTCAAAGTGGACTGAAATTTTGATAGTTTTCATAAATCAGATCATCTATGCTTTGGATTTTGGTACTAATTATTTGTGCAGGATCTTGGCATACGCATGACAAAGGCTAAAAATCAAACTACTAACATGTGTTATGCAGATTCGATGGTCAAAGACTACAAATCAAACTTCTGACATGTGTTTTGCAGGTTGCCTTGGAGAAACAACCAAATTGTGTGTTTGAGATTTCTAATTAGGCATTTAGTGATTTATAAATAGGTGGGAATGAACATTTGTTTGCTTTGATTGTTAAGTATGACATTGGAGTAGGAGAGTATGCTCTCATCCTTCTTAGGGTGATCAAAAATCGAGATCTTTGGTACCATACTTGTGTTGTTGATTGTTTGTCTCCATTAGAGGGCCTGCCTTCCCGACCACTTTGCTTTAGCAAGCAAGTGATAATCATGAGAAGGGAACGACCCAAAGTGAGTACGGCTAGAATTCCTTGGCATTCTAACTCACTATAAAAAAATACCTGATGGGCGAAAGCTTTGAAGGAAGTGTTACGTGGGAATTGCAGTTACTTGGGAGGTGATGACCCTTGAACTCTTTCTCATAACAACATCTAAGTAGGGCCTCTTGGTCTAAATCGTGCTTGCACGACTACATTTGTTTGGTATCTTGATGGGCTTAATGTCTCAATCATGCTTGCATGACATCAAGGAGTAATGCTTAACAGAAATCCTTACTACATACCTTGTTTTTAGAGGCCAAAAACCCTTCTAGTTTCTTGAGAAGGACAAATTCGGATACTTGGAAGAGATACTAAGTTCGCCATGGGGAGAATTCCATGGGGACTGATGCTTGGCTGCCCTAAGAAGTGAGTGCCATGGAGGGGAGCCCGTGGGGTCAAGCATCTATGTATTCTCCTTGAATCTCATAATGAGTCTACCTCTCAAGTACCTAATGTCTTTGCCTACCCTAAGGAATGTGGAAATGAGCATGATTGTCTTGAGTCTAAGTTGTAACATCTTGTATTCTTTGATTGTCAAAAGTTGAATACCATTTCAAGAGCAAACACATTGATATAACATAAGATCAAACACAAGAGACATTCATCCAACAAAAGTTCAACAAGATTCAAAGATCATCTTCCAGCATGGTTATCCAACATTGTTCAAAAACTTGTCTTAACTCTTATGTCACTTACATTTAGGTTCATCCTAGGTTGCATTTTGCAAAGTCATTGTCAAGTACCAAGGTTAAGTTTCATCTAAGTCATACTCTTTTGCATATCAATAAGAGTCATCCACTTGCATATGTCCTCTTGCATTAAAGTCATACCATTGTCATACATTTATATTTGCATACCCTAAATTCTTTTCATTAAGCTTGGGTCATTATCATATCATATTAGGGTCACTTGCATATTGATTGTCCCTTAGCATATAGTGTCAAAGATAGGTCTTGTCATACTTGAGTAATCCAAATCTTTGATAAACCCTAAGTCATTGTTAGGAAGTCTAGACCTTATCAAAGTCCTTTGTCCTTTTGTCATCAATATCATTTCGTCAAACCTAGCTTAGTATCCAAGCATATAGGGGAGACATTGTCATTTTGTCCTTTGTCCATTAAGTCCTTTTGTCCTTTGAGGTCTAGACATTATTTCAATTTCCTAAGGGTCCATCTCTTAGATTTGCATTCCAAAAGTTTGTCAAAATCTTGAAAAACAACCAAAAACATAGATTGCATTCTTGCCATAGATTGCATTTTCATTTATTTAGTTTGCATTTAGCTACATATCATACATTATCCTTGAAAATTGCCAAAAAGAATTGCATTTGCATAAGTGACATGCCTGTTGGGACAAGATCAAGATCTAAGAAGATGAGTGAACCAATGTATCAATCCATGGATAATGTAGTAAATTCGCAGTTTCAAACTAGTCAAACAGTGCAAGTTGAAGGTTCATCAAACACATCTCTACCACCATATGGAATGGTTCAACTTGGACCACCTCTATTATATGAACCAGTGTTTGTACCTATGAAACCAGGACATGGGAGTGTTCCACCAACTCCAAGAGGAAATGCACCTTTCGATTGGAATCAAACAAACTTGCAACATGAAATACAAACATTGTATGAAGAACAAACTCTCTCACAAGGATTTGGTTTAGATCAAGTCATTCAGCAAGAAACAAATCCAAATATTTTACCAGATTCTTCATCAGATTTTGATGTCTCTGATGATGATGTTGTTATGTTCCTTAAGGATCCAAAGTTGACAAAAAAGATGGATAAATTCTTGAATAAGCTCTTTAAGAGGTTCCCACAAAAATATCTTGACATGATGAGTAATGTGACCTCCTCAAGTAAGAAAATTAATGTGCAAAAATGGCAAGGTGATGAGTTGTTAAGTGTCTCTCCGCATCCAAATGAAGAACATGTGCAACAAGAAACCCAACCTACCTTGATGAGTAAATGTGCTTCAAAGGCATTGACAGTGACTATTCCTGAAAATTCCACATTCAAAATAATAAACAATCCATTGTTTAATGCAACACCTTTAACACCAGATCAAATGAAGGCCACACAAATGTTGATGACAGGTGTCCCTCAACAAGAAGTGATTCCTCGAATACCAAAAAGTGGACCCAAATCTAAGATGCAAGAAAGCTTTACGATTGGAATGTCTGATCTTACAAATGTTCAAATTGCCTTTCCTTCATGCCAAATCATTAATCCCTTGCCAAAATCCCCCATGCATATTCAAAGTCCAACCCCATGTCAAGAGGATAATTTAGAGCATGAAGATATGTGTCCTAAAGAAAATCAAGATCAAGATCCTGAAACCTTATCATCCCATCCAATTGTTGACCAGGACCCCATCTTCCCAGACACTCATGATGATTCCCCTATTCTTGTCCATCCTATCCAAAGTCCTATTGACATTCCACTCCCCGAGCAAGATCAAGATATCCTAGTCCATCCAATCCCAAACGATCCCCTTCCATTTCACGAACACGATGTCCTTTCAAATCCCATTGACATTCCACTTCCTAAACAAGATCAAGATATCCCTTCCATCCTTTCCAATGTTCCCATTGAAAGTCAAGAGCAAAGCACCTTGAAAGAGGATTCCAATGATCTTCCTCCTTGTCAAGATCAAATTATTCCTTCAGATCCTCCAAAAGATCCACTTGTTCCTCCATCTCCTTGTCCTAATCCAACATATTCACTCCAAGATCGCATTTCTTTTGATGATCCCATTATTTCTCCCATTCCATCTCTTGAAGAGCCTGTCATTGAGCCATGTCCACTACAAAATCCTAATCCCCCTCATGATTCTAATGTGTCAGTGCAAGATGTTCATGAACCCTCGACATGCATGATGGGTTCTTCCACTTTGGTCCAATCCGATCCATTTCAAGATCTCATTATTTCTCTCATATCACATCCACCTCATAATGGACTCGCGTCTTCTTCCCAAAGAAAAGAGTCTCCTACAAGTCAAGATATTGATAAAGGCAAAGGGGTAGACCTTCACAAGCAAGAACCCCTCCATATCGAAGAATATACTAATGGTCATGGCTACAAAGCTCACACTCAAGGCGTTGATATCCCTTCAAAGTCAAAATCCAAATGTCCACCTTCCCCATCATCGCTTCCATCCATTCTAGGTCCCTATATCCCTCCATCAAAATCAAAACATATCCCTTCCCCATCATCGCTTCCATCCATTCTAGGTCCCTATATCCCTCCATCTTCTATGCAACATCAGCAAAGGCACACATCTTAGAGAACCTTCCATCCATCCCACATGCCTCCATATCATTCCCATCCACACCGACATTCATTCCCTCTTCCAAGCAATTTGGATGCCTAGTATAAGCATCATAAGTCTAGCAATCCACATGTATTCAAGGATCAACATGTCCAATATAATCGACATGTCAAAACAAAGAACAATATGATCTATAAAGAAAAAGAAATATCCAAAAGGCCACAAAGGCCCACTGAGCAAAATCAAGCAAAGTCAAAATATATATGGATTCCTAAATCCCTTGTGCAAGCAATGCACTCCAAGGAACCACAAAAGCATGAAAAATCAAAAACCATGTGGATCCCTAAGAAGCTCCTTGAAGCACAAAAAGAAACATCCAACTTGGCATCCAAAATTGCTATTCCTCCATCCAAATCATCCAAGTCTATTCCTCCATCACCTTCTTCATCTATTTTGGGCCCTTATGTCCCAAAATCCCAAGCCTTTCTTCCGTCAAAATCTCAATATCCAAAATACATCTTTCCTCCATCAATCCATCACCCCTCAAGGTGTGTGCCAATGTCGATCTTGCCAACATTTCCATCCACTCAAGCTCAATTCTTCCAATACCCTATCCATTATCCAATGCATATTTTCCATCCTTCGATCCCTTTGATCCCATCCTTTGCATAAATCCTTGCCTTAGTTTCATCTCTTTTTCCATGTCCTTATCCTACCAACGTCTTTGAGCATACTTTTAAAGGTCATGGTCCATTTTTTTCAAGGCTACTATCCAAAAAAAAAAAAAGACGCTTGAGTCCTTCTTCCATCCCCTATTATGTGTCCATCTTCTTCTGAAAAAGTCAAAATACAAAAAAAAACAAAAAAAAAAGTGAAAAAAGAAAAAAAAAAAAAAGTCAAGAAAAAATAATTCGTCCACTGGTGAAAACCTGGCAAACAGGTGCCTTGGGCAAGTACCATGATGAAAACCTGGCAAACAGGCGTCATGTGTAATTTATGAACTTCTTGCACACCACACTTGGGGGCAGGTTTCCTCCTTCATATCCTATTGCCCTTCATTATCCTATCATATCATGTCATACCCTTCATATCCTATTGTCCCTCATGTCCATTTCCTCTTTCCACCTTTGATCTTGACAAGGCTGAGGATCTTCATGAGCATCATGCATCTTGTTTGTAGCTTTTAGTCCATCATAGCTTTTGGTCTTTATCCATTTGCTTATTACAACCTTTCATCCATATTCCCTACCTTATTGCAACTTTCTGCCACTATCCCTTAGCCTACCCCGACCTTCAGTCCATGTCCCTTATCCATTCTTGGTCTTGCTTATCCTATCCATATCTTATCACTATCCATACACCCTTTTTCATTCCTTGATCTTGATCTAACATAAGGACGCAAAATTCAAAACATGGTTTCAAAAAACCTCTTGACATGTCCCTCATGCCATGTCACTGCTATACATTATCATATCCAGTCTCTCGTCCCATCACGCAATAGCTCTTGGAAATTGCATCTGCATTGTCTCCATAATAAAAGGCCTTTGTCTTCCCTCTATCCACCATCATTGCAGCAAGCCTATTTATTCACTTGTCATATTCCTTGCCTTGCTAGACACTAGGGGCAAAATCACATAAAATTTTCAAAAAGTCCTGAAAAAAGTCATAAAAATTGAAAAAAGTCCTGAAAAAATTCATAAAAATCGAATAATGTCCTTAAATAAATCACATAAAATTTTCAAAAAGTCCTGAAAAAAGTCATAAAAATTGAAAAAAGTCCTGAAAAAATTCATAAAAATCGAATAATGTCCTTAAATAAATCATAAAAATTGAAAAAAGTCCTGAAAAAAGTCATAAAAATCGAATAATGTCCTGAAAAAAATCCTAAAAATTGAAAAATGTCCTGAAAAAAGTCTTAAAAATTGAAAAATGTCTTGAAAAAATTCTAAAAAAAATTGAAAAATGTCTTGAAAAAAAATCTCTAAAAAAATTGAAAAATGTCCTGAAATAAATCCATAAAAAATTGAAAAATGTCTTGAAATAATCCAAAAAAATCAAATAATGTCCTGAAATAAACCAAAAAAAATTGAAAAATGTCCTGAACAAATCCAGAAAAATCGCATAAAGTCCTGAAAAAAATGAACAACAAAAAAAATTGTAAAACTCCAAATCCAAAAAAACAAACATTTTGCAATAACATTATTCCTTTTGTGCATAAGACAAATCGCTGAGTATACATCCAACGACTCGCAATCAAACATTGTGCTTTAATGAAATCATGCTTTAACCAGATGAACTTTTTCAACTCAAACCAAGCATTCAAACTGATCCAAATTGTCATCTCAATCGAATATCAGCATCAAAATCATTTGTCCTTGTCACATTATCATGGGTCTTATACAGGGTGTGGTATACTCGAAACCAGACTGTGTCCTGTCTTAGACGGGGTATCACATTTCCTGAAACTAGACAGCATGATCGTCCTATCAACACTTTCAACTTTTGACAATGAAGATCAAGATGTTTGTCTGATTTGCTTGAATTTGTGAGTCTTATCTTTTTATTGATTTATCTTTGGCTTCGATCATGTTCCTATGTTGCTCAATGATGTCACTGAGTGATTTAGAGTGACCGGGATGGCTCATGATCCTTTTCGTTTTTGATTGTGATTGTCGTTTGTTTATGCTATGTCTGTCTTATTCAAATCGGGTTGCATTTCAGCTCTGGCCTTCAATGCCATGATGCTACGCATCCATTTTGCTAAATAAAAATAACGGTTCTCACCTACAAAGTGCATTACTGAAAGCAAATTTTCATCATCTCTAACTGTCTTCTATCTCATTTCTTCTTACTAACATTTCTTCCGTCCTATCAGATAGTCAGTTCGGTCTAGTGCTCCGATATCCAAGCACATATGCTGCATCCTGGATCCATTTGGTTAGTACAATTCCATCACACATATTACATTAAGCATTTTATCCATTTCATTTCATAAATCCATAAAAAATACATAAAAATACATCCATACATGTTCATACAAAGTGCATAAGTCATTCATACATGCAAAAAAAACATAAGTCATAACATATTGCATCCATCATGTCGATGCATATCATATCACATATTATAATAATATCAGAGTACAAAATCGGACTGTCTGTCCTAAGTATGACCCGCAGGCTAACTACAAAATGTCAAACTACATAATGTCCACTGTCTGTCATACGGAGCACGTGCCTCTGTCACTAGGTGCTTCCTCTGTCCTCCTCATCTCCGCAATGTCCCGCAAACGTGTCAAATTCATGAAATTCAACACATGGGTTTTCGAGATACATACTGCTGCTCCTGCGTCCTCCGGTCGTCTGAATGTGCGTACATGTTCTCCAAGGTGATCCGTTGTTGGAATGTTCGCCATCTGTCTGCAAGTGTCCTTGTCCAGAGCAACAAATCCTCCTCTTTAGCTAGTGCAAATGAGTCATTTTCACCCTCTTGGTCCCATTTATAGCTCTTTGTCATTGCATAGATGGACGTGCATCCTCTTCATCTTATGTTGGTCGCGGTCTTGTGCACATTAAATTGATTGTCTGTCATGCATCCGATATCCGATTTTCAGTCCGTTCGATCCTATCATTTTTATCGATCAATTGGCCTCTTTTCCCCATGTTTCCGGCCAATTCCTTGAGGGGGCATGCATATGTCATTATTATTGTCTGGGGCATTTAGTTATTGTTCTTTGAAACAATGCTTAAAATCGCATTGTCTCAAAGAGGGGCAAAATGTAGACACCCAAAAATGGTCAACGCTTGCGAGGTCATACTTTAACATTTGCGCATTGCCTCATTTTAGGTTTTTGCGTTGCATTAACATTTCTCCTATGTCACGCACTTGGTCTTTATCATTTGCGAACATCGAGTCATTCTTCTACATTCTTCAATCACCTCGTCCTCAAATTTGGTCTTGTCGACAACATTATCCAGTCATGATTTTGATCGATTTTACTCTGTCGCATCAATGTGCATATTCATTTGTCATCAATCATTGTTCTCTTATCAATCTTATCATTTTGGACATCATCAATCCTAATTAGGGTTTTGTCCTCTTTTCAATCTTGTCGATTTATCATCAATCCTTCAATCTTGTCATTTTAACGATCGATTTGTCATCGATCATTGTCATGTTCAATCTTGTCATCTTGCGATCAATTTGTCATTGATCGTGGTCATTATCAATCTTGTCATTTTGGCGATCGATTTATCATCGATCGTGGTCATTATCTTGTCATCTTGCAATCTATTTTGTTGTCGATCCTTGTCCACTTGTCAATTTTGTCATTTTGCGACCGATTTGTCATCGATCGTTGTCTGTCTCAATTATGTCAATTTGGATCAATTTGTCATTGTTCCTCGTCAATTGGAGCATTTTCTCAATCATTTTGTCGCATTGGTCATTTATCAATTCAAAATCATGATCGACATTAATTATCTTCAATCAGGACCTAATTGTCACCCTCGCATTTCTAATTCGCCTTCTAAGGTTTTATGATTTATTCATTTAACCTCATTTGTCATTTCTTCCTTTAGGATTAAATAAATTACTTATTTATCCTAAGTCTTCTTATTACAATTAAATCTTTATTTAATTGTCTAATTATTCTTCTTTGTGAATTGATTAATAAATGAAAAATTATTAATTTATTCACTAATTCTTAAATCCTATTTTTCATCAATTTCTAATTCCAATTTCCTAATTTGTCATCAATTTCAATTTCCTATTTTTCAAAGTTCTAATTCCTTTTCCCTCCTAATTCATCTCCTAATTCTATGGGAGTGGCATTTCAATTTGTCATGAAATTGTCATAATTGATTAATCAATCAATTTTGACATGAAATGTGTCATAATCAATCAATCAAATTGTGCATGGAAATGCATAATTTGTCATAATTTGTCATATTGATTTGAAATTTCTATTTGAATTGCATCATGCCAATCTTGTCACTTATCCAATTCTTCTATAAATTGGATGATTTTCTTGAATCAAAACCCCCTTCGAATCCTTCATGAACCCCGAATTTCTATCAAACTACCGAACTTTCATTTCTAGTACTCTTGAGCCTTTTGCTTTCAATTGTGTGAGCACTTGTAGGTGAGATCCACAAACCCATTGAAGAGGAAAGAACAACAATGGAGCCGCATGGAAGAAGCATCTGCATTGTTATATGGTTTGCATAATTTTCATTTTGAATGCTTTGTTTCCATACCTCTATTGAATGTGCTTTAGAATTAGGTTCATTTTCAATGAATGTTCTTTTGATTGAGTTATCATATCTTGTGTTTTTGATTGATATATCTTCTTGTGATGAATCCTAATTCTTACGCTACAAGGGTCAACTACTATCTCCTCCACTTCCATCGGAAAATATAAGGCACACTCAGACCTGTGAAGCCAGGTGGAGATGATACCTCGTACCTACCCAGTACTTGTACCTACAATATCCTGCATCACCGAACCACACATGCATACATATATATAATATAGAAAACACGGCAAACACACCGATGAAGGAGAATCACGACATTCCCCGTCTCACCGAAATGAGTGAAGGAAAATCGTCCCCTTGCATCCATACACTCGCAAACACACAACATATAATTCCACATTGCATAATTATAGTAAAATGTCAATGCATAGCAATAATACATAAAATTCCATAAATCACAAGTATTGAAATACTACAACTAAATTATACATCTCATCTCCAAATAATGTATATTGTCATAAAAATCTGAATAATATGTCATGGTAATGTATCCACTGAAAAACAACCAATAATAAAATATGAGTCTAATGAGTTCAACTAGTAGGGGTACTACATTTAGACAGAGCTTAAACCAGAACTGTATTTTGGCATTGAGGATACTATCTTAGAAGTTCACAGTTCTCTAGATTGTAGTCTGGAATTTTATGTAGTCAGTGAGGATCCTTTTGTGATTGAGCAGTGTGCTCTAGGTTGCAAGCCTTCCTGCAAGTGAAGGCCCCTCATATTTTGTAATATCTCTTCATATGGCCAGTGGATTGATATTATGGGTCACAAATCCCACTGTGGTTTTTCCTCTTTGAGGTTTTCCACATATAAATCTATGTGTTATTATTCTCATTTATGTGATTGTCTTATTGGTTTCTTTACTTCTTTCAATTATGTATGTATCGGTATACCGGTTGGTGTATGCATGTTTTAATAAGGCTATAACTTATCATTTCAGTATAATACTAATTCAACCCACCATTTCACTATTATTGGTTTTCAACAATTGGTATCAGATCCTTTTACCTCAGAGGAAGTTTAATAGTTTGAGGAAGATCCTAAAACTGGAACCCATGGATATGGCTTTGGAGAAGAAACTTGAGATGGCACTTGAATATTATAATTCTGAAACATTGAAGAACTTAAAGCTATTGAATTCTGCTAAGGAATTCATTCTTGTCCTACAAGAGATGCTATCATCTGTTCAAGCTAGGAGGAAGGAACTTTTGCAAAGTTAGGGTGATGAAGAGAAAGATGCACTTAAGGAACAATATCAAAAATTGAGTCAGGAGGACATGGTTATGAAGAATGAAATGCAGGTTATAACTATGAGGATGTCTAAGGAGATTGAGGACAAAAATAAAAAGGAAGAAAATCTTGTTGTATCCCCAAAGAACAAATTTGAAGAATGGGGTAGGTTGGTTCATGAAAATGATATGTTGAGAATTGATTTGGTACAATCCCAGAGTAATGAACAAGAGCTTGAGAGACAAATGATAATTTTAAGAGAAGCTTTAACTACTGCAAGTGAGTATAAAGAAAAATTCAAGCTCAACACAACTAGATGAGTTATTGAAGAGACAAAGGAAGATTGGAGATTCCAATAGACTTGGATTTGAGCAAGGACAGAGTTTCGATACTGCTAATGAATATCAAAACCATAAGGCATCGGTAAGGCAATTTAATGCCTAAAAATGTAATGGTAGATGTTTTGTTTGCAATAGATTTGGTCACATGGATAGGCAATGTAGAAATAGAGAAAATCAGAACCCTGGTTCTGCTCCCGATAAATGTTTGAAATGCAATAAGTTTGGTCATAAGACAGAATATTGTAGAATGAATGTTAAATGCTATGCATGTGGAAAATTTGGACATATGGCTAATCAGTGCAGGTCAAACAATTTCATTGGTTTTAGAAAATCAATTCAAAAGAACAATGTTACATGTTATGCATGTAATGAGGTTGGACATATTGCTAAGTTCTGTAGAAGAAAAAATCCACCAGTTAGTAATGGAGGATCAAATGAGAAAGGAAAAGAGAAGGTTGAAATCCGACAAGATCATACTCAGAGATGGGTTAGAAAGACTGAAGAATAATCATCAGATGGGAATGTCCTGGTTACTTATCCGATAGAAGAGGCTTCTCCTGCACTGGTAGGTAGCTCATCTGGTAACTAAGGAATATGCCTTAGGGGTGGGAAAAATTCATGAAGATTTTGCATATGCCCTGGGAAGAGGTTCTAAAAGATGTTCTAGATATTCAAGATAATTATCTGGCATGGACATGTTTAGAGTGAGATCTGGTATCTTTCACCGATAGTCATTTGTGTCAATGGACAGTTAGGGTTTTTCTTGAAGGTTAAAAGGTTGAATAAAATTCATTATTAATCACCTTACATTCAGAGCGACTAAGTCCAATCAAATGCAATTCAGAGCAATCAAATTTCTTCTTGAGCGATCTCATCGGTGTCTGGAAGAATTTGTTGGAGGTTTTCCCTATGAGCGATCAAAAGGTATTTGTCTTTAAACATGGAAATGGGATCATCATCTATTCCTATTTTTGTTGCAAACCCAACTGTAGTAGATGTCAAGGACTACCCCAGGCCAATTTTCAAGCGGTATCCACATGTGGCTACCCTGGAAGATTTGGTTGGAGCATTTTCTCATGTTTCGAAGGGAGTTGTCTATGTAGAGGATGTTAGGGCATATATTAACTATCACATTGAGGACTTGGGAACTTCGAAAACTAAGGGCATGTATATGAGTGAGTTGATGGGAGAATCTAGAAAGATCAAACCAACAAACAAGCATATTGAAGACCTAGGGTTTACAAACATTTTGGATATTTAGAAATTTGAGGATGAGATAATTAGATAAGTTCTGAGTAGAGTACATGGGGAATTTATATGGTTAAATAGACCTTACAAAATCACCAATGAATCCATCCAAGAAATCACTGGTTTACTATCGGTTGGGAAACATCTAGACAAGAAAGTTTCAAATAATTTCATGAGGAAGATCACCGACATGACATATGACAAAAGATCCATGAAAGTGAGCACTATCACCAACACAAACATCAAATTTGGTAGCATGATCATTGGGTATAGGGTAACTCAGTCAAATTGACTGAATTTTGTTTCTAGTTCATGCATTTTGGCTGTATACAAAATGATGAGAGAGAATGTAAAATTAGATCTATGGAAGTTGGATGCTAGATGAGTTGTTAATAAATCTATGGAAGATTAAAGGGTAAAATAAGGGTACATTCTGGTATGGTAACTTGATAGTTTGCCTAATGTATTTCATGAATGATACACCTGGTTCTCGTAAAAGACAATGCACTTTTGACATCCCAGTAGGGAGACAATTGAAACAGTCAATTGATGCTTTAGGAAGTCAAAGAGATGATAAGGTATGGGGGTATTTCAAAGCATTCCATAAATCTATGAGGTCTAGGGTAAGGGTACCTGAGCATATTGTAGAAAAATATTCAATCGACATATGCTTCATGGTAAAGAAGGATGAGACCGTCATGGAAGAAGTTAAGCCCTGAAAGATTTGGATTGAAGAAATGGGCTATGAGGTGGATGCATAGATTCTTGATGCCTATGCAAAAATGTTGATTGATGCACCAATTGATTAGGCAGAGAAACCCTGTGGTACTACACAATAGAAAACTCAAGAGATTGAAATAGAGTTCAACCAGAAGAAAAGAGACAAGAAGGAAGGAAGAGAAAGAAAATTTGTGTAGAAGGTCTCAAAGGACATCAAAGAACTAATTGATGTTGTCTCAGAGAAAGGTAGAAAGAGGAAGGATCCTGAAGTTCTTATTGAGCCTATTACTGCAGAATCAAAATCCGAGGATAACACACCATTGGCATTTAAGAGGGTTGTTAGGAAGAAACCAGGGGAAACAAAGGTAAAAGATAAGAAGCAACCAATTAGGAAGGTTACAATCAAAATACCGGTACAGAAGCAATCACCAAAAGCTACACCTACAACTGCATCCAGTACTGTAAAGAGGAAGAAGAAGAGTGACATTGACTTAGCAATTGAATCTGGTAATGTGACTATCATACCACCTAAAACTTGTGCAGAATTAGTAGATGAAATCACTAAAGATGGTATGTTGAAGAATGTTCAATTTAATTATGAGAACTTAGAGGATGATGAACAAAGAGAGTTAGAGGAAGCAGTCCTATTATACTTGAATATTTATAAGAAAGCCTTAATAGAAATAGAAAATCAAATACCAGCTGAATTGTATAATATGTTAGATGCTATAAGAATGTCATCTATGCAAGAACATAAACATATTAAAATTCAAGAGCTATTATCCATATGTGTTACTATTGCTCCCAATGAAATGGAAAAGACAATTGAGGTGGCAGACAAATTTTTTTTCAATAGCAAAAATAGGATAACTAGTCTGATGCTAGGAAGAGTAAATGAAATAATAAAGGAGACTCAAAAAGAATGGGTTAAATTTCTTGGAGAAAACAGAGGATTCTTTACTTCATCAGAAACCAAGACAGACATTGTAGATACCTAGGTTGAAGGAAAAGGAAAGGGGATTATGGGTACTTCACCCTTAGTTTTGAAATATATTAAGATAGTCAAATTGAGCCCCCAGTAAATACAGATGTATAGAAAAATATTGAGATACTACTTAATACAGAGAGTGAACCAGCTAATATTGTACAAAATACTAATATTGAGGATAATTGTCCTTTGAATACAAATGTACAGGTTGAGGTTGTTGTTCCTACAAAGGAATGGGTAGCTACATAGAATGCATCAAGTGGCAAAGCCACCGATGCAAGTGATGAGGTTATAAAGGATAAATCTTCAGAGAAGACAGGGTAATCCGATAGGGAACTAGTTGTTGGTCCACCATTGTTGTCAATTGGAACCTCACAGGTAGAAAAGAAAAACATCACAGAGATGAGTCCCACTGAACTTATGATGATGGAAACACAAAAAATAATGAAGGAGGGATCCATAGATAAAGGGATTATAGATCAATCAGTCACTATTCTACTCAGATTGGTCCCAAAGTGTAAGATTGAAAATGAAGTGAGCCCATCTGGAAAGCTTAAGGTAATCACTGAGCATATTTCAAAGGATTTTCAATCCTTACAACAAATCTGAAACCAGAAAGCACTAGAAATATTTACTCGGGCTAAGAGAGCTACATTTGATCAGGTAATTGAAACTGAGAAGAGAAAGATTGAGGAGAAGTTGATCCTAATAGAAAACTCTTTGAAACAATGTACAAATATATATAGGGTATGTTGTAACACTTAAATACTTATAGCTAACGTGATAAAAAGATAAAAGAGATTTAAGAGAAAATTCCAAATATAGCTAACTCTTTTGACGGATGGATTGATTTCATTGACTATATCAATTGTTGATCAAATTTTGATTTTGGAGAACCATCTTTTTGTTCTTGAGAAGGAAAGAGACAAAATAATTAGAAGAGCCAGAAGTCTAAGAGGCTTGGTGAGTCCCCGGTTGGATTCACTTAGTGTACACAAGAAAGAATGCATGGATATGGTGGGAAAGCCCACACTGACAGAGCTAAATGAAAAAGAGTCTTTTGCACATTTATTGAGTGGACTTGTATCTATTTTTGACACATTTAAAATAGGCTAGGATACTTATCTTGAGGTACTGGAGAAGGCTTATCCAAAAATTTTGAAGTTGGTTAAGCTTCAGGGGATATTCATTGTACATTTCTTTTTCTTTGACATTCCTTTTAGAATTTTTGATGGCATTGATATCAAAGGGGGAGTAGTTTAGATGTGAAAAAGAATAAAAGGAGTTGTATACATTAAGTGGAGTTATGGAGTCATGGAGTTTTGGAGATATGGAGTATTTTGCATATTCAGCTCAGGAAAAGAAGCTCAAGATGAAATAGACAGATGAAACCTTGACCTTTTTTCACATGAGTGTTGCCATCAATGCCAAAGGGGGAGATTGCTGGAAATTGACAATCAATTGGTTGGTTTCACTATGCTGTCATTGATGGCAAAATGGTATTGTGTTTTGTCTTCATTTTTTGGTTCTATGGTGTACTGACAGGCACTTCACAGATACTACACTGGCACCAGCACCAGCACTGGCAGGATAGAAGGATTTCTTTGGTCACCAACAATACAGACTGACATGGTTTAGTAAAGGTTATCGGTATAGGAGGCCGACATGTCTTGGATCCAACATTGACAATTGGTTTTAATGTTTATGCATTTATGTTATCTGGCTGACATGTAATTTGATATTGTATATATCTTTGTAAGATGACATAAGGCATGTAAATTTGTATAGGGTATATAAGTCAGTTCAATACATCATTTTGATATACATGATAGAGACATGAGATAGAAGATTATGGATATGTGAATGTAATATGATGTGAAATAGTTTAGAGAGATTATGTATGTGAGGAAATTATTGTAAGGGTTATTCTGGTAAAGGGTTTAGGGATTCAGACCGAAATAGTATTCTGGCATTGAAGATGCTATCTTAGGAGTTCACACTTCTCTGGATTGTAGTTTGGAATTTTATGTAGTCAATGAGGCTCCTTTTGTGATTGAGCAGTGTGCTCTAGGCTATAAGCCTTCTTGCAAGTGCAGGGCCCTCATATTTTTTAATATCTCTTCATATGGCCAGTGGATTGATATTGTACGTCACAAATCCCACCATGGTTTTTCCTTTTTGAGGTTTTCCATGTATAAATCTATGTGTTATGATTCTCATTTGTGTGATTGGCTTATTGGTTTCTTTACTTCTTTCAATTTTGTATGTACTGGTATACCGATTGGTGTATGCATGTTTTAATAAGGCTATAACTTATCATTCTAGTATAAAATTGATTCACCCCCCCCCCTCTCAGTGTCATTAGTTTACAATAAGTTATTCTTCCCTCTTCTCATGATCTTAATGTATGCCTAGTCGTGTACTCATGACGTGGAGGCCGCAACAAGGGGGGGTCTTTTGCAATAACAAATAAATGTTAAATTGATATGTTTTATTGTTAATGTTACAATAATTTCATTAATTAAAAGAACATTAGAGTGATTCTCTTTACCTGATGTGGCCACATCATGTTCCTGATCTTGACTCATAGCTTCATGCTCAACATGTTGAACACTCTCTAAATCCTCTGGAGTTAAAACATGAAATATTACATTAATTAATATACTAATTGCAATTAAATATGTTTAAAAGAACATTCAAGTTGTCCTTTTTACCTGATGTGTCCACCTCATGTTCCCGATCATGCTCAGCATGTTGACATGCTCTACATGCTCTGAAGTTGAAACATGAAAGGTTGCATTAATTAATACACCAATTGCAATTCAAGATGTTTAAATGTATTAATCCATACTGCATTTTGTATAGCACATGAATACATCCAGTACTGGGATGCACACCATGACCTTCATCTATAGGTTGTGCTCCACCCTCGCTAGGCTACATTCCAATTTCATGTGCAATATTATCATTGCTTGCCTATTTAAAAAAAATAGGAACATAATTAATTTATGGTGGAAATTAATATTGAATAGATTGCACAAGTATTCAATTTTAAATAAACTTCATTGAGTTTATTTACATGTGTGTCGAATGTAGTGGAAACTTGTGTTTGCCTAGTCAAGAGTCTTAGGTGTTCAACCATGACTCCATAGCCTTGCTGGAAGGAAATCTGTAGGTCCTCTTCTGTGGGCACTCTGTTGAATTCAGAGCCCTGCATTTTTGCATAAGATCATGAATTTTTCTTCTATGGTGTGATAAAACCAAAATTGTTTTTAATTTATTATTTGGATGCAATATTTCATTTATTGATACTTACAATTCATGTGACTAATTTCATATAACCACCAGAGCCAAGTTTGTGATGCCCATATTTTTCTATTCTTTCCTTTATTGCCTTCGATGTGTTGGGTAGCTTATGAAAATTTTGAATTACGTTAGATTATGTAAAAAATAAAAAGTAATTAGTATAGAATTACAATATTGATATTATCACATACCTTCCTTGGCTTGGTGGTGTCTTTCCTTTTTTCTTTTTAGCCTTTTCCTTTCTATTTGAAACCTGGTCCTTCCACTCCCTCTCTAAAATCATGGGGGGTGCTCATACTTTTTGTACCTATATTGGTACCTCACAAACTTTAGATAGGTACTATCTTTCTTAAGGACCTTGGTTTAGTTGAGAGTGTTATTAGTGAACAACACAACTAAATGGTTAATGAGCTCATCTTTTAAATCTTTATTTTGGGCATTCCACTGTGTATGTATGGTGGGCCCAAAGATCTCCATTGTAATATCATTTATATGTTTATAAAAACATCATTTCTTGCAAAAAGATTATGGGATCATTATTCTAAAAAGAGTGATGAATAAGTAAATTTCAATTTGATTATATATAATAATAATTAAAACATTTTAAAGTACCTGGGACATTCTCTATTTATAGGAATTAGCTCCCCTCGGTCACCACAAATGTGACTGGCAATGTTCCCATACTAGTAATATGGGAAGATCAAGGAAATGTTGCTAAAACATCACTAGTACTAGTGGCCTCTACATCCCCAGGTACATGTCCTGATGCATGGTCTAGCATGTGTTTGCTACTAGACGATGTACTACCCTATGCCTGCATGTTATGTGTTGCCGACATTTTAGTTGAAAATAGAGGCATAAATGATGGGGTTAGATGATGTGATGTATGTGCAAGAAGATTAGGATCAACACTTATATCAACCCCTACTCCCTGAGTAGCACCTACAATACCCTAATCATCGCCAGTAGCATCATGAGGATACAAAAAATCCTCTAAAAACAAAACATATTTTAGTTCATGACATAAAAAGAGTACAAAATATAAAACCATGAATGAACTTATGTTATAATTAAAGATCTCCTGATAGCTTACTTACAAGTTTCGTTCTCTCTCAATCAATATTTTAACCCTTTCTCTTATCTCATCTATTTGAGGAAATATGAATAACAACTGAAGGATTTCTTCATTGCATTTATTTTGGTCTTCCTTATCATATCTAGAGGGTTTCTTGAATATGCGATGCCATCATTGCCTAATAGTGACTACACCTCCCTATGAATTCTCTCCTCTACTACTGGTACCTTTCCCTGATCATTTGACTACGACAAGAATATTAAAAAACATTATCAAAATTAACCCAATAAACTTACAATAAAAACATGATAATCATAAAACATTTTTCTCGTATCTATTTTATACAAGTATAATGACATAAACATGTCAGGTAGAAGCACTTGAAGATGCATCATGATCTGTGCTTTGGGCCGAAGCCTTCCCCCTACGATCAATGTGCCGCTGTGACAAAAATTAAATATTAAAAAATATTACCGAAATGAAACTAATAGACTTATGAAAAAAAAACATAATAATAAAATGGTATATTGGAGTTATTAATTGGAGGTTGGGTAAAATGGTATATAGTATGTACCACCCCCATGGTAACTTTGTTTGTATCTATGTGATTCAAATTATAATTGATCAACAACTCTTCCCCTATAGTTATTGATTTTATTGCACATATGAATTCATTATTTCCCTTGTGCACCTCAAATATGCAACTAGGTTGCTTATTTGTTGACCCAGGTTGTGTACTATTTATAAACCCTGCAATATTCCCTAATGGTTTTGGCCTTTTTTCAATGTACATAGCCACTCCTTTATTTTGATCCTTATCTTTTAGTTGTATATAATTTTCTGACAGTGCATACCTACACATACTTCATGTATATAGAACCAATTGCATCCAATCTTTTTAACTATAACAGGGTCTGATATACTCCATCCATTTGTTAACTTTGTGGTAACAGACCTTTATGGTGTATATGCAAAATAGGCCCAAACCATGTAATGATGATGGTGCTATGTGATATATCCTCTCATTGACACAAAAATTAGTGTTTATTGGAGGAAGTTCCTTGGGTACCCATTGTTTCTATAAATGTTTGTACCTCAAGGTTACCTCAATGTTTCCTATGGTCTCATCATCATAAGAACATCCCCTTTAGCAAGAAAAAATTCCATGCATTTACAAAATTTTCTTCTAATCTTTTGACCTCTAGTTGATCTCCCTCTTTTAGATCTACTACATGTATCACTTTCCTCTTGTCTTCTTGAGTTTCCCTCGCTCATAGGAGACAAATATTATACATACCTATTTGGTGGTACCTTCACTCCATCAAATGAGACAAGCCAAACAAATACTCTGCACTTTCTCTTGTGACAAGAGAATTTTCTTAGGGGGGTGTATGGTGCAGGAGCACCAAGAGCCCTTTGAGGCCACCATGACCATTTTGGGTCAATATTTATAATAAGGCTATGATGAGGCCATTTTTTTTCTTTTCATGAGTAAATAAGGTTATTCCATGTATTGGATAAAAATTGTATAGCCATTGTGCCATTTTTTGTCATCTCTAGGCCAACTAGGTCCTTAATGGGTCAACATTGGGCAATGCATCTAGAGGTTTCCAAAAGTGAGGAAATTGATATAATTCATGGTTTTATGTCATATTTATCATATTTGAGGAGTCCTAGGTTGATAGGAGATCATTTGGTTGAAAATTGCAAAAGTTGTCAAAATTGCTCAAAAGTTGCTATGAGCAACTTTGTGATTTTGGTGCAAAATGTTGCATTTTATTTCCCAAACAACAAAATAATTTGAAAGTTGGTTAAAATAGTTGGTGAGGGTCTATAATGAATATATAAATCCTCTTTGGGTTGAGGATGGAGGGAGTGGGAGCTGAGGTGAAGTTGTATAATTGTCATCTACCTCAATTTGTTGAAGTGAAGGCAGAGTAGGAAGTAGTTGAGTGGGGTTGCAGTGTGTTGTCTATATGTTATGGTAGTGAAGTGGAGGGGTGACGGGGGTAGAAAAGAGTAGGGAAGCATCATGGAAGAAAATTTCATGCTTATTTGGACAAAGAAACAATTGTGCCCCTTTCATGGGGAATTGAATTCATGGAGGGTGTAGAGTTTCTTCAAATTCTAGGATGAACATTTGGCACCCTATGTATTTTTTATTGTGGGTAGAGCATTTGAAGAGATCAAACATCATTACAAAATAAGAATGGATGTGTATTCCCTGGTAATGGCATGGAGATTGGAGAGTGGGGATGATACAAGAATGGTGAGGAGAATTATGGAGGCGCTGGTACCATTGGATTTCTTGGGAGAATTGGATTCACTGTTATAATGGGAAGTCCCATGAGTGGGGTTTGACATTGGGGAAGGAGTGCAACATGATGGTGAAGGAATTAAAGAGGTAATAATTCATTTTCTGAGATGGTCACCCAGGTAGTGTAAATTTCACTACAGAATGGAGGCTCGACTGTTGGTATTGCACACTCCAATGAAAATTGAAGGTGATTGAAGGTGTTGTCATTGATGGAAACCTTGCAATCTTATGCCATCGATAGACTCTACATCGGAAGATAGTTCGTTGACAACAACAATAATGTTTACCAACATCCCAGTCGATAGGAATAAAGTTTTTTTTATTATATTTAATTGTAATATCTTTTTGTAAGATGCCATGGCATATTGTAATAAGACTCATATATAAGTATGAGATCTTGTAGATCATTTTGACATACACGATAGAGGATAGATATGATGGATATGTAAATAAAATATTAAGGCAGATTTGGTAGAATGGTTAATGGTTATTGTATGAGCTTACAACGGTACTGAACCTGGCATAGGAGATGTTGTTTTGTAGCAGTACATTATATTGGATTCTCATAATCCATTTTGTAAGCCATTGAGACTTCCTTTTGTAATTGAGGAGTGAGATCTAGGCAGCTGGCCTTCCTTTATATGTAGGCCCCTCTTGTAAGTAATATCCATTCATTGGCCAGTGAGTGAATATTGTGGGTCACAAATCCCAACAAGGTTTTTCCCACACTGGGTTTCCTCATTAAACATCTTGTGTTATGGTGTTCTTTTTATGTTGTCTTTATTGTTCATATTTACTGCATTAATTCTTGTTTACCGGTACACTGTTTTGGAATACAAAATACTTAATAAGGTCAAATATTCTGTTGACTGGTTAGATATTGATTCATCCCCCTTCCCAATATCTTTGGGACTATCATCAATCCTAACAATTGGTATTAGAGCCCGGTCCTCTATTTTCAAAAGTCTAATAGCTTGAGGAAGATTTTGACACCGGTATAGATGAAAAACTTGAGAAAGCAATTGGAAACAGCTCTTGCAGACTTTGATGTAGAAAAGTTGAAGAATATCAAACTTCAAGATGATCTAAAGACTACATAGGAATTCATTCAAGGACTTGAAGAGAATCTTACTATTGCTATAAATAAGAGAAAAGAACTTCATGAGAAGACGCAGAGTAATGATGATGAAAAGGGAACTCTTAATGATCTTCTAAGCAAGATGAGGCAAGAAAACATGCCCTTGAGGAATGAGATGCAAGATATGACTATGAGATTTTGTAAAGACATTGAAGACAGAAAGAAGAATGAAGATGACTTATCTAAGACTCGATCATGAAAATGATATGTTAAAGATAGATCTGATTCACATGGAACATGATAAAACTGAACTTATGAAACAAAAGGAATTTTTGAAAAATGTGCTGGCTACTGCAAATCAACATAAAGAGAAATTCAAGAAAATTTCAGAAGAACTTGATGGTATGCTGAAAAGTTAGAAACCCAATGGCAACACTAATGGAGTTGGATTTGAAGTTGGTGAAAGTTTTGGTACTACAAACAATCATGATCACAGTAAATTGGTAAGACAACCTAATGCCTACAAATTTAATGGGAAATGCTTTAATTGTAACAAGTATGGTCATAGAGAAAATTAGTGTAGATTTAGAAACAATTAGAACATTAATGCACTCGCTGGTCAATGTTCCAAATGCAACAAAATTGGTCATAATTCATAAAACTTCAGAATGAATGTAAGATGTTGTGTTTGTGGAAGATTTGGCTACTTATCTAATCAATGCAGAACACAAACCAGCATAGGATATGGAAAGGCTATTTAGAAAAACAATGTGACTTGTTATGCTTGTAACAAGATTAGACATATTATAAAATTTTGTAGAAGGAAGACTTCACCAGCAAATAATAAAGGACCCAGTTTGAAAGGCAAAGAGAAGGTTGATGAGGTAAAGTAATAATTTTCAAGACAATGGATTAGAAAGACAGATCAAAATGTTGATGAGATGATTCCTTCACCGGTAGAACAAAGTATTACTCCACCGATAGGAGACTCTTCATCCAACTGAAAAGTAACCCTTGAAGGTATTGCAACAAATCAAAAATCATGCAAGTTTACCTTGGTTTATGGTGAGAAGATGAACTTCTTCTTTACCAGAAGATGTGTTAAGTTTCACTTAACCGACAGACATTTATTATGGTTGTTGAAGGAAAAGACATTATAAATCAGTGTTTTTCCCTCTTTTCATTCACTGAGCATTCAAACTTTCAAAGAGCACGAAAAACCCAAGTGAAGGCATCCTTAGCGAGAAGTGAAGAAAGTTATTTCAAGCATCCAAACCTATCAGGAAGATTAAGGTATTTATCAATGGCTTCCTCCTCTTCTCCAAAATTCATTGCAAACCATACTATTATAGAGGTAGTTAAACGCCCTAGGACCATTTTTAAGATCATCTCCGAGGTAGCAAATTAGGATGATACCCTAGGTGCTTTCTCAAAAACCCCTAAGGGAGTTGCATATGCAGAAGACCCTAGAATTTACATACATTACCACATTGAGGAATTAAGTTCAGAGGAAATAATGAAAATGTATAAAAATATTATCTGTGATGAAAGTAGAGTTGTGAATCCTGAACATAACATTATAGAGACCTTAGGTTTTGTGGAAATCCTTGACATCCCAGAATTTCCTAATGAAGTAGTAAGGATTGTGCTTACCAAAGTTCATGGTAAATTCTTTTGGCTAGACTCTATTCATAAAATCACTAAATAAGCAGTTAGGGCAGTGATTGGCTTACCCTCCACCGATAGCAGGCCAGATAAAACTAAAAAGGTTCCTAATAACATAGTGATGACTTTAACAGGTGCAACCTATGACAACAAATCTCTGAGAGTTAATGATGTAAAAGACATAAATGTTAGATTCATAAGCATGATCTTAGGATATAAAACCACACATGCAAACTGACAGAACTCAATTTCAAGTCTATGTATTAAAAGTGCATATGATATGGTTAACAGTGATGTTAAGATAGATGTATGCGAGTGGTTGAAGGATGAGTTGATTGACAATTTGAAGAAAATCAAAGGAGATAAGAAAGGTACTTTCCATTTTGGCAATCTTCTTGTATGCTTAATGCTATATCTTAAAAAAGAGGCTCCCAATATAGGCAAGAAAGACTTTGGTTATGGCATACCGGTAGGGAAACAACTGTATGATATCTTCACGGGTATGGGGACATATAAGGATAACAACATTACTGAGTATTTCCAAGTATTTAAAGCAAAAATGAAAACAAGGGAAAGGTTACCACAAAGAATTATAGATAAATATGAAAAGGAAATTTGTTTTGTAATTAAGAAAGATGAGATATGGATGGAGGCAGTTCTTCCTAGAACTGTTTGGGTGACAAAAATGGGATATGAGATTGATGTAAACATAATTGAAACATATGCCAAAGCCCTATTAACATCCCCTAGAGAACTGGAAGAAAAGGTTTTTGGGAATGCACAATCAATAGAAAGTGATGTACAGATACTTAAACAAAGGATGAAAAAGAGAAATTCTTTGGTGAAACAATAAAGAAGTGCATGGAACACATTGACACTCTTTTACTGACACTAAATAAAACAATTATGGAGTTCAAGGAATTGTACAGAGATGCTTGTAAGACAAATCTTTTGATAGTGGATATTGATAAGGAAATAAGCAAAGTGAAAAAGGAGATTAATGACATAGTTGATAATATCATTGGTTCATCTGAACCTATATCATTTATTGAATAGGAAATTGCTGAATTTGAGGAGAAACGGGAGAAGTTAGAGAAGGAAAAGGAAAAGCTAAAGGGAAAAGAAAAAGAGCTTAAATGTAGACTCAGTCCAAAGTTGGATAACCTCATCTCTCTACGGAAAGAGATTTCTAGGGCACTTATTCAAGGGAAGAAGACACCAGAAGAGAAAATGTATCATCTCACTAGTACTATTTAGAGAATAGAGGTAGCTTTGAAGGATAGCAATAGGTTTACTCAGAGTTTGAACTTGGTCTTAGCAGACTTATTCTAGATTGTAACCAACCAGTTACAAGGTTCTAGCTGATAGCTGCACTCATTTGATATATTTGATAACCTTTGTCATTGATGTCAAAGGGGGAGTAGTAGGACAGAGAAAAATGGTCATCAGAAGAGATCATCTACTCAGGGGGAGCACACATTTTTGGTAAGATTTTTGGACTTTAATTTTGGGGACAATTTTGGGATTTTCTCATGTGTTGCCATCAATGCCAAAGGGAGAGATTGTTGGTATTGCACACTCCAATAAGAATTGAAGGTGATTGAAGGTGTTGTCATTGATGGCAAACTTGCAATCTTATGGCACTGGAAGACTCTACATCAACAGACAGTTCATCGACAATAACAATATGATGAATACTAAGAGGGGGGGTGAATTAGTATACCAAAAAATACTAAACTCAAAAACTTGATCAGTCTAGCCGTGAACCGGTATAATAGTTTAACTACCAAACTAGTTAACACAAATGCAAACCAAACAAGAAGTAGGGCATTCACCCACAGAAGCCAAATCACCATAACACAAGATATTTTGATGTGGAAACCCAAATGGGAAAAACCATGCTGACATGAAACTCACAAGTAACTATCTACAGAATAGTAACCAGACCGGTTAAGGTCATACAATGTTCATTACCAAAACAGATCCTATTAGGAGTCTCAATCTTTGTTAGGAGATAAGTTTGATTAAAGACTACCTTGTGAGAGGATTTTAGATCCATAGATGTTAATCACCTTGTTAGGGGATTTACAAAGGCTTTTATGGGCCTACCCCATTAAGGGTTTCTAACTTGTCAAAGATGTGAGTAATCAACAAGTGAATGATCTAGCAAATAGTAGAGTCTGCTTGGTTAGATCCATGATAGCTCATTGTTAATGCATTTCAGCATTACTTCGGTCTTCAGTAAATGCAAACTCTGTTACAACACACAAACTTGATCTTCTCTATTAAGATCGCACATACAAGAACTCATCAACCACCAAAAACCCTAATAGCTACACACATATCCTAAAACCCTAGACATGATGTCCTTAAAAGGAATTTGATTTCATGTCGGTCCAATAGGATTACATTGCAAGTTCCTAGGTTCATTGTATCTAGACACATTTGGTAACATGACACAAAATCACCGTCAATGTGTCGATGGATGGTAACTCATCAAAAAAAAATACCGGTTAGTAACTCATCACAGAGTATTACCGGTTTATGCAACTTTACCAATTACCAGTTGGTAACTCATCATAGAGTATTACTAGTTTATACAACTTTACCGATTACCAGTTGGTAACTCATATTAATACCGGTTTAACTATTAAACAGATTACTGGTTGACAAAAATGAAGACTGGGAAAATGATAACTGCCACTTCTAGCTCCTTTGCTCCATTTCGCTTGAGATCCTCAAGCCGCTTGAGGTCCTCATGCGACTTGAGAATGGTAAACACTTTCTGCAAGACATTGATAGTCTAAAGACTACAACATAATACCGGTTTGAAATAAATACCGGTTGAGCATAACTCATACATACAAAAAGTGATCTCATAACAAGTGTGTGTCCATCAATGACAATCACAACATAATCATCAAAAATACCAACAATCTCCCCCTTTGGCATTGATGGCAACACTTAGGAAAAATTTTGACATCTAAGTGTTTTATAACAAAAATATGCCATAATAAAAAATACTCCCCCTAAGGATACACACTATCCCTTTGCAGAAAATACAATGTATACTACTTCCTTACAGAGATAAACATGAGTATACATAGCATGCATCAAAATTTTAAATACCAGAATACTTCTCCCCCTTTCCCAACAATGACAAAATATAGCTGAATAACCCCTATTTCTATTAGCTGAATAAATGTTTATGACAATAAAGAGTGAAGTTTGTCAAAAATAGATTTAAAGTCCTGCATAAATTGCTTCATGGATAAGGACCATGACTCAAGTAATGAGGTAGAAACCTCACTCACCATTTGCATCTGGGATACCTGTTCCTCCATGGCGTCCAAGGTACTCATCTCTTGAGTAACTGTCAAGGCATCCAGATTGAGATAGCACTTCTGAAGTATTTGCAGTCTGGATAGTAGAACCAGTTGTAGTTCCTATGAATCTTTGGTCCAGTTGCAGATCTCCAAATCAATTCTTGCAGCCTAAAGTTGAAATCGGTGAACGGTTTGCCCATAAGTAGTAAAGGAATCATATGGGGTCTTGAAGGTGCTTATGAATGTCTGCAAATCAGTTTGTAGTTTATCTCTCTGGGAAAGCACATCATCACAGAATAGATGGGGTTGACATATCTTATTGAGTGGTAATTTTCCCTCATCCATTACATCTCTGATGTCCTTCTGTGCCTTTTGCAGATCGGACCAGAGCTCATGTAACTTTTTCACCAAGGCAGTGTTCAAAGCCTTTTGATGCTCCTTCTTGGCATGCACTTCAGCAACCTTTTCCAGGCTTTGTACCTGGTCCTCCACAACTATGCATAAGAGTTTCAGTTGGGCTAGAGAGGAATTAGTACTAGTGATGTTGGTACTAGGTATCAAACCGGTAAGAGTGTCTAGTGCAGCTTGGATCACATCCTGCTCCTTCCTCCTTATCACCTCTAGGCATTCTTGAGCAAGCTTAATGCTTTGTGGCAGCTCTGATTTGTTAACAGATTGGAGGTCAATGGGACTGGTAATGTCAACCGGTTTGGCTTGACTACCGGTTGCCTTTGGAGTCTCCACTTGAGTGCTCTGTGTTGCTTCCTCCTTCTCTTTCGCTCTTAGCTTGTCTTCTTCTACCTTCTTTTTCTCCTCTTCCTCTATTTTTCTTTTCTCTTCTTCTTCTTCTCCTCTTTTTTTCTCTTCTCCTCTTCCTACTTCCTCTTCTCCTCTTCCTTTCTCTTCTCCTCTTCTTGCTTCCTCTTCTCCTCTTCCTTTCTCTTCTCCTCTGCCTATTTTTTTTCTTCTTCCTTCTCCACTTCCTTCTTCTTCTTCTCTTACTCTTGTCTCTTTTCTTCTTCCTACCATTTCTTTTCCGCTTCCTTCTCTTGTCTCTTATTTTCCTCTTCTTTCCTCCTGTCCTCTTCCTATTTCCTTGTTTCTTCTTCTTTTCTCTTTGCCTCTTCATCTTCCTGTTTCCTCTTTTCTTCTTCTTGTTGCTTCTTCTCTTCCTCTACCTATTTTTCTTGTCCTGCTGCATCAGTTGGTGTACCTGGAGTAACATCTTCACCATTCAAGGCATCAACATAAATAGGTTCCATTTGATTAGTGACCGATACTCCTTCACTCTCACATGCTTCATCTAGTTGACTGATTTCCCATTCTTGCTCAGCTTTCCAATTGGCTTCTGCCACTTTGTGCAACTTTAGAGTGGATTGCCCAAGGGAGTGGGTATCTTTTACCACTTCTGGGACTTTTCCTTCTAGCAACAGGAGTCTCTTTCTTCTCATGAAGAAGAGACCCTTGTATCTTTCCACCACTTCATAAAGTTCAGTTTTTGGCACATGAGGAAAGTATTGTGCAAATACTTCCTCTCTTATTTCCTATTCCTTCTCTATGGAAATGCACCACTTGTTATCTAAAGAATTATATAAAGAATCAGGTGTCTCAGATTTAATTTCTGATGGCCACTAGTCATTAATACATAAATAATTAATGACTTCCTATTGAACTTCTTCCTTTTCATCATCATTAAAATCATTAAAGCACTCTTTCAAATCACCAAGCACTTTTCTTCTAATATTCTTAATAGTTCTTTGACAATGTGTCAAAGGTTTTTAGGAGGAAATATCAATATTTACTGGTGCAAATGTTGCCGGTTCATTCTTTGTCTTTTTTCTCGTTTGCCTAGTCTTCTTAGGCTGTTCTTCAGACACAGTGTCCTCTAAGTCCGGTGTGGTGTCTTTTGTCTTCCACTTCCTCTCAAAGACTTTGGTGGGGGTAGCTTCCAGTTTCTTCTTTGCTGGTGACCGCCTGGTCACATTGGGACTTGCTTCAGTAACTAGTGTTGATACTGAAGGCACTACCTTTCCCTTCTTTATTGACGGTTCTTCAATTGGTGTGACCCTTTCCAAATAGGTTCTAGTTCTTTTTGCCTTGGGATCAAGGGGCGAGGTGAGTGCAGTAGAGGAATACCCATCTAGCATGTCATACATTACCTCATATCCCATGGGCTCCACTTCTTCCTATCTAGGCTCAACTGCCTCCATTATACACTCATCAACTTTCATGGTGAAGCAGATGTCATCTTCATATTTCTTTACAATATCACCTGATATTCTCACTCTTTGGCTCATTTTGCATCTAAACTCATCAAAGTATTTGTTCAAAACTTTTGGATAACCGGTTCCAACCACTTGAAGGTTTTCCTTGATTTGATTTGTAACAGGTTGGTCAACAGACCACTGAATATCTCTGACTCCTGGGAAGTAACCTTGGAAGTAGAAGAACAACCCAGCCAATAGTTGTCCAAACTTAAATCTCAGGGTATTGTCTTGTTTAATCAACTTCAAGTTCCCCAGAAGTTGCCTTTGCATATAGGTGCATAAATCAAATGATGCATCTTCTTTGATCATCCTGTAAGAAGCATTTATCGCTACAGTAGAGATAGAGTTGATCCTGCTAGCATAAAATATCCGGTAACCTATTACTGTGTAGACATATTTGACTAGATCATCCTTGATGGGATTGATGGTCACTCCCCATTGGTTGCTCACAGAACCGGTGAGCTTGGTCATTTCCATCTTGCTGATCTTCCTTAGGGCTGGTACTTCACCGATGTTACAGAAACTGGTGACGACACGAATCGCTTTCGGTGTGATTTCATGTGTCCGCTCTAAGTACATTTTATCACTGTGCACTCTGCTCATAATGATGCAGATGTGATCATCTAAAAACTTTTCAAGGAAGTAGGTTGCATTGTGAAGCTTCTTCTTTTCCAAGATGTTGAATTCTAGTTTGATCTTCTTGTCCTTTCTACAGAATAATATTAACTAAGAATGGATCATCAGAGATCCTAGGTCCTCAATTTTAGAATCAATATAGTCTGAAATACCTTCCTCCACTATAACACCAGTAGGTATTTGAGATAGGGCATTATATTTTGCCTTTATTTGAATGAAGTCTACTGATTCAACAGGTGCACTAGAGCTAGAGTGTGATGCAGAAGCCATGATAAGTAGAGAAATTTAAAAAATACCTTCATAAATTGGAATTGCGGGCTTGTAAATTACACTTCGCCACACACTCCTTCGGTTGTTGAAATACTGCTTTGTGTTCTACACTTGACTGATTGATATTCGCTTCTGATTCTTCTTTAAGGTTTTGAAAAATTCTTTGAATTGCAATCCAAATCACTTTTCGTCACTCAGTGCTTAAAAAATTCTTCGCTTGAGAACTGATAAGTGAAAAATGACTTGAAAAATCCTTTTAAATAAGTTCTTCACCTACCATAATAAATGCTCCACTATTAGGGCGTAAACCCTAATTTTCCTTTTACCATTTTTGGTCTTCTTCCAATTGACAGGTATCACATACTGGTTAAGGTCTTTTACTAGTGTAAATCGGGGGTTTGAAACATTTAACTGTTTGCTCCCCCTAAGCTAAACTGATGCTTAGTTTGCTAGTTCAGTGACTTCCACACTAGGTGTAGAAACTGGTTCTTCTTGAGACACTTCTTCTGGCTTCTTCTTCCAAGTTTTCTTCATATCCACTTGAACAGTTTCAACATCAATCTTTCCTTCCAGAGTGACCGGTATATCATCCGATATGTTCTTTCTCATTCTGCAGAATCTTACTGTATGACCTAGTTTGTTGCAATGATAGAAAATCATTCCAGGTGCTCTCCAAGGTCCATTATTCATGTTTCCATTCTTCCTTCAGCATGTTATAGTAGTGTGACCACTACCATGATAGATCAAATAGGTTGCTCTCCATCTGGTTGTTGCTTGATAGCCACTACTTCCTGATTGATGATTATAGGTATTAAACCGGTTTGGGTTCTGATTCCCAGAGGGTTTAGAAAAAACTCCTTCACTCCTTTGAGGATACCTTCTAGTGTTGTGCATGACAGACCTACATTCAAATGCTCTATGCCCAAACTTGTTGCATGCATAACATTTACCATTGAATCTATTGGGTCTAGGCTGATCGTTTAGAAAATAAGGAAAATTATTGTAAGCCTTACTTCTACATACATTAGTAGTGTGTCCTTCCTTGAGACAATTAAAGCAAACAGGTTTGAAATTTTGCTTACCTTTATTCTTTGGTGCCAATTGCTTATTTGATGCTCTATCTTTTGTTCCAAAGGTCTCACCTTCCTCATATTCAGAGAAACCAAGTCCACTGGTATTCTTTACCAGTTTAGCTGATTCAAGCTTTTTCTCTAGCTTAACATAACTCTTATTGAATTTGGCAAGTATTTTCTTTGACTCAATAAGTTCTTTGGTAATAGCAGCATTAGATTCCTTCAAGGTTGCATTCTCAGAAATAGCCATGTTTATTTCACCTTGCATTCATTTCCTCTTTTCTACTTTGCTCTCTTGGAGATGAGCGGTAAGTGCACTGATCTCTTGCTTCAGCTTGGAGATCTCCTGATCTTTATCTTTTACAAGATCTTTAGCTTTCCTCCGATTCTCAAGCTCTTGACACATTCTAATAGTCAGTCCTTCAAGTTCCCTTCTTAGGTTGGCATTGGACTCATTCAATTTTTCAACTTCTTGAACTAGGGCTTCCATGTTCGCTTCATCAGAAGAACTATTTTTAGTTAGCTCCATCAATTTTTTAGCATGCTCTCTTCTTTTTTCCTGAGAGGCCTTATATTTGACTTTAAGTTCATCATAGGCTTGCTTAGTCTGAGTGAGCTGATGTGTAAGTTCCCTCACAATGTATACCAAAAATACTGAACTCAAACACTTTATCAGTCTAGTAGTAAACCGGTTAACACAAATGCAAACCAAACAGCAAGTAAGGCATTCACCCACAGAAGCACAATCATTATAACACAAGAGATTTTGACATGGAAACCAAAATGGGCAAAGCCATGGTGAGATGAAACTCACAAGTAACTATTTGTAGAATAGTAACCAGAACTGTTAAGGTCAGACAGGTTAAGGTCATACAATGTTCTTTACCAGAATAGATCCTATTAGGAATCTCAATCTCTGTTAGGAGATAAGTCTGATTAAAGACTACCTTGTGAGAGGATTTTAGATCCATAGATGTGAATCACCTTGTTAGAGGATTCACAAAGGCTTTTTTGGGCATACCCGGTTAAGGGTTTCTAGCTTGTCAAAGATGTGAGTAATCAACAAGTGAATGATCTAGCAAATAGCACAGTATGCTTGGTTAGATCCATAAAGCTCATTGCTAATTCATTTCAGCATTTCTTTAGTCTTCAGTAAATCCACACTCTGTTATAGCACACAGACCTGATCTTCTCTATTAAGATCGCACATACAAGAACTCATCAACCACCAAAAACCGTAGACATGATGTCCTTAAAAGGAATCTGATTTCATGTCATTCCAATAGGATTACATTGCAAGTTCATAGGTTCATTGTATCTAGACACATTTGGTAACATGGCACAAAATCACCATCAAAGTGTCGGTGGATGGTAGCTCATCACAAAAATATACCGGTTCGTAACTCATCACAGAGTATTACTAGTTGGTAACTCAGAGTAATATCGGTTTAACTATTAAATAGATTACCGGTTGACAAAAATGAAGACTCAGAAAATGATAACTGTCGCTTCTAGTTCCTTTGCTCCATTCTTCTTGAGATCCTCAAACCGCTTGAGGTCATCATGCTGTTTGAGATCGGTAAACACTTTCTGCAAGACACAGATAGTCTAAAGACTATAACATAATACCGGTTTGAAACAAATACTAGTTGAGCATAACTCATACATACAAAAAGTGATCTCATAGCAAGTGTGTGTCCATCAATGACAATCATAACATAATCATCAAAAATGCCAACACAATAATGTTTACCGACATTCTAGCAGACAGGAATAAAGTTTTCTTTATTATATTTAATTGTAATATCTTCTTGTAAGCCGACATGGTATATTTTAATAAGACTCATATATAAGTATGAGATCTTGTAGATCATTTTGACATACATGGTAGAGGATAGATATGATGGATATGCAGAGTGAATATTAAGTAAGATTTTGCAGAAGGGTTTATGGTTATTGTATGAGATTACACTGGTACTGAACCTAACATAGCAGATGCTTTTTTATAGTAGTACATTATACTGGATTCTCATAATCCATTTTGTAAGTCAATGAGAATTCCTTTTGTAATTGAGCAGTGAGCTCTAAGCAGTTGGCCTTCCTGCATGTGCAGGCCCCTCTTGTAATTAATATCCATTCATTGGCCAGTGAGTGAATATTGTGGGTCACAAATCCCACCAAGGTTTTTCCCACACCGGATTTCCTCATTAAACATCTTATGTTATGGTGTGATTTCTATGTTGTCTTTACTGTTCATATTTACTGCATTAATTTTTGTTTATAGGTACACTATTTTGGAATGCAAAATACTTTATAAGGTCAAATATTTTGTTAACTAGTTAGATACTAATTCACCCCCTCCTCTCAGTATCTTTGGGACTATCTTCAATCGTAACATCGACAAGGCTAGGAAGCATTAGAGTTGTTGGCCCAGATCAAAGAATTGGACAAGGTGATTGAAAGAGCAAAGGCAGAGGTAGAGGGAGATGGAAGGATATTCCTTCAACCATAGAAGGTGAATGCAAGCTCTGAGTCAGTTGGCATGGCAAGCACATTTCGCAGGTGATAAAGCAGTATAAATAGTTACCTTTTTTTCAGTTATTTTTGGACATCGCGGTGTTAAATCCACTTTTTTAGTAAATAGTTGTTTTTGATTACTACGGTGTTAAAATCTTTCTTTTTTGTAATTTTGTTAAGTTAGCTTCTTTATGGTTGGGGCTGTGGTCTTTGAATATGGACAAATTTGTAGTATTGTATTTATCATGTTCGCATAGGGGGTTGGTTGGGTTAATGTCATGAAGACAATTTTGTTGTGGTGGAAAGGGTTTATTTAGATTGAAGTCTTATGTACATATTTTTTATTATCTTAATGAAAACTATTAGATATTTGATTAATCTCAAAGAGACTAAGAGGGGGGGGGGGTGAATCAGTATCTGACCGGTAAAGAAAAGATTTAAACTTATTTATAATTCTGTAACTGAGATTAATATGCTGATAAGAAAACAATAATGCAGTAAAGAGAAATGAAGGAATCAACATCAATGCACACCATAACACAAATATTTTGGTGAGGAAACCCGGTAAGGGAAAAACCTCGATGGGATTTGTAACCCACAATATTTACTCACTAGCCATATGAATAAATATTACTAGTACATAAGGGGCCTACACATGCAGGAAGCCCAACTGCCTAGAGCTCACTGCTCAACAACAAAAGTGGAGTCTCACTGACTACAACATCATACTGATGTAAACATAAAAATTAACTCTTACAACTTGCATCAAAATGTTGGATGAGTTCATTGTTGTGCTTTGTCTGATACCGATTTTGCCTTTGCCAAAAACCCTAGCCGGTATGCTATCAAATGATTCTTCTTATACAAAATAGTCTTCGCTCTTATCTTCTTCTTATTCGCTCCAAAATGAACACATCAAAATGCATATACAACTATTCGCTATCATATCCTATATATATCTCTATCTTATCTCATATTATTGCTTGCATCTTTTTAAATGACCTACAAGAGCTCATAGATATATGATTGTTTACAATACAACATGGCGGCCATACAATTATATTTTACATTACAATTTATTTTGCATAAACAATATTTATTGTCAATTGGCCTGGAATGCTGGTATAATCTTTTGTCAGTGTAAATTGGATACCAGTGTGAATAAGCCTTGTTGTATCTGTTGGTGATGTTAGATGAAGTCTATGGGTGGTTGATCCTATGGAACCTTGTTGCCATCAATGACAACATCCACCCTTCTCATTTGAGTGTATAATGACAACAAAAAAAATATTACCGAGCAAAAATATATGCTAAGATAGATACAAAAACTGCAATTCACGAGTCAAAAATGGCCACCCAACTGATTGAACATCTCAAAGCTTGGTTGTTCAAACTAACCAAACACTAGTACTAAGTAGTACTTAGGTTTGTCAATGGAACATTTGGCTCGAATTGGCTAAAATATATCATGCAACACCTTGATGGGAACAAACAGAGTCTAAATCACTGTACTTGCAACAAGATTTTTGAATGTGGGGGAAAAATCATTTACAGTCATTGTCCCTTGGTAAATTTTCCCTTTCTAAGTGCCTTCACCTCTCGCTCTGGCTTTTCTCATGCCAAATGGTTCCTAGTCTTCCTCCTCAATTAAATGGCCTTGTAGCACTCGTTTAGTGAAGTCTCACAACTCTCCACTCAAGGGCTGGATGTAGTGGTTCTCAGTGCAATATGTTATGTCGTGCTCGTACATGCACGTGGCCAAAATTTAAAATATATATTTTATATGTATGCTATGTTAACATATAGTTTATATATAAAATAAAAAAAATGTCAACATATAGTTTATTTTATTTTCTACAAAATATATTTTTTGTATGGTGGCTTGTTGAGCTTATATAGTTGGTTTTCTCTTTCTTTATAATTTTTGGTGATTTATTTCCTCTAACATGATTCAATATTATATATAGTCCTAGTGATTGTTAAAAAGGTTTATGATATGTGATGTTTAGTCATGATGGATGTCTAAGAATCAATGATTGAAATACAACTTGACTAAAGATTGAGATATCTGATATTTTGTCATTTAAACATCATGGAAGAAATGATTGCAATCAAAGTCTTATTAATGTAGCCTATAAGGTTTCTTTTCCTAGTTTTTTGGTTATATTATTGTTATGACTTACCTTTTACATTGGTCTATTATAGTAATGAGGAGCATATCTAGTGAATCAATTCTTTCAATATCTTTGATTTTTATCCTTGTGCATAATGAGTTTTCTTGTATCCTATGATTCATTGATTGTTGGTTTAAAAAACTCATTACAACTAACATTGATATGAATTATGATGTGGGTGTGAGAATGAATTGTTGAATATGAAGGAATGGTTTAGGAAAGTACTCCTTAATCCAAATGAGTCATTTTATTGTCATGGAATGTGATAAGAGAATTTAAAAATATATCAAAGATATGCTATGACATAAAGAAGATTGTTATGGTGATGTCAAGTCTTGATCCATGAGGGTAGGAAAGCATAGATGCATTGGTACAAAAGGTCCCATTCAACTTGGAAGAAATGAATAATTACCCAGGGGCTAATGTGAGATTGGACCAAGTTTATATTATGATACAAATAGCTTAGGAAAAGGGATGATGAAATGGTTAAGTATGGGAAATCGTAGAGATAGATATAACACCAAGGGAAGAACACTAGAAAAATTTTTAGCACTATAGATTAATCCAAGACTCAAAATTCTACTATGAGGCATCCCTTACCTCTTAAATTAATTCCATAGGTAGGTTTATCCTCCAATATAGTGTCATTGGTTAGCTTATCATGTGAACTTATGCTATAAGTATGATTACCATACACTTCCATAACATGCATGTGTGGTTTTAAAAGGTTTATACTTTCTTGTGAATCTGAAAGAAAGGCATGTTTTGACTTTTCCAATAGCTGTTAGGGGTAATTTGACTTGGTTTTAGCATTAGAGTGAAAAACCTTGTGGTTTAGGTTCCATAAACAAAATATACTCATTTTTTTAGCTTCCTATTATCATTTGTATATTCAATGAGCTTTTTAAAGATCATATAAATATTCATTACTAATGAAAATGCACAAACTAATGTGTAAGAGATCCAAGGTGAGGCTCAAAGAGACTTGTCTTTTGAAACCATTAACTAAAGAAATGCTAAGAACAATATATGAAATAGACTCAAATAATAAGGCAACTTGTATTATTAGGAAGGATGAGATGGCTTTATATAGCATGACCTCATGTTTGAATCTCAAAACACTCTCATATTGTCAACACATGTGTCTAGGCTAACCATGTAAAGTTTCACTCCATACAAGTATGAATTGAAAAAATCAACGTTGGCCCCATTCACATGTCAGTATGCGGGGTCAACATGAGGAAACACTAATTTTTTGGGAATGAAATAACCAAAGATATGATCAAATAATATCTAATCATAAATAGTCATAGAGTAATTAGGATTTGATCATATGGAAATTTATAGGAGAGCTACAATAGTTGTAACGTCATGAATTAACAACTTTAAAAAGTACATCATGAATTAATTATGTAATGGCTTAAAAATTAAAAACATCAAGGATTAATTATATAACCATATAAGTCAAATATAATTCTATCAAGCAATATCAAATAGATAATATAATCGTATAGCTCATATATTTCAATGTCATTAATATTATTCTTCATCCAACTCAATGTCATTTGAAGGACTTAAAGTCACACTCAAGTATATCATCCTAAATCCCATAGTATCGATTTTCTGAGACTTCTGGATGTATGTCACTTCTAGATGAAACATTAGTCACTTAAAATACTGTAGTTATCCTAGAATCACAAGTATTCTTTATGTCATCCAACTTTTTGATTCAAAATTTAGGACCATTGCAGCACATAGCCTTGTGGTGTTTGACCTGCAATATGTCAAACATATAAAAATCATCGCATCATCAGTTGATAAACATATTTATTCTTGGTCCAACATATGTAAGAAAAAAAAACTCAACATATATATACATCAATATAATTAATAACAATTAAATAATATGGGTGATCAATATTATTATTACAAGTTCAATAATGAAAGACATAATAGCAAGACTGTCAAAATCACTGAGAGTCTTATACTGCATATTAATCACAAGAGCTAACTATTCACATAATCATGGACACTATATGTGGTGTAAATGTGACTCCCACAAGGGTTGATGGTGTAGGAGCACCTAAGGGTTGGAATGCCCTTAACCAATTTTGGCTTTTGATACCTTCCAGTGGTCATGTACATACATAAGGACTGCCTCTAAGTCCATTTATTTGGTTGTTTATGGCAGCATTTGAGATTTTTCTTATCAGAAAGACTTACCCCAGTGAGGTCACTAGAGTATGGAGTGGAGTCACCAGATATCGAAGGAAGCAGTTTCACGTTACCTGGAAGACCCGATGAGCAAACATTGGGAGTGGAGCGCTTCAAAGTATTATTAGTGGGTATTAGGGAAAGTAGTTTTAAGCTACCCCAATGACCCAATGAGGAACCATAGGCATGGAGTGGTTGTCTCAGGCATCAGTAGGCAGGGTTCTCACCTACATCGATGCCCGATAGAAAAGTGGACAGACCAGAGTAAGTCATCAGCTATCGGAAGGAACACTTCAGTGTTACATCAATGGCTCGATGACAAAGCACAAGTGGAGGAAGATGGCATCAGTCATCAGGCTAATATGTTCGGAGGAGACATGATGGAAACGCCTAGGAAGCAGAGGAAAGCATAGGCCATTGGAAGAAGGGATTTCTTGCTATCTTGATGCCCAACGGAAAAGTGCAAAGTGGTGTGTGTCACCATCAGATATCGGTAACTCTATTCTAATGATACATTGATAACCCAATGGAAAGTGTGAAGTGGAAGTGTGAAGACATCGGTCATCAGTACCCCATTTTGGTGTTCCGTCGAAGACCCGATAGGAAGTGCAACAAGTTAGAGGTTGTCAGACATCGGTAACCTTGTTTGGATGTTACCTTGATGTTTCGATGGAACCTGTGAGACAGTTGCAAATGGAAACTGTTGGTAAGGATATTTCTCTCATCCAATAGGAGAAGTTCATAATAGAAGAGAAAATATATAAAAGACCCAATGGGAATCTGTAAGAGCTTGATGGTTGAGTCATTGATTGTCGATTGCCTCAGAGAACATGATTATTTGTTTTTCTGAAATGCAATAGAGAAGTCCATTTTCTGGTTTCCAATCAAAGTTTACTTTTTATTCATGATTTGCAATAATGTGTTAAAAATCTTTGAAGTTCTCGTATGCTGTTAATATAAAGTTTCTTTTCTTTGTTTTGTGAGTTGCTGGCTTGAACCCGTGCATAAGCTCAAAATTTGTAAGTAGAGCTTTCCTTTTTAGTTTTTGTTCTCTGTTTGCAATAATCACATGGCTCTGACTTGAGACTCCACATGATCATTCAAGATTATCAAGAAGATCCAATTATGTACAGTAGGGTTTTATTGGTAAGAGACCACGAGATGGCATTAGCTATTCTTGCAAACTGGCCCTAAGCGAGCTTGGTGATAGTCTAGTTAACTGTCAGTAACTTGAAGGAGATAACTTGTAGGGGGAAGGAGTCTGCTGAGAACTTGAAGAAGATCTAGAAGGCTCTATGCCTAAAACTTAGACTTTGTGTAACTAAAAGGAGTGTATTTGCCAAACCAAACAGGATGGGTGGTTTTGCAAATAGAGAACACATGTGTGTGTGTCCTGCACCCCTGTAAGGATATAGTGAGCAAGCTTACTTTGTGAGCTTGAGGAAGGTGAGATAAGAGAAAAAAATGGTAGGGAATCCCTTAGAAGTATAAAGGGATAGACTTGGAACCTAGGAAGTGATAGAAGCAACCATCAAAGAATCCTAATTGATGGTAAACTAAGTAGCCTCCCTATCATATTGGTATTAGAGCAAGTTTAGACTTGGGAAGAAAGTAGTGGATGTCAGATGCTGAATCTGTAGGAGAAAATAGTCTCAGAATGGTGACTAACGTAGAATTAGAAAAGAAGGTAGAAGACCAAGAACAATAAAATAGGCTCCTTAGAGAAATATTATTACAATTAGAGAGCAAACTAGACATAGTTGAAGAAAAAAATGAGAAAGTGACAATCTAGATCAATGAAGGGAAGAGAAAAGAATCAGTAGAAGAGGATAGGATACTTGCACTAGACCCTGTTCCACCTAAAGAACCTTTCTTGAAAGCAATCAAATCCTTAGGAGGAAAATCCCTAGAAGAAGTGCCACTTTTTTGTAGAAAAATGGATCCTGAAGTAGTCCCGGAATGGATAGAGGTATTAGAGAATCACTTTGAATGTGATGGAATTAGTGAGGCACGAAAGGTGAAGGTGGCCAAGTCTAGATTGAGAGGGGTAACATTGAATTGGTGGAATTTTATCCAAGAAGAGAGGCATAAAGAGGGCAAGAACCCCATAGCTACTTGGAAGGGCGTGTTAGCCAAGGTGAAAGAGGCATACATCCCTGAAGATTATGAAATCCAACTGCACAAAAGGAGACAAAATTTGAGACAAAGAGACTTGGATATGAGCAACTACACTGAGGAATTTCAAAAGTTGTGTCTGAGATCCAAGGTGGTAAAGGATGAAAGCATCAAGGTAGCCATATACTTGAATGGCTTGAGATGGAATATTCAAGAGGAGTTGAGTTTTTTATGTCCTTACACCACACATAAGTGCTATCAATTGACACTGAAGGTGGAGGAAAATAGCAAGAAGAAGAAAGAACAAAGAAACAAAGGAAGAGGCATAGGAAAAGATGGTAGAGGCCAAAGAGGCCATTTTGGTGGAAGAGGAGTAGATCAAAGGTCCCAAGGAGAGTCCAAACTTATAAAGAAAAGTGAGGATTCACATAGCAAGAGCATCTATAGAGGAAGGGGATCATCTAGTAACCTAAGAAGAGGTAAATCTAGTGGATCGGGATGAGGTTCCTACTTATCCACCATGAAGTGTTACAATTGCCAAAAGTTGGGTCACCCTGCCTATAGATGTCCAGAGAAATCCTCTTCATCTCAAGGAAGTGAAAGAAGAGTGGCATATGCATAAGAAGATGTAGAAAATAGCAAGACACAAGATGTGAGCTTAGCTCCTAAAGATGGAGAAAATTTAATGTTAAGAAGAGTCCTGATTAAGGAACCAATAAAAGAAGAACCAACTCAAAGAAGAGCTTTGTTTAGAATCAAATGCAAGGTCCTTGGTAAGGTTTGTAGAGTGGTGATAGACTCAGGATCTACCAACAATATTATGTCAAATGAAGCAATAAGTAAACTGAAGTTGAAAAGAATCCCACATAGTAATCCATATAGGGTCACTTGGCTCAACAAGGGAGAACATGTGGTAGTGAATGAAAAAACATGGGTTGAGTTCAACATAGGTAGTTATAAGGATAAATTCTTGTGTGACATCCTACCTATGGATGCTTGCCATCTACTTCTTGGTAGACCATGGCAGTTTGACAAAAAGGCCATTCACAATGGAGAGAAGAACTCTTATTGTTTTCAAAAGGATGGAGTTACATACCATATTTAGTCCCTAAGTGATGAAGGAGAGAGCAGCAAAACTAAAGGCCCAAATGCGTTACTGGTGGGTGAAAAAGAGCTCAAGGAAGGAGAAGGAGTGGGGTTTTCTCTTATAGTGAAACCAAAGGAAGCAAAGCAAGAAAATAAGGTTCAAATACCTCTTGAAGTGTAGCAAATACTAAACAACTTCAAAGTGATCATAAGTGATAGAGCACAAACAACCCTACCTCCTATTAGAGCCATAAGCCATCAGATTGATTTCAACCTAGGAGCATCTTTACCTAAGAAAGCAGTCTATAAGATGACTCCCGAATAGAACAAGGAAGTGGCTAGACAAGTCCAAGAATTGATGGACCAAGGGTTGATAAAGAAGAGCACAAGTCCTTGTGCCGTACATACCGTGTTAGCACCCAAGAAAGGAGGAACACGGAGGCTATGTAGAGATCCAAGAGCCATAAATAGAATCAATATCAGGTACAAATTTTCTATCCCAATAATTGAAGACTTGATGGATTTCTTGGGAGGTGCAAAGTAATTCACTAAGATTGATCTCAAGAGTGGATACCACCAGATCAGGATAAAGGAAGGTGATGAATGGAAAACAACCTTCAAAACCAATGAAGGACTTTATGAGTGGCTTGTTATGCCATTCGGTCTTAGTAATGCTCCCGGTACATTCATGAGACTCATGAATGAAGTGATGAAATATTTTATTGGTAAATTTGTTGTTGTATACCTCAATGATATCTTGATTTTCAATAGAATTAAAGAGGAACATCTAGAGCATCTTAGTATTGTATTGCAAAAATTGTATGATGAGCAACTAACAATAAACTTGGAGAAGTGTGATTTTATGAAGCAGGAACTTGTCTATCTTGGATTTGTAGTTTTAGGAGGAGATTCAAAGATGGACACATCAAAGGTGGAAGCCATCACAAATTGGCCAACACCAAAGATAGCAAGTGCAATAAGAAGTTTTCATGGTTTGGCACAGTTGTATAGGAAGTTTATCAGAGGGTTTAGTGAGATTTGTGCACCAATGCTGGATACCATCAAAGGAGGAGTTAAAATGAAGTTTTAGTGGACCAATGTAGCTAGCAAAGGGTTTGAACTTTTGAAAATAAAGGTAGCTACACAACCAGTACTCATTCTTCCTAGTTTTGATAAGTTGTTCACAATTGAATATGATGCAAGTAATATCGCAGTTGGTGCTGTTTTGAGTCAAGAGAATAGACTTGTAGCTTTTTTTAGTGAGAAGCTCAATGATGCCAAGAAGAAGTATTTGTCTATGATCTCAAGCTATATGCCCTTGTCCAAGATCTTAGGAAGTGGAGGCACTACTTGTTACCTAAGGAGTTTGTTGTTTACATAGATAATCAAGATCTAAGTTTTTTGAATTCACAAGATAAGTTGATTCATAGGCATGTTAAATGGGTTGAGTATTTGTAGTCATATACTTTTTCTATTAAGCATAAGAAAGGATAGTGTAATAAATTAGCAGATGCTTTGAGTAGAAGGCTACTAACAGTGCAAGAAGTAAAGATTCAAAGTATTGGAGTTGATTAATCCAAGGATTTGTACCCCAATGATGAAGATTTTGCAGCCATTTACAAGGTTTGTCAAGAGTTTCAGAATCACTTTCATAGTGAATATGTTGATTTTAATTTGTAGAATAGTTTGTTGGTTAAAGGTGGACAGTTGTGTGTTCCCAAAGGATCGATGAGGGAAAATATGATCCAAGAAAAGAACAATGGATGTCTGAGTGGTCATTTTAGACTTAATAAAACATTGGAACTTGTTCAAAGGTTCTACTATTGGCCTAGAATGCAGAGGGATATCAAAAGGTATGTTGAGCAGTGTATGGTTTGTTAGAAAGCTAAAGGTATAGCTACTAATGTTGGTATTTATTAGCCATTACCTATTCCTACAAGGGTATGGGAATGTGTGAGTATGGATTTTATGGTTGGATTACCCAAAAATTGTTAATGCATGATAGCTTCGGTAAGATAAATGATTGAATGAGAGATAAATAAAGTCTCTCATTAAATCATTTATCATATCGATAACTATGATTAAACCTTCAAGCAATTAATTCCTCTTTGATAGCCATTCTACATTTGCATATAAATAACCTATTCATTGATAATCATACTATATATTTTGTTTATGTTCATCGATTTCTAAATCTTGCATTTCAATTTATATTGATTAACATAATTAATGGTAAATAAATGATTAATCAAAAACACCGATTAATATCAGGTTGCATATGATATATCAGGTGGCATAATAATAAAGGTTACCAATAGTTATCGGGTGTTAACACTACACCGATAGTTATCGGTTGTTAAGGCTAACATACTGATAACTATCGGCTGTTAGCATTCTCCAAACATCGATAGACATTGGTTGTTATAATACTTCCACACCGATTGGTATAAATCATGAACATGCATTTGTTTATTATAAACAAAGAGGTACGATCAAGCAATGCCTTGATTGGTCATGATTGGTCATGACTGATCAAGGCATTTCTTGATCGTACCCCATTTGTTATATACTTATATTGAGTGGCATTCATGAGATAGGACATAGAAAATATTAAATGCTCCTCTCACCTACCACAAACAAGAAGATAGTTAGATTCATACATTAAGTCAATAATATATACAACAAGATTATTTCAATAGAATATAACTTGCATATTGGATGTAAATTGAACATCATTTACATGGTATCAAAGCTATAGTTAAATCGAACCTGAGGCTGTTCAATTTTACATAAAATTTAAATTAAGTATATATTCAACATCATAATCCTATCAATGGCTAGCGCTATCATATTTGAAGATAGACTCATAGGGGGTGATGACTTCTCCACATGGAAATTCAGAATTCAAATGATTCTAAAAGAAAATAAAGTTGAATCATTTGTAAAGACTAAAACTAAATAACCTGAGACTGAACCTAACAAAGAAGTTTGGAGAGAAGGAAATGATAAGGCTATCAAAATCATAGTTGATGGGGTCAGGAACAATATAATGCCCATTATAAAGAAACATGAAACAACCTTCAACATGTTCAAAGCACTTGAAGACGCTTTTGAGATATCCAATGCCAATAGAACCTTGGCTATAAAAAGAGAGATAAATCATATAGCCATGATAAAAGGAGAATCAGTCAATGCCTACTTCATGCGAATATCTACCTTAAGGGATGAACTGGCAACCCTTGAATATGAGATCCAAAGCAAAGAATTAACCCTCATTGCTTTAGATGGGTTGCCTAGTATCTGGGAAAGGTTCATCCAAGGCATAAGTGCAAGGGATAACTTTCCAAAATTTGATAGGCTAAAGGTTGACTGTCTCCAAGAGGAATCAAGGCAAAATAAGAAAGGAATCAAACAAAACAATGTAGATGAAGATCTTCAACTTCTAAATATGAACTCAAACAAAAAGGGCAAGCAGAAGCAATTCAGGAAGAGAAAAGGTTGTCATGGTAAGAGCTCCTTCAAGAAGGACCTCTGCCAAATTTAGTATTACAGATGTGATAAATTTTGGCACTATGTTGCCAAATGTCTAGAAAGAGCTAAACAAGCCACATTGACCAAAATAGGAAAATCAAAAAGGGAAGAGGACTCCGAGAAGTATGTGCTCTATTTAGCACTCACAAATAAAGCATCAAACAAAGTGAGCTCCTAGATGATCGACAATGGCTCATCTAGACACATCACAAGATTTAGAGAAGTACTAGACTCCATGAAAGAGGAGAATGATGAGGAGGTAACCATCAGAGATGACTCTACACACCTTGTCAAAGGAGTTGGAAACTGCACCATCAAACTAAAGTCAGGTGTATCATTACAACTTCGAGGAGTGCTGTATGTCCCAGGCATTAAGAGGAATCTTGTGTCAATATCAACACTAGAGGATAATGGATAAAAAGTGACCTTCATGGACAATAAAGTGTTGGATTGGCCAAAGAACTCATCCATCAAGAAAGATAAAACAATTGGTCAAAGACAAGGCTACTTGTACGAGCTATGCACAAAGCCCAACTTAGCCCTAATTCATGAAACTACAGATTCCAATGAAATCTAGCATAGATGACTGGGCCACCTAAATTTTAGAGCTTTATCATCAATGGGATACCTTGTCACAGGTCTACCTAAGATAAAGCAATATCATTTAGGCGCATGCATAGGATGTGCCCTAGGTAAAAATACTAAGGGTTCTTTTCAGAGTAGTATTAGAAAAACAAGTAAAATTTTAGAGTTAGTTCATTCTGATGTATGTGGACCTATGTCTATAAATTCATTGGGGGGATTTCTATATTATGTAATATTTATTGATGACTACTCTAGGAAAACCTCGATCTACTTTTTGAAATGTAAAGAATTAGAAGAGATCCTTAATAGGTTTAAAGAATTCAAATCACTAATAGAAAATTACTCAAGAAACAAAATTAAAACACTAAGAACTAATAATGGGGGGGAATACACATCAGAATTATTTAAAGAGTTTTGTAAAAATTTAGGGATTAAGAGGGAGTTAACAATACCTTACAACCCTCAACAAAATGGGATAGCAAAAAGGAAAAATAGGACAATCGTTGAAGCTACCAAAGCTATGATTCTTGATCAAAATCTAAATATCAATCTTTGGGCAGAAGCAACTAGCACTGTTGTATATATTCAAAATAGATGTCTGCACTCTCATCTTGAAGATAAGACCCCTGAGGAAGTTTTTACTAAATCAAAACTAGATATAAGCCACCTTAGGAGTTTTGGATGCCCTATCTATATTCATGTACCTAAGGAGAAAAGATTAAAATTAGAGCCTTCTGGAAAAAGGGGAATCTTTGTAGGATATAGTGAAACCTCCAAAGCCTACATGATATATATACCTAGTCAAAAGAATATTGAACTAATTAGGGATGTGATCTTTGAAGAAAAATTAGCCTTCAAAAGAGCCCAAAGCTCCCTACATCCTGAAATCTATATTCCCAACCCTGGCTTAGATAGAGATCCTACTCTTGAGCTTCAGAGGGAGAATCCTAAGGAAACTATGAGTGAAACTCAAAGTCCACCTAGAGAAAACCTCAAGAAAGGACCACTATGGGCCACCAAAACTGTAGAAGAAGCTCAAAATTTTGTTACTCCCTTAGGAACCTTCAGAGAAAGCAAAAGGCCTAATAAATTCACTAGCTATGTTGCCCTTATAAATGATCTCTCTAAAGACTAACCAAACAATGTATAAGATGCACTTGAACATCAAGTATGGAAGAATGCCATGTCTGACGAGTATCAGTCCATTATGAAAAAATGATGTTTGGGAGATTGTTCCTAGGCCAACCAAGAAATCTATGGTTTCATTTAAATGGCTTTTCAAGATCAAACATGTTGTAGACGGTAGCATTGAAAAACACAAGGCCAGATTTGTAGCCAGAGGCTTCTCACAAAGGGAGGGAATAGATTATGAAGAAAATTTTGCACCTGTTGCTAGGTATACATCAGTAAGAGCTGTATTAGCCATTGTAGCAGCAAAAGCATGGAAGGTACACCAAATGGATGTTAAGACAACTTTCTAAATGGTGAGATCTCAGAAGAAGACTATCTAGAGAAACCTAAAGGTTTTGAAATTCATGATGCAGAGTCTCATGTGTGTAGACTCAAGAAAGCTCTCTATGGGCTCAAACAGGCTCCCAGGGCCTAGTATGAAAGAATTGACAACTACCTCTCAGGACTAGGATTCTCCAAAAATGATGCAAATCCTAATATCTACTACAAAAGAAATAAAGGTGATATGCTGATATTGATTTTATATGTTGATGACTTATTAATCACAGGAAATGATCACCTTATAGATCAATGCAAGAATGATCTATCCAAATAATTTGATATAAAGGGCTTAGGACTCCTTCATTACTTCCTAGGATTGGAAGTATGGCAGAATTCAGACAACATTATACTAAACCAAGGAAAGTACACCTTGGATATTTTGAAGAGATTCGGAATGCTAAACTGTAGACCCATGACCTCTCTTATGGAAACCAACTTACATAAACTTAAAGAAGCAACAACAGAGTCACAACCCACTGATCCTACTCAATACAAATAGATGATTGGGTCGCTAATGTACCTGGTAAATACAAGACCAGATATCTATTATGCAGTTAATGCTCTAAGTCAGTTTATGTGTGAACCAAAGGAGATACACTTGGTTGCAGTAAAATGCATAATAAGATACCTACAAGGTACTCTAAACGTTGGTCTCAAATATAAGAAGGTTGATATAGACTTACATGGATTTATAGATTCAGATTGGGCTGGAAGTGTGATAGACATGAAAAACACTTCAAGGTGTTGCTTTAGTCTAGGTTCAGCTATGATATCTTAGATCAGTAAGAAGTAGTCTTCTATAGCTCAAATATCCACTGAGGCAGAATACATTGCAGCTTCTATGGATGCCTAAGAGGCAATATAGCTTAGGAAGTTGCTTGTGGGGTTGTTTGGAGAACCTATGAAACCCACTGTTATACAATCAGAGCTGCATAAAACTTTCAATAAACCTAGTGTTTCATGATAGATCCAAGAATATTGAGATTCCATACCACTATGTATGAGATATGGTATATAGGAATGCAATCCAACTGAAATATGTTTATACAAGAGATCAAATTGCAGATATTCTGACCAAACCTCTTTCCAGAGTGAAGGTTGATTACTTTAGAAAAAGGTTTAGGTATGATAGAAAGGTAATTTGCTTTGTAATCTATATTTGCATACCTATAAGATGTTTAATGTGTAAACCTCTTTGTCATGGTAGGATAACTTTTGGATTCTATCCCCTAGGTTCATATCTAAGAGGTAACGATATCTCAAGATAGTGAACACTTGTATGAGGACATTATAAAGTGATGATCTTATAATGTCCAAACCAGTTATCATGTTGGATCTTTGGTGTGTCATGGATGTGCCATGATTGTGTTGTGATAAAACATTTGTATAAAATGTTAGTGCACATATCACAACTTGGATAAGATGAGAAATTAATCTTTCTCATATGATTATCCTTAAGTATTGTGTGTGTAGGCAATACTGATATCACATGCTTAGGTGATATCTTGTCAATCACAAGATTGATGTGATGGACTTCAATATCATGTGTTTAGGTGATACTTTATATCATATGATTAGGTGGTATGATTTCCTAAGAATGCCTAAAATGCTAACTATCAATTGAATTGTGATGCTTGAATATATTGTTTACATTCATCTTTCCTAGCTAAGAGGGAGTGTTAATGCATGATAGCTTCGGTAAGTAAATGATTGAATGAGAGATAAATGAAGTCTCTCATTCAATCATTTATCATATCGATAACTATGATAAAACCTTTGAGCAATTAATTCCTCTTTGATAGCAATTCTACATTTGCATATAAATAACCTATTCATTGATAATCATACTATATATTTTGTTTATGTTCATCGATTACTAAATCTTGCATTTCAATTTATATCGATTAACATAATTAATGATAAATAAATGATTAATCAAAAACACCGATTAATATTGGGTTGCATATGAAATATCGAGTGGCATAATAATAAAGGTTACTGATAGTTATCAGGTGTTAAGCCTACACCGATAGTTATCGGTTGTTAAGGCTAACATAGCAATAACTATCGGCTGTTAGCATTGCCTGAACACCAATAGACATTGGTTGTTATAATACTTCCACACTGATTGGTATAAATGATAAACATGCATTTGTTTAGTATAAACAAAGAGGCACGATTAAGTAATGTCTTGATCAGTCATGACCGATCAAGGCATTGCTTGATCGTACCCTATTTGTTATATACTTATATCAAGTGGCACTCATGAGATAGGACATAGAAAATATTAAATGCTCCTCTCACCTGCCACAAACAAGAAGATAGTCAGATTCATACATTAAGTCAATAATATATATAACAAGATTATTTCAATAGAATATAACTTGCATATTGGATGTAAATTGAACATCATTTACAAAAATAAGCTTGGTTGTGATAGCATTTTTTCTATTGTTGATAGATTTGGTAAAATGGCAAATTTTGTTCCTTGTAAAACTACTCATGATGCTAGTCACATTACACACTTGTTTTTGAAAGAGGTTATTATAATAAATGGTTTTCTTGTTAGCATTGTTTTAGATAGAGATGTCAAATTCCTTGGCCATTTTTGGAAAACTCTTTGGAAAAGACTGGGAACTAATTTGTCTTTTGGTTCAGCCTATCATCCCCAAATGGATGGTCAAATAGAGGTGATAAATAAGAAACTTGGAAACCTTTTAAGGTGATTGACAAAAGAGTATGGACATAGTTGGGAATAGGTTCTTCACTAGGAAGAGTTTGCGTATAATGATAATGTCAATAGGTCTATTGGGAAGAGTCCTTTTGAGGCAGTGTATGGTATGCATCCATGAGGTGTTATGAAATTATGAGATCTCTGTAATATATCACACAGAAGTTGTCAAGCAGATGATATTGCTCAATCTATGAAGGAGGTTCATGACCAAGTCAGGCGAGCTCTCCAAGATTCTTCACAATAAGTTAAAGCTAGAGTTGATGCCACATGGAGAGATGTGCAATTTTTAGTTGAAGATTTGGTGATGGTACATTTGAACAAGGCTCAATTTTAGAAAGGGGTTCCAAGCAAGCTACAAATGAGGAGAATAGGCCCATGTAAAGTTTTAGCCAAGTATGGCTCTAATGCCTGTAAGATTGATTTGCCATCTGATATTGCTTTGTCTCCCATTTTCAATGTTGCAAATTTGTTTGATTATAGGGGACAACTTCCCAAGGAGGATGCGTGAGTTTTAGATGTTCAACAATCACTTGCCGACCTGCCATTACTTTCTCCTTCCATGCCTCAGGCTGAGAAAGTGTTGGATTCCTGCATTCTCAAGAAGACTAGACAACAGGTCTACATGGAACATTTGGTCAAGTGGAAGCATAAACCTAATTTTGAAGTGACTTGGGTCCCTGAATAAAACTTTGTTAAGTTGGGAATTGATCTTTCCTTGCTTCAATGCATAGTCACTTGACTTCTTTATTTTTGGGGGAGTATGGTGCAGGAGCACCTAAGGGTTGGAATGCCCTTAAACCATTTTTGGCTTTTGAGACCTTCCAGTGATCATGTACATACATAAGGACTAGTTCTAAGTGCATTTGTTTGGTTGTTTATGGCATTTTTTGAGATTTTCCTTATCAGCAAGACTTGCCATGATGAGCTCTGTAGAGTATGGAGTGGAGTCATTGGATATCGGAGGGAGTGGTTTCACGTTACCCCGATGACCTGATGAGCAAGCATTGGGAGAGGAGTGCTTCGGAGTATTGTTAGTGAGTATCGGGGTGAGTAGTTTTAAGCTACCCTGATGACCTGATCAGGAAGCATAGGTGTGGAGAGGTTGTATCGGGTATCGGTAGGCAAGGTTCTCATCTAGGCCGATGCCTGATAGAAAAGTAGACAAATCAGAATAAGTCATCGGCTATTAGAAGGAACGCTTCAGTGTTACACAGATGACTTGATGAAAAAGAAGAAGTGGAGGAAGATGGCATCGGCCATCAGGATAACATGTTTGGAGGAGACCTGATGGAAATGCCCAAGAAGCTAAGGAAAGCATCAACCATTGGACGAAGGGATTTCTTGCTATACCGATGCGTGATGGAAAAGTGAAAAGTGTTGTGTGTCACCATCAGACATAGGTAACTCTATTCTAATGTTACATTGATAACCCAATGGAAAGTGTGAAGTGGAAGTGTGAAGACATCGGTCATCAATAGCCCATTTTGGTGTTCCGTTGAAGACCCAATAGGAAGTGTGACAAGTTATAGGTTGTCATCGGACATCGGTAACCTTGTTTGGATGTTACCTTGATGTTTCGATGGAACTTGTGAGACAGTTGCAAATGGAAACCATTGGTAATGATATTTATCTCATCCAATAGAAGTTCATAATAGAAGAGAAAATGTATAAAAGACCCAAAGGGAATCTATAAGAGGGTGATGGTTGAGTTGTTGATTGTCAATTGCCTCAAAGAACATGATTGTTTGTTTTTCTGAAATGCAATAGAGAAGTCCATTTTCTGGTTTCCAATCAGAGTTTACTTTTTGTTCATGATTTGTAATAATGTGTTAAAAATCTCTGAAGTTCTCATCTATTGTTAATGTAAAGTTTCTTTTCTCTGTTCTGTGAGTTGTTGGCTTGAACCCATGCATAAGCTCGGAATATGTAAATAAAGATTTCCTTTTCAGTTTTTGTTCTCTATTTTCAATAATCACATGGCTTTGACTTGAGACTCCTCATGATCATTGGAGATTGTCAAGAAGAGTTGATTATGTACAATAGGGTTTTATTGGTAAGAGACCAAGAGATGGCATTAGCTATTCTTGCAAACTGGCCCTAAGAGAGCTTGGTGATAGTCCGGCTAGGTGTCAATAACTTAAAGGATATAACTTGTAGGGGGAAGGAATCTGCTAAGAACTGGAAGAAGATCTAAAAGGCTATAAGCATGGAACTTAGACTTTGTGTAGTCGAAAGGAGTGTATTTGCCAAACCAAATAGGATGGGTAGTTTTGCAAAGAAATAACACATGTATGTGTGTCCTGGACCCCTATAAGGATATAGTGAGCAAGCTTACTTTGTGAGCTTGAGGAAGGTGAGATAAGAAAAAAAATGGTAGGGAATCCCTTAGAAGTCTAAAGGGATAGACTTGGAACCCAAGAAGGGATAGAAGAAACCATCAAAGAATCCTAATTGATGGCAAACTAGGTAGCCTCCCTATCAGTTGAACCTAGCATATAGTTTCAAATTAAAGTTAGAATAGGTCATATAAAACATAAAAAAATTGTTTAATAAAGTCAATTTTGACTAAATACTTCTAAAATAGTGTATCGATAGAACCCTATGGAAATCAAACCAATCACAAGAGGGTCTTTCAGAACTAAGAAATACGGGATTTGATCAATGAGAAATATTTATATCAAGACGATGTGAAATCCCACCAAGAAAAAAAATTTGCACTGCTATTAGGGAAGGTCATAATGAAAAAAGAGTGGATAGGTTATTGGCGTAAAACTTACTTCAGAGAAAGTGCAAGATAGTGAGAACGATCTTACATGTCATACTGATATGTGTTCACAAGTAGATAATTATCAAAACGTGTGACAGATGCAAATAACATTGGGAGAAGTTATGAGGTTGGAAAGATATTAGCGGAATCCACCCAATTATGAAAGTCACACTAATGAACAATATGTATAAATGTATTGGTGTGACACAGTTTGATAGGAGAGACACATGGAGGAACATCAAAAGAAGTCTAACCGATGAATTCAACATTGGTATGAGTTATGAGGACGAGATGACATACCAAAGGTCAACCCGATGATAAAAGACACACTGATGAAACTATGTAAGACATATCAGCCTGAGTCACTATGATATGGGTCATAAAGAAAAACTAATGATCAACATGACTAGATACTATTGAGATGGCATGATAGAGAATAGACCGAACTAATAAGTTAGCACGACAATAGAAATCATAGAATAGATCGGCTTGAGAAAATTTTGTCCCTCCAAAAAGGTGATGGTGAAGTTTTGTCGCATCAGTCAAAATTGTCTAGATTGGAATGAGGTATGAAGAGACAACCCAATTTCAAAGGTCACACCAACATGGTAAGAAGCAACAAATAGGTATATGCAATAACGGTATGCATCGACAGGAAAGCAACTATCAACCGGACAATTTTCTTACAAACCAGACATCCACTGTCCAACCGATGATATGCAATCATTGTGACTCTCAATGATAAATCACAGGTGAAGAAAAATCTAAGGGTTGAAGGAGATCGGGTGGAGATTATTAAAATATATTGGCAAGGTTAACAGTTGTTAAACCGAACCAAAGGAAGTTGACCTATTGAATTCTCCCATAGTCAACACACTACTTAAGTCTCAGTGATGTGTAAATATATCAAGTCACACCAATAAAGGAAATTTTCACATCAGTCAGATCATTCAAAATTTAAAATTTATTAAATGTCAAGTGCTGAGGGAAGACATTAATGCTACATAGTCAAATTTATCTGAGAAGGGTAATTGCAGACAGAGAAAAGTATTAAAGAAATTAAGAGCAAGGGAACAAGACAAAGAATCCGATCAATACCATGCAAGCAACTAAGGTTTCCTCTTTCTATGCAATCTAGTTTGAATTACATTCTCCCATTTAAAAATGGATAGCCCTACATCCTTGAAAGGGAAAAAATGAATAGGGGAATCAAGAGGAATGAAGGAAAAAACAAAAAACAAAAAACAAAAAGGGAAAACTCCAAAAAAAGTAGGGAAGATTGAGATAAAGGAGATGGTTAGAGAAAGGAAACTAAATCAGGACTTGATTGACCAATTACCCGATTCAGTAAATAGGGCCAGAAGAACAATCTAGTTGAACCCTAGCAGTAGTAAATTCGAGGACAAATACCAACATGTGGGGGATATATGGACTAATATTCAGGGATTTGAATTATTCCTTTTCCATTATTTGAGAAGAATCAGACATGAACCCATCTTCAACCCGTGGAGAACAAATTTAGGAAAGATAGTTGTCCCAAATGTATTTATAAATCTAGATTTAGTTAATCTTTTTGCCAAACACTATAATTCAAATATTAAGGCTATTTGTGATTTTCAAGGACAACCATTTGTATATGCCTCCAAAGGTGGAATAGAATAAGTCTTTAGTTGTGAAGATGTCTATGATTATCCAATTCTATATGAATAATTCAATATAGAATACAAAAGGATGGATACTACCTAGAAGGGTTGGAGGTTGCCTTTGTATAGACCAAAAGTAGACAGGAAATCAGTGTCATTAATGAATGATGATGGGCCACAATTCAATGTGGAATTGTTTGAAAATTAATTCAAGTATACTTATTACACTATGGGACAAGTGTTGGGAGTTGAAGTCCTCAAATTCATGACAATTCAGCCTACGGTGGTGGCTTCATATGTTCAAAGCCTCATTCATATGAATTTTCACTATGCAACACTAATTCATCAGAGGGTTGATCCAACCCTCACAGTAGCCAAGAAGGATCTATCCAAAACTTCTTTGATTCACTATTTTGTGCTCAAGCATATGGTATTGTACTATGGATAATGAAAGGGAATATGGCCAAAAGAGTTGAAAGTAAATCATCTTGATCAAGAGGGCAAGCCATAACCAATTAAGTTATAGACCTCCATTTGGGACAATGGGTTTTCTAGGTCTAGTTATTCCTACTTTTAAGAATACTTTATAAAAACTATTTTTTAGGATGTTCAATCATCCATGTGATTACTCTTTAACAAAGTAAATCAAGAAGTTTTTAAGGCCAAAAGACTATGGTCGCCTAGGGATGGTCAAAAAAAATTGGGGAGACTGGTATTGCTACTCTGATGCTATAATAATTAGAGTCTACAGTTTTGAAGATACACCATATATATTACCAAGAACCATGCCAAATAGAATAACATACATGGAAATAGTAAGGCAATTGGATTACTCAAATGTCATACATTTGAGGTCTTATGAAAAACAATCCTTCATGCTAGCCACCATGTGTTTTGGATATTTCACTATGCTCACTAAGGAGGGATATGACTTGATATTGCGCAAGTTAATGCATTACAATATTAATAGGGCACTACCTAGGAAATATTTTGACCCAGAGTGCTTCATAGATACTGTCAAGAGGGCACACAAGCTGAGTGGGTATACCCACAAGCCCTACCCTGAAGAAGATGTAATAAAGAGCTTAGATGAGACTGATACCACAAGGGCTATTGAAAGGTATAGCATGGACATAGAAGCTAAGATGAGAGAGATGCAAAGTGTCCAATTCATTTCTCCTGCTAGTGAAGAATCAGCTAATGATGAAGGCCCACCCCTAGAGTGAAATAGGTTTCCAAATTATAGAGTTTAATCTTATCAGATAGTAAACATAGAATCAAAACTTGGGGAATCTACCAAGGAAGACTCTAGATAGTTGGCATGCAACCTTTTTATTTTTAATGACTAGTTCATCAAGACACAATCATTCAAATCCTTTTTGTATAAGTTGAAAAGAAAGGCTATGAGAAAAACTGTTGATAACATTATTGATAGTAATGAAGGACATCTCCTTTATATACAATATTAATAATTAAAATACTTGACAAGGTTGGCCATAGATAAAATAAATAATAATACATAAATTTGGCCACTTGAACTCAAAATATCCATTTGGGTCCATTTCAAGAAACAAAGAGGGCCCAAGTACCTCACAACACATCATTTCTAAAAGATTCCAATGAGCTGCACATGCTAACACATTGTCCAAAGTCAACATCAAATGAAACATGTAGATAAATATTAAAGCATGTTAACTAGTCAGCACAAAACTATCCTATAATACAAATAATGCAATGTAGATATCCACACACCATGGTCAAACCCAAAACACTAAGTAAACTCATTCTCTAAAGAAAACCCAAACCAAAATAATATGATCTAAGTAGGACACGTCACCACAATCAATCAGAGACTAGACCAGATGAAATTACTAAACTCAAAACATCATAACTTATTATCCCAGTCAAACCAACACCAACCAACAAAAATGAAAATTGTACAAACTAAATAAACATGGTGTTTAAACCACAACACTTGAATCCACATATCCAAAGGCCACCACGAGCTCTCTACACTAGTTTTGACATACAACTGCTATAAAAAATAGTAACAACCATCTCTACTATCTAAGCAACAAAGGACCTATAAACCTTATAGTGCAATACACATAGAACATATCATAATATCTAGAGTTGCAACACATAATCTTCACATACCAAAGGAATGCAAACAATTTTTCCACTGGGACATTAAATACTTTTTCTTGCATATTGAAACTTCCACTACACCAACCTTCTTTAAATACTTCAACATATTTACAAGACCATACACCAATACCAAAACACTCACTTTCAGATGATCTACAACACATAGTGACAACAATGACAACACAATATTGGTTGACATAAATGAAAACAAAACACAACAACTTATGTTTACAACAACATTCACATTCCTTAATATGTAATATTAATCATTAAAACCCTTGACTACGTCGTCCATAGAGAAAATAAACAATATTAACTAAATTTGGCCTGTTGGGCCATAAATATCCATTTTGGTCCACTCCAAGAGATGGAGAGGATCCAAATACATCACAACACATCCATCTAGCTTGGTTCCAATGAATTGCACACACTAACACATCCTCCAAAGTCAATGTCAAATGAAACTTGTACATAAACATTGAAACACGTTAACTAGTCGGCCAAAAAATATCCTCTAATGCAAATTACATAATGCAAAACTCCAAATGTCATAGTGAGACCCAAAACACTAACTAAAATCATTCTCCAAAGAAAACCCTGACCAAAATAATATGATCCAAGTAGGATACACCTCTACAATTAACTGCAAACCAAACCAATTGATAGCAAGTTAAACTTAGAATTGCATAACTCAACATTACAAACAAGCCATCACTAGAAAAGTGAATATGTCCTCCAAACTACAATACTTGAATCCACATATCTAGAAGCCACCAAGAATTCTCTAAACCAATTATGACAAACAAACAATTGTCTAATTTACAATAACAACAACTATCTTTACCATTTGAGGAATAGAGGACCTACAAATATGATAGTGAAATATACAAAAAACATAAATATTATAGCTAGATCCACAACACATGAACTTCACATACTAGAGGAATGCAAATAATTCTTCCACTACAACATTGAATACTCTTTCTTACATATTTAAACTTCCACTACACCAATCTTCCTCAAACACGTAAACATCTTTAGCAGACCATACAACAATACCATAACACTCACTTCTAGACTATTCGCAACACATAGTGACATCAATGATAACACAACACAACAACTCAATTTTCCAACATGTCTTTCCATATTTTTCTCTAAATGGTCTCGCAATACCTTTGATTTATGTTTTTTCTCATGCATTTGGAATTAATCAACTACTTAAGAATAATTTTTCTCAATTGAACCTATGTGTAGTTCCATCTATCTTGGTTAATAAGGATTTTTTTTAATCTTACATGTCCTCCACCTCATGCATCTTTAGAAATCAATTTAGATGAAGAATATATCTCTAGTCTTTCTATTTCATCTCTTTTAGGCAATCTTTGCAAATATTGCAAATTTATTAATTTAGTCACACATTGCATATATATTAGAGATATGGTTGAGGATAATCACTTCCTCTTTAATGATAGTTATAGAATATCTAATACAACATTATAATTTCCTTTCAATGTTGTTTCATATGATTATTTAGAGTTGCTTGGATTTTTTGTCTTACATAAAATATTTTAATTTAGATATGTAGATTTTTTGAAGCACACATAATGAAAATTTGTCTCTCATATCTCTTGAGAGATTTTATCATACATTATTATATGAAAGTTATTTCTTCTTGAAGAGGGAACATTTCTTGCTTATTTTGGATCATATTGACTATTCTTCTTCATGCATTCATCAATAGAAAATGAGCTACTTACTTATGTGGGATCCATCATCTTTAATTTTGAATCTTACAGGAGAATCTTGATTGTACTTATGTGACTAAAATAGTACATAGGGGAAGGTTTGAGCCCTTGTGGAGTACCAATAGTGTTAGTACCTAAGAAGAATGGAGAATGGAGGATGTGTACCAATTCAAGAGCAATAAACAAGATCACAGTGAAATACCAATTTCCTTTGCCTAGGATGGATGACATAATGGACTGTTTGAGTGAAGAAAAATACTTTACAAAAATAGATTTGAAGAGTGGATATCTTCAAATCAGGATCAGAGAAGGTGATGAGTGGAAGACAAAATTTAAGACAAATGAAGGACTATATGAATGGTTGGTGATGCCTTTTGAATTCACTAATGTACCGAGTACTTTCACAAGGATGATGAATGAGGTATTAAAGAAATTCTTGGGTAAGTTTGTTGTTGTGTATTTGGATGACATTCTAATTTTCAGTAAGACAAAAAGAGGAACATTTGTTGCAATTAAGACAAGTTTTGCAGTGGTTGGGAGAAGAAAAGTTGCTAATCAATATCAAGAAGTGTACTTTCATGAAGGATGAGTTAGTTTATTTAGGACTTGTGATATCTAAGGATGGTTTGAAGATGGACCCTGAGGAAGTGAAAGCCATTGTTGAGTGGCCTACATTGGAAAGTATTAGAGAGGTAAGATCATTTCATGGATTGGCTAATTTTTACTGGAAGTTTATCAGAAAATTTAGTTTAGTTTGTAACCCTATGACTAAGACCATGAGGGGAGATCAGAAGGAATTCAAGTGGACCACCAGAGAAAATAAAATTTTGGAATTATTGAAGCAGAAAGTGATTGAGCAGCCTGTGTTGGCTTTACCAAATTTCAATAAGGTATTTCAAGTGGATTGTCATGCAAGTGGGACATCAATAGGAGCAGTTTTGAGTCAAGAAGGGAGAGCAGTATCATATTTTAGTGAGATATTGAATGATGCTCGGAAGAGATATTCAATGTATGATTAGGAATTATATTCCATAGTTCAAGCCTTAAATAAATGGAGACATTACTTGTTGCCTAAGGAGTTTGTGTTGTATACAGATCATCAAGATTTGTAGTATTTTAATAGTCAGAGTAAGTTGAATCAGATACATATGAGATGGGTAGAATTCTTGCAATATTACACCTTTGTGTTGAAGCATAGAAGTGGTAAATCTAACAAAGTTGTTGATTAATTGAGTAGGAGAAGGAATTTGCTGATAGAGATGAGAGTGACAGTATTATTTTTTGAAGACTTTAAGAACTTGTATGATGAAGACCTAGGTTTTGTAGACCCTTGGAAAGCATGTAGAGAATAGGTTATGGTTGATAGAAGCAAATGGTTGGATTATTTCATTCGGGATGGGATATTATTCAAGGGAGTTTATTTATGAATACCTAAGAGTTCCAAGAGAGAGAACTTGATAAAAGAGAATCATAGTATAGGTTTAGTTGGACATTTTGGCATTGATAAAATAGTTGTTGAACATAGAGTACCACTAAGAGGAAAGTGAATTAGTGGTTCCTAAACTCTTTTCACTATTAAGACAACTTTAGATTACCGATTGTTATCTTAAGTACTAAACAATCAAACTAGTAAAGAAAATGAGGAGACCAAAGAAGACAATCACACAAATGCAACCCACAACACAAGATGTATGACTAAAACCCAATATGGGAAAACCCTCAATGAGAAATGTTGTTGGAGACTACTGCTCCAATACAACCTCACAATTGAAACATCGAATTACAAAGATTTAGGGCACCAACCCAAGGAGCACCAACCCCTGCACCAAGCCTCAACTTAGTGATGTATATTGAAATACAATTTTGATATAGTTATAGCTTCTTGTTGCAAATGAGTTCTGCAACTCTTGATCAAATATGTTACTACCAGTTGACAGTGTTCTCTTTTTACTGGATCTCACACTACCGGTTATGAGATCCCTATCTCTTATTCTTGGCATCTCTTCTCTCTCTCTCTCTCACAGTCTCACAACTAACTATGTCACACTTGGATGCCCTTTCTCAACCACACCTCACCAGTTTGCTAAATGATTGAACCTGTTATAGTTATACCGGTACTCAATCACTATTGGTTAAACTCTCTCACTAGTTTGCTTATTTACTCACTCTACAACTTACTTAGAATAAATTCTAAGGGAGATGATTCTTCTCTGAAATCAAGCTCTCTTCACTCTTCTTCTTCTCCTCAAGCATCAATCTTTTCTTTTTCGAGCTCATGTATTTATAATCATGGATTCCTACCAAGAATGCATTCAAACGGTGTCGTGTTAGGTTTTTATTTTCCAACTCAATCTAAATCCCATTTGATTTGATTTGATTTTTTAGGGATATGATCTTTATGACAATGATCAATCACCAGCTAAACTTCGCATTCCAATGTGCGTTTTCTAAATTTAGAGATCTGCACCACACTTTTCTACTTTTCTTTGCCACTCACCATTTATGGTTTTGACATTTCCTTCACCAAATAGGTATGAAGATCAAATCTTCTTACAAGATCAGTGTAGTTGTATTTCCTACTTGCCTTCCTTGAGTTGCAATCTTCTGGCATCCTCTGTGACTTTCAGATTCCTCATAAAAGTCAACGTGCCTACATATTTGTTACATCGATGCACACTCCACTGACCTGTGCAATACCTCCACCTAGCATCTAGCTGTCATGCTTGTCAACATCCATGTTTGCTTGGATTCCTATGTTGGTTTTACATACATTGTCGACCAAGGTTGACTACCGATTTAGTTTATGTTATTGGTATGACCATTAAAACATCCTATTTGTTCTGTTCATTGGTTGTTGTGCCTTCATAACATGCAAACAACCTTCATCCCAATTTATGCCTTATCGGTAAGCCTTCTTTACAAGTAGATGATGTAAGCCACATTTACCGATAGTCTTCCTTTTGTCTTGCTCTTATTAGTAGTTGTCACTATTTACTTAGTAGTGACCTAGCCAAACTGGTTGACATCAATGACAATTTAATGCCAAATTGCCAACAATCTCTCCCTTTGGCATTGACGACCACTTACTGCAAGGCTCTTCATATCGGTACATTTCTCCCCCTTTGATCCATACCGAGCTCCCCCTTAGACTGCTATGAACTCCCCTGGAACCATATAAATCCTTCCTTTCTCAAGTGCATAAGGAAGATGACACAACTCCCAACTTGTGTTGTAGGTACTCAAAGATGCTTACTGGTAATGGTTTGGTGAAAATGTCTGCTACTTGTTCACCAGTAGGGACATAGTCCATCCTTACTTCCTATCCTTCAACCTTCTCTCTGAGAAAATGATACTTGATGGGTATATGTTTTGTCCTAGAATGCATCACAGGATTCTTTGATATGTTGATTGCACGTGAATTATCACACCAAATGAGAATAGGATCAATGATGTCCACCAATATGTGTTTGAGAGTCTACTTAATCCAAAGCATTTGAGAGAATCATGTAGCCACAACAATGTATTCCACTTCAGTAGTTGATAGAAAGATTGAGTCCTGCTTCTTTCTATGCCATGAGATCAACCGGTCACCTAGGAAGAATGCACCACCACTTGTGCTCTTTTGGTCATCAATGCAACCTACCCAATCAACATCAATATATGCTTCCAAGATGAATTCCCATTTCTTAAAGTACCACAATCCATAACCGAGTGTTCCTTGTAGGTATCTAAAGATTATTCTTACAACATTCATATGTGACTTCTTAGGTGTAGCTTGAAATCTAGCCACCATGCACACTGCTTGTACTATATCCACTCTAGAAGTAGTTAGATATAATAGACTACCTATCATGGATCTATACAAAGTCTGATCCACCACTAGTTATTCATCATTCTTGCTTGATTTACTTTCGGTCACCATGGGGGTACTTACCAGTTTACATTCCTCCAGTTGAAATCTCTTTAACATTTTCTTTGCATACTTGATTTGTGAGATAAAGATTCCCTTATCTTTCTATAATATCTACAAACCAAGGAAGTATACCAATTCACCAAGAATTGACATCTCAAATTCTGACTACATCTGATCAACAAATTCTTTGCAAAGGGTGTCCTTATTGCCTCCAAAGATAATATCATCAACATACACAACCATAATAATCATGTTGTTTCCATCTTTCTTTATGTACAATATGTTGTCAACACTCCACTTTTTGAATCCTTGCTCCTCTGGGTACTAATCTAATCTTGAATACCATGCCCTAGGAGCTTTCTTTAAACCATATAGGGCCTTCTTCAATGGACACACAAATGTGTCATCATCATGTAGCAAAAACCCTTCTGGTTGCTCTATGTACACTTCTTCCAAATTTCCATTTAGGAAGGCAAATTTTACATCCATTTGATATACTTTATAATCATTGTAGGTAGAGAAGGCTAGAAACAATCTAATTTCTTCTAATCTAGCTATCAGTGTAGATCTTTCTTCAAAATTGATTCCTTCTACCTGAGAGTATCCTTTGCACACTAGTCGAGCTTTATGCCTAATAATTTTACCTTCTTTATTCATCTTATTTTGGTAGACCCATTTAGTACCAATGATGTTCTTGTCTTCTAGTCTAGGGACTAATTCCCAAGTCTTGTTCTTCTCAATCTATTACAGTTCTTCTTCCATGGCATCCATCCATTCTTGTCTTTTGCTGGCCTCATTAAATGTTCTAGGTTCTACTTCAGTCATGAGGTAAAAATTGACTTGTTCATTATTCTGGGCAAGTCGTCTTCTAGTCTGCACACCATCACTCTTATTTCCTATATTTTTCTCTTCTAGGTGATTCAACTGCACATACCATTTGGGATCCTTCTTAGATGCTTCTTCTAGTTCATTGTCTGACTAAGCTTCCTCACATTCATCACTAGAATCACCATACTAGTTAACCTGTGGTTGACTTCCTTTGTGCATATGCTCATCAACTTTTACATTCACACTCTCAATGACTCTTCTTAGTCTTTTGTTGTAGCATTTGTAGGCCTTCCTGTTAGATGAGTAACTAAGGAAGATTCCTTTATCACTCCTGGAGTCAAACCTACCTAGACCATCCATATCTCTTTTGATAAAACACTTACTTCCAAATCCTTTGAAGTATTTGACTGATGGCTTCCAATCATACCATGACTCATAAGGTTTCATTCTATTGTTTATTCTTAATTGAACCCGATTCAAGGTATATGCAGAAGTATGAACAACTTCCTTCCAATATGTGTCTGGCAAACTAGCCTCATTTCACATGGTTCTGGCCATATCCTTAACTGTCATGTTCTTCCTTTCTAACACCCCATTTTGCTGTGGTGTCCTAGGGGCTGAGTATTGCCTTCTAATTCCATGTTTTTCATAATAATCTTTAAATTCATTTGATGTAAATTCCCCACTTCGATTTGACCTTAGACATTTTAGCTTGCACCCACTTTCTTTCTCCACCATCTTCCTAAAGATTTTGAATCTTTCAAATGCTTGTGACTTATCTTGCAGGAAGGTGACCCATGTCATTCTTGAGTAATCATCAATAAAAAGCATAAAATATCTTTCACCGGCAAGAGCTCTTGACCTAGTTGGACCACAAAGATCTGTATGCACAATTTCAAGTGGTCTTGAGGTGTTGTGCTTTTTTGTCTTGAAGCTCACCTTAGTCTTTCCTTTCACACATTCATCACAAAATGTGCTTACTAGTTTGATGATGGGTGGAATATTCCTCACACACCCCTTTTAGCTCACTACAACTAAGTTATCAAAGTTTATATGGCCTAATCTTCGATGCCACAACCAACTTTCATCAACCTATCCTATCATGCATTGGGACTCATAGCATTCCTTCAAGTTGTAAACATTGCCATCTTCTCTTTATCCTTCTGCCACAACCTGACTGGCACTATATTTCTTTATCTAGCAATCGGTTGAGTCAACGGTGAATTTATAACCTTTTTCACACATCTGACTCACACTCAGCAGATTGTGCTTTAGGCCTTCCACATAATATACATAACGTGCCTTCAATTTTCCATCAATACTTAGAGTGCCTTTTCCCTTCATCTTGATGGATGAGTTGTCTCCGAATCTTACTGAACCACCATTCTAGTCTTCAAGTTTGATGAATATCTTTTTATCCCTAGTCATGTGGTTGGAACAACCACTATCTACAACCCATAGATTTTTCCTTTCAGCATGTAAGGCAGTCTACACTATCAAACTTGATTCTGCCTTTTCTTTTTCTTTCTCAACCCATACTAGGTTGGTTTCCTTCTTCTTATCAGCTGCTATTTTGTGCTTGGGTTCAACTACCGATTCTTGATCAGGATTTGTCTTCTTCTTCTTGATCTTCCTATTTTTACAAAACATTGCTATGTGTCCAACCTCTTAATAGTTATAGCATTTCACATTTTTATTTAAAGATAAATCCCCAAAATTATTGTGGGATACCAGTTTATTCTTCCTACATTCAAAAATCATATGACCATATCCATTGCACTAATAACAGACAACATTCATATCCTAGAGTGCATTAAATGGATTTTTACTTTCATAGCTCATAGAGGGTGTTGTTCACCAAAAGTGATAACCCAAGTATACCTACAAATCTATCTATGAGATAGCCAATCTCAATCAATGAAACACCTCAAGGGTTGGACAACATAACATAGGATCCTAATGATCCTCCTGCACTTCAGGTTCTGCTAGACCTAGGGGGGGACACCCTTTTGATGCATTGAATACAACAATCACAAACATAAGACTGCATCAACAATGAGCAGACAAACCATTCCACAAGCTCACCAAATTAGGTAACATGTACAGATGGGTTTGATCTTATACAAATAATAGGTGAAATAGAGCTTTGGAAGGATAGAACATTAACCTATAAACATAAAGGGAAATAGATTTATCTTTTAAAATGTATATCTGAGACCATTCCCAAATCTGTCAAAGACTAGTGCCTTGTTCATTGGGTAGCAGAGTCACTCACAGAACTACAAATATAAATCATAGATGCAAGTTTTGTTTTCCTTAAACAAGATATTCATGCATCAATACCTTATATTAATGCACTATTTGATTCATTCACAAATTCATCAGATCTGGATACATATTTCATTATTTATGACTAACTATAGAATTTAAACTCTTCATTGAAGAATGCCTACAAACAATCATACAATCTCCTTGAGGATTGAATTCATAATAATGAAAAAACATATCATAGAGACAATCTTGTGGGAAATTACTCATGCCTGACACAAGTAAGACCTGCAATTAAAACCATATTTACAACACTGCACTACAATCTCTATACCTTGAAACTAAATAGAAGCATTTACAAACTTGGGTCAAGATCCTCAGAAAATGGAAGCCATCAAATCTAAAGTATTTTCCAAATTTTTGGAACTCTTACAACTGAGAAGAATTGGGAATAAGAAGGAGAGGGAAGAAAATCAAATCTGCAACTGAATTGCCAAGTGTCTCCTCTCTAATTTGATTCTCATGGAAATTGCTTCCAAAATATCCCACATTTGTCAAAATTAACCTCATAATCGGATCCCTCACTCTAAGAGCTTTCTGGCGATATATAACACTTCATACTTCACTCAGAAAATGAGCCCTAGGCGAATTAATCCCCATTTGTGCTCAGTCATTTAAATTTTTGAATTATTTGATATAGTGTAAACTATATCATTTACAATTTTAATTTTGATTTTACCTCCATTTGGTCCTGACGCTTTTGCCATGTGGCAAGATCTGATTGGCTGATGGGGTCCACTGGGTGCCACCTCATCACCGCCACATGTTCGCTTGCTCATGTGTCACTTGGTTGCCATGTGTACGCCACCTTAGTGCCACGTCATCACCACCTAGGCACCACCTCTGCGCCATCTCACCTGGCCAACCTGCTGGACATCTGACTGTACTTGCCACCTATGTACCACCTAGCTTTCGCAACTTTGCAAAGTCTAACGTTCGTGCATCTTCAATCTGCAAAATTGCGCGGGCCGTCGATCTCCATCTAACATGCTCGACCTTTACCCTTTTCGCAACTTCATAGGGTTTAACTGGCGAGTAACTTCGGCCTACGAAATCATGTGCTTCGTCCGATCGGCTGGAACCTACTCACTGGTTAAGTGGGCCTTGCTCTGCGAAATTTCGCATGTTTGCCTTGGGAAGTGTGCCTACGTGGGGTCCACCTGGTCGCCACTCAGTCACCTCCTTTGTCACCTCGAGATCCATGCTCACACATGGGCCCACCTTGGGTGCCCATAGGCACCATCTGTCAAAAGACTTTATGGCTTAGACATTATGGATGTGTGCGTTCTTGCTTTTAAATATTAAAGAAGACCTCTGCCCAGCCAATGTGGGACAAATAGATTTGCCTGTAGATGCACTTTGGAGCTTCTCTCTGTGACTTTAATGGTGTTCTTTTTCATTTGCCTAGAATTCAATGGCCCTTTTAACCACACCATGGCTGAGAGGGAGGAGACTTCCTTTTCTTTGAAACATGTTTCCAATGCCCAACACATAAAGGATCATTGCTAATTGCAGCTGCTTGAAAAAATGATAGCTCCTCCTTCATCATCCATGCACAGGGAAGACTTGGCAATTTCTGAAATCTTTTCACCAGCCACGTGAAGGGAGGTTTATGGCTTTTAGCAGCCAATTGCATTTTCTTATGTCTTTATGGCCTTTTCACATGCCACGTGAACTCTAGGAGGAAGATTGGAGGGCACGTGAGGAGAAAGATGAGGCTGCAATAACAATTGTTTTGAAAACTTTAAAAAAAAAAAAACTGCTCCCCAATCCATGCTAACAGCCTCTACACCTTCCAGCAGACCATGCATGGGGGAAGGGAGATACCATATTTGCTTTAGTGGTTTTAAATGTTGCTCCTAGACTCCACATAGGACTCCACACATTCAGCTCCATTACCACGCAGGGAAAGGGAGAATACTATTTTGCATTTGAACTTTGTTTCAAAAACTTTGTCTTCTAATTACCATGCACATGGAGGAATTAACATATGCAATGGAATTTGGTTATACGCCAGCTAATTGCATTGGCTAAAAGTTTTAGATTGGTGAAGGTTTTAACTTGCACTCCCCAGCCGTTGTTGAAATCTTTTGAGGGCTGCCAACATGTGGGAGAAGGAAGGAGGCTCTTCACCTATCAATGGTATTGCTGGAGTTTTAATTTGCTTCTCCAAACACAGCACATAAGACTGCCATTTCATTTTGCTAGAAAGCTTTTAAGCTTCCTGTTCAACTGCCACACTAGGGGAAGAGGCTGGTTCTGGATTGCCAACATACACTTGTTTAAAGTTTTAAAACTTCCCAAACTCTGCAAATCTCTTCTTTTCAACAATATAAATACCATTCCTTCATATTTAAATCATATAAACATATGATTGCAAAAATAACAATTTAAAACTTTGCCTGAAAAGATGCATGAAGCAGCAAGCTAGGTCGGGCCCCAAAGTGGGTTCGGCTTAAAAAAATTTTGTTTTCATGCAACTGACCTTTGAAATGCTTTGAGGACCTTACCCATACCTCTAGAATCGATCCGCATTGTTTTCGGATCATTAAGCTGCATTTTACAACCTTCGGGCAATTATGCCACATTTTCGCATTTAATCACGAAGATGTAATTTTCAAACTTGTCAAAACACCTTTCTGGGTCTCTCCATCTGACAGGCATGTACTCTGATATACAAGGATGACTTCTACCAAACGGTTTCTCAAGACGAGACCCGAGCGAAGAGATACTAATTTTTGAAAATGCCCAATTGGCTTTGTCGACACTGCGGACCTGATGAAGTCAATGTCCGGGCAACACATGACGCCTTTCTCAAAAATATCAAACGACCTCCGTGGGTCCTCAAATTTAGAAAATAGGTACCTTAAAGTACATATTAAAACTTGAAAATCTTAGTTCGATCACCAGACTGACAAGATGCAAACAACGCACTTAGAAAAATGGCTACATTAACTGATATATCATTGAAAGTGCAGAAGACTGAAAATGATAGCTAAATGAATCCTTTTGAAAATCGATCAAATGTATTGATAAAGGCTTGAAATTTGAAACGTAGCTCATCATTTATACTAGTAATAACCTGGAGCAATCATTATGGCATGATGCTTACTGAGGCAACTTTTACACTTATGCAAAACAGGGCTCCGACTAGCTGTCGAAACAGGGACTTGCCAAAACACACAAACTACAAACGGATTCGGCTTTGAAAACTAAGAAAATGGATTCGTCAAGACTTGAAATTTTGCAGGGTAACTCACTTTTATGCATACAATTGAATCCATTTTTAATTTATCCATGACAATCAACAAGGAAAAAGATGTAATCGCTCAAAGTAGGCTACTCAATAAAATTTGCATTTGTGCCTAAAATGCACTTCCAGCTCACCCCTCAAAATGGGTACCTCATAAACTTATCCAAATTGAATTTTGAAAGTTGCACATTGCTGAATAGGCCAAATGAAAGGTGTGGGACATGAATCCCGAGCCTTACCCTCCGAAAATCAACTGGCTCCATTTTACCCTCTCGCAAACTAGGCCCTTCAAACTGACATCATTCAGGTATGCAGAGCAAAAATTTGAAATGGGCCTATAAACTTGACTCAATTTTAATCAATCCTAATAGTGGCTCTAATTGGGGATGGTTGATTGCAAGATCAACACAAGAATCCAGATATCTTTGGTTAAGCAGACCACCCAAAAATGGATCATTCTTCCCTCAAATCTTCTCTTCTCATCTCATTTAAAAAATAGGGCTTCCTTATTCAACCCAAACAGTAGGGCACTTTATTGAAAACCACACAAGTGAAGCAAAGCGACTGTACAAGATACAAACATACTCACAACTGATTATAACTGCTTCACTTACAAACATTTACCTCTGTCAAAAATCTGATTCTCATCTCTTGATATCATGATTGAAACAAAGGCACCTTCCAGTAACAATTGAGCATAATCATTATAATTATACCTTACCCTCATATTGCTGTAAAAGCTAGTGTGCATACCTCTTGTCTGATTCTAAACATTTTCATCACACACTACTTCAACACAAGTAAAAACATGAGACAATTCACCATAGAGGCCTTCCCATAAGCTGCAATACACTTCACTATCCCAATCAATTCTACCATTTGCAAGGACATCATCATGCTAGACTTCAAAAGTAAAACATTCATTTTCAATAATGTAAAACTCATCAGCACATACCTTATTATCATTTAAATCAATAGAATAAGGGACACTACTAACCAACTGATGCAAACAAGGAACATGAACATTTTGGTCCAGATGTGATACTTCACTATGCTGATCACACCTCACACTATCCTTGCTTATCAAATTGAAAACCTCTACATTCTCAACATCCCATTCATGAAAAAGAATGCATACCTCTGGCTGAAGCAAATCCTCAGCTAAATCTTCTTCATCCAAACTTATGTCTACCTGAAACACTTCCATTTGTGGTCTGAAAAAGTCATCACATAACCCATGCCTCTTGTCTTCATCATGAAGTAAATTCTTACAACCCATGCAACTGCTGTTCGGAACTACATCAGCATTACAAATTTGTTCCGCACAAGGGGAAACTTCATCATTCTCATCAATGAGATCAACACCATGGATATTTGTATCAAAAGCAAAGAACTCCAAATTCGGTTCAAGCATACTATCAACATTCACATCCTCATCACGGTGCTTGAAAATTTGAAAGCATTCAAGTGTGGGTTCATTTAAATCTGAAAATAGAACATTATCAGCACTATCACATACATTCTTATCTTCAAAAACACTTTCATTTTCAGATTCATAACTAAGGTACATAACTTGATCTTCTAATATATCATCTTCACAAGATGAATAATAAGAATTCTCATAACCACTTTCAGCTGCATAACTGGCATTCATTTGCTGATCAAAAAGAAGTGAAACACTTGTGCCAAGATCGTTCTCATTCTGAAATTGCTCTTCATTGTTCATTTGCATACCTTCAAGGTGCTGGGAATAGAACTCATTGTCCTCATAATCAGCAACACCACTCCATTCTGAAACACATTCATCACTGGGTATACTTGCACTAAACACATTATCAACATCATTCACATTTTCATTTTCAGATTTATCAGACTTAACCAAAATCTAATTTTCATCATATTGCACAACTTCACTTACATAATCAACAACATTTGGTGATCCTTCAGTATTTGGTATTTGAACATCAAATACATCAGCAACATTTAAAGATAGATGGTCATCATTACCATAATTTTCATCATTGTTAACCTTAGGAGACGCATGATTAACTTGGTAATTTGTAGTCACATAGTTAGCATAACCGGCATACATATCAAATGGTACATATCCCTTGTATATATCAATCTCCATATTAGCATTATCAGAACATTGCACACTAATCATTCCCTCATTACTGTGAGAGACAACCGACATTGATAGTAGAGGATTCTGACTCTCATTCAAATCTAAAACACATGCATCAACAAAACCATTTGGAACTGCAAAGCTTGATGCACCTAGACAAGGAATGATTGGTTGAGTTTTACATGGTATTTCACCATCGAAGGCATTTTGATAAGGAACTACAACTGACACAAATTTCTTGGCTATCCCAAATTTCAAATTATTTTCAATGTCTCTAATTGTGTTAAAAGCTTCATACAAAGTCTTAGGTTCTTTGTCTCTCAATAGAAAACCCATCTTTTTACCAAAAGCACTCATATAAATATCGAGACATACCATATCATCAAACTTATACTTTATGGAAATTTTAGTCAATGCTTGTGAAAATCTGATGTTAAATGTGGGTACCAATTCATCTTCCCTGATTTGTATATAGGTGAATTCTTTCAGCAAGTCGGAATCACTCACCTTCTCATTGAATTGATCCATGAAATCTAAAACCAATTCTTCCCATGAGGTAATAGAATTCACTGGCAAAAAAGAGAACCAATCTCTTGCATCCTCTTTTAATGACTGAATAAACAACTTCATGCATACATCTTCTTGGCAAATTTCAAACTCTCCTATCAAATCTAAAAATCTTTTAACATGTTGACATGCTAATTCTGATTTCTTCCCACTAAGTATAGGAAAATACTTTCTGATCTCTATGGGTATGGGATTTGGTTAACCCAGAATACCTTCAAAGTTTAGAGGAGCATAATGCTTCATACTAAAACTTTTCCTATTACATGGTTGTTCTGGTTTACTAGGCATGGATCTATGTGGAAATACACAAGGCTGAAAAGATTCACTGCTCATTCTTTCCTACTTCCACAAATGATTATACAATCTGGAATAAAAAACCTCAAACATATATCCTTATTCAAATCTATTCCTTAACGTTGCCTAACATAAAGTTCTTCCACATTTGCATACTACAGAGGATAACATACACTGAATATTTTAGCAACATAGATATGCAAATCAATTTTGAGATTCTCTCTTTCCCTCTAAACTAGTGTTGTTCACTAAATGGGAAAACTGCATTATACATTCAAAATTTCAGAAGAGATGTCTTGCATTTAAATCCTTTGAAAATACCTGGAGATTTGCAGCTATAGGACTTGTAGATCTGGAGATTTACTTCACACTTTAGTACTGTCTTGTACATCAAAGTTGCCACCTCTTGCATAGAGGATATTTTGAACATTAGAACCATTCAATCACAAATTTAATTCTCTGTTTCTCTTTCAATCTCGCTGCAATAAACACTGTTCCAGGTTGTTCAATACTGGTATGAACCACAGAGTCACCACCCAATGAGGAATTGGGGAAAAAATCGCATACAGCTGAAAGAACTTCTTACAACTTTCAACCATGCATTCATTGTTACTCCTTCATAAAAGATGATATGAAATACATATCATTCTGTAGATCCAGAACAAAGAGCATTTTCTTCACTATAAAACCAATTTACACTCTATGCATACATAATGGACAGACTGGCTAGATATGAAATTGATAGGACTAGGAACAAATTCAACCTCTAACCATATCAATCAAGCATTTATATCCATTTATTCCCCAGCAGAGTCGCCATTTTTGCTGTGGTGACTCGAATGGGATAATCTCAACATTATATGAATTAATTCTTTCTTAACCAGAGGCTCTTGATAGTTCATTTATTCCCCAGCGGAGTCGCCATTTTTGTTGTGGTGACTTAGATGGGATAATCTCAACCTTATATGAATTAATTATTTCTTAACCAGAGGCTCTTGACAGTTCATTTATTCCCCAGCAGAGTCGCCATTTTTGTTGTTAACCAAAAGTGATAACCCAAGTATACCTACAAATCTATCTATGAGATAGCCAATCTCAATTAATGAAACACCTCAGGGCTTGGACAACATAACATAGGATCCTAATGATCCTCCTGCACTTCAGGTTCTGCTAGACCTAGGGGGGGACACCCTTTTGATGCATTGAATACAACAATCACAAACATAAGACTGCATCAACAATGAGCAGACAAACCATTCCACAAGCTCACCAAATTAGGTAGCATGTACAAATGGGCTAGATCTTATACAAATAATAGGTGAAATAGAGCTTTGGAAGGATAGAACATTAACCCGTAAACATAAAGGGAAATAGATTTATCTTTTAAAATGTATATCTGAGACCATTCCCAAATCTGTCAAAGACTAGTGCCTTGTTCATTGGGCAGCAGAGTCACTCACAGAACTACAAATATAAATCATAGATGCAAGTTTGTTTTCCTTAAACAAGATATTCATGTATCAATACCTTATATTAATGCACTATTTGATTCATTCACAAATTTATCAGATCTGTATACATATTTCATTATTTATGACTGACTATAGAATTTAAACTCTTCATTGAAGAATGCCTACAAACAATCATACAATCTCCTTGAGATGACAAATTTCATCATCCTTGAGGATTGAATTCATAATAATGAAAAAAATATCATAGAGATAATTTTGTGGGAAATTACTCATGCCTGACACAAGTAAGACCTGCAATTAAAACCATATTTACAACACTGCATTGCAATCTCTATACCCTGAAACTAAACAGAAGCATTTACAAACTTGCGTCAAGATCTTCAGAAAATAGAAGCCATCAAATCTGGAGCATTTTCCAAATTTTTGGAACCCTTACAACTGAGAAGAATTGGGAATAAGAAGTAGAGGGAAGAAAATCAAATCTGCAACTGAATTGCCAAGTGTCTCCTCTCTAATTGAATTTCATTCCTATGGAAACTACTTCCAAAATATCCCACATTTATCAAAATTAACCCCATAATCGGATCCCTCACTCTGAGAGCTTTCCGGCAATATATAACACTTCATACTTCGCTCAAAAAATGAGCCCTGGGCGAATTAATCCCCATTTGTGCTCAGTCATTTAAACTTTTGAATTATTTGATATAGTTTAAACTGTATCATTTACAATTTTAATTTTGATTTTTGCCTCCATTTGGTCCTGATGCTTTTGCCATGTGGCGGGATCTGATTGGCTAATGGGGTCCACTGGGTGCCACTTGGGATGACACCTCATCACCGCCACATGTTCGCTTTCTCATCTGTCACTTGGCCGCCACGTGTATGCCACCTTAGTGCCACATCATCGCCACCTAGGTGCCACCTCTGCACCACCTCACCTAGCCTGCCTACTAGACATCTGACTGTACCTACCACCTATGCACCACCTGGCTTTCGCAACTTCGCAGGGTCTAACGTTCGTGCATCTTCAATCTGCGAAACCGCGTGGGCCGTTGATCTCCATCTAACATGCTCAACCTTTACCCTTTTCACAACTTCGCAGGGTTTAACTGGCAAGAAACTTCGGCCTACGAAATGATGCGCTTCATCCAATCGGCTGGAACCTGCTCACTGGTTAAGTCGACCTTTCTTTGCAAAATTTTGCCTATTTGCCTCAGGAAGCGTGCCTATATGGGGTCCACCTGGTCGCCGACCAGTCACCTCCTTTGTCACCTTGGGATCCGTGCTCACACGTGTTCCCACCTTGGGTGCCCATAGGCACCGTCTACCAAAAGCCTTTATGGCTTAGACATTATGGATGTATGCGTTCTTGCTTTTAAAAATTAAAGAAGACCTCCGCCCAGCCAATGTGGGACAAATAGATTTGCTTGTAGTTGCACTTTGGAGCTTCTCTCTACAACTTTAATGGTGTTCTTTTTCATTTGCCTGGAATTCAATGGCCCTTTTAACCACACCATGGCTAAGAGGGAGGAGACTACCTTTGCTTTAACACACAGAGGATCATTGCTAATTGTAGCTACTTGAAAAAATGATAGCCCCTCCTTCATCATCCATGCACAAGGAAGACTTGGCAATTTCTGAAATCTTTTCACTAGCCACGTGAAGGGAGGTTTATGGCTTTTAGCAGCCAATTGCATTTGCTTATGTTTTTATGGCCTTTTCACATGCCACATGAACTCTAGGAGGAAGATGGGAGGGCGCGTGAGGAGAAAGAGGAGGCTGCAATATCAATTTTTTTGAAAACTTAAAGAAAAAAAACTCCTCCCCAATCCATGCTAGCAACCTCTGCACCTTCCAGCACACCACACATGGGGGAAGGGAGATACCATATTTGCTTTAGTGGTTTTAAATGCTGCTCCTAGACTCCATGCAGGACTCCACACATTCAGCTCCATTACCACGTAGGGAAAGGGAGAATACTATTTTGCATTTGAACTTTGTTTCAAAAACTTTATCTTCTAATTACCACACACATGGAGGAATTAACATATGCAATGGAATTTGGTTATACACCAGCTAATTGCATTAATTGATATATCATTGAAAGTGTAGAAGACTGAAAATGATAGCTAAATGAATCCTTTTGAAAATTGATCAAATGGATTGATAAAGCCTTGAAATTTGAAAAGTAGCTCATCATTTATACCAGTAATAACCCAGAGCAATCATTATGGCATGGCACTTACTGAGGCAACTTTTACACTTATGCAAAACAGGGCTCTGACTAGCTGTCGAAACAGGGACTTGCCAAAACACACAAACTGCAAACGGATTTGGCTTTGAAAACTTAGCAAATGGATTCATCAAGACTTGAAATTTTGCAAGATAACTCACTTTTATGCATACAATTGAATCCATATTGAATTTCTCCATGATGATCAATAGGGAAAAAGATGTAATCGCTCAAAGTAGGCTACTCAATAAAATTTGCATTTGTGCCTAAAATGCACTTCCAGCTCACCCCTCAAAATGGGTACCTCATAAACTTATCCAAATTGAATTCTAAAAGTTGCACATCACTTAATAGGCCAAATGAAAGGTGTGGGACATGAATCCTGAGCCTTACCCTCCGAAAATCGACTGGCTCCATTTTACCCTCTCGCAAACTAGGCCCTTCAAACTGACATCATTTAGGTATGCAAAGAAAAAAATTGAAATGGGCCTATAAACTTGACTCAATTTAATCAATCCGAACAGAGGGCTTATTGGTTAATCTATAGTTATCTATTCTATGCCCAAATTTGTTACACTAGTAACAAGAACCATGAAAATTAGAAACATATTGGTTAGGTTGCCTTGGTCTTGCAAAGGACTGCCTCATCGGGGGTCTGCCCTTCATGCTGTTGACTCTAGTGAATCCTTCATGGTCAACTCTTTCATTTCTCCTTGGATCTACATGTCGGTACGATGAGTGTAGCCTCTGGTTCATTTCTTGTGTATACCAATTTGTGTGGTGATTTCCAACAACATCTGCATATGTCTTTTTACTAGTATCCTTGCCTACAGTGAATGTCTTCTTTTCTTCACCTTCATTTGAAGAGGTGAACTTTATTTATTTATCAGATGTGTCTTTTCTATTTGAATTTTGACCTTCTTCAAAGCCTAATCCACTGGTATCTTTGGATTGCCTATGTTTGCTCGACATCTTGTATAAGGCTTTAGTGTTGCCTTCATATTTGCTTCTTACCTTTATTTCTTCCTTACTTTCTTCAAGCTTCTTTCTGAGCTTCACTATTTTTCCTTCCAAATATTGATGCTCCTTTTCATTATTTATCAGATCAAAGGATGTAACTTCACATATCCTTTGGGTTTCTTCCAGCTGCAATTTCAAGTCAGATATAACTTGATTGGACTCATCGAGGGATTTCTTCAAGATACCTTGTTCATCTACTACAACAAGCTTGACCTTCTTGAGTTCTCTTCTTGTTTTACTCAATTCCTCAAGGGATATTATAAGCTCACCTTCTAAATTTACTTCAACCTCAATATCCTTCTCCTCCTCATCTTCATCAATCGGTTCATCAAGTGCCATAAAGAGATTAGCTTTTATGTCATTCTCATGGTAGTCATCTCCTGATGCACGTTCTTCATCTGTGGCATCATATTCAATAGTATAGAGGTTGTTATGCTTCTGTTAGCCTCTTCTTCCTTGCTGGTAGACATTTCTTTCTTTATCTTTGCTAGTAGATCTGCTAAATCCTCTTGACTCATCTCTATTGGTTTCATTATAAGGACATTTTGCAACACAGTATCCAACTTTAATAGAGTTGAAACATTTGAGTGGTATCTTTCCTTTATACTTGCCAGATCCTCTTTTGAGTTTTCTGACAAAGTTTGCTACCTTTGCATCAAAGTATTCACTGGATCCTATATGGGCAGCTACTTATTTTCTCTTCTGGGTAGTGTTGAACGTTGTCTCTTTCCTTAAGGAAGCATCACCGGTTGTTCTCATCTCATAGGATGTTAGTGAGCCAAATATCTCATCCATTATAAAATATCTTTAGATCCTTGGCTTCTTCTATGGCAGACACCTTGTATCATACCTAGGTGTAAGAGACCTAAGTACCTTCTTGACAAGGATCTCATTTGTAATATCTCACTAATACATTTAGCCTAAAATTCCGACAAAGGTTTCCGACGGAGAAGGTATTTTGTGATCAAACTTGATTTTTTTTTGAAAAAATGCCTGATTTCATCAGAATTCCAACGATAATCCAATGACATTAGGGTTTTTTTGAAAAAGTGCCCATGTTCGTCAGAATTTTGATGAACGCATGCATTACTTAAAAAAAAAAGAAAAGACCAAAATCCTGCCTCTTTAAAAAATCCCGCCTATCTCATTTGTCCTGCCTCTGTAGCGATCATTGGTGACAAACACGGCCGTAGCGGGGAACGGGGGAATGAAGTGCCACAGGCACAAAGTGCCAAGGCCTAGCACATAACCAATGAGGACGACAACAAGGGAGCCCAAAATGGGCTATGTAAACGGTGACGCCCAGGCCTCTGTCAATAGCAATGAGAAAGATTTTTGGATGCGAGTGCTCGAGGATTGGTATTTTTGCGGTGATAAATTTTCTTGAACTTGTGCTACAGTTGTATCAACAAAATTCTTTGCTAGTTAGGGTATTAGAACAGATTAATCAAGATAATTTTCAATTCATTTTCGTTACATTAATATGGTCGAAAAATAAATCTACATCCTGATACAAGATTGTAATCTCCTCCCCCATCACCCCCATTTCTCCCCATGTAATACAGAGAATCCAGACAGAGAATTATAGGCACAAATTCAACTACTTCACCGATCACTCATTCAATCCATCCATCTACTAATGATGAAACCGTAACAGATTTAATTCCTAGATAATCTTGTTTATTCTTTGCACATTAGAATAATAATAGATTTAATATCAAGTAGGTAGTGTTTTTTACAATTTTAATTATGTAATACATTATCATTATATATCAGTGAGTCATATGAACTTACACTTCATGATTAGTATGTAGTATCTCCAGTTAGAATATTAAGTAATATTTCACTAAATTTCTCACCTCAAAAATTTCTCCACCTTAATGATAGTTAATGTTAAGGATTGAATGAAACAAACTCTTGTTCATGGATCACCTTCTTAGCCTCCTATGGAAGTCATTCTTTGTGTGGTCTACCATGACCATAATTAGGGTCTTAATAAATGCATTAGACACTCTCTATTATCAATAAGAGAGTTATCATAATATAGTCAGGGCAAGTGGTTACAAATTAGATTAGTGGGTCTATAGTTCCCACTTGGTTTGTACTTAGAAACATTATCATTTCTTAGTTGTATGGAAACTACAAATTCATGCATCTAGCCAACAATACACAATAGCTATTATATGATTCCACTAATGAAAAAAGCCTAGTCAATCTTATAGTTTGTCGAATTAGTCATGTCCCTCATATAGAATATCTATATATGGAGTATTCTTGCCTATAGATTACCTATTATTTTGCTTAATAATGTGATTATTTCACATACATCATAAAAGTGCCCTTCTAATATGTTTGTGCATCAATCTTGAAACCATATTGTTATTAACCAACCAATGATAAGAATTATCTTAAACATGCCTCTATATTTGAATCCCACTAGCTTTGATAATCAACCATAATAACCTTAACAATGCATCGACGACAACAATGCCTAATAAATCATCAATTGTCTTAGGTGAATCTAGCCAAAGCCAACCCATCATATCCACTAATCTCCCTCGCATCCCAATCATAAAATTTTATGGTTGTTGGAACAAGCTTGGGAGATTTAGTTCTTCCTTTGCAAATCAACATACCCTATTTTGGTTTCCCAAATATTTACTAAACAACTTTGAAGATAAATTGGGAAGAGAATCCATCATATAGATATTTCTTTTCAACATCCTTAGAGGACATTGTTTTGTCTATCATTTATTATAATAGCTAATACCCAATTTTTTTATAAGATAACAAGCAAAACCTCCTCTTCACAAACTATGTTTTCCTTAATAATCCAAGAATGAAAAAAGGAACCTACATAAAAATTACTTACTCCCTACCATGAAGGCAAAAGAACATCCAATTTACAGATAGATTTACCAAAAGGAAAGAAATATCACCTCAAAATCTGTCTTGAACTTATACATTGAATCTATACACACGAGAATCCCCTTAATAACTCTCTCACAACTTTCAATGCTAGAAGAATGAGTGTTTTCACAAGACTTTCATACTATGATATTTATATCAAGATTCACTTGCATAGTTTTAGAGTCAAGCTAACCCATTCTCATGAGTAGTTTGTATGAACCCCTCATAAGAATGGATCACTTAGTACTCATTTCATCAAAGTGATGCTCATAGTATTATTGAAAAATTTTATTATTGTTCCAAATTTTGTGGATATTTAGGAGACACAAATAAAATATAAATGTAATCATTCCATATTTTTGTAGGAGATATTGGAATGAGACTAATAAGAAGAGTAGTAAACATGAGTCACAATGAGCACTTTAGAATAAATCTAAAAATTATAAGGAAGAGTAGCTTGGAAAAATAGGAGTGTAATTTATTTTCCAATATGCAAGATTATTACTTGGGAAAGAATCTTGAAAGAGGATTGAAAAGATTCCTTGAGCTAACATTGTCTCACTTATCCAAAATTATGAGGAAGGATTCATTAATGAAATGGTCATTAACAAGATGGAGAGAATAATAATTTAGCTTGGCCACGACACAAAGTCTTAGAATAGATGCCAACCTTGGTGAATGGAATGAAAATCCCAAACAATTAATGATTGGTGAGACAAGTAGAGGCATCTATAAATTTTATTTTGAATATATATAAAATAAAGAGAAAATGGGACTAAAACCAAGGGAAATGCACATGGAAAGGATATGATGAAAATCAAAATAAATAGTTTGAAGATAATATTAGTTACCTAAAGGATATTCCACTTGATTATTTGGTATATCATAACTGTTTTGACAAATTTTGAAACCATTAGAGGTACCTTTTACTTCTGTAGATGAAGCATTCATTCATGTTGATGAGGTAACCTCCATCCCAAACCACCTATTTCACTCTTCTTCCTTTGTGTGCCTCTTTTATTCTTCCATTACCTCTTCGCTTACCTAAATTCAATCCAAAACATAGTGTATATAGCATCAAAAAAATTCCATATTTGATTAATATTATCCACAACATATCAAAAAGACATATACCACACTTACTATGTCATCAACCAAAAATAATTTACTTACATATTCAAAGAGTTCAATAATGGAGAAACATCCATGCGGTGCTCTACACATGTCCTTGAAGGTTCAAGAAATACTTATCCTCTATTGGTCCAAACTTTAAATCACTTTCCATGCATGAAAATAATTGCAACCATACACAATTTCCCACCCAATAGATTCTCTCAAACTAGTTTACTATCTTAACATAGGGTCAAGGAAAAGTGGGCCAAAAAAGGAATCCAAGTGTCTTAAAAGCCTTCAAGACCATAGTGGTGAGGATTGAATTTCTTTCTTTAGTGGTATCTTTCTGTAGATTAATTAGCTAGGGATTGTATTAGGACCTTTTCCTAATTAAAAAATATATATAAAGATTACATCCCTCAATATTGCATTCATAATAGGATAAATTTCTGCTATATTGAGACTATATTCATAATAGATTTATAGTGATGAATAAAGAAATATTTAAGATTATCAAAAAATTGATGTTTTCTTTCTCCCAACCATCATTGGATATTGGGTGATCTTTGAGTTATTATGTCAAATAGTTCATGTGCCTTATCTAAGCTTACATATTTTGCATGCATGTGTACTTGGGTAGTTGCACTACAACATCTATACTCACTAATCACATTTGGTTGGAAGTTTCTAAATCCATTTCAAACACATCTTGTGCATATCCTGCAATCTATGCTAATTGTGATTGTCTTTAATGGCTTCATTGTGTGCATAATTGATTGGCTCTTCACTCCTAAGACCTTCAAAAGTCTTTAATGGCTTCATTGAGTCCTTTTGTCCTCCAAATTCACCTACACCAACTTGAATTCTCCTTCAATGCTTGATTGCCTATTCACTTGGAGATCGCTTGATTTTATATGTCTTGAAATCATTTTATCCCGATGGCTTTAAATTAAAGTACTTTCTCTTCTATCTGGTATTGGTGGAGCAGATCCTTTTATGATATGCAAGTTGAGAATATTTTACGAAAGGTCCCTAAAGGAATACACTTTAAACTGATTTTAATATACCTTGAAGTGTGCAATATGGAAGGTTTGTATTCTTAATCTCCTGCCCATTTCTTAATTTAAAAGATGATATCTTTATTAACTTGATTTCTCCTTCAATTCTTGATGAATGCTTGATTTCACGTTCACTTGGAATTGAATTGATTTTATTATTAAGAGATCACTTGAATTGTAGGTAAACCCCTTCAAATGACAGGGTAGGTTTCCTTTTATATCTAATATATGTCTTGAAAGCGTTTTATTGTGATGGCTTTAAATTAAAGTACTTTCTCTTCTATCTGGTATTGGTGGAGCAGAGGTTGCATTGCATCGTCCTAGGATACATATTTCCATAGATAGAACACAAGTTAAATGTATCCCAGGTCAATGCAAAGAAACCTCTGCTCTAGAGATCGCCAAAAAATAGAGAAAGAACTTTAATTTAATGCCATCAGGATAAAAGTCTTTAATCAAGATAGATAAAATTTGAGTTTGATTGTCATCATTTACTTTGCCAAATTCTTCACACGTAACTCCTGAATCAATTTCCTACTCACAAGAATTTTATTATATCTCAAATATAGGGAAATAGAAGGCTTCAAATAGTAAACTTGAACATGCAACTAAATCCATTGACTAACCAGAAGAACAAAATTAAGAAATGGTCTGATCATCTGAGAGATGTTGTAGACTTGTAACTCACCAGCTAAGTTTTTGCGAGTAAGAATTTTTTTTGTTTTGGTTATGGTTGTGGTGTTTATAGGGAGACATTTACAAATTTATATCTATTTTCACTATTTAATGGTTTATGGGTTTGTAATGGTAATTTAATGTTCTTTCATATTTTTGTATATATTCTTTATAATAGCCTATTATATTGATTTGTTCTATTATGCATAATGGTGTGGGTCAGACGGCTTTGCCGTCGGTGCATGAAAGCATTGAACGAGTTCTACTTTTAAAAATTACATGAAACATTTTTAATTTATTTGATTCAGTGTTATTTGCAAAAAATGATTATCAATGATGTTTCCTTTCTCCAAGAATTGTCTAGGACCTTTCTGTCAGATAATATGTAACATCGAATGACTAAATCTTTTCATTACAAATACTTATTTTATTTAATTATTATCTGAGCATGAATTAAATTTATATCTATACGGAAGCAGAACATACAAGTTCAAGAGTCATGTGCAAGCAGGCATTATCTTGAATGACATGTAAACAAGCTCATCAGCTGCCTAGAAGAGAGCAATTGGAGAATGGCAGGGGAAAGTGTTTAAGGGTGATAAATAGATAGATAGTATGCAATACAAATAAACAATGTCTGGAGTGTCTGATGTGACATCTCTAATTTATGTCCGAAGGGTCTAACTAGTTTTGGAGTTCCTACGAAACCTATTGTGCCACGCTTGGAGGAAATCAATGTGTTCATGCAAGGAGCACCTTTTTTCTATCATGAGAATGATACTTTTGCACCTAGGGATATTTGGAAGTCAATATCCAAAAATTTCTATAGTGTGGAACAAGAGTTGGCGGACTTGAAGTATAATTGTTAGCTTTCAGAAGACCAAGAGGTTATGTACACAATCTCCCAATAGAAGAGAGATTTCAAGAATTACCTCTCCCCCCCATGACTATTCAGGAAGCACTTCCTCAAATAGAGGACTATTGGGCTCCATGGGATCAAAGAAAAAAATTAAAGCATAGACTCTAGATGATGTGGTGGTGTCCTTTGTGAAGAACTCTACACTATAATTGAAAATTCATGAGGGAAACTGCAAGATAGTGAGGAGAAATACAATCTTGAAAAGTGGGAAGAATGGATCTTGGTTTGGGTGGGACCAAGTCAGGTGGCTCCTCTAGAGGTTGATGAGATAGAAATCATATTAGGATTTGAAAAAGATCACACTCGTGGAACTTCATGTGCGAGTGATCGATTGTGGTGTTTGGGTAATGCATTCCAAATAGATACAGTTGCATTCTAAATAGATACAGTTGCATGCCATGAAGACATTACCCATTTGGAATGCAACTGTATCTATTTGGAATGCATTACCCAAACACCGCAATTGATCACTCGCACATGAAGTTCCATGAGTGTGATATTTTTCAAATCCTAATATGATTTCTATCTCGTCAACCTCTAGAGGAGCCACTTGAACTGGCCCCACCCAAACTAAGATCCATTCTTCCCACTTTTCAAGATTTTATTTCTCTTCGCTATCTTGTAGTTTCCCTCATGAATTTTCAATTATAGTGTAGAGTTCTTCACGGAGGACACCACCACATCGTCTAGAGTCTATGCTTTAATTTTTTTCTTTGATCCCATGGAGGCCAATAGTCCTTTGTTTGAGGAAGTGCTTCCTGAATAGTCATGGGGGGGAGAGGTAATTCTTGTGGTCGCTCTTCTATTGGTAGATTGTGTACATAACCTCTTGGTCTTCTGAAAGCTGACAATTATACTTCAAGTCCACCAACTCTTGTTCCACACTATAGAAATTTTTGGATATTGACTTCCAAATATCCCTAGGTGAAAAAGTATCATTCTCATAATAGAAAAAAGGTGCTCCTTGCATGAACACATTGATTTCCTCCAAGCGTGGCCCAATAGGTTTCACAGGAACTCCAAAACTAGTTAGACCCTTTGGACATAAATTAGAGACGTCACATCAGACACTTTAGACATTGTTTGTTTGTATTGCATACTATCTATCTATTTATCACCCTTAAACACTTTCCTCTACCATTCTCCAATTGCTCTCTTCTAGGCAACTAATGAGCTTGTTTCCATGTCATTCAAGATAATGTCTGCTTGCTTTCTTTTAGGAAATTTGCATGCAAGAGACTCTTCAACTTGTATGTTCTTCTTCCATATAGATATAAATTTTAATTCATGCTGAGATAATACTTAAATTAAATAAGCAATTGTAAAGAAAAAATTTAGTCATTCGATGTTACATATTATTTGACGAAAAGGTCCTAGACAATTCTTGGAGAAAGGAAACCTCATTGATAATCATTTTTTGCAAATAACACTAAATCAAATAAATTAAAAATGTTTCATGTAATTTTTAAAAGTAGAACTCGTTCAATGCTTTCATGCATCGATGGCAAAGCCGTTCAACCCACATCATCTCTCGTTGTCAGAATTCCGACCACCACTAATGAAATGCCCGACAAGGATGCTGTGCATCCGATGACACTCCTCTATTAGAATTTTATACTTTGGTGTCGGAATTCCAACGACAGCCCGAGATGGTGACGGTATTCGTTCATGGAATGAACATGCATGGTGGCCATTGGAAAGGTTGGGGTAATGTCAAAATTACGATGACCACGAGGATAGTTGGAACTTCCGACACAAAGTTTTCAACTGCCATTTTTGTCGGTAGTGCAACAAAATGTGGTTGGAATTCCAACGATTGGCCATCAAAATCTTGACCCAAATGTACTAGTGTCTTCTCCGAGTCCTTTGATGGTATACATAGTTTCATCAAATCTGTGAAGGTAGTCTGCAATCTTTTCATCATCCTTCATCTTGATGCCTTCAAGATTCCCCCTTAGTGCTTGTAGCTTGGCATCTTTGACTTTTGCATCTCCTTCAAATAACCTCTATATTTTATCATAGGTCTCCTCGGCAGATGCACAATGTATGACCTTGATAAACTCATTATCAGATAGCCCACTCAAAATAGCATGTTTGGCCTTTGCATTATTCTCATACTCCTTGGCATCCAAATTAGTGGGAGGAACACTAGGGACAACATACCGACTCTTGACAAACATCCACACATCAAAACCAAGGGAGGAAATATAGGTCTCCATTCTTCTGCTCCAAAAGGCATAGTTGGATCTACCAAAAATGGGGGCTTTTGAGGAAGCAGACTCATTTCTTGTCATTGTTTTCTAAGTCCAGAATCTACCCAAGGTTTATAAATAATAGGGAACCTATGCTTTGATACCAATTGTTGAACACAAAGTACCACTAAGAGGGGGGTGAATCAGTGGTTCCTAAACTCTTTTCAGTATTAAGGAAGCTTCAAATTACTGGTTGTTATCTTAAGTACTAAAAAATCAAACCAATAAAGCAAATAAGGAGACCAAAGAAGACAATCACACAAATGCAACCCACAACACCAGATGTACAAGGAAAACCCAATATGGGAAAAACCTCAGTGAGAATTGTTGTTGGAGACTACTGCTCCAATCTAGCCTCACAAGTGAAACAATGAATTATAAAGATTTAGGGCACCAACCCAAGGAGCACCAACCCCTACACCAAGCCCTAACTTGGTGATGTATATTGAAATACAATTTTGATATAGTTATAGCTTCTTGTTGCAAATGAGTTTTGCAAGTCTTGATCAAATATGTTATTGCTGGTTGATAGTCTTCTCTTTTTACTGGATCTCACACTACCGGTTATGAGATCCCTCTCTCTAATTTTTGGCCTCTCTTCTCTCTCTCTCTCGTAGTCTCACAACCAACTGTGTCACACTTGGATGTCACCTTTCTCAACTACACCTCAACAATTTGCTAAATGGTTGGACCTGTTATAGTTATATTGGTACTCAATCACTACCGGTTAGACCCTCTCAGCGGTTTGCTTGTTTACTCACTTTGCAACTTGCTTAGAATAAATTATAAGGGAGATGATTCTTCTCTGCACTCAAGCTCTCTTCACTCTTCTTCTCCTCCTCAAGCATCAATCTTTTCCATTTTGAGCCCATGTATTTATAATCATGGATTCCCGCTCAGAATGCATTCAAACACTATCGTGTTAGGATTTTCTTTTCCAAATCAATCTAAATCCCATTTGATTTGATCTACTTTTTAGGAATATGATCTTTATGACAATGATCAATCACCAGCCGAACTTCGCATTCCAATGTGCGTTTTCTAAATTTGGAGGTCTGCACTATGCTTTTCTTCTTTTCTTTGTCACTCGCCATTAATGGTTTTGTTGTTTCCTTAACCAATTAGGTAGGAAGATCAAATATTCTTGCAGGATCAGTGCAATTGTATTTCTAGCTTGCCTTCCTTGAGCCACAATCTTTTGGCATCCTTCGTGACTTGCGGGTTCCTCATAAAAGTCAGCCTACTTGTAGATTTATTACATCAATGTACACTCCACCAACATGTGCAATACCTCCACCTGGCATTCAGCTGTCATGCTTGTCGACATCCTCCTTTGCTTGGATTCCTATGTTAGTTTGACATACACTATCAACCAAGGTTGACTATCGGTTTAGTTTATGTTATGGGTATGACCATCAAACATCCTCTCTATTTTTTTCTCCGGTTGTTGTGCCTTTCTCATCTTAGCAATTGTCAACCTTTACTTAGCGGTGACCTAGCCAAAATGGTTGACACCAATGACAACTTAATGCCAAATTTCCAACATTTGCAATAGTGAGTGAGTAGTACATTTGGCCCCAGATTCATAAGGATGTTAAGAGATATGTGCATAGTTGTAGATTTTGTCAAGTTGCAAAGGGAAATAGTCAGAATGTCGGAATCTATAAACCTTTGACACTACCGTTAAGACCTTTGGAGGATATAAGCATGTATTTTGTACTTGGATTTCCTAAGACACCGAGAGGGAATAATTCTATATTTGTGGTAGTGGATAGATTTTCAAAGATGGTTCATTTCATACCTTGTAAGAATACATCAAATGCATTGCATATAGAAGACCTATTTTTCAAAGAAGTGGTGAGATTGCATGGATTACCTAAGAACATAGTTTTAGATAGAGACACTAAGTTTGTTGGATATTTGTGGAGAACACTTTAGAAGAAGACAAAGATAGAGTTGAAGTTTTGTTATACTTTTCATCCATAGATTGATGGACAAACATAATTAGCTAACCAGAGTTTGGGAAACTTGTTGAGATGTTTAGTGGGAGATGAAACCGGAAGTTCGGATTTGATCCTTTTACAAGGAGAGTTTTCCTATAACAATTCAATGAATATAAGTACCGGAAAAACACCTTTTGAGATTGTTATCAAAGTTCATCCTAGAGGAATAATAGAATTGAGAGACATTAGTAGTGAAGACCAGAAGAGTTCAAAAGCAAAAGAATTTGCAAATCACATGGTAGCATTGCATATTCAGGTTAAACAAAAATTGGAAGACATGAATAGAAAATAGAAAGAGAAGGAAGATGAGAAGAGGAGACATAAGGAATTTGAAGTTGGTGATGAGGTGATGGTATACTTGAGAAAAGAGAGATTCCTGGTTGGAACTTATAATAAGTTGCAGATGAAGAAGTTTGGACCCTGTAAGATTTTGAGGAAGTTTAGTTTTGGAAATGCATATGAGGTAGGGCTACCAGATAGTTTAAGTATTTCACCTATATTTCTTTATTGTAGATCTTCATGAGTACCATGAACCAGAATTCAGTGAGGACAATGTTGCAAACCTTGAGAAATAATTACCCTAGAAGAAACCATATCAGATTGAAGAAATTTTGGATAGTAAGATTGGGCGTAGTACCCAGAATAGCCAGTGCAAAGAATATCTTGTGAAGTGGAAGAGTAGACCAGTCAAAGATTCATCTTGGATTTATCAAGAAGAGGTAGACTGCCTTGGTTTTCCTCTGACCCCAGCAAAGTGAGAGGCTCACTTTTTCATTAACCCTAGATGTCTGATGCAGGAGCATCCTCAATCGGTTCACAACAATCTTGCATCAACCCAAAACATTTTCTTTTCTATTTTGTTTTTGTTTCTATTTGCAGTTTTCCTTTCTGTGTGTCCCAACTTTGGCTCACCGAATCCTCTAGAGTTGAATTCTACTTGAAGACTTTATCATCTTTCTTTCTTTCAAACTATATCTCATTTGGATCACTTTCCGGTAGGATATCGCTACCAGTTTCCATGGCAGTTTCTTGTTATCGATTGTTCATTTGTTACTGGTTGCCTGAGACCTATTCTGGTGATCTATCAGAACCCATTGCAAAGCTTGCAGAGCCCTAGAAGTTGATTGATGTTTCTTGGCATGTGGTTGATCTTCTATGTTTCATCCGTTGGATTTTCTGGAGGAATCTCTTGCTAGAGGCCGACCTTGTTCATTTTGTACGTTAGGTCTTGTTCTTCGAGTTTTGATCCTTTTGGGCTGATTGGATCCTTTGGATCGATATATATATATTTGTAATCATGCTTTAGAATGCAATGAATTTAAGATAAGTTAGAATCAATCAAAGATAGACTATGCCTAGAAGATAGAACTTTTGATTCAAGGTCCCGGTGTGACCTATTCTACCAGGGTTGTGTACTAGTATGTTGTAACCCGGTTGTTACTGATTGGATGTTATCAAATTTCAAATTTCATGCAATAAAACTATCTATTTTGCATTGCCTCCATCATGTCTATGTGTTTCCATCATGTTTACTCTTGCTAACTGGTTTGGACTGATCTCTTTGAGGTCCCTCCTCATCGGTGACTACTTAATTTTATCACATGTACACATTTGTTTAATTTGTTTCCTCTTCTGGAGAGGATTTTTTTTCCCATGAGGTTTTCTCATTTTGTAGAGTTATGGGAGATTTATTTGTTTTTATATGGTTACTTCATTACGTCTTATAGACATAACTCATCTATTCATCTATTCCTACATTTTTTAACCACATTTTTTACTTTTCTGTAAGTTATACTTGTTTGCATAAATAGAAAAATATACCTCATGTGTTCTTGCCAAGATATCTCTTTTATAGGATTGACATATTTACACCTAGTTTAATTTTACTTTGGTCAGTTTATGTTGGCATTTTTGTTTATTTATGTTGTGATTGTCATTGATGGACACACACTTGTATTGAGATCCCCTTTATATGTATGAGCTTGATCTCAACCGGTATTTGTTCCAACTAGTATGTTATATTGTAGTCTTTAGACTAGTGGTGATTTTGCAGAATGTGTTTCCCGGTCTGAAGCAACATGTCAACCCCAAGCAGTTCATAGATCCCAAGCGGTATGAGGGAGAAAAGAAGCACAACACATTCTTACCAGTCTTCATTTTTGTCAAACCGGAAATCGGTATTTTGTATGAACTGGTAATACTCTTTGATGAGTTACCAGTTGGCATTTTGTGATGAGTTACCAGTCATATGATGGTGCCGACACATTGACAGTGTTTTTTGTGTCATGTTACTGAGTATGTCTAGATTCATTGAACCTAGGAAATTGTAATGTAATCCTATTGGACCAACATGAAATCAGATTCCTTTAAAAGGACATCATGTCTAGGGTTTTAAGAAGTTGCTGAAAGGGTTAATGTCATGCCAGGGTTTAAGGTGGTTGTTGAGTTGTTGTAAGAATGATCTTATCTGAGAAGATCAAGTTGTAACTAAGAGAGAGATAGAGAAGACTGAAGTAATGCTGGAATGCATTAACTGTGAGCAATACTGGATCTAACCAAGCAGTTTGTGCTATTAGATAGATCAAACACTTGTTGATTACTCACATCTTTGACAAGTCTGTAGCCTTTAACTAGGTAGGCCTCAAAGCCTTTGTAAAATCCTCTAACAATGTGGTTCACTCTTGTGAATCTAAAATCCTCTAACAAGGTAGTCTTTAATCGAACTTATCTCCTAACAGAGATTGAGATTCCTAACAGGATCTGTTCTAGTGAAGAACATTGTAAGACCTTAACTGGTCTGGTTTCTATTTTGCAGATAGTGACGTGTGAGTTCCATCTCACCGTGGTTTTTCCCAGTTGGGTTTCCATGTCAAATATCTTGTGTTATGGTTGTATTGCTTTTGTGGGTGAATGCTTTATTCACATTTTGGTTTGCATGTGTGGTAACTAGTCTGACTGTTAGACTGCTTTACTAGTTTATCTTTAGACTGTGTAAGTGTTTTAGTGCAGTGATTTTTGGCATACTAATTCACCCCCCCCTCTCAGTATTCATCAATTGGTATTAGAGCCTACCTTTTTATATGTTTAACCACTTGGAAAGAGATATGGGGAAATACACCATGAGGGAACTTACTCAATGACTCACTCAGTCTGAGAAAGCCTATGTTGATATTATGGTCAAATACAAGGCATCTCCACCAAAAAGGAGAGAACATGCAGAAAACTGATGGAGCTATCTGAAAGTAGGTCTGAAGATGAAGCTAATATGGAAGCCATGATAGTAGAAGTAAATAAGTTGATCAAACTCCAACCTAAGAAAGGAGTTTGAAGGATTGACTATTTGGTTTAGTCAAGAGCTTGAGAACCATAGGAAAGCTGAAGAATAGATAAAGGATAGAGATCATGAGATCTCCAAGTTGAAACAAGAGATTAGTGCACTGACTACTCACCTTCATGAGAGCAGAATGGAAAAGGAAGACATGCAAGGTGAATTGAACATAGCCATCTCAAAAAATGCAAGTCTAATGGAGACAAACACTGCTATTTCCAAAGAACTCTCTGTGTCAAAGGAAATACTTGCTAAGTTTGGCAAAAGTACTATCAAGCTAGAGCAAAAGCTTGAGTCATCTAGACTGGCAAAGAATACCAATGATCTTGGTTTCTTTGGACATGAGGAAGGAGAATCCTCAGGAACAAATGTTGAAGCATCAAAGAAGCAACCGACACTCAAAGGAAAAGGTAAGCAAAAATTCAAACCTGTTTGCTTTAACTGTCTTAAAGAAGGACACACTGCTAATGTATGTAGAAGCAAAGCCTATAATAATTTTCAATATTTTATCAACAATGTACCTAGATCCAATAAGTTCAATGGTCATTGTTATGCATTCAACAAGTTTGGGCATATAGCATTTGAATGCAGGTCTGTGATGGATAACATTGGAAGATATCCCCAAAGGACCCAAGGAACTGGTCCTGAACCTTTTGTGAACTGGAACCACAACCGGTTTAATATCTTCAATCATCAATCAAGAAGTAGTGGCCATCAAGCAGCAACCAGATGGAGAGAAAATTGTATGATCTGTCATGGTCATGGTCACACTGCTGTAGCATGCAAAAGGAAGAATGGAAACATGTACAATGGACCTTGGAGAGCACCTGTATTGGTTTGCTATCACTGCAACAAACCGAGTCACATTGCAAGATTCTATAGAAGCAGAAAAAGTATATCTGATGATATACCAGTCACTCGAGAAGGAGAAATCGATGTTGAAAAAGTTCAAGGGGACATGAACAAAACCTAGAGGAAGAAACCAACAATGTTGGAAGAGGAACCCGTTTTTGCACCTAGTGTGGAAATATCAGAATCAGCAAACTAAGCCTCAAAAGGCTTGGGGGGAGCAAACGGCGAAATGCTTTCGAACCCCCGATTTACACCGGTAAAAGACCTTAACCGGTATGCAATACCTATTTCTTGGCAGAAGACCGAAAATGCTAAAAAGGAAAATTAGGGTTTACGCCCTAATAGAGGAGCATTAATGGTGGTAGGTGTGAGACATGTATAAAAACCTATTTCAAATCATTTCTCACTATCTATTTTCGAGCGAAGAAAAGTTTTCAAGTGCAGAGTGAAGAAAAGGCGATTTGAGATAAGATTTCAAGAAATTGATAAACCTTGAAAGAGATTCAAATCCATTTTGTAAGCGATAGTGGAGAACACAAAGCGGTGATTTGGCAACCAATGGAGAGTGGAGTGAAGCAGAATCAGGAAGCCCTAAATTCATGTTTGAAAGGTATTTTTCATGTTCGTGAAATACTCTACAATGGATTCCACATCTCATACCAGTTCGAGTACATCCATTGAGTTGGAAAGTTTATTCAGAGGAAGTCCAAATATAATGCCTTATCACAAGTTCTGGTTGGAGTCATAGTTGAAGAGGGAATTTCTGATTATATTGATTGCAAAATAGAAGACCTAGGGTCTTTAGCTATTCACACCCAATTAGGTCTATTTTGTGGCAAGGACAAAAAGATCAAACTGGAGTTTAGTATCTTAGAGAAGAAGAAATTCCATAATGCAGTATATTTTCTAGAATATTTTATGGAGGATCACATAAGGATCATTTTGACCAGAGTCCATGGTGACAAGATGTACCTGGAGAGGATGCATGATATTATGCCTCAGGCAATTCATGCAGTCACCAGTTTTTCTAACATAGGGAAAGTGCCAGCCTTGAGAAAGGTGAGCAAAACCAAAATAGCCAAGCTCACTGGTTCAACAAGTGACTCACGGGGTATGACAGTTAATCCTATCAAGGATGATCTGGTGAAATACACCTGCATGGTGATAGGCTACAAAATATTTTCAGCCAACAGGATTAATTTTGTATCTGCTGCAGTGGTAAATGTCGCTTACCGGATGATTAAAGAGGATGCATCTTTTGACTTATGCACCAGTATGCAGAGGCAACTCCTATTGAATCTAAAGGCAATCAAATAGGACAATGCACTGAGGTTTAATTTTGGACAACTACTGGTAGGGTTGTTCTTCTATTTCCAAGGCTACTTTCCTAGAGTAGGAGATGTCCAGTGGTCTCCTAACCAATCGGTAACCAAGTAGATTAAGGAAAGCGTACAAGCCATAGGAACCGGTTACCCCGAAGTACTGAACAAATATTTTGATGAGTTTAGAAGAAAGATGAGTCAAAGTGTAAGAATCTCAGGTGATATAGTGAAGAAATACAAAGATGACATCTGTTTCACCATTCAGGTGGACAAATGGTTAATGGAGGCTATTGAGCCTAGAATGGAGGAAGTGGAGCCAATGGGCTATGAGGTTATGTATGACATGCTGGAAGGGTATACCTCAACCCTTATTGGCTCACCTCTTGATCCAAGGGCTAAAAGGACCGGAACCTACTTGGAGAGGATTGCACTGGCTAAAGAACCATTGATTAAGAAAGGAAAACAACCAGTAGCAAATAAAGCCAAGGCAGTGCCTGCAGCATCGGCACCGGCTACCACTGCAACTCCAAGAGTGACCAAGTGGTCATCGAAAAAGAAGAAACCAGAGGTAACACCGGCAAAAGTCTTCGAAAAAAAAAGGAAGACTAAGACAAATGAACTTGACTCCAAAGAAACTAAGTCTGATGAAAAGCAAAAGAAACTGAGTCTGATGAAAAGCCAAAGAAGGCCAGATAGACAAAGAAGATGAAGAAGAATGAATTGGTAGCATCCGCACTGGTAAATATTGACATCTCCTCATACAAACCTTTGACACATTTTCAAAGGACAGTTAAGAATATTAGGAGAAAATTACTTCATGATTTAGTAGACTATTATGATGATTTTAGTGATGAGGAGAAGGAAGAAATATTATAGGAAATCATTATTTATTTGTGCAAGAATGACCGGTCGCCATCAAAGATTAAATCACAGACACCAGCTTCTTTATTTAAAGCTTTAGATAATAAATGGTGCATTGCCATTGAAAAAGAATAGGAGATTAGGGAGAAAGTCTTTTCACAGTAATTTGCCAACCTCTCAAATTCAGAATTGTTTGATGTGTTGGATCAAAATAAATGTCTCTTCTTCACAAGGAGAAGAAGACACTGGCTATTGGAGGGAAGAATTGATGATGTGGAGAAAGACACTCATTAGCACATGAATCATGTTGTTCTAGCTCACAAAGCATGAATAGCCAACCTCCAAGCAGAAAAAGAACCGATTATTTCCAAACCAGATGAGGTTTTTGATGAGGAAGGAAACCTGGTTGAAGAACCAATCGACACTATCGACGTCGATGCCCTGGATGTAGAAGATGTCACTCAAGACATACCTTCTGAGGGAACTGAATAGGGGCAACAAGCTGAATAGGGTGGTGAGCAGGCTAAGGAACAAGAAGAGAAGAAGAAGAGGGATGAAGATGAGAAAAAGAAGAAAGAGGAAGAGAAGAGAAAAGAGGAAGAGGAGATACGAAAAGATGAAGAGAAGAAGAAGAAAGAAGATGATAGGAAGAAGAAAGAAGAAGAGGATAAAGAAGAAAAGAAGAAGAAGGAAGAGGAAGAAAAGAGAAAGAAGGAAGAGGAAGAGAAGAAGAAGAAGGAAGAGGAAGAGAAGAAGAAGAAGGAAGAGGAAGAGAAGAAGAAGAAGGAAGAGGAAGCAAAGAAGAAGGAAGAAGAAGAGAAGAATAAGAAAGAAGAGGAAGACAAGAAGAAGATGGAAGAGGAAGAAAAGAAAAAGAGGGAAGAGAAAGAGAAAGAAGAGAAGGAGAGGAAAAAGAAAGAAGAAGAAGACAGGGAACAAGAATAGAAGAAAGAAGCAGAGAAAGGAAGAAGGCAGAAGTAGATAAGGCAGCTAAAGCAATGAAGAGCACACAGATGGAGACTCCTAAGGTAACTGGGAGCCAAGCCAAACTAGCTGATATCTTGAGTCCTATTGATCTCCAGTCTACAAGTGAGTCAGAGCTTATGCAAAGCATCAAGGTTGCTCAAGAGCACCTTGAGATCATTCATAGGAAAAAGGAATAGGACATAATTCAGGTGGCTGTAGACACCCTTACCGGTTTAATCCCCAGTACTAATCTTCCCGACACTGAATCATCACTAGCACAACTCAAACTACAATGTACTATAGTGGATGATCAGGTGCAGAGCCTGGAAGAAGCAGCTGAGGCTAATGTCAAGAAAGAGCACCAAAAGGCTCTTAACATTGCTCTGGTGAAAAAGATGAATGAGCCTAGGACTGAACTGCTAAAAGATGAAAAGGACATAAGGAATGCCTTGGATGAGGGAAACTTGCTACTCAACAAAATCTGTCAACCTCATCTATTCTGTGATGATGTGCTAGCCAAGAAGCAAAAGCTTCAAATGGACTTATAGTCCTACTTGGGCACATTTAAGACACATTATGATTCCTTTGCAGCATATGGGTAAACCGTTCACCGGTTCCAGATCCAGTCAGCCAAGATGGAGCAAGAGATCAGTACATGGTCTAGGGATTTGCAGGAGCTTCAACTGGTTTTACTTCCATGATTGCAAATTCTTCAGAAGTGTTATCTGAACCTAGATGCCCTAATAGTCACACAGGAACTAAGCACAGTTGATGCCATGGAGGAATAGGTATCCTAGATGCAAACAGAGAAAGAAGTGGCAACCTCCCTACTTGAGTCCTGGTCTCTATCCATGAAACAATTTTTGCAGGACTATAAATCTGTTTTTGAAAAGTATTATTTATTATTGTCATAAACTTTTTTTTTATATATATGGAAACAGGGTTATTCAATGGTACTTTGTCATTGTTGGCAAAGGGGGAGAAGTATCTGGTTTTTGGTTTTAAAATTTTGATCTTCTGACATAGGGGGAGAAGTATCTGGTTTTGAAATTTTGATATATGTTTTGATATATGCTTTATGCTCTGATGTCTCAATGATTATGCTCTGTATGCAAAATTTCTATACACTTTGTTGATTAAGGGATAGTGTATATGCTTAGGGGGAGCAATTTTGTTAATGGCAAGTTTTTATTGTAAAACACTTAGATGTCAAAATTTTATTTTCCTAAGTGTTGCCATCAAAGCCAAAGGGGGAGATTGTTGGCATTTTTATTTATTTATGTTGTGATTGTCATTGATGGACACACACTTGTATTGACATCCCCTTTATATGTATGAGCTTGAGCTCAACCGGTATTTGTTCCAACTGGTATGTTGTATTCTAGTCTTTAGACTAGTGGTGATTTTGCAGAATGTGTTTTCTGACCTAAAGTGGCATGTCGACCCCAAGCGGTATGAGGGAGAAAAGCGGCACAACACATTCTTACCAATCTTCATTTCTATCAAACCAGCAACTGGTATTTTGTATGAATCGGTAATACTTTGTGATGAGTTACCAACTGGCATTTTGTGATGAGTTACCAATCCACTGATTGATTGACGATGCCGACACATTGACGGTGCTTTTTGTGTCACGTTACTGAGTATGTCTAGATTCATTGAACCTAGGAAATTGTAATGTAATCCTATTGGACCGACATGAAATCAGATTCCTTTAAAAGGACATCATGTCTAGGGTTTTAAGAAGTTGCTGAAAGGGTTAATGTCATGCTAGGGTTTAAGGTGGTTGTTGAGTTGTTGTAAGAATGATCTTATCTGAGAAGATCAAGTTGTAACTGAGAGAGAGATAGAGAAGTCTGAAGTAATGCTAGAATGCATTAACTATGAGCAATACTGGATCTAACCGAGCAGTTTGTGCTATTAGATAGATCAATCACTTGTTGATTACTCACATCTTTGACAAGTCTGTAGCCCTTAACTGGGTAGGCCTCAAAGCCTTTGTAAAATCCTCTAACAAGGTGGTTCACTCCTATGAATCTAAAATCCTCTAACAAGGTAGTCTTTAATCAGACTTATCTCCTAATAGAGATTGAGATTCCTAATAGGATCTGTTCTGGTGAAGAACATTGTAAGACCTTAATTGGTCTGACCTTAACAGGTCTGACCTTAACCGGTCTGGTTTCTATTTTGTAGATAGTGACTTGTGAGTTCCATCTCACCGTAGTTTTTCCCAGTTGGGTTTCCACATCAAATATCTTGTGTTATGGTTGTATTGCTTTTGTGGGTGAATGCTTTATTCGTATTTTGGTTTGCATGTGTTGTAACCGGTCTGACTGTTAGACTGCTTTACTGATTTATCTTTAGACTGTGTAAGTATTTTAGTGCAGTGATTTTTGGCATACTAATTCACCCCCCCCTCTTAGTATTCATCAGTTTATGCTTTTTTCTAACTTAATAGAATTCATAAATGTATATGTGTCACATTATACACCTACTGCATGCATCCTTCACACTTTCTCATATACTTGTGAAGTGAGCTCACAAGTGTTTCACCTTTGGATGTGTAGTCAAATTTTCACTCCTACCTCCTAACCTCCACTTTCTTGCATATATATGAAAGTTTGATCATTGCATCATTACACTCTTAATTTTTGTGATATATTATTCTATTGTTTTTATCATTTACATAGTGGAAGGCTTTTTTATGCTTTGAGATTATTTGATTACTCCAACAATAATTAAGGAAGTGTAGGAGTAAAATAGGAAAATAATTTAGTTAAGTAATTAATTATTAATTATTAATAAAATTTTAGGCCACTATTTTTACTTTAGCATACATAAGATGCACTTAAGTCATGTCATTTCTTTGTCAAATAACATAGGTTGAGGACACATGACATGATCTAATTTAATCCTCACCTAGGGTTTCCTCTCGATTTTTTTTCTAATTATACAGATTATTTTTTATATGATAATATTTAGAAGAAATTTTTATTAACTTATAATTCTAATAGGTTGCATACCAAATCAATTGTTCTTCACTCTTACTATGTTATCTATTTTGGTTGTATGTGACTTTTAGGAGTTATGAATTTCAATAATTAAATCTAATATTTAAAGCCAAATTTGACCTATGTAGCCAAAAAAAAATGATTTCTTGTGTTATATAGCCTAAAACTTATATTTATATGCTCTAAGGATGGGAGTTTCAAGAACATTTATTTCATCACTTATGGTGGAAAAATATCTTTTACTCAAATTCTCAATATTTTTTTCCTTTTCTTGCATAATGATATTACTCCTACAAATTTATGTGTTGAGTATTTAAATTTCTATTACTAGTATTTTCTCAGAGGATTTGGAGTTCTCTTTCATCTTATCATGTTCTTGAATTAAAAAAAATTAGGGTAGCTTCAAATTAATTTCCCTCTATCATGCATTAAATTTATTGCCTTGACTATACTCAAAATTAGAAACACATTTTATGTAGATGTAAGTGGATACAATTGATATGATTTGAGTACCTTGTCCGAGATGAAATTTTCTTCATTTAAGCACATATATTTGTCTTGGAACTCATTCATGTAGTCATAAGATGAATCCTTCCTACATTAATATAACTATTGAAACCTTTTATAGTCATATTCAAGATGTATTAGAGGATGTTATTCACTCTTCAATTTAAGAAAGAGTAATAGAAATGAATTGAGTAGTGATCACTCTTGTACTACACGCTAATTTTTTTCCTCAAGCAAGACAATGAAAATGGATTTCTTCTAATAGAGAAAAAAGAACTTTTCTTATTATAGATATGAATAAATATAGAGAACTAGAATTCTATCTATTGCATAATGACATACAACATAAATAAATTAGTCTTTACATAAATTATAATAATATCTAATATATAAATTAATTATTTGGTGATCAATAAAATTGGCCCAAGTTGAGTAATGAAAATTTTGAATTAATCATATAGTTCATGGAATTATGCTTCCATATGTTCATTGATTATGTATATTGAATGGTGGAAAAAAAATTGTATGGTTTCTTTGTATCCAAAATAATACTATTCCAACAAATGTCACATAACTTAGAAGGTTCATCAAATAAAGAACAATCATTTTTTACTATGCCCGAGGTTTTTTTTTTCTTTTTTCTTTTTAAATTATCTATGACCACTAATGATATGTACTTATCCCAAGAGTTTAATATAGAGGAAAGAACACTTGTATGAAAGATGGAATTTATAGACTAAGTAAAAGTAAAATAAAATATAGTATACTAGTTAATCCAATTGAAGCAATTTAAGATTATAGTAAATATATGCTCTTTATTTTCAAAATATAATGAATAGATGATGACGGTTATGTTGGAATCTAAGAACACTGGGAGGGGGGGGGTTGAATCAATGTTCTATCAGAATGTAAGATTTTAGCCTTTTATCAAAATATTCATTCATCAACCTATAAACATAAATACATGAAACTAAAGCAAATAATGCAAGCACATAAATGAACACCATAACACAGAGAATTTATATGTGGAAAACCTCAATAAGGAAAAACCATGGTGGGATTTGTGACTCACAATATCAGTTCACTGGCCATATGAAGAGATATTACATATAGTAGGGTCTTGCACATGTAGGAAGGCACACTGCTCATCACAAAGAGTCTCACTTACTACAATCACTTTATGATACAAAACAACAAAATTGAACTCATATAATGCATCTGTTATGCCTGATTGAGTTCTGGTTAAGGCTCTAAGTGTTCTGGTTCTTAAACCCTAAAACCTTGTCAGAATAAAATACACCTTATGAGTACCTTAGAAATCATATATAGATCATTACAAAATATTTCTTTTGCATACAAATGATCTCACATACATAAACTTCACATGTCAGATCTTATCTCCAAATATTATATCTAAAATGACCTAGTAGACTAACTTATATATCCTTTCAAACATTTATGCCATATGTCATCTTACATACAAAATGATAATACATGTTGGCTCATTACAAAAACATATGAATTATAAAATTCTTTTCTGGCATATCATCCTTTGCTAGATCTCCAAGTGATGTCGACTTCCCATACCGGTACCTAGTTTGTCGATTACCTTTGAAATCTTTGATGCCAATAAAGTGTTTGTCGGTGTCAGTGAACCAAAATATGTTGCCAATGTTGCCATCAATGATAACATAAGAAACCAAATGAGTTTCAATTGCCAATAATCTCCCCTTTTGGCATTGATGGCAACACTCATGTAAAAAATGGTTTCTATATGCCCTGTTGATCTTGGAAAGTGATATTGCTCCCCTTGAGATATATATGCCATCTGAAATCTGATCCATACATCTTTCTCCTTCTATTTTTCACATACACTACTCCCCCTTCGACATCAATGCCAAAAACTGATACAAAGAATGAATAAATCAATAAAATTTTGTACAGGGGAATGTCTCCCAAAAATACTTATTGGAGTTGGATGAGCTTGAAGATCTCTGGATAAGAATTCTTTAAAAACTCCAAGAATGTATCCCAATTGGATTTGAATGTCCCTGAAATTGACACAAGTCCATTTAGGGCATAAGCATGAGATTCTTTCTCCTTGAGTTCTATCGGTGTGGACTTTTCCATCATATCTATACACTCCTTATGTAAATACAGTGTGTCCAACCGAGGACTCAGTAACCCTTTGAGAGCCTTATCTCTCCATATGATTTTATCTCTGTCTCTTTCAAGAGCTCAAATCTGGACTTCTAATAACAAAATTTCACTATCTATAGATGTGGTTAAGGAATTTACTCCATCAAAGTTATTTACAATACCTACATTTGTATTTTCTACATCTTTAATTATTTTTTCTATACTTGTTGTGAGTAAACTTGAATTGCAGCATACCCAATAAATATTTGTATATTGCCTCAAAGCATTATCTAACATTTTCAATCTATCAGCTATCTGTACCTTATTCGATTCAATCAACTGATTAAAAGTGGCCCTCTTACTCTGAGAAAACTAGTCTAGAGCATGTCAGTTAGAGATCTGTTGCAGTGATTGAAATTCCTTTGAGATATGCTCAGTTAGCATCTTGAGCTTTTTGGATGGGCTTGCTCCCTTATCAATTCAGCATTCTGGGGCTAACTAGTGCAAGATTGGAATGGAATGCTCAATTATTTTCTTTTCCTCAATCCCTTCCTTGATCATTTTCTGAGCTACAATCATCATGAATTTGGTTGAACCCATCTCTGTTATGCTCTTCTGCTCAGCATTTACAGTGGCAATTGTCAACAATGTAGCCTTGGTTGTTGGTTTCTTGTCGGATTCCTCTACCTTTTTCTCTGATGATTTTGCAAAAACCCTTATCTCAATTTGAACTTCCTTTTCCTTCTCTCCTTCTTGATTTTTCTCTTCATCTTTCTCTTCCAGATTGTTTTCTCCTATATCATCTTCTTTTGCACTGGTGGCTTTGCCACTTGGTGCAACATTTGTTACTACGGGTTCCATATTTGTTGTACCCATAACCTGTTCAGTATGTAAACTAGCCTTCTCTGCTTGTATCTCCTCTTTATTTTGTACATTTCTTCTACCAAAGATTCTGCATTCAATTCCTTGGCATCTTTCAAATTGTGGATGGGTTATCCACTACACCTTTGCCTTTGCCATCAACTGGGATGTCTGAAGTGTCAAACTTAGGATTAGCTTCCGGTGATGTAAATAAATCAGGATTGTCAATAAATAATTTTACCCATGCCTCATTGGTTTCACTAATTATTTCTTTGACTCTACTAGCCATAAGGCTAACTATCATATGCCTGCTTCTAAAAATTGTTCTATTTGCAGTTTCAAGGCACCTATCCATCTCCTCTGAGGTAACTGAGCCATAATAATTTAATAATCCTTGAATCTTTATGTGTTGGTTTTCCTCCATAGCAGACAATCTTCTAGTATTTAGATTGTTATACAATTGTGCTAGTATTTGCTTTGCAATCTCTAATAAAGCCTTCTTATATATGTCCAAATATAAATAAAATAGCTTCCTTAATTTCTTTTTCTTCATTATCATCTAAATGTTCATAATAATGTGGAATGTTCTTCAACATACCATCATATTTTATCTCATCTCTTAACTCAGAACAAGGCATAGGTGGAATAATTGTTACATTACCGGTTTCAATAGATTCATCTATGTCTTCTTTCTTCTTCTTGTCGGATGATGCATGAGTTTCTTTCACTGACCTTTTCTTCTGAGTAGGCTTACTTTCATCTAGCTAACTTTCTGGTAGCTTAATGGTTACCCTCCTTATCAGCTGCTTCCTTGTCTTCTCAGCTTTCTCCTTTGGATCTTCTACCTTCTTTCTCTGCACCCTTTTGAATGATAGAGGAATTTCATCCTTAGTCTCAGTATCTAAAGTAATTGGTGCAAGGAGAGCTTCAGGTTGTTTCCTCTTCTTGACTTCTTTGGCTGATGAGGCATTAATTATAGTGTGTGTTGACCATTTGGAGGAATTGATTATGTGTTGCATTGATTTTTTTGTCATTGATGTCAACACTATCTATTTGGATACTTTACCGAGACCCTTTTTGTCCCAGTAGGTTGAGTGTTTTCTGGTTCGTTTGGATCCAACATGATCTAGTATGCTCTGGTATGATTTGGTTATGGAATTGGCTTATTCATGATACTCATGTTCATATTTAGTAAGTTGGTTCTGGTCTAGTGATCAGATGCTATCCTCCTTACTTGGAAGATTGGCTTGTGGTTCTGACGAGGGTTTCACCTGCAAAGCTTTTGATCAATATCTTTGATGAATTGTGTAAGTGGTGTTGGTGCGACTTTTGATATAGATTCAAGATGTTGATGGTGATCATGTTCAAGACTTGGTGGATGGAGATCACTACTTTAGTGTGTTGACCTATATTGGGTCCTTCTTGATCTAGGTTATGGACCGACTTAATATAACATGGGATTGGACCTCTCGATGTGTTTCTGAGATGTCTTTTGTGCTAGATATTATTTGTTTGGTCTAAGGCCAACATGTTTTATAATTATGTAATTAGTTTATTGTCTAGTGGCTAACCTGATTGTTTATGGTCGAGGATTTGTATATATATGATGTAAGATCTCATTGTAGATCATCATGGTATAGGATTGGGATATAGGAATGGGATATGTGTATGTAATGTGTGAATAATGTAATATCATTCAGGTAGAGGATTTGGTTAATCATTAGAGATTGAATTGGGTTTATGTAAGAGGATTTAGTCATCCAGTATTGAGCTTAACTAGAACTGTACTCAGACATAGGAGATGTTATCTTTGCAGTTCATTTCTTCTTCCAGATTATAGTTCTAATATATATGTAGTTAGTGAGACTCCTTTTATTATGTGTAGTGTTCTCTAGGTTGTTGGCCTTCCTGCAAGTGCAGGCCCCTCAATTGTAATTCACATACTTACTGCAGAAGTATTATTTGACTATGCGTAGGCTTCCCACTATGGTTTTTCCCTTTATCGGGATTTTCACGTATAAATCTTGGTGTCATGTGGATGGTATTTATTCTTTGATTATTGTTTATGCTTAATTATTTTAATTGCTATTCTGGTATCTGGTTTAAGCATTCCAGTATTAATATTTTGGGTTTTGGTATTAAATTTTTAATTGCTAAATGTTTTGGTAATCTATGACAACTAATTCACCCCCCCATCTCAGTTGTCTTCCAATTATTTGAATTGTCTAACAATTGGTATCAGAGGTTTGGTCCTCTTTGCAAAAAGCTTAACTGCTTGAGGAAGATCCTATGGCAACTAACAGTTAAAGTTAATCTAGTTCATCTCGAGCTATCTTTTAGAGAGATATTCCTAGGCTTGATGGAACAAATTACACCGTATGGAAGATTCAGATGGAGACTCATCGGAGATGTCTTGGTAAGGAGATTTGGGAGATCACACAGAATGGTGTTACACCTGATAATCTGAACATCTAGCAATCCTCCTCTAGCAAACTTGGATAAGGAGCTTGAGAATAATTGTAGAGCAAGAGAAGCCCTCGTGTGTGTACTTTCTGTCACCAAATAATGGGATTAATCGATAAATCATTTGGAAAGTCTATATGGGATAAGTTGGAGACTCTTAATGAGGGTGACCCTACAATGAAGATTGCTAAACTTGATGGTTACCACATGTGATATGAAAACCTAAAGATGGAAGAAGATGAAAGGATTGCTGCATTCATGGAAAGGGTAAATGAGATTGTTATGGTAAGTCAATGTTGTCGTTGAACTCTAAGTGAAGATAAAATTGTTTCTAAAGTTCTGAGAGCCCTACCATTGGCTTACAAGATAAAGGCTACTACTATTAATGAGTTGAGAATAATGTATAATACTTCTGTCGACAGAGATACCTTGGTTTGGAAATTATCTACTTTTGAGCTTGAAGAATTTGGACCTTCTGGAGTTGTGAATACTGAACTTGCTTTTCATGCATCTGCTTTATATGCAAAGGAATTGGATGATATGAAGAGACAAGATGGTGAGTTTGAGAAACTTGAAGCACTTTTTTCTATAAGAGTACCTAAAGGACCGGTAGGAAGTAAGTATGAAGGAAAAGAACCTTTTAAATGTTTTGCTTGTAATAAGATTGGTCATTTTGCATCTAGATGTCCTAAAAGGAATTCAATATTTCAAGAAAGAGTTAGAAGATCTTTTAAGCTTAACCCTAGATATGAGAACAAGTATAAGTACAAGAAAAATAGAGACAAATCATACTACATAGTGGATGAGGAAGGCATTACTAAGTCTGATGATGGATTGTTAGAAGATCCTACTAGTGGTTCCAACAATGGGAAGAAATGGGTGTTCTTGGCTATCAAGGAAGATATTTTGACACTGGAAGAGAATGTATCTGAAGAGAAGGAAATTGTTGCTAAAATTGAAGACAAGGATGAATGGGTAATTTACAATGATTGTTCACTACATCTAACTTGAGAAAAAGGGAATTTTCTATCTTTGAAAGAATTTTCATGGTGGTCGAGTTAGATTTGGAGATGACAAAGCATGTATGATCAAAGGAAAATGAACTATATCATTGGATGGTAAGAACAATACTGATAATTTTTATTATGTTTAAGGTTTGAGGCATAATATTTTGAGTCTAGGACAATTAGTACATAAGGTATTTCAATTATAATTAAAGCATGGAAAATAAAAAATCATTAACAGATCTGGTTTGGAGATTGCAACCGGCACACAGACAAAAGGTAATATATTTCATTTGATTTTCGGTGAGAAGACATGTTTGATTGCACAAATTGATGAGAGTTGGCTATGGCATAAAAGGTTGTGTCATGTGAATTTTGAGTGCATTGTGAAGATCGGTTCAACTAAGGCAGTTATAGATATACCTAAGATTGTGAAGCCCTATAATTTGGTATGTAAAGAATGTAAAATGGGTAAACAAGTCAGAACCTCTTTTAGGAGTATACAAGATAAATCTAATGATCTTCTTGATCTTATTCATATTGATTTGTGTGTCCTTGCTAGGGTTAAAAGTTTTCAAAGTGATAGATATTTTATGCTAATCATTGATGATTATTCTAGAATGATGTGGGTTACTTTTTTAAGGGAAAAATCTGAGGCATTTGAAAAGTTTAAAATATTTAAGCCTAAAGTGGAAATTGAGACATGATTGAAGATTAAATGTTTGAGGTCAGATCATGGTGGAGAATTCACATCTAGTGAGTCTAATAACTTTTGGGAGAAGCATAGTATAACAAGATAATTTTCTTCTCCTTCGACACCTTAGCAGAATGGAGTTGTGGAAAAGAAGAACATAACTATCCTAGATGCTACTTGAACAATGATGATGGAAGCTATTCTACCTCATATCTCCTGGAAAGAAGTAGTGAGTAAAATGGTTTATACATTCAATAGAGTACATATCAAAGGAGAAACCGATAAAACACCTTATGAATTACGGTTTGGCAATACACCTACAATTAAGTATTTTAGAATGTTTGGTAGTAAATGTTATATCAAGAGAGATGATATCATTGGAAAATTTGATCCTAGATGTGATGAAGGCATATTTCTTGGTTATTCTAATGAAAGGAAGGCATATAGATGTTATAATAAGAGATTGTGGAGAATTGTGGAGAGTGCTAATGTCAAGGTGGATGAGCTGAATAGAGGTCAAATCAAAATTTATGAGAAGGAACCAATGGCATAAATGATTATATCTGAACTAGTAGCATCGAAAGGAGGAATAGAGAGTCAGAGAACTCCTAGGTATGTGAGATTGAATCATTGATAAGATTAGATCACTGGGGATAAGAATAATGGAGTGATGACAAGAAGAAGACAGGAAACTAATGAGGTATGTTTAATTTCTCAAGTTGAAATGGTATCAGTAATTGAGGCATGTAAAGATGAATATTGGTTGAAAGCTATGGAAGAAGAATTGGACTAGATTGAGAAAAATAAAACATGGAATTTGGTTCCCCGGTCTAAAAATAGGAATGTTATTGAAACTAAATTGGTTTTTAGGAATAAATTGAATGATGATGGTCAAGTTGTGAGGAATAAGGTTAGATTGCATTGTAAAGGATATTCTTAGAAGGAAGGAATTGATTATGGTTAGAGTTTTGCACCTATAGCTAGGATTGAAGTTGTACGGTTATTTCTTGCCTATGCTGCCCATAAAAACAACAAGGTTTATCAGATAGATGTTAAGTGCGCATTTTTGAATGGGGATCTTCATGAGGAAGTTTATAGTGAGCAACCTAATGATTTTTTACTGTCAGATGATAGAAACATTGTTTGCAGGTTAAGCCAAGCTTTATATGGATTGAAACAGGCACCTAGAACTTGGTATGCAAGGTTGGATAAATATCTTTTGAAGCTTGGTTTTACTAAGGGTAATGCTGACAATAATTTATATTATAAGATCATTGATGGTGATATACTGATTATTGAAGTATTTATTGATGACATCATTTTTGGAGGTGAAGATAAGTTGTGCATGGAATTTCATAAAATATGGAGAAGGAATTTGAAATGTCTATGATTGAGGAAATGAAATTTTTCTTAGGTTTGTAGATTACTCAAACTAACAAAGGTATTTGCATCTGTCAAACTAAGTATGCTAGGGAATTGTTGATGAAATTTGGTATGGGAGATTCTAAACTAGTAAGTACTCCTATGATTACAAGTGAGAAATTGACAAGGAAAGATATTTCTGCACCAGTAAATCCTACAAGATACAAATATATGATTGGATGTCTGCTTTATTTGAGTCGGACTAGGCCTGATATAATGAATGTTGTTTGTATTTCATCTAGATTTCAGAGTGATCATAGAGAAAATCATGAGAGTGCAGTTGAAAGGATTTTTAGATACTTGCAAGGTACATCAAAATATGGTTTGTGGTACCCTAAGGATGATTAATTTACTTTATGTGTATATACAAATTCTGATTGGGCTGGAGATATTGATGACTGGAAAAGTACTTCCAGTGGATCTTTCTTTCTTGGAAGGAAGTTGGTTTTATGGATCAGTAAGACACAATCATGTACTTCTTTATCTACTGCTGAAGCTGAGTATGTTGTTGATGCTACTAACTGTACACAGGTTTTATGGATGAAGCAAATGTTGAAGGATATTGCATTGCACTAGACCGGTAGTTATTCACTGTGATAACTATGCTGCTATTGACATATCAAAAAATCTGGTATTTCACTCTAAGACAAAGCACATATCTATCAAGTATAACTTTTTGAAGGAGAAGGTGGAAGAAAATGAAGTTAGACTGGTTTATGTGAACACTAAAGAGAAGATTGTAGATATTTTCACTAAACCTTTGCCTAAAGAACCATTTCAATACCTGAGAGACAAGCTAAGGGTTTTTGCCCCTCCGATAGAGAACTGATTGATGTTTTTTGCCATCAATCTGGTATGCATTATCAGAGATATTTTTCATTTTGGCACTAATGTGCGGATGCTACTGCTCAAGGGGAGTAGTTTTGGGCTGGTTTAGATCCGACAGATTCAGTATGCTCTGGTATGAATTGGTTATGGAATTGGCTTATTCATGATACTCATGTTCATATTCAGTAAGTTGGTTTTGATTTGGTGATCGGATGCTATCCTGCTTGCTTGGAAGCTTGGCTTGTGGTTCCAGTGAGGGTTTCACTAGTAGAGCTTTTGATGAGGATATTTGATGAATTGCAGAAGTGGTGCTAGTGTAGCTTCTAGTATAGATTAAGGATGTTGATGGTGATCATGTTCAAGACTTGGTGGATGGAGATCATTGCTTTAGCGCATGGAACTATATTGGGTCCTGGTTGATCTAGGTTATGGATCGACTTAATGTAACATGTGGATTGGACCTCTCGTTGTGTCTTTGGATGTCTTGTGTGTTGGATATTGTTCTTTTGGTCTACGACAGACATGTTTTGTAATTATGTAATTCATTTATTGGCTGGTGGCTGACCTGATTATTTATGGTCAAAGTTTTGTATATATATGATGTAAGATGTCTTTGTAGATCATCATAATATAGGATCAGGATATAGGAATGAGATATGTGTATTTAATGTACAGATAATGTAATATCATTTAGGCAGAGGATTTGTTCGATCATTGGAGATCAAATTGGGTTTATGTAAGAGGATTTAGTCCTTCGGTATTAAGCTTAACCAAAACTGTACTCGGGAATAGGAGATACTATCTTTGTAGTTCATTCTTTCTTCCAAATTAGAGCCTAGATTTCTATGTAGACAGTGAGACTCCTTTTGTGATGTGCAGTGTGCTCTAGGTTGTTGGCCTTATTGCAAGTGTAGGCCCCTCAATTGTAATTCACATACTTACTGCAGAAGTATTATCTGACTGTGGGTAGGCTTCCCACCATTGTTTTTCCGTTTACCAAGTTTTCCATGTATAAATCTTGGTGTCATGTGGGTGGTATTTATTCTCTGATTATTGTTTATGCTTAATTGGTTTAACTACTATTCTGGTATTTGGGTTAAGCATTATTTTATTAAAGTTTTAATTGATAAATTGTAGCATCGTAAATTGTACGCACTCGCTACGCTGGTACAATTTCACACCTAGTTTAGCACCCGCCTTGGCGCATTTTGTATTTTGCATTGCATTTCCCCTTTAGCACTTAATTAATTAAATTAATTAGGTCTAAGGTTCTATTTCATCATCTTCCATATCATAAAGTTGGGCCCTTTCATTAAGGTGTGCCCTTTTCATTTTATTCCTCCTATACATCATTTAATCAAAAACCCTAATTAGGTCCTATTTTGAACTTGGGGGCTTGGTTTCGGGGGTCAAAACATCTCGAAATCACCTGTAACTTTGGGATTCTCTCTAAAATCATCATATCCGACGGCCCTGAAAATTTGGTGAAAAGTTGTTGGGACCATGGCGCCCGTGCACATGGTCCCGGACATTTTTCCCAAAATTTTGGGAGCACGATCCAATCATAAAATAAAGCTTAACCCCAAGAAATTGGCGGGATATTCAATCTCTAGGTCGGCCAAAAGTAAAAATTAAGACCTAGGGTTTCATACATAAGAGCTCTCTTTCTTCATTTGAAGGGATCCGAATTTTGTTTTCAAGGGACCTTCTATGCAGCGAAAGAGCAGATCTTTGAAGACTTCAACAACATTCAACATCCATCCATCAAGCATTCATCAATTTCATTCATTCATTTAGGGATTGGAAGACATTGAAGAACAATAGGAGATTACCGACTGAAGATTGGCTTGTACTCCTCCCTTGAGGGTTGGATATAAGTGCAGGTTTCGGGACTCGGACGACGCCGCAGGTGACGGATCCGGGAGAAGCAGACAAAGACAGAATAACACACCAAGTTTCAGCCCAGAAGACTAGGATAGGGGCGTGGAGCGCCTTGGTCCTGCCAGGAAAGGGGTGCTGGGCGCCCTGGTCCCTGGGACAGGGGCACTGGGCGCCCTGGTCCTCCTGACAGATAGCATTTTCAGCATTTTTGACAGCTTTTCCAGGTTGCAAAACAGCAGTTTTCGGAGCAGTTTCAGGGGCAGAATCAGGACAGTGGCGCCCGTGCCCCCGTCCCGAACATTTTCAGTCAGATTTTAACTCCGGGTATGCATTTTCATTCTTGTCTTGTCCTTGTGTTTACATCTTTCCATTGTTTAAGTTCAATTCTGCAATCTCGTTATTAGTTCATACTTGCACTTTGGGGTTAGGGATTGAACTTGCATCATTTCATCTTTCAATTGCAACAAAGGAATAGAAATCCTAATAGGTAGCCCATGGCTCTCTCTTCCACAAGAAGAAGTAGCCAATTGTGTGATACCTCTAGGCTCTTTCGTATTCCACAAGTGTATGGTTGAAAGTGAGATTAGGGCATGTTTGCTTAGTGCCACTTTTTCTCTTACACATTTTGGTGAAACCGACGTGAACTCCAATCTTCTCTAATTCTGATTTATGTTTTCAAATTTGAGTGTTTATGCTATTTACAAGTTTTAATTTCTTGCAAGATTCAAAAAATTTAGAGGAAATTTTTGCTAAAACCCTAATTTTTCAATTCCAAGTTGAACTTGTGGATAGCTTATTTGGGATCAATAATTTCAAATCTGATTTAGGAACTCATTTGAATCATAAATTTCATTTTCTAAATCTACATTCTAAGTGCTTGCATTGGTTAAAATTAAACATTTCCTTCTATTTTGCATGTGTTATCATTTGAAAGAGGAAAATTATTGTCATGATGCATTCATTTCATAGATGTGATAATGGGTTAGCTTCCCTTGTTTCAATTTTTCCATCTCCTAAAGAACTTCCCCCTATCTATAACAACATTTTAGTGCCTAAAAGAATTTCTACCAATCCCTTTGAGACTCTCCCATGCTCTAAGGATGTAGACTTTAAGAGTGATCTTGGCAATTCTCCTAAAATGTGCCCTTCCTATTTAGCTATCCTAGAGGAAGAGAATGATATCATAAACACCTTTCTTAATGTTACTCCACCTTCCTTCCATGATGCCTCTCTAAGTGAAAAGGTATTGATGGACATTGACTTATTTTCTCCTAAAGTTGGTCCTTCCAATGGGGGCATGTTAGTGCAACAAGAGGTTATGAACACTTCTTTCAAAGATCTCCTTCCTAAGCATGAATCTTTGGAGAAATATGTTCATGTTCCTCCTAAAAAACACTCCCTTCATGAGGATCCTTTTGTCCAAGAAGATGACATTACCCCTACATTTCCTAGTGATGGCATTTCCTTTTCCAACAAAATTCCCACTAGAGATGATGAATTAATGATAAATGCTTACCCTTCTCCTAAAGTTTGTCTTACCCATAAACATCCCTTAGAGAAAGAAGATGAAATAATAAGCAATTTCCTTAATTCTCTCTCCCCTAAAGATCATATTGAACATATTTTGAGGAAAGAGGATGAGTTTAACACATCTATTGATGCTCTCCCTCCTAAGGATGAGGAATTAATAAACAATGTTATCTCCTCTCCCGAAATTGACAATACTTCAATCATTCCTTTCAACCACTTCACTATTTGGGATGAACCATTAGAAGAAGGTATAGATTATTCTCTCTCCCTTGATAATTCCTCACCTTCCTTGAATCTCAATTATTCTCCCTCTAAAAATAAAGCATCTCCCTCTCCTCAACTTGGTTCTACTCATAAGGATACCCTAGTTCAAAGCAAGATGATTAACATCTCTTTCAAAGATCTCCCTCTCAAAAGTGAGACTTTAGAGAGTAATTTTGATCCTTCTCCTAGAGAGTTTATTCCCCATGTAGATCATTTGATGATAGAGGATGATATGACCTTTCCTCTTCCTACTATAACATCAATGCCTACCCCTTGTCTCTCTCCTAAAATTGATTTAATCCGTGATGAGATTTTGGTGCAAGAGAAGACCATCAACAATTCTTCCAACTTTTTTTTTCATTCCTCTAAACCATCCTCAATCAATTTGATACATGTGAATGAAACACCTAACAAACCTCTCTTCACTGTCCAAGGTGCTTGTCCTTCTCAAAATTCTCAACCTTTAAATAAGCCTATCTTAGTGGTTCAAGGTGGTTATGCTAATGATTCTTTTTGCACTCCTAAGAAACCTGTTATTACTGTGCAAGGAGGTTATTCCTCTAAGAGCCCTTATGAGTATGCTAAGAAACTGACTAGAGAGAGTTATCATGCGGTTGCTCATACCTATAACACAAGAAACAATAGGCAACCTAATCCTCCTCCAGTTATCCCCACTTCGCTTCCTCCTTCCCAACCTATTCTTCCGCAAGCTCCATGTATTTCACAAGTTCTTGGTAGGGAATATGATCTCATAGAACAACTTAAAGCTACCCCTACTAAGATATCCCTTTGGGATTTGATCCAAACTTCTTCCGCTCATCATGGAATGTTACAAGATGCCTTGAAAGATTTGAATGTGCCTCCACCTAATACATCTAGTAATATAGTGTCTTTGGTTAACTCTATGATGAATCCTAAAGCTCAAATTGTGTTCACACAAGATGAGTTGCCTACTAGTGAAATTCAACATCAATATGATCCCTTGATGATTGTGGTTATCATAAATGACACTGCTATAAGACGAACACTGGTAGATAATGGCTCTGGTCTTAATGTGTGTAGCATTAATCTATTGCATAAGATGAATGTGGATACATCCCTTATTGAGCCTGACTCTCGTCCCATTCGAGGCTTTGATAATGTGGCTAAGTCTTCATTAGGTATTATCACCTTACCCATCACAGTAGGACCTGTTACTTTGCCTACTCCTATCCATGTTATGTCGGGAAATCTATCATACAACTTGTTATTAGGGAGACCTTGGATTCATAGTATGCAAGTTGTCCCCTCTACATTGCATAGACAAGTTAAATTCATTTATAACAATAAGACATATACCTTGATAGGTGATACTAATCTTCAGTCTTGTTTACAAACATCTACTTCCAAAGGGAGTTCTTCTAAACCTTCCTCTTCTAGTGATGACTCTTTAAACAAAATACCTATGGATGAATCATCACCCTCTGGTAATCAAAATTCTTTGGATGAGCCTAAAGCTCCTAAAGAAGATCCTTCTCGACTTGAATCTACACATGAAAAGGCTTTTGATCCTAAGAAGGTTCTCGCAGAAGACAATTGGGGATCTGTTGATTTTAATCCCACCTTTATAGGTGAGTATAGGGTTCCTCCTAGAGATTTTAAAGGTAAAAAGAAGGAAGAAACTAGAGATCAATCAGTCTTACTTGAACCTATGAGTAATAATTTTGTGTCCGCTTCTCAAACTTCTTCTCCTCACATCTCTAATTCTAAAAAGTTTGATTCTTTGTCTTATGAAAAACCACCTTCTCTTCCTGAAATGGCTGATCATTATGGTCGTGTTTTTTGCATTTTTGCTAAGCATGGGTATCATGGAAATGGTTGTGGTGCTCATGAACAAGGGATAAGAGTTCCTCTAGAGACTAATTTTCACAATTATTCCTTTGGACTTGGCTATAATCCCTGCAAACGTACCAAAGCATCTAAAAGACCATCTCTCAATGTGAATGCTATATTTAGTAGTGATGAGGACCTCACTTCAACTAAATCATCTTCTACTTCTATCAACTCTCATAAGGAAATCTTGGCGATGAACAAATCTCTTTATGACTCCCCTCAAATTTATAAATCCACTTATGAATCTTTATCTCCTATTCATCATAAAGTCCTTTCCTCTAGGGATAAGGCTCTAATAAATTACACTCATCCCTCTTCTAAGATTTCTTGTGACTTTTCTTCTTCAATTTTTATCACTTTATACATGTTTTTGATCTCACTTATAGTTGAGCATTTAGCATGTCATATTCAAATACCCCATTCAATCTATCATGTCTTTAAATAACATTAATGGCTATTATGTTGCTCATCATTATGTGACATTGGTAGCTCATTTACTGAGGGCTCATTGTCATTCATGATGGTACAATTTCAAGTGCAATCATATTTTTGAAGCAACATAATAGCCTAATTTTCTTGTTCCTATGGGGAAAAGAGTGATTTCATACATCTCTTCTTTTGCTTATGTCCAAATCTCTCCCTAGAAGATTGTGTAAGTCCTTCTCATTGAGGCAATGATCTTTTCTTATTTTATCTAAGGATCCACTTTTTCCTATTTCATGGATGGTGTGAACTTTATTACTTGATGTTATTCCTTGTATGCATTTGTTGTTGTTTGTTCAAGGATTCTCTCTTACAAGAGGTGTAAGTCCTTGACTACAACCTCTTTTGTACTTGGTAAAATACATCCATAATGAATTCACTCTCCCAATTGGGTTAAAAAGAGCGTCATCCTTCATTAAGAATCACTTTCACCTCGCAAAAGAAGGAAGTATTGCATTCTTATTCTCTTCTTTGTCTTATTCTAGAAGATGTTATATTTGTCGAAGACAATTCCTCTCGGGGATAGGTGTCTTTTGTACAAAGATCTTTTCTCCTCTAAGGATCTCATTTACACATACTACAAGATATCCCTTTTCAACTATCTTATCCTTGCTTAAAGAGTGCAAAACTCTCTTTCTTGGATCTATGACATTGTTGCATTTTTGGGGTATCTTCTTTTGTGATGAAGGTAGGTATCCTTGTTCTACTTTGCTTATGACATAAATGTTACACTTTTTGAGCAATGAGTCATTCTTGGAACCAGAGCACAGACTCTTAGAGTGAGATGTCACGCTTTTGTACTATACATATACAGGTTGTAGCATACTCGGGCATAGACTCCTATGAGGTGCTTCTAACCTCCCTTACACACACATGCACGAGGTTGAGTGGAACTAGCGGCATAAGGCTAGACTTTCTCAGTCTCCTCCCTTACATGGATCACCTAGATAGACTCTAGGGGCTAGTTTTCCATGTCCTTTTCCCATGGATCACCTAGACAAGATCTAGAGGCGAGAAGTCCATGTTTTCTCTCTCACTATTCTTCTCATGGATCACCAATGTGTGTATTCATGCTTTTTTGCCTTTCTTTTCTTTTCTTTGCATTTTGTTTCCATTTACATACTTCATCTTATGTTAGAGAACTCTCAAATCCTCACACTCTTTGTTGTGTTGGAATTAAGGTTTAGTCCTCTTTCTTACCAAATGATTCTCCATTAGTTTTTGATCTCATATCAAATCTTTTTGTGAGCATTTGTCATCAATATTCTTTAACAATTCGAAGTGGTAAACATGATACCCTTTTTCAACTCACTAAAATTAGCAAGCCGAAACAAGGGGGGGCATATAGCTACCCTCGAATTTTCATCACCTTCCTTAGTAAGCATTAGGTAATTTTGTGATCTAACATGTGGTTTTGTAGGGTGCGGTTCCTAATTGTGTACTGCAGATACCGCTGGGGGCTTCGTTCAACAGACTTATGGATATATCCTTTTTCAAATAATGTTTACTTTTCTGTACTTTAGCTTGCATATGCACGTAGTGTTCATATGACCGCTAAAGTGGGGGCTAAATGTAGCGTCGTAAATTGTACGCACTTGCTAGGGTGGTACAATTTCACACCTAGTTTAGCACCCGCCTTAGCGCATTTTGTATTTTGCATTGCATTTCCCCTTTAGCACTTAATTAATTAAATTAATTAGGTCTAAGGTTCTATTTCATCATCTTCCATATCATAAAGTTCGGCCCTTTCATTAAAGTGTGCCCTTTTCATTTTATTCCTCCTATACATCATTTAATCAAAAACCCTAATTAGGTCCTATTTTGAACTTAGGGGCTTGGTTTCGGGGGTCAAAACATCTCGAAATCACCTATAACTTCGGGATTCTCTCTAAAATCATCATATCCAACGGCCCTGAAAATTTGGTGAAAAGTTGTCGGGACCATGGCGCCCGTGCACATGGTCCCGGACATTTTTCCCAAAATTTTGGGAGCACGATCCAATCATAAAATAAAGCTTAACCCCAAGAAATTGGTGGGATATTCAATCTCTAGGTCGGCCAAAAGTCAAAATTAAGACCTAGGGTTTCATACATAAGAGCTCTCTTTCTTCATTTGAAGGGATCCGAATTTTGTTTTCAGGGGACCTTCTATGCAGCGAAAGAGCAGATCTTTGAAGACTTCAACAACATTCAACATCCATCCATCAAGCATTCATCAATTTCATTCATTCATTTAGGGCTTGGAAGACATTGAAGAACAATAGGAGATTACTGACTGAAGATTGGCTTGTACTCCTCCCTTGAGGGTTGGATATAAGTGCAGGTTTCGGGACTCGGACGACGTCGCAGGTGATGGATCCGGGAGAAGCAGACAAAGACAGAATAACACACCAAGTTTCAGCCTAGAAGACTAGGACAGGGGCGTGGAGCGCCCTGGTCCTGCCAGGACAGGGGTGCTGGGTGCCCTGGTCCCTGGGACAGGGGCGCTGGGCGCCCTGGTCCTCCTGACAGACAGCATTTTCAGCATTTTTGACAGCTTTTCCAAGTTGCAAAATAGCAGTTTCCGGAGCAGTTTCAGGGGCAGAATCAGGACAGTGGCACCTGCACCCCTGTCCCAAACATTTTCAGTCAGATTTTAACTCCGGGTATGCATTTGCATTCTTGTCTTGTCCTTGTGTTTACATCTTTCCATTGTTTAAGTTCAATTCTGCAATCTCGTTATTAGTTCATACTTGCACTTTGGGGTTAGGGATTGAACTTGCATCATTTCATCTTTCAATTGCAACAAAGGAATAGAAATCCTAATAGGTAGCCTGTGGCTCTCTCTTCCACAAGAAGAAGTAGCCAATTGTGTGATACCTCTAGGCTCTTTCGTATTCCACAAGTGTATGGTTGAAAGTGAGATTAGGGCATGTTTGCTTAGTGTCACTTTTTCTCTTACACATAAATGTTCTGGTATTCTGTGACAACTGATTCACCCCCTCTCTTAGTTGTCTTCTGGTTATTTGAATTGTCTAAAAATTAGTATCAGAGATTTGGTCCTCTTTACAGAAAGCTTAACCACTTGAGGAAGATCCTATGGCGACTAACAACTTAAGTTCATCTAGTTCATCTGGAGCTATCTTTTGGAGAGTTATTATTAGGCTTGATGGAACAAATTACATAGTATGGAGGATTCAGATGGAGACTCGTCTAAGATGTCTTGGTAAGGATATTTGGGAGATCACATAGAATGGTGTTACCCCTCATAATCCCACATCTAAAAATCCTCCTTCGAAAAACTTGGATAAGTAGATTGAGAATGATTGTAGAGAAAGAGAAGCCCTCTTGTGTGCACTTTCTAATCAACAAATAATGGGATAACAGACAAATCATCTGGAAAGGCTATATGGGATAAGTTGGAGACTCTTAATGAAGGTGACCCTATAGTGAAGATTGCTAAACTTGATGGTTACCCAGTGAGATATGAAAACCTGAAGATGGAAGAAGATGAAAGGATTACTGCATTCATGGAAAGGGTAAATGAGATTTTTATGGGAATTCAATGTTGTGGTGGAACTCTGAGTGAAGATGAAATTATTTATAAAATTTTGAGAGCCCTACCACTGGCTTACAAGATGAAGGCTACTACTTGTTGGAATTACATTAAGTTTGTTGGTATGATGATATTGAGAAGGTTGTTGGAGATTGATGATATAATTGATAAAGGATGATTACTGTCTTAATAATATTATTTTGTCATTGATGTCAAGTAATTGATTTTTTGACTCAATATGATGTTGCCATATCCTAAAGAGTATGTTTTGATGAGTATAAAGATGTCGGTAAGTGACACAAGAAGAATGTGAAAATGATGGGGAGTAATAACTTATTTAATGGGAAACTATTACTGAGTTAGACAGTGATGAGATTATGTTATTTTGATTGTTTCAATATCCTATATATGTGTATTCGAAGATTGAATAAGAAGGAGAAAAGATTTCATGTAATAAAATGAGTAAAGGTTTGATACTATTCTATTTTACCGAGCAAGGAGCTAGTCAGTAAACACCAAGGTTATCACTATCGGTTAAGGAAGAAAGAATGTCTACCAAGTAAAGTTCAGTATTTATCGAGTATCAACCGAGCAGTAACAAAATGCATTGGATGAATAAATACATTATTAAATGAAGGATGCCAATGAGTTGGAGATTTATAGAAGATTGGAATGTCGTGAAAGAAGTTTGTTGAGGATCAATGGAAATGAAAATTCAAGAGTTAGATCTATAGCATAGATTAAACGGTCTTAACCGAGCACAAGTACCAAGGAAGGAATACAAGTTCAAAGGGAAGATAAAAAGTTTTTACAGTTCGAAGGATTCAATGAACCTAGTCAAAGTTTGATGATCTAACTGCTAAGATTAATCATGGGAAATGTGATTAAGGAGATTAAGTAGTTAGGAATTGGTTATAAATAAGGAAAAGATGATGAACATTGTAGGTGAGCAAATAGAAGAGTAGTGATACTGCAGAGATGATTACTGAGTATAGAAGATTGAAGATCTGACTGAAGAACATAGTGAGAAACCCAACAAGGAGGAAGATAAGTCTTATGAAAATATTATTTTGAGCACATAGAGTCTTCTTTAACATTTTAGATGTGAAGTTGCAGATATATTTTATTACTGTTATTTATTTTTGTATGTGATAGGAAATCTCTTAACCGAGTGGATCTAATAGTCTTATTTGTAAATCCTCTAGCAAGGTAACATTCTGAATGAGTGTTTGAAATCCTTTGACAAGGTCACTTCTAACCAAGTGCAAGATTCTAATAGATCTAAGGGAAATCCCTTGACTGGGTTACATCTAGCAATGTGTTTATGTAATCTTTAATAGGATCGGCTTTTAACAGAGCATACTCTAGAAAAGTATATTTTCTTTGTGGGTCCGAAATCCCACAGTGGTTTTTCCCTATTTGGGTTTCCACGTTAAATATAGTGTTAAATGTGTTTTGATGTTTCATGTTTATCTATTTATGAGTTTGAATGATTTACAGTCATAGTTACATATCAAGTAAGTTCTACCAAGGTTGAATCTGAAGAATATATTGCATTGTGAGTTTATCTGATTCACCCCCCCCTCTCATCTAACTAACAATTGGTATTAGAGCTTGGACTCCAAAAGAAAAGTTCAAAGGAACTTGAGGCAAGATCCAAAGATGTATAAAAGGGATGCACCAAAGTTGAACAAGTCATGTTTCTCCACATGGAAGAAAAGGATGAAGCTGCACTTATTAGGAACTGGAGAATATGCAACATATTATCTAGAGAATGATTATACAACACCTAGAACCTACCCGATGACAATAGAAGAGATAAAGGAAAATCAAGAACATATTCAAGCAATGATTGAAATAACATCAACATTGACCGACTCCGAGTTTAATGATCTAGAAGGTTGTAATGATGCCAAAGATATGTGGAATAAGCTTATATCTATGTATGGTGGTGATGAACATGTTCAAAGAGAAAAAGTAGATAGTCTAAGAGGACAACTTGAATCGATGAGAATGAATGAAGATGAGAACATAATCCAATACAGTAAAAGGTTAAAGGAAATTGTCAATCAAATCAAAGGAGCAGGAGGAACTATTGAAGAAAATCATGTAACAAGTAAGTTGCTTAGAACACTTCTCCTTGCTTATACCATTTGAGTCTTTGCAATTAATGAATCAAGGTATGTACCAAACATGCCAGACTCTTTGGATGCTACTATCGGTAAGCTACATGCTTTTGAGTTGAGTAATTTTGATAATAGTGGGTCTTCGGTTAATAAATTTGAATCTGCATTCAGTTCTTTTCATCTTGATGAATCTAATGATTACAATGAGAGAATGTATAAGTATGCTAAAGGGAATCATAGTGGAGCAAGTGAGAGATTTCACATAAACATGGAAGAAGTACACAAACTATATGAGGAAATCAGAAAGCAAGAAGAATTTGAAGCATTATTGGCTAGAAGGTTACCAAGAGGCAAAGGTAAGTATAAAAGATGGTTACCTTTGAAATGTTTTAACTATGATAAAATAGGACATATGGCTTGTAACTGTCCTAACAAAGAATCTAGTGAAAAGAGAGAATACGGAGATGACAGATAGAAAGACAATCAATACAGAGGGCACCGAGACTTTAGAAGGAGAGATAGAAAGACATGCCTAGTAGCTAATGAGGAATCCAATGATGATAAATCTGATGGGACTGAAACAAAGGAAGTTATATATATGGCTATCAAAGATGGATTAGATGAAGAAAGGTATGAAGAAAAAGCCTTAATATCACACATAAATAAAAATGATTCTTAGATCATAGATAGTGGATGCTCACATCACATGACAGGTGATAAACACAAGTTTGTTAATTTAGAAGATTATGATGGAGGTTATGTAAGATTTGGTAATGATGCACCATGTCATGTGAAAGGTAAAGGATCTATCACACTTCTTGACAATCATATATATGATGATGTATACTAGGTTGAAGGTTTGAAATACAATTTGTTGAGTGTAGCACAACTAAACAATACAGGATACCGAATAGAATTTCAAAAAGGAATTGTCAAAGTTCATGACAAACATGGAAAGTTGGCTGCTACTGGGACTCAAACAAAAGGTAATACATTTCATCTTGACTCAACTCAGAACAATTGTCTATATGCAAAAATAGAAGATACTTGGTTATGGCATAAAAGGTTTTGTCATGTAAATTTTGATGACCTGATCAAAATAAGTAAGAAGCACCGAGTAAGAGGTCTACTGAGCTTGGAAAAACCTGAGAATGCTATATGTTGAGGATGCCAGATGGGTAAGATGAAAAAATAAAGCTTTACAAGTAAGTATTACACTTCTAAAGGAATTTTAGATCTTGTACACATTGATCTTTGTGGTCCTATGAAAGTTCAAAGTTATTATGGCGATAAATACTTCATATTATTTGTGGATGATTACTCAAGGATGATGTCAGTTATGTTTTTAAAAGAGAAATCAAAAGCCTTTCAAATGGTATAAGGCTAGAGTTGAAAATGAAATAGGAAGACAGTTGAAATGTCTAAGATCTGATAGACAAGGAGAGTTCATTTCAGATGAATTTAACTTATTTTGCAATGATCATGGTATAAAGAGACAAGTATTTGCACCAAGAACATTACAGCAAAATGGGATAGCTGAAAGAAGAAACAGATCAATTGTAGATTGTGTCATAACCTTGATGATAGAAAAGAGAGTACCTCAAATATTTTGGAGAGAAACAATAGGCACTGCAATTTGTTACTACTTATCAAATTGCCATTAGTTCTTATATTCAAAGTCATACTATATATTCTATTCAGTTAGCACTATCGAATCATGCAGTTGGTATAAACAGAGAAGTCAGTATGCACAATCTAGTCGGTTATAGGAGAAAGCAGTCATAGAACGCAATATTCACCGAGCTGTCTACCAAGTATCTTTTTATGGCTACCAAGTAGTAAAGTTAACACACCGAGTTGATATTCACTGAGTGAAATGTGTTACTAGATACATTGAATCTGGACATGCATATGAAAACATGTTACAAGATCGAGGCACATCTAACAATTATTACATTGGAAATTGCACTAGAAGATTGTGTATGATTGTGAGGTCAATCTAACCAATGAAATATTTTGTTTAGTTATTCATTCGAGGAATCTTGTTTGTAAGATCAAAGCAATGAATTGGATCACCATTTTAAGAGATCTATTTATACAACATGAATTAAGAACAAGGTGTGTGCATATATGTATGAAGGAATACTATTATAGAGACACAAAGGTCACCAAGAAGGTTATTAGAGAACAGTCAAAGAATAGAGTAAATAGAAGGGTTTATCGAGTTACTATATAGGTTACCAAGGTATGGTATAAGCAAGGTAATCTTATCCTGGGCACATAGAATCTTCTATAACATTTCAGATGTAAAGTTGCAGATATTTGTAATGATTTTATTGTAATATTGTGAGATTGAAAGAGAAACCTTTAACAGGGTAAAAGACTCTAACCAAGTCTATAAATTGTAAAGCCTCTAACCAAGTGCAACATTTAGAATAAATGTTGTAAAATCCTTTAGCAAGGTAGATCTAATAGATCTTGTTACTCCTAACAGGGTAAGCTATCAGAAATAGCTAAATGTAGCTCTAACTGAGCATCTTTATTATTGTAGTAGTGAAGTTGTGGGTGCCATCCCCACCATAGTTTTTCTCTCTAACCAAGAGTTTCTGATAACCAAAATCTATGTGTTATGGAGTGAATCATGTATGATTGTTATCTATTTGTTTTAACTTTATTTTATGTTACTGCAATATTCTATTTATGCATAACAGTAAGGTTATTATTAAAGAAATGTTTTGAAGTACTGATTCACCCCTCCCCTCTCAGTACATTAGCTTTCCATATTGGGCCTAACAACTGGTATCAGAGCTTATATCTTGGAAAAGGGTTTAACTAGCTAAAGAGAAAGATCTTATCAGTGGAAGGATATAAAAAATCTAGGAGGATTGTGTATCTACAAGAAGAGCTGGATCGTGCAAATCAAGTGATTGCAGACATACAAAGGCAAATGCAAAAATCTCTAAAAGTAAGAAGAAGATTATTTGATGACTTGCAGGTTTCTCAAGAGTTAGTGGAACAAATTGAGACATCATCTGAGAATAGTATATCTAAAGAAACTGAAGAAATGATTGGAGTGTTGAAAGAAAAGAACAAAGTATTGGCTGATCAACTAAAAGCAATGAAAAAAGAACATGAACATTTTAGTACACAGATGACTAAAAACCTAGATGCATTGAGGACAACAAAGGATAAAGCAAGAGATCTACAAAGAGAGAAACAACAACTTGAAGTCTCAGTATCTGATAAGAATGATGAAATCATAAGGTTAACTGGGATTCAACAAAATATGACAAATCAAATAGGTTATGCACATCATAAAGCAATTCTGAAGAATGATGAAAATCAAGCATTGAAACTTGAAGTATCAAGGTTAACTGATGAACTTGAAATAGAGAAGAAATCCAAAGAAACATTGAAGAAGAGTTATGATGCATCAAAGATGTTGGATGAGCAACTGAATACAAGAAGACCCAACAAAGATGCAGGACTTGGTTACAAAGGAAAAGAATCAATTGAGAAAGGAATTCATACTACCGAGAGAGGAGAATCATCAAAGAAAGCTGGAAATAAGAATAACATTAAAAGGAAGAAGCCTATTTGCTACTACTATGGAAATCAAGGTCATACTGCCAACATATGCTAGATTAGAAAAGGTAAGCAACCGAATATCAATAAGTCCAATGGATATTGCTACAATTGCAATCAATATGGTCGCACATCTAATCAATGTAGGACAAAATCTGTTAACAACTATCAGAAGGCAAAATTCAAAGGGTTTTGTAGAAAGTGCAATAGATATGGACATAGTACTGAGAAGTGCTGGTCTAAGCAAAAGAACTACATGAGGTGTCCATACCAAGCAAACACTAGAGGTTACTAAACTCACATAGATCCTTACCAACAATATGCAGCAGTACCATGGGATTACAATACAAGGATATGGTGCGAATGTTGTGGAAGATATGGACATATTAGCGCCAACTATTTTATAAGGTTTGGAATGAACAACCAAAGATCATGGAGAAATCCTAGTATGGCATGTTTTCATTGTCACAAAGTTGGACATTTAGCTGGAGATTGCAGAGATCAACCTAGAAGAGACATTGAAGAGATAAAAGAAAAATTTAAGATGATTTGGAAAAAGAAGGAAATCATGTCAGATGAAGAAAACACCTTACCTACCGAGTTAGGTGCACCTATTCCAAATTAATCAGAAAAGGTATGAAGGGACTACATTCTCTAAAGGTTAAATCATAACAGTTCCTATTCTATTATGTACAAAATTCAAAATCTACATAGTTAAGATGCATTAGTAAGTTTGAAATTCTATCAAAGTACTTTATAGGAAACCTGTCAAGTTAGTGTATACAGGAAGCCTATCAAGTCGATTAATGAAGGAAATTTGGTTACTCGGTTAAAATGAAGAAAAGGGAGTAAATCGGTTAAAGGTAAACCGAGTGCATTTAATGTTTTGACCTAACTCGCATGGAGCCCAATAAGGTATTTAGTGTACTTAAAGGTATTTTTGTGGTCATTTTCATTCACCAAGTTTTCAAGAGAACAGAGCAGAGCGAATCAAGGCAATCAAACTTTATTCAGAGCAAATTTCAAGGTATTTACATCAAATCTCATCACACTATTAAGCTGGTTTCCGATCTTGTCAAATTGCTATTATCTACCGAGTGTGAAGCGTCAGTCGTTTGTAAGCCATCAAAGCCTAACGATAGTTTGCTAAGTTTTTACCTAAAACCTATAATGGGGCCCAAGATCCAAGATCCCTTAGTTGTCAAAAATGTGGAGAAGCCCTCTCTAAAGTACTCTTTGATTCCCAAAGTCACCTCTAAACTGGATGACAAAACTGCATTTTCACTCATCCCTAATCGAGTCTTGTTAGTCGAAGATGTTATATTATTCACCAAATGTCATGTTGAAGAACTCGGTCATGTTGAGATTAGTGACACATATGATGAACTTTGTACTGATGGCAAAATTGATAGCAAGTACAAGCATATCAAAATCAAGGGATTAATTGAAGCCCTAGCCTATCCCTGTGTGTTCAAACCCCAATGGGTTAAGTTTGTTTTAAGCAAAGTTCATGATGATTTTATGTGGCTAGAGGAGAAACCATTCAAAATCACTAAGGAAATCATTCATGTGATCACCAGGTATCCTATCTATGATCATGCGCAAGCATAGAAAATGATATCATAGAAGGAGCTAATCAGTCTAACTGGAGTAGAATCTGATTACCAAGGACTAAAATTGAACAATGTCACTGATGCAGAACTTAAGTTTGCAATTAGAGTAATTGGTTACTGTTTCTTCCAATCTGCAAGGGAAAATAGAGTACCATGTGCCACAGTTGACTTGGCCTACAAAATAGTGAAAAAGGGAATGAAAGTAGATTTATGTGAAGTGCTACTAAAGAACTTGTTTGAGAACCTGAACACAATAAGGAAGTCAAAGAAGAACAACTCGACAAACACACTGAAGTTTGGTTCACTTCTTGTATGCATGTTTTTCTACCTTGAGAAGTTCTTTCCCTCAGTCGGTAAAGTAGTTTGGGAGCTACACTGACCTATCACCCATCAAATCAATGATTTTATCAAGAAATTGGGAGATAATTTTAATGATATCATGGATGACTATTTCAGCAAATTTCAAGAGAAGATGTATAATAGGTACCGGATCCCACCACAACTGGTAGAGAAATATAAGGATGATATATGTTTTGAGGTAGACACTGATTATTGTTATATGAATGTTGTTGATCCAAGGACTCAATCTTTGCTACCAATGGGTTATGAGATCAACTATGATATAGCACAACAACAAATTGATGCCTATCTATCATTGCCAAGGCATGCTATCGAACTAAGATATGGAGCATATGAAGAGGTGAAAGAAAAAGTTAAAATGAGCATTGAAGTACCCAAGGCTACAAGAAAACCTACAAAGATGATAAAGGTTTTATCTAAGAAATTCAGAGAAGAATCCTCCTCTACACCTGTCAAAGGCACTCTTGCCATTACCAAAGAGGAATTAGAAGCTCAAGAGGCAGCAATAACATTAAGTACCGAGTTGCCTAAGGGTAAAGTTTTGAAAAGAAAGAAATAGGACATTTCAAAGGCCCTATCAACTCCACCAACAAAGAGACCTAACACTAGAGCATCAACTGCATCACCGAGTAAGAAACAAAAGAGTGTTGCTGTACCATTTTGGAGAGAAGCAATCAGCGTTGCAGTTTACACCCTGAACTAAGTACAACTAAAGAAAGGAACTATGAAGACACTATATTAAATCGAGTATGACAAAAAACCAAATGTAAGTTATTTTAAAATATTTGAAAGTAGATGTTATGTTCACAAAGATGACAGAAATGGAAAATTTGATCAAAAAAGTGAGGAAGGAACATATCTTGGTTATTCCTCTAGGGGTAAAGCATTTAAATGTCTGATCAAATCATCTAACAAAATAGTGGAAAGTGCAAATGTGAAAATTGATGAATTTGCAGAAAGGAATGATGAAGGAAAATCCAAAGAACCATAAGATTATGAAGAGTTTGTATATGTTCAACCAAGAAGCCTAACCGAGAAAGCCGATGAAGAAAATACTCAATTACCAAGTGATGAAGAAGATCATACAGAGCCTACGAAGCCTATATTAGCAAAATATGTCTGAAGAAACAATGAATCAAGTCAGATTACAGGAGATAAGGATGCTCCAGTGATGACAAGGAACAAATTGAGATAGAACACATGTTTGATATGTGAGTTTGAATTGAGGATAGTAAAAGAGGCATTAAGAAATGAAGATTGGGTGAATGCTATGATAGAAGAGATTGAACAAATCAAGAAAAATTAAACATGGACATTGGTCCCAAGACCAAAAGAGAAAAATGTAATCAATACAAAGTGGATTTTCAGAAATAAGCTAAATGAAAAAGGTGAGGTCATTCAGAATAAATGAAGACTAGTTTGCAAAAGTTATGCTCAAGAAGAAAGAATAGACTATGGTGAGACTTTTGCACCTATGGCAAGACTTGAGGGAGTGAGAACATTGTTGGCATATGCTGCTTTCAAAAATTTCAAGGTATATCAAATGGATGTTAAATCTGCATTTTTGAATGGTATAATAGAAGAAGAAGTCTATATTGAACAACCTGAAGGATTTATTGAAGAGAAGAATAAAGATTAGGTATGTAAGTTGAACAAAGCTTTATATGGCCTAAAGCAAGCACCTAGAGCATGGTATGAAAGGTTGCATTCTTACTTAATCAAGATTGGATTTATAAGGACTAGTGGAAACAACAACATGTATATGAAGAATGATGAGGATAATGGAATACTAATTTCAGCCATATTTGTTGATGATATTATTTTTTGTGGAAATGATTCTTTATGCAAGAACTTTGGAAATGAAATGTGTAAAGAATTTGAGATGTCATTAATCGGTGAAATAAAGTATTTTATAGGTTTACAGATGCTACAAATGAAAAATGGGATTTTTATTACTCAATCCAAGTATATAAAGGAAATCTTGAAGAAATTTGGAATGGAGGATTCTAAACCTATAAGTACTCCTATGACTACTAATTGTAAACTATCAAAGAATGATGAATCTACATATGTTGATGAGACACTTTACTGATCTATGATTGGAAAGTTGCAATATGTAGTTCACAGCAAGCTTGATATAGCACATGCTGTAGGCATAGCTGTAAGATTTTCTGCAGATCCAAAAGAAACCCATATGACAGCAATTAAGAGAATTTTCAGATACTTGAGAAGCATTGAAGATTATGGTTTACTATATAAAAAGAGGAATGATTTTGACTTAAAAGTCTATACTGATGCTAATTGGGTAGGAAATATTGATGATAGGAAAAGCACAAGCGGTGGAGCTTTCTTTTTGGGAGAAAGACTAGTGAGTTGGCTTCGCAAGAAACAAGGATGCATTTCACAGTCAATAGTTGAAGTTGAATATGTCACCGCAACATTGAATTGTACCAATATAGCATGGATCAAACAACTATTGGAAGTTATGAATGAGACAATTATTGAGCCAATAACTATATTTTGTGGTAATACAAGTGCTATTAACATTTCAAAAAATCTGGTGATGCACTCTAAGACAAAGCATATCTCTATAAAGTATCATTATCTAAGAGAAGAAGTTCAAGAAAAGAAAGTTGTGCTGGAATATGTTAGCACAAAGAAACAATTAGCAGACATCTTCACAAAGCCACTATCAAGGGATACTTTTGAGTATCTCAAAAGTAAGTTAGGGGTCCTACCCCTATCTAGTACTCACTGATAGAGTTTGGTGAATGCATCAATTCTATGACTCTACATAATACTATTTGTGAGTTGATGTTGATTTACACACTTTAGGATGTTGTCTAAAGTTGTACAGGAAATATTGAATGAAGACAAGATGCTCTAACTGAGACTAAGATGATACATTTGTATATGTTTTAACAAGCATGGAAATTACTTCATAGGGGAAGTAATCATGGATTAGTTTTACTTTTGACATTGGTGTCAAAGGGGGAGAAGACTAATGAGTGGGGGAGAAGATCACAGGAGAAGTTTACAACTCTAGGATAATAGGAGAAGAATAACAACAGTCCAAATCATTTGGAAGAAATCAAGTTGGTATTGCCATCAATGCCAAAGGGGGAGATTATTGGCATTACATTAAGTTTGTTGGTATGATGATATTGAGAAGGTTGTTGGAGATTGGTGATATATTTGATAAAGGATGATTACTGTCTTAATAATATTATTTTGTCATTGATGTCAAGCAATTGATTTTCTAATTTAGTATGATGTTGCCATATCGTAAAGAAGGGGAGTAATATGTTTTGTTGAGTATAAATATGTCCGTAAGTGACACAAAAGGAATGTGAAAATGAAGGGGAGTAATAAGTTATTCAATGGGAAACTATTACTGAGTTAGACAGTGATGAGACTATGTTATTTTGATTGTTTTGATATCCTATATATGTGTATTCGAAGATTGAATAAGAAGGAGAAAAGATTTCATGTAATAAAATGAGTAAAGGTTTGATACTGTTCTATTTCACCAAGCAAGGAGTTAGTCAGTAAACACCAAGGTTATCAGTGCTGGTTAAAGAAGAAAGAATGTCTACTGAGTAAAGTTTAGTATTTACCGAGTATCAACCAAGCAGTAACAGAATGCATTGGATGAATAAATACATTATTAAATGAAGGATGCCAATGAGCTGGAGATTTATAGAAGATTGGAATGTCATGTAAGAAGTTTTTTGAGGATCAACGGCAATGAAAATTCAAGAGTTAGATCTATAGCACAAATTGAATGGTCTTAATCGAGCACAAGTACCAAGGAAGGAATACAAGTTGCAAGGCAAGATAAAAAAAATTTCCTGTTCGAAGGATTCAATGAACCTAGTCAAAGTTTGATCATCTAATGGCTAAGATTAATCATGGGAAATGTGATTAAGGAGATTAAGCGGTTAGGAATTGCTTATAAATAAGGAAAAGATGATGAACACTATAGGCAGGCAAATAGAAGAGCAATGATACTGCAAAGGTGATTATCGAGTATAGAAGATTGAAGATCTAACTAAAGAACATAGTGAGAAGCCCAGCAAGGAGGAAGATAAGTCTTATGACAAGGTTATTTTGAGGACATAGAGTCTACTTTAACATTTATATGTGAAGTTTTAGATATATTTTATTACTGTTATTTATTTTTGTAAGTGACAGGAAATCTCTTAACCGAGTGGATCTAACAGTCTTATTTGTAAATCCTCTAGCAAGGTAACATTTTAAATGAGTGGTTGAAATCCTTTAACAAGGTCACTTCTAACCAAGTGAAAGTTTCTAATAGATCTAAGGGAAATCCCTTGACTGGGTCACATCTAGCAATGTGTTTATGTAATCTTTAATAGGATTGGCTTTTAACCGAGCATACTCTAGAAGAGTATATTTTCTTTGTGGGTCCGAAATCCCATAGTGGTTTTTCCCTATTTGGGATTCCACGTTAAATCTAGTGTTAAATGTGTTTAGATGTTTCATGTTTATCTGTTTATGAGTTTTAATGATTTACAATCATAGTTGCATATCAAGTAAGTTCTACCGAGGTTGAATCTGAAGAATATATTGCATTGTGAGTTTATCTGATTCACCCCCCCCCTCTCATCTAACTAGCAACTACTATCAATGAGTTGAGAATAATGGCTAATAGTTTTGTGAACAAAGATACATTGGTTGGGAAATTATGTGCTTTTGAGCTTGAAGAATTTGGACCTTCTCGAGTTGTGAAGACTGAACCTGTTTTTCATGCATCTAGATCAGCAATTGATAAGCAAGATTGGCAAGCTATATATGCAATGAAGTTGGATGATATGAAGAGAGAAGACGATGAGTTTGATTAGCTTGAAGAACTATTTGCTAGAAGAGTACATAAAGGACCAGTAGGAAGTAAGTATGAAGGAAAAGCACCTTTTAAATGTTTTGCATGTAATAAGATTGGTCATTTTGCATCTAGATGTCCTGAAAGGAATTCAATATTTGAAGAAAGATCCAGAAGATCTTGTAAGTGTAACCTTGGATATCAAAACAAGTATAAGTATAGGAAAAATAGAGACAAATCATGCTACATAGCGAATGAGGAACACATTATTGATTCTGATGATGAACCGACAGAAGATTCTACTAGCGGTTCTGACAATGGGAAGGAATGGGTGTTCTTGGCTATCAAGGAAGATGTTTTGGCACTGAAATAGAATGTACCTGAAGAGACTGCACTAGTTGCTTAAATTGAAGACAAGGATGAATAGGTAATTGACAATGGCTATTCACATCATATGACTGGAAATAAAGGGAAGTTTCTATCTTTGCAAGAATTTGATGGCAGTATGGTTAGAATTAGAGATGACAAAGCATGTATGATCAAAGGAAAGGGAACTATATCATTGGATGGTAAGAACAATACTAATAATGTTAATTATGTTCAAGGTTTGAGGAATAATCTTTTGAGTGTAGGACAATTAGTAGATAAGGGATTTCAATTATAGTTAAAGGATGGAAAATGGAAAATCATTAAGAGATCTAGTTTGGAGATCGCAACCAGTACATAGACAAAAGGTAATATATTTCATTTGAATTCTGGTGAGAAGACATGTTTGATTACACAAACTCAGGAGAGTTGGCTATGGCATAAAAGGTTGTGTCATGTAAATTTTGATTGCATTGTGAAGATCGGTTCAACTAAGGCAGTTAGAGATATACCTAAGATTAGGAAGCCCTATAATCTGGTATGTAAAGAATGTCAAATGGGTAAATAAGTCAGAACCTCTTCTAGGAGTATACAAGATAAATCTAATGATCTTCTTGATCTTATTCATACTGATTTGTGTGGCCCTACTAGAGTTAAAAAATTTCTCAGTGATAGATATTTTATGCTAATCATTGATGATTATTCTAGAATGATGTGGGTTACTTTTCTAAGGGAGAAATCTGAGGCATTTGAAAAGTTTAAAATCTTTAAGCCTAAAGTGGAAACTGAGAAAGTATTAAAGATTAAATGTTTGAGGTCAGATCATGGTGGAGAATTCACATATGTTGAGTTTAATAACTTTTGTGAACATCATGGTATAAGAAGACAATTTTCTGCTCCTCGGACACCTCAACAGAATGGAGTTGTGGAAAAGAAGAACAAAACTATCTTGGATGCTGCTAGAACAATGATGATGGAAGTTAGTCTACCTCATATCCACTGGAGAGAAGAAGTGAGTAAAGAGGTTTATACATTCAACAGAGTATATATCAAAGAAGAAACCAGTAAGACACCTTATGAATTATGGTTTGCAATACACCTACAGTTAAGTATTTCAGAATATTTAGTAGTAAATGTTATATTAGGAGAGATGATATCATTGGCAAATTTGATCCTAGATGTGATGAAGGCATATTTCTTGGTTATTCTAATGAAAGCAAGGAATACAGATGTTATAACAAGAGATTGCAGAGAAGTGTGGAGATTGCTAATGTCAAGGTGGATGAGCTAAATAGAGGTCAAATCAGAGTTTAGGAGAAGGAACCGATGGTGGAAATGATTATATCTGAACTGGTAGCACCTTTACTGGAACAGAGTGTTGAACCAATTACTCTAGTAGTATCAAAAAATTCTATAGTAATTGAAGAACCAGGAAGAGGAACAAAGAGTTAGAGGACTCCTAGGTATGTGAGATAGAATCATTCAGAAGATCAGATCATTAGGGATAAGAACAATGGAGTTATGACAAGAAGAATACTGGAAACTAATGAGGTATGTTTAATTTCTCAGGTTGAATCGGTATCAGTAATTGAAGAATGTAAAGATGAATATTGGTTGAAAGCTATGGAAGAAGAATTAGATTAGATTGAAAAAAATAACACATGGACTTTGGTTCCCTGACCTAAAAATAGGAATGTTATTGGAACTAAATGGGTTTTTAGAAATAAATTGAATGAGGATGGTCAAGTTGGAAGGAATATGGCTAGATTGGTTTGTAAAGGATATTCTCAGAAGGAGGGAATTGATTATGGTGAGACTTTTGCACCTATAGCTAGGATTGAAGTTGTAAGATTATTTCTTGCCTATGTTGCTCATAAAAACAACAAGGTTTATCAAATGGATGTTAAGTGTGCATTTTTGAATGGGGATCTTGATGAGGAATTTTATATTGAGCAACCTGATGGCTTTTTACTATCAGATGATACAGACATGGTTTTCAGGTTAAGGAAAGCTTTATATGGATTGAAATAGGCACCTATAGCTTGGTATGCAAGGTTGGATAAATATATTTTGAATCTTGGTTTTATGAAGGGTAATCCTGATAGTAAGTTATATTATAAGATCACTGATGATGACATATTGATTATTGAAGTATTTGTTGATGACATTATTTTTGGAGGTGAAGATAAGTTGTGCATGGAATTTTCTAAAAATATGGAGAAGGAATTTGAAATGTCTATTGTGTCGACTTGAATTTCATTTTCATAATACTACCTATAGCATATTAGTTTCACAAAATGCAAAGGAAATACTACAGGAAATCCAAACTCAACCAATGAAACTACATGAAATGAATATAAAATGAAAATAATATTACCTTCATGATTTAAGTCTCATTGTGTCCTAACTCCACTGTTTCCTGGTTGTAGATGATTTTCCCTCAGACAAGAACTAGTAGCTTCCAAGATGGCATATGAACAATGGATTGATAGTTAACTGATACTATGATATGCAAATGATATTAAGCTAAAATGCTATGCTATACAAAATCAAGACTCCTAGACAACTATATATGATTATCTAGTGCTCTATTTTTCTATTATTTTCAAAATGGCTTAGGAGACCTATTTTTATAGATTTTTGAGTGCATGAGCTTAGGTGGTAGAGATCAATGATCATGATCAAATCTTGCAGATTGGATGGCTATGAGCAAGAAGCTAAAGGTTGAGAGAAAGGGGGAAGGATAAGACAAGTGTCACTCATCTCACCTTGATTAAGGGGAAGACTTGAGAGAATATAGGATAGTTGGAGAAGATGTAGGAATGAGAGGACAAGTGGACTCAAGTCCTCCTAAGATATAGGGATGTTGGAGAGAATATAGAAGAAGGTTAGGAAATATGTGTACGTACACAATATTTTATTTATTTTGGAAGTTGGAGATAAGTGCCTAATAAATATTTTATTTATTTTAATTTTGTTGAATTAATTTACCCACATGATGGATGAGTTGGAAAAGGAAAGATGAAGTGGTGATGGAAGATGAGTAGGAAAAGGGATTAAATAATTAATAAATTATTTAATATTTGAGACTATAGGATAAAAGAATAACCATTAAATATTAGAGATTTAATTGACTAGAGGAATAATTAAATATTAGATATTTAATTAATTTATTAGAAGGAAAGTATAAATGAATTAATTAATAAAATATTTCAATTAAATTAATTAATAGGACATGAAATGAATTAAATAAATTAATCTTTTCAAATTAACTATTTAATAGAAGAATAATTACATTGTTTCAAAGATTAAATCAAGTCTTGATAATGTGCTTGATAAAGATAAAAATCCTGATTGTGTGCCCCCTCAAGAGATTGATCATGAAATTGTTGAAAAATTTGGATAAGTAATTAATCTCATGATAATTGAAAAGGTCCTTCATTTAAATTTATTTGTGAAAAATAAATAAAATTTCCCCATAAAAGTATTAATTACCCTTTCAAATGGTAATTATAAAATTAACCTAGGTTAATTTTATCCTCATTTGCATCCTTGTCATCTTGTGGAGTAAAAATAATTGTCTTCCTAAGCCGGCAAAATGGTGATTTCATTCACGAGCCATCGATTTGAGCGTGTACGTTGTTATTAGCGACCTTCTGAGTATGGTTATCCACTGTGTACCTTATCCCAAGCTTGTTTGAAACTTTTCTTACCAATTTCCTTTCTTTTTGGTACGTTTTATGGTTTTTTTTTATTTTTCCATTTTTGGACTTTGTGTTTTAGTGTTTTTGCTCTGTAGGTTTGCGCATATGTTAAAAAGTTTTTCATTTTTGTAAATTTAGTGCTTTTGAATGTTTTGTTACCACTTCTGTTTAGAATGTTAGTGCTTTTAAAGATTTCTCTCTTTTTATCCATGTGTTCGCGCATATGTGGAAAAGGTTAGCACATTTGACTGTTTTAACGCTTTTGACCTGTATGTTAGTGCATATGTTAAAAAGGTTAGCACTTTTGAAAGGTTTAACGCATGTGATCAATAATGTAACGCTTCTATCTTGAAGAATAGCATATTTGCTTGAGATGAATTTGTTTGATTTTGTTCATGTTAAAACTCAATGAGATGATTTGATTTAGGCATTTTGATGCACAAATGTGACAGATAGGTATTCAATTGATGTCTTGATTGATAGAAAATTTGATAATTTTGATTGATAGGATAAATGATTGATTGATTTGATAGGTAGATTGATAGATTAGCTCTAAGAGACCAATTCAGTCTCTGATAAAGACCATAATAGAGTTTGATTGAACTCATTGATTGATAGTTTAAGGTTTATTTCGATAGCTTGATTTGCCTGGTTGAAAAGATTTACCAATTATTGATGTGATCAATCATTTTTTTGGTAGTTTAATAGATTAGCGATCTCTTTGATTTGATAGATAGCTGATTGATAGAGATCAAATTTTCTTGTTAAATAGGAGAAACTCGATGTTCTCTAGTGTTGGGAGAAATTCTCAGCCATGCGCCATTTAGTGCAAGAGCTTACATAGACTGAGATTAAACATATAGATGCATGCAGATTACGCCATTTGTTATACATGCCTGATATTACCCATAATAGGGGATTGTTGACTGCCTTAGTAGAGAGATGGCATAGAGACAATAACACTTTCTACCTCCCCACTGGTAAGATTAGTGTTACACTCGAGGATGTCTACAAGATTCTTCACATCCCCATGACTGGTGAGTTAGTCCAGTATGATTTTCAGGATCTTGGAGGGATAGAGGCTTACAGAGCTGTATTTGGTGATGAGAGCATTTCTAGAGGAGAGATCTGATGGGAGGATATGATCATCTACTACAAGACTCTCCCAGTTCTTCTTGTAGGATTGATTGGAGGATTCATCTATCAAGACAAGAGATCTCGATGTTTCATTATTGGTTGGGGTGAGATTCAATAGAGAATGATTCATCATCAGACTCAATATGTGTGGGGTGTTTGCATGCTTTCTCATTTGTACTATGATCTTCATTAGGTTGTCTTCGATGATAGTGCTAGTCTGTCTACAAGATGCACACTTTTACAGATTTGGTGTTGGGAGCACATTGTTTTTACTCAACCTATCCATCATAGAGTTCATGGTGAGAGGCATCCATATGTTTATTTATATGCAGGTATCCTAACTTAGCATAAGTTGGGTATTATGGAGTATTGGCATTGGGTTCTAGATTCATTGGATAGCATCATTTAGAGACCCTATATCAATTGTGAGCCATGGATGGATGATGCACAAACATTACCATATATTTATAGAGTAGATATCTGATTGGTCGTACTTCATACACTGTTGAGAGATAGTTGATTAGTCATAGTTTGAGATAGTTTGGTATCATTGAGCACATGCCTACTAGTGTTTATATGCATGTTGGTACAAGGATAGGCGAGATTGGGGACCTTCTTTGTCTTTTGAGATAGCACACATAGAGTTTTTATCTACTCCTAGGGCAGCTTATGATTTTCAAGATTACACATTTTAGATCTTGGGGTGACTGTGGATTATGCTTAGTACATGATTGCACACCCTTTTCCTCATATTACTAATCCATCAGACCCTCCTCCTAGCTCAATAGATGAGGAGGATGATTCAAATGATCCCATCATTAGGAGAAGAATATGGAGAAGAGAGCTTAGAGATGCTCAAGAGGCCAGAGGTGAGGGAGATGGAGATGGAGGTGTAGGTGGTAGGAGACCTAAATGTAGAGGAGGTCAATTGAGAGTCCATGGAGGACCTTTTGGACCAATTGGTAGGGTTGGGAGACCACTTCCCATGGGAGGGAGAATGCAGGATGGATTGGGAGGGATATAGGAAGGGCAGTTATGAGATCAGTGAGAGGATTACCCTCTACAGGAGGAGGCAGGAGCATTGGATTGGATGGGGGCTGTGGGAGAGGTATTAATTTTGGTCAGATTCAACCAGACCCTAGGGTTATTACAGCTCATGGTGGAGAGGATGAGGATTTAGAGGATCATGCTCGTCTCATTAGATTACGGGTCCTAAGGGCTACTCAGGTTGAGATTCTAGTAGGTGGAGAGGGAGGTGGAGATGAAGGGATCCAGGATCATGTTCCTCAGTAGGAGACCTTGGATAGTCGCAGAGCACATATAGATTAGCTTAGGGAACATGTGCATGCACTCATGAGAAAGAGAGATAAGGCTATTAGGAGACAACAGGGTACTCAGGGTCTTCTTGATCACATTCAGTACATTGGATCTGACACTCTCTCAGTCGATATCGTCAAAGCACTATTTTCAGGCTGGGAAGGAGACACCACGCTGGTGTCGATTATATGAGGATTTAGTCATAGAGAGGTAGAGGGAAGGTAGCTATCATACTACTGTGAGGATGGATACAAGCAGTGGTGGAGTCACGAGACCTCTTCAAAGGAGTGGTGATCAAGGGGAACAACCATTTGGAGGATCTTCTCACCCACAACCATAGAGATAGACAAAGTTAGGCGGTAGTAGCACATGACAACCTTGACTTGATTTATATTGATGAGGCACTTGTATTTTATTATTGATCTGATATCATTGTATACTTGGACTTTTTTTTTTTATGATGATCTATACACAAACATGGACTTTATATGATGATGATCTATACATAGACATGGACTCTATATGATGATTATCTATATGCATTGATTACATGGATGATGTTATGATGATGTTATATATGATGCAAAGATGATGAAATGCAAAATGCAATTGATTTTTTATTTATTTTGATAATCATGGATACAAATGAAAATGATCACTAACTAAAATGATATGCTTTACTTAAATGATCCAAATCCAATGATCTATATGGGAATGCAAATGAATGTTGATTTTTTTTATTTTGTATGATTTTAAATGAAAATGATCTACATTAAATATTTTCAAAAAGAATGCAAATGATGATTATGAAATGCAATGCTTGATTAAACTTATGCAATGGATTCTTATATGTGATGCTTATGATGAAATGAATCTAAGTGCAAAGATCCAACTAAAATATATCAATAGTAAAAAATGAACTTAAAATGATAATGATCCTAATGCAAATAATAATGATGATATACTACATGATTATGAAATGCACTTAATGGAATGCAAACTAATGCAATGATTGAATGCAACTGAATAAAATGAATGATAATAACTTAAATGATTCTAAAGATGAATGAACCTACAATATTTCATTTATTTTGGAAGTTGGAGATAAGTGTCTAATAAATATTTTATTTATTATGATTTTGTTGAATTAATTTAGCCACATGATGGATGAGTTGGCAAAGGAAAGATGAAGTGGAGATGGAAGATGAGTTGGAAAAGGGATTAATTAATTAAGAAATTATTTAATATTTGAGACTATAAGATAAAAGAATAACCATTAAATATTAGATTTTTAATTAATTTATTAGAGGAAAAGCATACATGAATTAATTAATAAAATATTTCAATTAAATTAATTAATAGAAGGACGTGAAATTAATTAAATTAATTAATCTTTTCAAATTAACTATTTAATAGAAGAATAATTACACTGTTTCAAAGATTAAGTCAAGTCTCGATAATATGCCTAATAAAGATAAAATCCTAATTGTGTGCCCCCTTGGGAGATTGATCATGAATTTGTTGAAAATTTTGGATAAATGATTAATCTCATGATAATTGAAAAGGCCCTTAATTTAAATTTATTTGTGAAAAATAAATAAAATTTCCTCATAAAATCATTAGTTACCCTTTCAAATGGTAATTATAAAATTAACCTAGGTTAATTTTATCCTCATTTGCATCCTTGCCATCTTGTGGAGTAAAAATAATTGTGTTAGTGAGCTGGAAAAATGGTGATTCTGTTTGTGAGCCATCGATTTGAGCGTGTACGATGTTATCAGCAACCTCCTAAGTATGGTTATCCACTATGTACCTTATCCCAAGCTTGTTTGCAACTTTTTGTACCAATTTCCTTTCTTTTTGGCATGTTTTATGGTTTGTTTTTATTTTTCCATTTTTGGACTTTGTGTTTTAGCTCTTTTTCTCTGTTGGTTTGCACATATGTTAAAAAAAAAATTTGTTTTTATTAATTTAGCACTTTTGAATGTTTTTTAACTACTTCTATTTAGAATGTTAGTGATTTTAAAGATTTCTTGCTTTTGATCCATGTGTTCATGCATATGTGAAAAAGGTTAACCCATTTGTTTGTTTTAATGCTTTTGACCTATATGTTAGCGCATATGTTAAAAAGGTTAGCACTTTTGAAAGATTTAGCGCCTGTGGTCAATAAAGTAACACTTTTGTCTTGCAAAATAGCACATTTTCTTTAGATGAATTTGTTTGATTTTGTTCATGTTCAAACTCAGTGAGATGATTTGATTTAGGCATTTTGATGTGCAAATGTGATAGATAGGTATTCAATTGATGTCTTGATTGATAGAAAATTTGATAATTTTGATTGATAGGATAAATGATTGATTGATTTGATAGGTAGATTGATAGATTAGCTCTAAGAGACCGATTTAGTCTCTTATAAAGAGCATAATAGAGTTTGATTGAACTCATTGATTGATAGAAAACCATGATTGATAGTTTTAAGTTTATTTCAATAGATTGATTTGCTTGGTTAAAAAGATTTAACAATTGTTGATGTGATCGATCATTTGTTTGGTAGTTTAATAGATTAGCAATCTGTTTGATTTGATAGATAGATGATTGATAGAGATCAAATTTTCTTGTTAAACAAGAGAAACTCGATGTTATCTAGTGTCGAGAGAAATTCCAAGCCATGCACCATTTAGTGCAAGAGCTTACACAAGCTGAGATTAGACATAAAGATGCATGTGGATTACACCATTTGTTATACATGCTTGATATTACCCATAATAGGGGATTGTTGACTGCCTTAGCAGAGAGATGACATAGAGAGAATAACACTTTCCACCTGCTCACTGGTGAAATTGGTGTTACACTCGAGGATGTCTATAGGATTCTTCACATCCTTGTGACTGGTGAGTTAGTCCAGTATGATTTTTTAGGATCTTAGAGGGATAGAGGCTTGCACAGCCATATTTGGTGAATAGATAATTTCCAGAGAAGAGATATGATTGGAGGATATGATCTTGTACTATAAGACTCTCCCAGTTCTTCTTGTAGGATTTATTGGCAGATTCATCTGTCAAGTTAGGAGATCTTGAAGTTTTGTTGTTGGTTGGGGTTATATTCTACAGAGAATGATGCATCATTAGACTCAATATGTTTGGGGTGTTTGCATGCTTTCTCATTTGTATCATGATCTTCATCAGGTTGTCTTTGATGACAGTGTTAGTTTGTCTACAGGATGCACACTTTTACAGATTTGGTGTTGGGAGCACATTGATGTTACTCGTCCTATCCATCATAGAGTTCATGGTGAGAGGCAGCCATATGTCTATTTATATACATGTATCCTTACTGAGCTTAAGCTGGGTATGAGGGAGTATTGGCGTTGGGTTCTAGATTCATTGGATAACATCATTTAGAGACCCTATATCGACTATGAGACATGGATGGATGATGCACGAACATTACCATATATTTTGAAAATTAGATATCTGATTGGTCATACTTCATACATTATTGAGCGATAGTTTATTAGTCATATTTTGAGACAATTTGGTATCATTGAGCACATGCCTACTAGTGTTTATATGCACTATGGTACAAGGATAGGTGAGATTGGGGACCTTCTTTGTCTTTTGAGATAGCATGCGTAGAGTTTTTGGCTACTCCTAGGGTAGCTTATGATTTTTAAGATTACACATTTTAGATCTTGGGGTGACTACGGATTATGCTTAGTACATGCTTGTACACCCTTTTTCTCATATTACTGATCCATTAGACCCTCCTCCCAGCTTGATAGATGAGGAGGATGAGGAGGATGATCCCATGATTAGGAGACGGAGATGGAGATGAGAGCTTAGAGCTGCTCAAGAGGCCAAAGGTGAGGGAGATGGAGATTGAGGTGGAGCTTGTAGGAGACCTGGACGGAGAGGAGGTTGATTGTGAGTCCATGGAGGACCTTTTGGACCAGTTGGTAGGGTTGGGAGACAACTTCCCATTGGAGGGAGAGATGGAAGATGGATTGGGAGGGGTATAGGCATGGAAGGTATGAGATCAGTGAGATGATTACCCTCTACAGGAAGAGGCAGGAGCATTGGATTGGATGGGGGCTACTGGAGAGGTATTGATTTTGGTTAGATGCAGCCAGGCCCTAGGGTTATTGCAGCTCATGGTGGAGAGGAGGAGGATTTAGAGGATCGTGTTCCTCTCATTAAATGATGGGTCCTGAGGGGTACTCCAAGTGAGATTCTAGCAGGTGGAGAGGGAGGTGGAGATGAGGGGATTCAGGATCATGTTCCTCAGCAGGATGTGCCAGAGCAGGAAACCTTGGATATTCCCAAAGCACACATAGATGAGCATAGGGAATAGGTGCAAGCACTCATGACAAAGAGAGATAGGGTTGTTAGGAGATAGTAGGATACGCAGGGTCTTCTTGATCACATTCAATAGGTTGGATCTTGCACTCTCTGAACCGATACCATCGGAGTACTATTTCGGGCTAGGAAGGAGACACCACACTGGTGACGATTATATGAGGATTTAGTCACAAAGAGCTAGAGGGCAGGTAGCTATCATACTACTATAAGGATAGATATGAGTAGTGGTGAAGTCATGGTACCTCTTCAGAGGAGTGGTGATCAGTGGTAATAGCCATCTAGAGGATCTTCTCACCCACTACCACAAAGACAGATAGAGTTAAGTGGTAGTGGCATAGAACAACCTTGACTTGATTTATATTGATGAGGCACTTGTATTTTATTATTAATCTGATATCATTGTATACCTGGACTTTTTATTATTTACGATGATCTATACGTAGACATGGAATCTATATGATGATGATCTATACACAGACATGGACTCTATATGATGATTATCTATATGCATTGATTACATGGATGATGTTCTATATGATGCAATGATGATGAAATGCAAAATGTAACTGATTTTTTTTTTTTCGATAATCATGGATGCAAATGAAAATCATCACTAACTTAAATGATATGCTTTACTTAAATGATGCAAATCCAATTATCTATATGGGAATGCAAATGAATGTTGATTTTTTTTATTTTGTATAATTTTAAATGCAAATGATCTACATGAAATATTTTTGAAAAAGTTGCAAATGATGATTATGAAATGCAATGCTCGATTTAACTTATGTGATGGATGCTTATATGTAATTCTTATAATGAAATGAATCTAAGTGCAAAGATGCAACTAAATGACTTTAATGGTCAAAAATGAACTTAAAATGATAATGATCCTAATGCAAATAATAATGATGATATACTACATGATTATGAAATGCACTTAATGGAATTCAAACTAATACAATGATTGAATGAAACTAAATTAAATGATTCTAAAGATGAATGAACCTACAATGATCAAATGCAAATTGTTTTTGTTTGTCCAAGTATACTCAATCTTTATTTATGACCATTAATCTCTGAATGAAGTGAAATGCTTATAATGTAATTGATAATGAATGTTTATAATGTAGATGAATAATGAGATAATCTAAAATGATCTAACTAAAATGGTATTTTCATTCTTCATATGTTGTCTTATAAAAGTGTTTGATTTCATCATTGAGCTTTAAAAATGTGGTAGTAAAATACAAGCAACTTGACATAATGATTCAAGCTGACCTGAGTATTTCTTACATGGATTTTGATATAGCAAGTTTATACAAGCAACTTGATATAATGAATCAACCTGATCTGAGTATTTCTTGTAGAACATACAAGGATTATCTCCTTTCAAGCATAACTTGGAACATTATCCTTGATCTTTTGTTGATCATATCCTTAGACAAGTACAGACCTTAATAAGAGATAAACCATAGACAAAAAACAAAGAAAATAATCATGCCCCATCATAGCTTCTCTAGTCATGGACATCCTTGAGTCACATAGAGTACATGATTAGCAATAAAATCAAGATATAAACATTGAATCTTGTATGTCATTCACATGATCTCATGGTCATTAACTGATATAATCATCTTGATGAATGATCTTTGATAATATTTTATTACTTTCTAGTTGATTATTTGTTTTCTGAGTTTCATGATTTAGTTGTTACAAAATGCCTTGATCTTCATTGCCTTGTTGCTCGTTATCTGTTTCAAAACCCCAAGTGTTTTTTTTTCTAAGTTTTCCGAATGTTTTGGATTTTCAAAGATTCAAAAGATCACCTTAGCAAAAGGGAATTAGGATTTTGCCCCCAGTGGAAACAAAACTTTATTATGGATGTATGAATTGATCAAGATCCAAACCATGGTGGGATAAAATGTAGATTGATCGATTATGATAAAATCTAAGACAATGACTACACTAAGTATGTCAAAAATTGAAAATTGTTGGTAAGCTACATATTTCCTGCTAGATGATTCAGAGAAATGAATGCGAAAGATGAAATAGATGAGCCAGGATAGAGGGAAGCGATAGATGTGAGAGGAAGGATGGATGTACAAAGCGATCTCATAGATGGAAGAACTCACTTTTAGATAGTGCCTGTTTACCTAGTTTCACTGTCTAAATTTTTTGCCATTTTTCCATATTTTAATTTTTTTTCTTCTGTTTTCGTTGTTTTATGCATTTTAGGGATTTTTTGCTTTTTTGATTTTTACTGATTTCTTCAAGACTTTATATCTCAAGCATAGAATTTCTTGAGATGGATGGAATTGATAGGTTCATCAAACCAATCACCTTCAAGGGTAGATAACTTGTATGCTCCTGAGCCATATGCTGCTACTATGACAAAAGGACCTAACCAATTTGGTGCAAATTTACCCTTCTTTTCTTGGCATTGTTGATTTATTGGATTCTCCTTCAGAACTATATCTCCAATATGAAAAATGTGTGGCTTGACTCTATGATTATAACTTCTTTCCATTGTCTATTGATATGTCTTCAAATGATATGTTGCATTTTGGCAATGTTCCTGAATCAGCTCAAGTTCTTGAAGTCTAGAGACTTGTTCTTCTTCTTTTGGTATAAGACCTTTCAAGGAAACTCATAGAGAAGGTATCTCTACTTCTACTGGTAATATGTCTTTTGATCCATAGACTAAGAGATATGGATTTTCTCTCGTTGGTGTGTGAATACTAGTTTGGTATGCCCAAAGAGCAGGATTTAGCTGAATGTGCTAGTCTTTACCAGCTTCATTGACTGTTTTCTTCAAGATTTTCAAGATTGTTTTGTTTGATGCCTCAACTTTATCATTCCCATGTTGATAATGTTGTGTAGAAAACCTATGTTGGATGTGGAATCGCTCACATAGTTCCCTCACATCTTGATTCTTAAATGGTCATCCATTATCAGTGATAATGGTCATAGGGACTTCATAGCAATAGATTATATAATTCAAGATGAATAATGATATTTGTTTTCCTGACACTTTCATCAAAGGTACTACTTCAATCCATTTAGTAAAATAATTAGTAGTAGTCAGAATGAACTTATGTCCATTACAAGATGAAGGGTTTACCCTACCTATCAAATCAAGACCCCATTGGGAGAATGGACATGATCCTACCATAGGATACAATTCCTGTGTTGGTGTGTGGATGAGATTCCCATGGATCTGAAATTGTTTTCATTTATTGGCATATGTGAATGAATCTTTCTCCATAGTAGGCCAATAGTAACCCATACGAATAAGTTTCTTAGCCAGCGTTAATCCACTTGAGTGTGTGCCACAAATACCTATGTGAACTTCATTAAGAACTTTCTCAGATTATTCTTGTTTGAGACATCTCAGTAGAGTGCTATCTAGACCTCAGCTATATAAGGTATCAGCAAGAATAGTATAGCGGGATGACTGATAAATAGAATTTATTCTCTGATTATAGGATAGGTCAGGAGGAAGGATGTTCTCTTTTAAGTATTTATAATTGTGGCCGTATAAGGATTGATCGGTTCTAGATATATGGAAAATCATGTGGGTATGCTGGGATTCAATGGTAGATTTCAAGATATCTTCCACCAAGAATTCATAATGTTGTTTATTCTCCTGATTATGCAAGAGATATTCTACTGTAGCCATTGCATCTGCTGCTTTATTCTCATTTCTTGGGATCTGAGTGAATGATACTTCTTCAAAGTGTTCTTTAAACTCTTCTACTAACTGTTTGTAGTGCATGATCTTGTCATCCTTACTTTGATAATCATCATTTATTTGGTTGATTATAAGTTGTGAATCACCATAAACATGTAATTCCTTAATGTTCCATTCAATAGCCATTTTGAGCCCAATAGTCAATGCTTCATATTCTGTGGTATTGTTTGTGCATGGAAACCATAGTCTATATGATTTTGGAATTGTGTGTCCTTGAGGTGTGATGAATAAAATTCTAGCGCCTAATCCATATTATGTATAGGAACCATCAAAGTACAACTCCCAAAATTTTGTACTTATTGTTAGAATGTCTACATCAGAAAATTCAATGTGCAATGGTATGTCATCTTGTAAGGGTGCTTCAACTAATTGATCAGCAATCACCTATCCTTTGATAGCTTTTCTATCAACATATTCTCTATCAAATTCACTTAGTACCATAACCCATTTTTCCAGCCTTCCTATCAAAGTTGACTTGTTCAACAAATACTCTAGTGGATCTATTTTTTCTATCAGTTTTACATAATGACTCAGTATATAATGTCGTAGTTTTTGAGTTGGGAATACAACTGCTAGGCATGTCTTCTCTACTGATGTATAGTTCAATTCATAGCCTACAAGTGTTCTATTGATGTAATACACTGTTCTTTCTTTACCTTCTTCATCATGTTGTGCTAAAAGAGCTCCTAATGATACATTGTCGCTGAAATGTAAAGCGACAATGGTTTCCCTTTGATTGGTGATACAAGTACTTGGGGATTCATCAGATATTCTTTAATTTGCATAAAAGCTTCTTCGCACTTATGATCCCATTTGAATGGAAAATTCTTATGTAAAAGATGAGTGAATGGATGACATCTATCTGCTAATTGAGAGACAAATCTTGTAATTGATTGCAAACTTCCTTGTAGAGAATACAATTGACTTATGTTTCTAGCAGACTCCATTTCCATAATAGCTTTGACCTTTTTTGGATCTACTTCAATTCCACAAGATGATATAATTTACCCAAGAATTTTTCTAGAGGTTACTCCAAATGCACATTTCTTTGGATTCAATCTTAACATATATTGTTTGAGCCTATCAAAAAACTTGCCCAAGATGTTCAAATGTTTTTTCCTTGTATGAGATTTTGCAAGTATATCATCTACATAATCTTCCATTAATGTATGCATCATATCATGAAAAATTATGTTCATGGCTCCTTGATAAGTTGCTCCTGCATTCTTAAGCCCAAATGGCATAAGATTCCAGTAGTAAGTACCCCATGCACAAGTGAATGTTGTCTTTTCTTGATCTTTAGGGGCAACTCTTATTTGATTGTATCCCAAGAATCCATCCATTAATGAAAACATCTCATGTCCTGTTGATAAGTCCACAATTATATCAATGTTGGGTAGTGGTAAATCATCTTTGGGACATGCCTATTGGTAATATGGATGACTACATCATGTGTTTCATTGGTTTTGTCATTGATGTCAACACTTATCTTCCTAGAGGTCTACATTGTTGATTTGGCACTATGGTTATATTGGTTTATTGTTGAACCGACATATTATGTTCACTAACATGGTTAGTGGCTTATGCACAGTCACCGATATATGTTCACCAACAATGATGATAACTTGGAGATCATTTGGTTATATCGAAGACATGGATTGGAAGTTTGGATTTGGTTTTTTTCTTATTGGTCTAATTGGGTTGACAGATTTGCCTTTATCGGTAGATAGGTCTAGGTTATGGACCAGTACATGATATCTATTCTAGATTAGCATGACACGTTATGGAGATGGTTTATTGGTTGGATAATGTGGTAAATGTATTGAACCGACATATTGTGTCACATCAAGACTTATTTGTAATTGATTTTAATTGTAATATATTTAATGAGCCGACCTTATCATTAGGTCTTAGGTTTTGTATAGGATCATGATGAGTGTGTGCAAATATTAAAGAGAAAAAATAAGCAGATCCTTGTGTGAATCATAGGATCATGATGAGTGTGTGCAAATATTAAAGAGAAAAAATAAGCAGATCCTTGTGTGAATCACACATACATTATTTGAAGGTTGAAGGAAGGTTATGAAGGTGTTTAACAGTCATGTTTAGAGCTTAAACCAGTACTAAATCTAGCATTACAGATGCTATTTTGAGTAGTACATGGTTATTGCATTTAACCATCCAATTGTAGTCAATGTGACTCCTATCTTGTGATTGAGTAGTGAGCTCTAGGCAGTTGGCCTTTCTGCATGCGTAGGCCCCATTTGTATACAGTTACTATTTGTAGTAGTATCACCTGATTGTGGGTATGGTTTCCCACTGTGGTTTTTCCCCTTACTGAGTTTCCACATCAAAATATTTGTGTCATGCAGTGTGTATTGTTTCAATATTTCAAAGGAATCCTAAAGAAAATCATGAATCAGTAGTTGAAAGGATTTTTTGATACTTACAAGGCATAACAAATCTTGGTTTATGGTATCCTAAGGATGAAAATTTTGATTTATGTGCATACATCGATGCAAATTGGGCAAGAGATGTAGATGACAGAAAGAGTACCACTATTGGTGCATTCTTTCTTGGTAGAAGATTGATTTCATGGATAAGTAAGAAGTAGACTTGTACATCATTATCAATGGCAGAATCATAATATGTTATAGTAGCAACTAATTGTACTTAGGTATTCTAGATCAAGAAAATGTTGAAGGATATAAAATTAAAATGCAAAGAACCAATAGTCATTTGTTGTGATAATTCGACAACAATTGATATGTCAAAGAATCTGGTATTTCACTCTAAGACAGATCATGTTTCTAGTAGGTATAATTTTCTGAAAGAGAATGTTGAAGCAAATGAAGTAAGATTGGTTTATGTGAATACTAAAGAGAAAATTGCAGATATCATTACAAATCTTTTTCCTAAGGAAACATTTGAATATCTTAGACAGCAGCTTGGGGTAATTTCCCCACCGACAAAGACTTGAATGATGAAGATTGGCATCAAACTGGCAGGGACTAATAGAAAAATATTTTTCCAGCTTTGATGAAGGAGAGCTGCTTCTCAAGTGGAGTGGTTAGCTGAATGTTTTGAATTCTTAACTACTTTGGCATTTGATGTTAAAGGGGGAGAGATATCTATGGAAAAACATTATACCTTGAGGGAGAGATACTCTTTGGAGAGATGTATTTTGGTTTTGGTTCTGTATCAAATTTTGTATTGATCTATCTTTGGGAAATTGTTGGCTTATTAGTTTTTGGAATTTTGTTCTTGGCACTTAGATGTTTTTACATCTAGTGTTGCCATCAAGGCCGAAGGGGGAGATTGTTGGTATTATAGATGACTGCATCATGTGCTGCATTGGTTTTGTCATTGATGTCAACACTTATCTTCCTGGAGGTCTACATTGTTGATTTGGCACTATAGTTATGTTGGTTTATTGTTGAACCAACATATTGTGTTCACCGGCATGGTTAGTGGCTTATGCACAATCATCGATATATGTTCACCAGCAGGTTACATTCCTCACTAGCAACGATGATAATTTGGAGATCATTTGGTTATGTCGAACACATGGATTGGAAGTTTGGATTTGGTCTTTTGCTTATTGGTCTAATCAGGTTGATAGATTTGCCTTTACCGGTACATAGGTCTAGGTTATGGACTGGTATATGATATATGTTCTAGATCAGCATGACACATTATAGAGATGGTTTATTGATTGGATAATGTGGTAAATGTATTGAGCTGACATATTGTATCACATCAAGACTTATTTACAATTGATTTTAATTGTAATATCTTTAGTGAGCTGACCTTATCATTAGGTTTTAGGTTTTGTATATATGATTGTAAGATCTTATTGAAGATCATAGGATCATGATGAGTGTGTGTGAATATTGAAGAGTGAAAATAGGCAGATCCTTGTGTGAATCACGTAGACATTATTTGAAGGTTGAAGGAAGGTTATGAAGGTGTTTGACACTCATGTTCAGAGCTCAAATTGGTACTAAATCCAACATTGCAGATGCTATTTTGAGTAGTACATTGTTATTGGATTTAACCATCCAATTGTAGTCAGTGTGACTCATATCTTGTGATTTAGTAGTGAGGTCTAGGTGGTTGGCCTTTCTACATGTGCAAACCCCTTTTGTATACACTTACTATCTACAGTAGTATCATTTGATTGTGGGTAAGGTTTCCCACCATGGTTTTTCCCCTTATGGGGTTTCCACATTAAAATCTTTGTGTCATGTGTTGTGGATGTTGTTTCACTATCTGTTTCATGCATTAAGTCAAATTGATATAGCTAAAACTATTAATCTATTCTACTGAGACTTAAGTTTGGTTTATCGGCACTAAGTTTAAGTTGGAATAATTTACATTTGGGTTATAATTTATTGACAATTGGTTTACAACTTATTCACCCTCCCTCTCAGTTTTCCTTCCCGGTTCCTAGCAATGCCTTGTTCAAATCTCTAAAATTGGTGTAGACTCTTATGGTCTTATTTGGCTTTGACACTGGCACAATTCTTGAAACCCATTCTGGATAGGCAACAGGTCTTATGAAACCCACATCTAATAGTTTCTTTAGCTCAACTTTTACAAGGAGAGTGATGTGTGGATGAATCTTTCTTAGCTTTTGTTTAACTAGTTTTTCTTTTAGATCCACATTGAGATGATGCATGATAAGTTCTGGATCAAGTCCTGGCATGTCTACATAGGACCAAGAAAAAAATATTTGTCTTTGTCTAAATAATTCTATGTATTCTTTCCTTTCTTCATTTGATAATGATGCAACATGATGAAGTATCTTGGGATCCTTTATTGTGCCAATGTTTATTGCTTCTATTGGCTCTATTAGAATAGAATATCTCTCTTAAAAATATGCAGGGAGGATGTCAAATTTTCCATCTTCTGGCACCTCAAAGAGGTTTTCATCATCAGATACATCCTTTTTTTTTCCTCTTGATTGATCTAGTGTTGCCATAAAATGGTTTTCAGCACTAGTTCTTTATCCTTGTCTTATTTCAATTTTGCAACTGGAAAGTTTGGTATTCTCCAGATTGCAAGAAACATTACTTGATTCCACAATGGAAGATATCTTAGGTGTTATGGGTTTGACAACATTAAGATATACAACTAGGTCATGGTCATTGGAAAAGACATCCAATTTAGGGTTTTCTAGGTTATCCAAATCAATTAGTTCTGGTTGACGAAGGGGCAGGTCATAGTCATCATCATTGTTAGGTGCTTCAAGGTTCATGACATAACAGTCATAATTTGGCATAGAGTAGGTAATGTCATAGATAGAATTCTCTTGAGGATAGTCTGTCCCAAGTTCTCTCAAATCAATTCTAACAAAATCAATATTGGTATTTTGTGGTTCACAATCAAGTGATTCTTCATCTAACATTTGTCCCTCAAATGAATGGATTATATCAACACATACATATTTAATACTACAAGTTCCTTCTTGATTAATTTCAATAGATTCATTTGTATTTTGAAGTTGTCATACTTGTGTACCTAGCATAGAGGATCCTTTTTCTATCTTTTATCTTCTCTCAAACTCATCTTCTTCTAGATTAATAGTCAATCCTTCTTGACTATCTATTAGTTCTTCCATGTTTCTTCCATACCTTGGTATGTCTTGCTCATCATTTGATAAAAATATGATATTTCCTGATATTTCATCAATAATTGTTTGTATTTCTTGTGGTGTTACTTTTTGCTCTTTTTCATCCTCTTTCTTTTGTTGTTTTCAATATACCTCTTTCCTCTGAATTCTGAGTTCTTCTTTTCTTCTTTCTAACTTGATCCTTTGTTTTGTGATAGATGAGTCTTCATTTGTAATAGTTGTTGGAATCAACACTACTGTTACACCAAAAGCTTGAACTATCAGTGAACGGGCATGCAGCTAGAGTTAAGGAACCACGAGAGGTGGGAGAAAGCCATGTCATGAATCCACATAAGGTACTGACCCACTGATCAACCAACAATCTCCCCCTCAGTGACTGCTAAGGATTCTAGGGGCAACTCTAGGGATTCAAACCTATGACTTGGCACTCTGATACCATTTATTGGAATAATCATTGTCGTTACACCAAAAGATCAAACTATCAGTGAATGGTTGTGTGACCAAAGTTAAGGAACCATGGGAGGTGGCAAAAAGCCATGTCATGAATCCATAGGAGGTGTTGACCCGTCGAACATCCAACAATAGCTGCTTGTTCTTCATCCTTTCCATCACTTAATACACTAGATGATAGATCTGGACACCATTCATATTCATTTGAATCTGTCTTTTAACCATTGTCTAGGATTACACCACTATACCATACAAGAATATTGTATGGTGCGAATAGTTCTCTAATTTTGGCGATCTCTTCTTTCACTGCTTCTAGAATGTCTTGCTCAGATTCAAAACTTGTTTGTATTCCTTGAACTTGTTTGCAAGAATTTTCTTCTCGTTTGATTGAAACTTCTTCCTATTGTTTCTCATATTCTTCTTGTTTTTGTTTGTTGGCTACTATTTCTTCTACTAGGTGTAGCTTTTCTTGACATGTTTCTTCTTTAGGAACTACTTTCTTTCTCCACCTTGGTTGTTGATAATTGTGTTGTTTTGGCTTTGATTTTAGATATCCAAGTCCTGATTTATCTTCTTTAGATTACGAGTGAGGACAAATAGGTTTTGAAATACCTTCTTGTCGCTTACCAATTGGTCATTTTCCTTCATATCCCTTTTTTTGCATGATCTTATAACCATTGCCATATTGCACTATGGGAATATTGACTTCTGTAGTTGTTGCTATAGTTTCATTTTCATCTTTGTACAACCAACTAAGAATGTCCTTGTCTTCAGTTTCTTCTGCAAGTGTTCCATCTCTAACAAATGCTCCATCAAATATTTCTACTAATTTTTTTGAGATTCGTGGTTGAACATTTGTAGGTTTTCCATATGATTTAGGTGAAAGTGGCAAGTTATGTAAAGAATATTTTCCCATTCCTTCATCATTTAATTTGAGATTTTTCTTAGAGGTTTCCCATCATTTTTCTTGAATTTCTTTGGTGGGATAGACTAATTCTATGTTATGTGGAACTCTTGTATCTTGTGTTGGCTTCAGATTATTACAATATTGGTTGGAGTCTACAATTATAGTGACTTCTTGTTCCTCATGAGGAAAATTTACACATTGGTGATATGTAGAAGGAACTGCTTGCATGTTATGAATCCATGGTCTTCCCAGAAGAATGTTATAAGATAGATTCAAATCTAAAACCTGGCATAATGCATTCCTTTCCACAGGTCCTATTTTGATTGGTAACACCACAATACCTTTAGAAGAACGCTCTTCTTCATCATAAGCCTTAATGGTTATTTTCTTCTTTGGATCTACTGTATTTTTTGAATATCCCAAATCCTTTATTAAACTTAATGCACAAATGTTTAAGCCAGCTCCACCATCTATGAGTATGTGTTTGACACAAGATTTGTGAATGGTGACTTCACCATGTAAGGGAGCATTTTGAGGATGTTGCAAGCATATGTCATCATTTTAAAAAAATGATAAGCAATGAGGGGCTATAAGGTGTCCCACCATGTTTTGTACCTGATCCACATCTAGGTATTTTAAAATTGTTGTTTTTGTTAGAGCTTTTTCAAAAATTTCCTTATGCATAGGTGAAACTTTGAGGAGCTCTAAAATTGATATTTGAGTGGGTATTCTTTGCAATTGTTCCACTAAGCTGTATTGCCATGAACTGGATGTTGATTCATTTGTTATACCCAGAAATGTAACCTTCACTTAGCTTCTCATAATGACGTTGATTGGTTTTGAAGGTGTGATATCTTTAATGATGATGACATTTACCACATCATCATACGTATAAGTGTAGTTCACTTTAGCTTTGCCTTTGTCATATTTTGATTTAGATTGTTCACCTTTTTCATAGTTTGGAAGCATAGTTTTGAATGCTAGATGTGATTCATTCATCTTATGACTATCCACTGTGATAGTTTCATTAACAATTAAATCTTGGGTAAGGTGCTTCAATCTTTGACAATCATTAGTTTGGTGTCCTTTATTTTGATGGTAATTACAAAAAAGATTGGCATTCCACCAATTATGTTTGACTTGTGGTTCATAGTTTCTTGCTTCTCGTAAAGTAATCAATTTATTTGCAAGAAGAGTTTTCAAAGCTGATTCCAAGGGTTCTCCAATGTTTGTGAATTTTCTGCGAGGATTGGAGAAGAAAGACTTGCATTTACTGTTCTCTTGATTGTTATTGTTTGGGATTTGACTTGATAAATTAAATATTGGTTGTTGTTTTGAAGCACTGTTATCATCATTTCCTCCATTGATAACATTCCTATTCTTTGACCAAAATTTAGGTTTTTCATTGTTATTGTTGTTGTTGTTGTGACTGTTATTGTAGGAATTATTGTAAAGCTTTAGCTCTCCCGTCTTTACCATTGCATCTTCTATTTTTAGACCATTTTCAATCATCTTGGCAAAAGAAGGAGGACATTGCATTTTTAGATGGTAACTCATTTAACTAATAAGGCTGTCAATGAATATGCCCATTTTCTCTTGATCAAGTACATCTCTTGGATACCTATTAAATATTTATTTCCATCATTGTAAGAAGACCATGAAAGATTCACCATTATTTTTCTTAACATTGCATAAATTGAGCATTGTTATCTCATTTCTTACATTGTAGGAGTATTGTGAGATAAATCTATTCACAAGTTATTAAAAATATTTGATTCCAGATGGTAATCTTGAGAACCATTCCATTGATTTTCCATTTAAAATCCTAGGGAATAGACACATCAAGTAAGTTTCATCATGTGCAAATTCCATACTCATAGTTCAAAATTCCCTAATGTGCTCTTGAGGATCAAATTTCCCATCATATTTATCATATTTAGGGATTTCACAATGTTGTGGGAATGGTATCATATTTAAACTTTTGTCAAAAGGATATGGACAAATGTCCTCCAATGAATACATCTTGGAACTTGTTCCATTATGCATATCCTATATTTGTTGTTGTAAGGTTTGCATTTGTTGAGAGAGAGTTAACAAAGAATTATCCACACGGATTCTCCTTGTATCCTCATAAGTTCTTCTATCACTTATCATAATGGTATTTTCTTGTTTTATCTCCTCTTGTTTCCTCATGGCTTACTTTATTTACATCCTTGTTATTTGGATCATCTGTGTTTTGATTATTACTCATCTCTGCATCTTGTTTTAAACTTTCTATATTAAAGTCTTGTGACAATTTAGCTCCTGATTTTGCCAACATTAAAAGGTATTTTTATTTTTGTTTCTCCAATAAATTTTTCATTAGTTTGTCAAATTTAAAATCTTGCTCAAGGGCTCTAATGGTCTTATTGACTGCTTCTTCATCAACATCCATATACCCAAAATTTTAAAACATTGAATTATCTTCTTCCATTTTTTTTTGTTGTTTTCTGATTTGCTCGTATTGAGCTATAGTCCAAACTAGCATGTGATTGCTTCAAAAAATTTCTCAAGTTTTGACCTTCTAAAAAGAACTCAATAGGTGATTATTGGTTTAGGAAGGTAAGTTTTGTTCATTTTACCACTGTTATTGGTTCGTTGTGATAAATCATCTTTTTATTGAAAATCACGTCCTTGCAAAATTTCTCCATCAAATTTTGTCCCACAGCCACGTAAATAGTAACGAAAATGGTGTAGGAATGTCCTATGTTTTAACAAGATCTTGTGATTGATATACAAGAATCTCATCCTCTTCTGAGTAGCTTTATAACTGGGTTTTCTTTTCTTAAGGCGATATTTAAAATTCATATAAGCATATATGATAGTTTACATGTTTGCTTGATTCCAATGTGAGTGCAATTCTGATTTTGATATAACCTAGGTTCAAAATAGGAATGATCTATATACAAGATAATGAACAAAAGGTGGATATGATCAAGTTTTGTGATAGAGGATTTGATATATCCTGATGAGAAACTAATAATGATATTGATTTTTGCACTTAAGATGGTTGAATCACTAGCTTGTTGAATGTCTTATACTTATGAAAACTTTTTGGACATAGCCTATTGGATTGGTAACCCGATTATCAAACTAGTTTGAAGGTCTGCGATAGTTTAAAGACAACTCAACTCAAGAAGGGTTTTTTATACTGACTTTGATTTTTTGGTTTGATATGCAAAAGTGTCCTCTGTCTCAAATGTGAGAAAACATTTGCGCTAAATTTTTTGTTAAAAGTGCTAACTTATTGGACAAATGCACCACTCTGTTATTTTAAAGTGTTGCTTTGTGACACCAAAAGAGGAAAACTATGTTATAAAAGCACAATTTTAAGTTTAAAAGCGCTAATCCACTGATCAAATGCATGAACCTATTGATAGTTCTGATACTTAATGTAAAGTACAGATGCCAATAGCTAACAAGATGAGAGGGGGGGTGAATCATACAAACTTAATCTTCCATAAAAATAATAGATTCAACCTCGGTAACTTATACTTCAGCAATATAACCAAAATTGCTAAACATGCAAACTCATAAGCATATAATCATCATAACACTCATAACACCACATTTAACGTGGAAACCCAAATAGAGAAAAACCACTGTGGGATTTTGGACCCACTAAGAAATATACTCTTCTAGAGTATGCTTGGTTAAAATAAAATCCTGTTAAAGATTACAAACACATTGCTAGATGTGACCCGGTTAAGGGATTTCCCTTAGATTTGTTGGGATCTTCACTTTGTTAGAAGTGACCTTGTTAAAGGATTTCAAACACTCAACTAGAATGTTACCTTGCTAGAGGGTTTACATATAAGACTATTAAGTCCACTCAGTTAAGAGATTTTCTATCACTTACAAAATAACAGTAATACAAATTTATTTGCAACTTCACATCTAAAATGCTAAAGTAGATTCTTATTTGCTCAAAACAATCTAGTCATAAGACTTATCTTGTCCCTTTGTTGGGCTCTCTACTCTGTTATTTAAACATGTCTTCAAACTTTTGTGCTCGATAATCACTATGTAGCATCCTTGTGCATACACTTGCCCGCATACATTGTTTATCAACAATTCCTCATTTATAAACAATAGCTAACCGCTTAATCTCCTTGATCACATTTTCCATGATCAATCTTAGCCATTAGATCTTCAAAATTGACTAGGTTCAATGTATCCTTTCGATCTGAAAATGTTTTACCTTAGCTCAGGACTTGCATTTCTTTCTTCGAACTTGCACAAGGTTATTGCGATTCAATCTATGCTGTAGATCTTCTTGTCAATTTTCCTTTGCCATAGATCCTTAACAAACTTCATGCATGGCATACCAATAATTTATACATCTCCAGCTAATCATTGTCCTTCATTAAATAGTGCTTTTATCCATCCCATGTGCATTGTCATAACTCGGTTGCAACTCAGTAAATACTAAACTTTACTCGGTAGACATTCTGCCCTCATTAACCGATATTGATAACCTTATGGCTTACCGACTAGGTTCCTTAGGGTTTACTGACTAGGTTCTTTGCTCTGTGACATAGTATAGTATTAACCTTACAATTAACAACATATGTAGGACATCAAAACAATCTAAACATCATGATCTCATCATTGTCTAACTTGGTAATAGTTGCCCATTGAATAACTTATTTCTCCCCTTATTCATCACATTCTTTCTATGTCATTTACCAACATCTTAATTCTCTTCAAATCAATCTTCTCAAGATATGGCAACATCATACTGAATCAGATAATCAATCCCTTGACATCAATGACAAATAATGTTATAAAGATAGTTATCATCCTTCTCTAGTTATATCAATAATCTTCATCAACCTTCTCAATATCCCTACTGAATATCAACAATCTCCTGATATTGAAATACCAACAATCTTTCTTACTGTAATGCCAAAAATCTCCCCCTTTGGCATTGATGGAAAAACTAGTAATAAAATGGTAATACCAACAAGATATTCAAATTGATTCGGATTCATATTGATGTTAGACTTCTCCTGTTATCCTTGAGCTGTTAAAATCTTCTGAAGTCTTCTTCCTTTTCATTAGGCTACTGAGTTGTTGTCTTGCATTTAGTCTTCTCCATTTTTGGAATCTTCTCCCCTGTCATTAGTCTTCTGTTATTCATCATTCATTTAACCATTTAGTCTTCCAGCCAAACCATTTATAGTCTTCTCCCCCTTTGACAACAATGCCAAAAAGTAAAAGAACTAAATCATGATTTCTTCCTCTATGAAGTGATTTTCCTTGCTGTGTATCACCTCAGTCTCGATTAGAGTAACTTAACTCTATTCACTTTTTCTCACACAACTTTAGGTGACCTCCTAAAGTGCATAAATCAACATCAATCCACACATAATATTCTATAGATTCACTGAATTGATTCTTTCACCGAACTCAATCAGTTAGTAAAAGATAGGGGTAGGACCACTAACTTGCTTCTGAGATACTCAAACGTGTCCCTTGGCTATGGCTTTGTGCAGATATATGCTAATAACTCCTTTGAACTGATATATTCCAGCACAACTTTCTTGTCTTTAACTTCTTCTCTAAGATAATGATACTTTATAGATATATGCTTTGTCTTAGAGTGCATTACTGGATTCTTTGAAATGTTAATGGCACTAGTATTATCACAAAATATAGTTACTAGCCCGGTAACTTTCTCATTTATACCTTCCAAATGTTGTTTGATCCATGCTATATTGGTACAGTTCAATGTTGCAGCAACATATTCAGCTTCTGCTGTTGACTGTGAGATACATCCTTGTTTCTTGCTAAGCAAACTCACTAGTCTTTCTCCTAAAAAGAAAGCTCCACCACTTGTGCTTTTCCTATCATCAATGTTGCCTGCCCAATCAGCATCAGTATAAACTTTTAAATCAAAATTATTCCTCTTTTTATATACTAAGCCATAATCTTCAGTGCCTCTCAGGTATCTGAAAAATTCTCTTGATTGTTGTCATATGTGTTTCCTTGGGATCTATAGAGAATCTTGCTACAATACCTATTGAATGTGCTATATCCGGTCTACTATGCACAACATATTGCAATTTTCCAATCATAGATCAGTAAAGTGTCTCATCAACAGATGCAGATTCATCATTCTTTGATAATTTACAGTTAGCAGTCATAGGAGTACTTACTGGTTTAGAATCCTCCATTCCAAATTTCTTCAAGATTTCCTTTATGTACTTGGATTGAGTAATGAAAATCTCATCTTTCATTTGCAATATCTATAAACCTATAAAATACTTTATCTCACCGATTAGTGACATCTCAAATTCTTTGCACATTTCATTTCCAAAATTCTTCCATAAGGAGTCATTTCCACAAAATATGATATCATCAACAAATATGGCTAAGATCAGTATTCCATTGTCCTCATCTTTCTTCATGTACATATTGTTGTTTTCACTTGTCCTTATAAAACCAATCTTGATTAAATAAGAGTGTAGTCTTTCATACCGTGCTCTAGGTGCTTGTTTCAGACCATATAAAGCTTTGTTCAGTTTGCATACCTGATCTTTACTCATGTCTAAAAAAAATCCTTTAGGTTGTTCAATGTAAACTTCTTCTTCTAGTATACCATTCAAAAATGCAGATTTAACATCCATTTGATATACCTTGAAATTTTTGAAAGCAGCATATGCCAACAATGTTCTTACTCCCTCAAGTCTAGCCACAGGTGCAAAAGTCTCACCATAATCTATTCCTTCTTGTTGAGCATAACCTTTGCAGACTAGTCTTGCTTTGTTGTGAATGACTTCACCTTAATCATTTAGCTTGTTTCTGAAAATCCACTTAGTACCGATTACATTTTTGTCCTTAGGTCTTGGGATCAATGTCCATGTGTCATTCTTCTTGATTTGATCAATCTCTTCTATCATAGCATTTACACAATCTTCACTATTAAATGCCTCTTTCACTATTCTTGGTTCAAATTCAGATACTAGACATGTGTTCTATCTTAGTTTATTCCTTGTCATCACTGGATCATCCTTATCTCCTATAATTTGACTTGATTCATGATGTCTTCTGACATATTTGGCTAATATAGGCTCGGTAGGTTCTATATGATCTTCTTCATCACTTGGTAACTGGAAATTATCTTCATTTTCTTCAGCAACTTTCTTGGTAGGACTTCTCGGTTGAACATAAACAAATTCTTCATAATCTTCTAGTTCTTTGGAATTTCCTTCATCATTTCTTTCTACAAATTCATCAATTTTCACATTTGCACTTTCTACTATTTTGTTAGATGATTTGATTAGACATTTAAATGCTTTACTTCTAGAAGAATAGCCAAGAAATGTTCCTTCTTCACTTTTCTGATCAAACTTTCCATTTCTGTCATCTTTGTGAACATAGCATCTACTTCCAAAGATTTTAAAGTAACTTACATTAGGTTTCTTGTCATACCAGATCTCGTAAGGTGTCTTCATAGTTCCTTTCTTCAGTTGAACTCGGTTTAGGGTGTAAAATGCAGTGTTGATTGTTTCTCTCCAAAATGTTTGAGGTACCCTCTTTTCTATCATCAAGGTTCTTGCACAATCCACAATTGATCCATTTCTTCTCTCGGCTATCCCATTTTGCTGAGGTGTTCTCGGTGCAAACACTTGCCTCTTTATACCATGATCATTGTAGAATAAGTTAAATTCATCAGAAGTGAATTCTCCTCCTCTATCAAACCTAAGATATTTCAGTTGTCTTCCTGTTTCATTTTCAACTCTTGCCTTGTACCATTTAAACATTTGAAAAGCTTCTGATTTTTCTTTTAAAAACATGACTGACATCATCCTTGAGCAATCATCCACAAATAATATGAAATATTTATCACCATAATAACTTTGAACTTTCATAGGACCACAAAGATCAGTGTGTACTAGATCTAAAATTCCTTTAGAAGTGTAGGACTTATTTGTAAAGCTTGATCTTGTCATCTTACCCATCTGGCATCCTCGACACATAGCATTCTTACTTGGTTCTTCTTACTTATTTTGATCAGATTATCAAAATTTACATGACAAAACCTTTTATGCCATAACCAGGTATCATCTATCTTTTCATAAAGACACTTGTTCCGAGTTGAGTCAGATGAAATGTATTACCTTGTGTTTGTGTCCCGGTAGCAGCTAACTTTCCATGCTTGTCATGAACTTTGACAATTCCTTTCTGAAATTCTATTCGGTATCCTGTATTGTTTAGTTGTGCTACACTCAACAAATTGTATTTCAAACCTTCAACCCAGTATACATCATCACATTTAGCATTGTCAAGAAGTGTTATAGATCCTTTACCTTTCACTGAACATGGTGCATTATTACCAAATCTTACATAGCCTCCATCATAGTCTTCTAATTTAACAAACTTGTGTTTATCACCTATCATATGATGTGAGGATCCACTATCTATGATCCAAGAATCATTATTGTTTATGTGAGATATTAGAGATTTTTCTTCATACCTCTCTTCATCAGTTCCATCCTTAATAGCCACATAAACAACTTCCTCAGTATCAATTTCATCAGTTTTGTCATCGTTGGATTCCTCATCAGCTACTAGACATGTCTTTCTATCTCTCCTTCTAAAGTCTCGGTGTCCTCTGTATTGGTTGTCTTTCTGCCTGCTTTCTCGGTATTCTCTCTTTTCACTAGATTCTTTGTCAGGGCAGTTAGAAGCCATATGTCATATTTTATCACAGTTGAAACATTTTAAAGGTAGCTTCCCTTTATACTTACCTTTTCCTCTCGGTAACCTTCTGGCTAATAATGCTTCAAACTCTTCTTGCTTCTTGATTTCCTCATACAGTTTATGCACTTCTTCCATGTTCTTACAAAATCTTTCAATTTCTCCACTATGATTCCCTTCAGAGTACTTACTCATTCTATCATTGTAATCATCAGATTCACTAATATGAAAAGAACTGAATGCAGATTCAACTTTATTTACCGAAGACCCACTGTTATCAAAATTACTTAACTCAAATGCATGTAGCTTACCAATAGTAGCATCCAAAGAAATTGGTATGTTAGGTACAAACCTCAATTCATTGATTGTAGAGACTCAAATAGCATAGGTTGGTAGAAGGGTTCTCAACAACTTTCTTGTTATATCCTTTTTTTCAATAGTTCCACCTGCTCCTTTAATTTGATTGACAATCTCCTTTAGTCTTGTACTATATTGGGTTATGTTCTCACCTTCATTCATCCTCATGGATTCAATTTGTCCTCTTAGACTATCTACTTTTTCTCTTTGAACATGTTCATCACCTCCATACACATATATGAGCTTAGTCCACATTGCTTTTGCATCATTACAACCTTCTAGATCATTAAACTCTGAGTCGGTCAGTGCTGATGTTATTTCAATCATAGCTTGAATATGTTCTTGCTTTGCCTTTATCTCTTCCAAGGTCATAGGGTTGGTGCTTAGTGCAATGTAATAATTCTCTAGATAATATGTTGCATATTCTCCAATTCCTGATAAATGTAGCTTCATCCTTTTCTACTATGTGGAGAGACTTGACTTGTTCAACTTCGGTGCATCCCTTTTATACATCTTCGGATCTTTGCCTCAAGTACCTTTAAACTTTTCCTTTCAGAGTCCAAAGCTCTAATACCAATTGATAGTTCTAACACATAATGTAAATTATAGATGCCAATAGCTAACAAGATGAGAGGGGGGGGGGGGTGAATCATAAAAACAATAGATTCAACCTCGGTAACTTATACTTCAGCAATATAATTAAAACTACTAAACATGCAAACTCATAAGCATATAATCATCATGATACTCATAACACTAGATTTAACATGGAAACCCAAATAGAGAAAAACCACTATGGGATTTCAGACCCACTAAGAAATATACTCTTCTAGAGTATGCTCAGTTAAAAGAAAATCTGGTTAAAGATTACAAACACATTGCTAGATGTGACTCAGTTAAGGGATTTCCCTCAGATCTGTTAGGATCTTCACTTTGTTAGAAGTGACCTTGTTAAAGGATTTCAAACACTCAACTAGAATGTTACCTTGCTAGAGGGTTTACATATAAGATTGTTACGTCCACTCGGTTAAGAGATTTTCTGTCACTTACAAAATAACAGTAATACAAATCTATTTGCAACTTCACATCTAAAATGCTAAAGCAGATTCTTATTTGCTCAAAAAATTCTAGTCATAAGACTTATCTTGTCCCTCTACTAGGCTCTCTACTCTATTATTCAAATAGGTCTTCAAGCTTCTATGTTCGGTAATCACTATGTAGCATCCTTGTGCATACACTTGCCTGCATACATTGTTTATCAACAATCCCTCATTTATAAACAATTGCTCGCCACTTAATCTCCTTGATCACATTTCCCATGATCAATCTTAGCCATCAGATCTTCAAACTTGACTAGGTTCAATGTATCCTTTTGATCTGAAAATGTTTTACCTTACCTCAGGACTTGCATTCCTTTCTTGGAAGTTGCACAAGGTTATTGCGGTTCAATCTGTGCTGTAGGTCTTCCTATCGATTTTCCTTTGCCATAGATCCTTAACAAACTTCATGCACGACATACCAATCATTTATACATCTCCATCTAATCATTGTCCTTCATTAAATAATGCTTTTATCCATCCCATGTGCACTTTCATAACTCAGTTGCAACTCGGTAAATACTAAACTTTACTCGGTAGACATTCCGCCTTCATTAACCGATATTGATAACCTTAGGGTTTACCGACTAGGTTCTGTGCGTGATGACATAGAATAGTATTAACCTTACAATCAACAACATATGTAGGACATCAAAACAATCTAAACATCATGATCTCATCCTTGTCTAACTCGGTAATAGTTGCCCATTGAATAACTTATTTCTCCCCTTATTCATCACATTCTGTTTGTGTCTTTTACCGACATCTTAATTCTCGTCAAATCAATCTTCTCAAGATATGGCAACATCATACTGAATCAGATAATCAATCCCTTTAAATCAATGACAAAATAATGTTATAAAGATAGTTATCATCCTTCTTCAGTTATATCAATAATCTTAAACAACCTTCTCAATATCCTTACTGAATATCAACAATCCCCTGATATTGAAATGCCAACAATCTTTCTTACTGTAATGCCAACACCTATGACATAAAAGCATTGTACTATTGTTCAGATGCACTATTTTGCATAATAAATGCATGGTTCTATGCCTCAAAAGCATTGTTCTGACTATGTTACAAGGATTTTTCAATTTTTCCAGCAAATTGTTATATTTTTGCTCATTTTTAGATTATAATTTTTCAATTTCTGACCATTCTGAGCACATTATAGACATAGAAGACACAACTTTTGAAAAAAAAAAATGCACAAGAAAGCACAAATCCTATGGTAGGCTAAGACAATAATTGTTGAATCTCACATGGGGTTTCCCCCAAGGCTATGCTATTTAGAGTGGATATTTAGATGCTTGACCCTACTGGCTCCACCCTCTGCACTCACTTCTTTGGGGCAACCAAGCACCAATTTCCATGAAAAATCCTGATGGAAAACTTTATATCTCTATTAAGAACCATATGTGTGTGAGCCGCTTCAAAGGTCCGACCTCCTGTGCCATCAATTAGAAGGATTTTGGCAACTAGTACAAGTGGTTTTTAGTAAAGGCTTTTGGTCATGTGGCCATGCATGCAACACTTTTAGCTCTATAAATACAAAAGGTTCCCAGCCTATAGAGGTTACACTCCATAGGGTTTATGGGCAAACATAGTATCGATATGAACTTATCAACACATGTTGTTTATGACTTTCATCACAAACATGATTTATTTAGAGTGGATCGAAATGACTTGGTATTAGCCCATTTCCACTTGGCTCATTCCCATCTCACTGGCCCCCTCAAGGCAACTCAGGAAGGCAGGCCCTCTAAAGATTACACATAAAAGAGAGTAGGTCTAGTTTTTTAAATCACCGTATGAGGATGAGAGCATACTTACCTACTACTTCATCAAGCATGGAATACATAAGTTTATTTTTAAAATTCTACAATCTGTGCAACTACTCTAAAGAAGTCACTCAAAATACAAGTTGCATGTTGTTGATTGTCCCCCTAGTTAAGCTAAATGAGCAAGAGATGATGTATTACTCTCCAAAATAAAACTCCTAATTAACTATGTGAGAAAATGCATGAATTTTGCTTTAAAATAACCCTGCACACAGATATGTTAGTAGGTTGAAATTTTCAGTTCTTGGACATTCACACCTACAAAAAAGTTAATTAGTTGAGAATAAAAGTGCTATCTTAGCAAATGCGTTGTCTTCCATCTCAAAAGTGTTGACCTAAGTGATAAATGCATGAACCTGTGATACAAAAGCACTGCTCTGTGGACTAAATGCATGAATTCAAAGACAAAAGCACTAACCTAAATGCCACATGCATTAACCTAAGACACGAAAGTTCTAATATGAGGATTAAATACATTGATTTGTAGACAAAAGTGCTAACCTAAATGTCAAATGCATTATCCTACGAGACAAAAGAGGTAATCTATTAAATGAATGTGTTGTCAGAATTCACACAGGCATGAATCTAGATTACAAATACGTTAAACTTATGTGTACAAGAACTAGACAGGATATTAGAAAGATATATGCGAGGCTCTAGCCCCACGATGGGTGCCAAAATGTGTCAACTTGAATTTGATCTTCAGAATTCTACTTGTAGCATATTAGTTTCATAAAATACAAAGGAAATACTAGAGGAAATACAAACTCAACCAATGAAACTACATGAAATTAATATAAAATGAAAACAATATTACCTTCATGATTTAAGTCTCATTGTGTCCTAACTCCACTATTTCCTAGTTCAAGATGATTTGCTCTCAGAGAAGCACTGGTAGCTTCCAAGATGCAATATGAAGAATGGACTGATAGTTAACTGATATTATGATATGAAAATGATACTAAGCTAAAATGCTATGAAAATGATTTATGCTCAAAAACTCTAAAATTCTATTTGCTTCAAACTCAAACTCATGGATGCAAAATGAAGCTAAGTATGTTGTTGTTGCTACTAACTACACACAGGTTTTATGGATGAAGCAAATGTTGAAGGATATCAAAGTGCATTGCACTAGGCTAATAGTTATTTATTGTGATAACTCTGCTTCTATTGACATATCAAAGAATTCAGTATTTCACTCTAAGACAAAGAACATATCTATCAGGTATAACTTTTTGAAGGAGAAGGTGGAAGAAAATGAAGTTAGATTGGTTTATGTGAACACTAAAGAGCAGATTGTTTGCCTAAAGAACCATTTAAGTACCTGAGAGACAAGTTAGGGGTTTTTGCCCCTCCGGTAGAGAACTAATTGATGCTTTTTGGCATAAGTCCGGAATGCATTATGAGAGATATTTTTCATTCTGGCACTGATGTGGAGATGCTACTGCTCAGGGGGAGTAGTTAGCTTTGTGATCTAGTAGTTTATGTTTTTTCTTTGATATTTTTGTTAGATTTTTGGCATTGATGTCAAAGGGGGAGAGATATTGATGTGAAAAAGAAAAACTTAAGGAGTTGTATACATTAGGGGGAGAGATATATGTGTAATTTAGAGCTTTATAGACATATCATTCATAGGGGGAGTTTTGTCTTTGTTTCAGAACTTCATTGCTATATCTTTATGTGGGAGATTGTTGGTTGTCTTCCATTGGGGGAGACTTATTTGGCATTTCTTAGGACTTAGTTATTTTTCACATCTAGTGTTGTCATCAATGCCAAAGGGGGAGATTGTTGGCCATTTGGAGGAATTGATTATGTGTTGCATGTATGTTTTGTCATTGATGTCAACACTAGCTATTTGGATACTTTACCGACACACTTCTAGTCCTGGTAGGTTGAGTGGTTTCTGGTTCATTTGGATCCGACATGATCAGGTATGCTCTGGTATGATTTGGTTATGGAATTGGCTTATTCATGATACTCATGTTCATATTTAGTCAATTGGTTTTGGTATGGTGATCAGATGCTATCCTTCTTGCTTGGAAGCATTGCTTGTGGTTCTGATGAGGGTTTCACCAGTAGAGATTTTGATGAAGATCTTTGATGAATTCCATAAGTGGTATTGGTGTAGCTTCTGGTATAGATTCAAGATATTGATGGTGATCAGGTTTGAGACTTGGTGGATGGAGATCATTTCTTTAGCGTGTGGACCTATATTTTGTCCCAATTGATCTAGGTTATGGACCGACTTAATGTAACATGTGGATTAGACCTCTTGATGTGTTTTCGTGATGTCTTATGTCTTGGATATTGTTTGTTTGGTCTAAGGCTGACATGTTTTATAATTATGTAATTGGTTTATTGTTTGGTAGCCCACCTAATTTTTTATGGTTGAGGGTTTGTATATATATGATGTAAGATCTCATTGTAGATCATCATGGTATAGAATCAAGATATAGGAATGAGATATATGTATGTAATGTGCGAATAATGTAATATCATTCAGGAAGATGATTTTGTCGATCATTAGAGATCGAATTGGGTTTATGTAAGAGGTTTTAGTCCTCTGGTATTGAGCTTAACCAGAACTGTACTCAGGCATAGGAGATGCTATCTTTGTAGTTCATTCCTTCTTTTTGAATGTAGTCTGGATTTGTATGTAGTCAGTGAGACTCCTTTTGTGATGAGCAGTGCACTCTAGGTTGTTGGCCTTCCTACAAGTGCAGGCCCCTCTATTGTAATTCACATACTTACTACAGAAGTATTATCTAACTGTGGGTAGGCTTCCCACCATGGTTTTTCCCTTTAACAAGTTTTCCACGTATAAATCTTGGTGTCATGTGGATGGTATTTATTCTCTAATTATTGTTAATTCTTAATTGGTTTAACTATTAATCTAGTATTTGGTTTAAGCATTTTGATATTAATGTTTTGGGTTTTGGTATTAAAGTTTTAATTACTAAATGTTCTGGTAATCTGTGACAACTGATTTACCCCCCCCCCACCCTCTTAGTTGTCTTCCAGTTATTTGAACTGTCTAATAGTTTGAATATATTTTGAGACCTTTTCAACAAATTGACTTACTTTTTTTTGCTGCCACTCTTTCTTCTTTTGATTGAATTCAGTTTTATATTCAAGTTATTTTTGCTTGGTTGTCCCAAATGATTTTTTAGATTCATCTGTTAGTGAATCAATAAGCATCCTAGCATATGCATCTAAAATGCTTGCATCTACCTCATAACACATTTTCTCAATCCATATCTTCTAAGGTATTATAGCTTCCATAAGAGTTTCATCCCTTTTATCCTTTGAAAACCCCTAATTCATCATCCACATAAATACCTTCTAGTGAGACATATCGGATCTCGATTCAACATATGTATGTCAAATAAACTTCTTGGAAGTCTGGAACTTCCTTCCAGATCTCTTTCCGGGGAATATGCAAGATTTCTATGAAATTTACCTACCCCTAAGGCATCGGCCTTAGTTGCCAGATGAGATTCCTATCGGTTGAGTAACCAAAGCAGTTTCACCTCCCGATTGATCATCTGACTTCCTGACTCATCTCTTGGTATGATCATGTTGGATCTCACTGATTTTTTGCTTTCCTTTATCATTTGATCCATCATTGCTAACCGGTGGATTGTTGCTTCTAAAAAACTTGGCTATGTGTCCAATCTTGTTGCATGCATAGTATGTAACATTATTAAATTGAATTGCTTTTCTATATCCAGAATAACTATTTTACCTACAATGATTAGCCATGTGTCCAAAATTTCCACATGCATGACATTTTACATTCATTTTGCAATCTTTTGTCTTATGACCATACTTATTGCATTTGAAACATTGACCGGGGATAGAGTTATAATTTTGATTTTCTCTACTTCTACATTGTCTAGCCATATGACCAAATTTATTACAAACAAAGCGTCTACCATTAAATTTATGAGCATTGAATTGTCTTACTAGTGTCTTCTGGTTTTAGTTTTTTTGATCATTCTCCTTACCAGTTGTCTGATCCTCATTTGCAGTACCCGAGCTTTGACCTTGTTCAAATCCAAGTCCTCTAGAGTCTTTATTCTTCCTTTGACTTTCCAATAATTCATGAAGTTGTGTTGAACTAGCCTTGAATTTGTCCTTATACTCATTTGCAATATTCAGATCATCTCTTAGAATTGCCATCTATCTTTCAAGTTATTGTTCATTATTTTGGAATTGCACTAATTCTGTTATTAACACATCATTTTCATGAGCTATTCCGATGCATTCATCAGATCTATCCTTTAATGATCTAGCAAGGTCTTCTTACTTTTTTGTGTCTTCAATTTCTTTTCCCACCCTCATAGTTAGGGCTTGTGTTTCATTCTTCATAACTTCCTTTTCTTGACTCATCTTCTTACATAGGTTCTTCATAGTGTCATTTTCTTCATCATCTTGATCTTTAATTTATTCCCACGGTTCCTTCCTTTTGGATTGAGCAATAGATAGCTTCTCTTGTAGAGCAATAATGAACTCTTTTTCATATCTAAGTTCATCTTCCAGCATTATGTTCTTATCTTTTCAGCCTCAAAATCCTCAAGAGAAAACTGCTGCCTTAAACACATCTCCATGGAATCTAGATTTAGGATCTCCCTCAAGTTGTTAGGCTTGCCTCGAGGCACAAAGCTTTGATACTAATTATTGGAATCCAAGAACACTGAGAGTGTGGGTGAATCAGTGTTCAACTAGGATGTAAGATTTTAGCCTTATCAGAACATTCATTCATCAACTGGTAAACATAAATACATGTAACTGAAACAATTAATGCAAGCACTTAAATGAACACCATAACACAAAGAATTTATACGTGGAAAACCTCAATGAGGAAAAACCAGGGTGGTATTTGTGACCCACAATATCAGTTCAATGGCCATATGAAGAGATATTACATATAGTAGGAGCTTGGACATGCAAGAAGGCACACTACCTAGAGCACACTGCTCATCACAAAGAGTCTCACTGACTACAATCACTTTTTGATACAAAACAAAAAAAATGAACTCATTTAATGCATCTGCTATGCCTGATTGAGCTTCGGTTAAGGCTCTGACTGTTTTGGTTCTTAAACCCTAAACCCTTGCCAGAAGAACATACACCTTATGAGTACCTTAGAAATCATGTACATATCATTACAGAATATTACTTTCGCTACAAATGATCTCACATACATAAACTTTGCATGTCATATCTTATCTCCAAATATTATCTTAATTGACCTAATAGATTGATTTATATACCCTTACAAACATTTATGCCATATGTCAGCTTACATACAAAATGATAATACATGTCGGCTCATTACAAAAATATATGAGTTATAAAATTCTTTGTCGATATACTATCCTTTATTGGATCTCCAAGTGATGTTGGCTTCCCATACCGGTACCTAGTTTGTCAGTTACCTTTGAAATACTTGATGTCGGTAAAGTGAATGCCGGTGTCAGTGAACTAAAATATGTTGCCAATGTTTCCATCAATGACAACATTTAAGAAATTGAATGAGTGTCAATTGCTAACATGTTGTTCATAGATATTTCCACTAGTAATGAAGAATCTTGACAACCATATAAGGGAAAAAAAATTGATTGGATTTTTTATGATTATACATATTAACTGTGACAAATAACATTCTCAATATGATAGATGTTTGTATACAAATAAAATGTAGAAATATTATAAAACAAAAAAATGGATTTATAATGATCCTATCTAAACCATTCACCTATAGATGTCATATTAGATTTTTGTACCTAATGGTTGGTATTGTATCTTGTGATTGCAACACAACTATATGTAGTGTTTTTAAAGTCTATACATATCTTATATAAGAGAATCCAATTAAGAAAGCATAATTTCATGGATGGTGACACATGATGACAACAAGTATTATGCACTTAGATGTACAAAAGATATAGAAACACTGTAGAATTTTTTGTGTACAAAGTTTTCACTAATTCATGTGGATAGGATCTTATTATAATATAGTTAGAAATTAATTTGCAAAATCATCAAACGTGATTTTTTAATCTCATGTGTCTAGACTTTGATCACTAGCCATGTTTCATACATATTACATCTTTATTTTTTATCATTTTTATAATTGATATTGATATTAAAAATATAATTGTTATTAATTTTCATAAGTAAAAACAAAAATTGGTACCATTGAAATTAATAAATCTTAGTGTAGACACCTCATAAATTTAAGCCTATCAACATAATTAATTAACTTAATTGTGTTATCCTTATTCCTCTCAGAATCAATTAAATCTAAATTAATTAATCCTGTCAGTATAGTCCAATAATTAATTTATCAAATAAATTAATTATTCTCCTATTCCTCTAAAGTCCCCTCTCAATAATTATTTCCTCTAAACCCACTCAGTTAATTGATTCTAATTAATTAACCTAGTCATGTGATTCCTACAAATCACTTTTTCCTAATCCCACTCAACCTAATTAATCCTTCTAGAATCTCTCATAATCATGATTATCATTATTTTCTAATTTTTAATTCCCACTCATGTCACATCAACATTGAGTCTCTCAAATAAATTCAAATTTCTTTGAATCCCTCAATGCATCCTTATTTTGGAATTTTTTATTCCTCAAGTTTGAAATTCAAATTTCTCCCCCCTTTTTCCAAAGGAATTTTATATTCCTATTTATTTTCCCAAGGCACCCTTGATCCATGCCTTCTATCCAAAATCAAGCTCAACCCTTCATAATCAAATCAATCTTGGCCCTCCATTGGCCTCCTCCAATCTATAAATTGGAGCTTATTATCCTCACAAAAAAATTCACTTCTCATGCATCCTCATGGTGCTCTATTCTCCTGTCATCCTTTTCTAATCCTTACTCAAATCCAATAATCCAATAATCCATCCATCCACTTCCCTTGTTGAGCACAAGGAGAGCATTCCACATCCAAAATCAATCAAAGGGACACATCAAGTGGAGCATCACCAAGGGGCACCTTCACTTCATCAAGCTCAATCCGAAGGAGAAGGTAAAATAGCAAGGTAAAATGGTTATTCTTTGATGTTTTTAGCATTTTCATATTTATTTCATCATGTTCTGATCATTTTCCCTTCTAATCCATTTTCCCCTCTTCACTTAGTACAATAAGTAAAGAAAAAGAACCTTCATGTTGTAAAATGAATTTAAAAGAAACCAAAAAAAACAAAAAAGCTACTATATAGAATATTTAGCAACCAAGGCCAATACAAAAATTCAAAATAAAACTAAATGTAAACATTACTCATAATATGAATATATATTATGTGGCATTCATCACATTATCTGTATCATCACTTTTGAGACCTTGTGCATCTTACCACCTTTCTCAAAATACTGCATTTTGGACTAAGCTTAACATGTAAGGAACTATCTAGGCATGTTTCAATTAACTAAGAATATTGGTAGAATGAATAAGGATTTCATAGTTCTATCAATTGACCAATCCATTGATTTCCTTTTCTCAAACTTGATCATGCTTAAACAAACAAGCCTTTTAGATGCATAAATATTTTTTTTTAATCAAAATTTTATTTCTTGATTATCACTAACAAAAATTAAGTATTCTTAATTTTATAATATAGAATTAGATGCAAAATCAAAACATATAGTAAAAGGTAGAGTACGTCCACACATTCAATAGTCATTAAAGCAACATTCCTTTAACTATTAATTATATAGGTCCCTTATAAATCAATCCTTTGAGTGGTCCTCTCCTTGAATGCATGCTATAAGACAAAGGAAAGGACCATTTGTGCATCTTGTATGGATTTCTTCACAATACGCATGGTGCTTCATAGTGGATGTAGCGGCTATGATCATAATGGCAAAGGACCTCCTGATTAGGCAATGCCACTATATGTCATTCTTCTAAGATTGCTTTTATAGTTTCTAAAATATTTCTAGAAATACAATGTTCATGCTAAAACTCAAGCTACTTGGATGTTTTTACTAAATACAAGCAGTCCCATTAAAGGTAGTTGTTGAGTACACAAACTAGATACTCCATCACTTTATGTTTCTTTATTGTGATGATTTAGTTATGATAGTTCTGATACTTAATATAAGTACAGATCCAATAGCCAACAAGATGAGAGGGGGGGGGGGGGCGGTGAATCATACAAACTTAATCATCCATAAAAACATCAGATTCAACCTCGGTAACATATATATATTAGTCATATAACCAAAAATAGTCAAAAATGCAAACTCAAATGAATATGAACGATATAAACCTCATAACACCAGATTTAACATGGAAACCCAAATAGGGAAAAACCACTGTGGGATTTCAGACCCACTAAGAAATATACTCTTCTAGAGTATGCTTGGTTAAAATAAAATCCTGTTAAAGATTACAAACACATTGCTAGATGTGACTCGGTTAAGGGATTTCCCTCAGATCTGTTAAGATCTTCACTTTGTTAGAAGTGACCTTGTCAAAGGATTTCAAACACTCAATCAAAATGTCACCATGCTAGAGGATTTACATACAAGACTGTTAAGTCCACTCGGTTAAGAGATTTTCTATCACTTTCACAAAATAATATTAATCAAAATCTGTCTGCAACTTCACATCTAAAATGCTAAAGAAGATTCCTATTTGTTCAATACAATCTAGACATAGAACAAATCTTGTCTATCTTCTAGGCATCAATACTCTATTATTCTAACAGTTCTTCAAGCTTATGTGCTCGGTAATCACTATGTAGCATCCATGTGCATACACTTGCCCACATACCTTGTTTATCAACAGTTTCCTATTTATAAACAATCTTCTAACCACTTAATCTCCTTGATCACATTTCCCATGATCGATCATAGCCATCAGATCTTCAATCTTGTCCAGGTTCAATGTATCTTTCGATCTGAAAACATTTTACCCTACCTTGGAACTTGCACATTCACTTTGGAACTTGTGTTAGGGTAATGTGGTTCAATCTGAGCTATAGATCTTCATGCCGACTTTCCATTGCCTTAGATTCGTTAACAACCTTCTTCCATAACTTACCAATCATTGATCCGCTCCAACTCATCATCTTCTTTCATTAAATATCACATGTAAACATTTAATGCATTCTGTTATAGCTGGGTTGTAACTCTGTGAAAACTAAACTTCACTCGGTAGACATTCTGCCTTCATTAACTGATAGCGATAACCTTAGGGTTTACCGACTAGGTTCTTTGCTTGATAACATAGTATAGTATTAACCTTTACATTTTACAACATATGTATGATGTTAAAACAATCTAAAACATCATGATCTCATCATTGTCTGACTCAGTAGTAGTTGCCCATTGAATAACTTATCCCCTTATTCATCATATTCTTTCCTATGTCTTTTACCAACTTCTTTATAATCTTCATATCATACTTCTCAAGATATGGCAACATCATACTGAATTAGAAAATCAACTTCTTGACATCAATGACAAAATAATAATATCAAGATAGTAAAACATCTTTAATCAGTTATGTCCATAATCATCAACAACCTTCTCAATATCCTTATTGAAATGTCAACAAACTTTCATTATCTGTTATAATGTAATATTGCCAACAATCTCCCCCTTTGGCATTGATGGCAAAACCAATTGATTTGACCTTTAAAAGATTCTGATTGCTGTGATTCTGAAATGCTTGAAATGCTCTCCCCCATTCATTAGACTTCTCTTTTGTTTTTAGTCTGTAGTCTTTTCTCAATCTTCTCCCATATATTCTCAATATTCTCCCCCTTTGGTAGGTCTTCTCCCCCTTTGATAACAATGACAAAAAAAGAACTAAAACATATTTTCTTTCTGTAAGAAGTTATTTCCTGCAGTTGTGTATCAATTGAGTCTCGATTAGAGCATTTTTCTTCAATTCTTGTTTCTTGTAACATTCTCTATCTTATTAATTCCAATATCACTTCCAGTACACTTTTAGAAAACATTCGAAAGTGTGTCACTCCAACATCAACTCCCAAAAAGATATTCAATAGAGTCATCGAATTAATGTTGTCACTGAACTCGATCAGTGAGTAGAAGATAGGGGTAGGACCCCTAACTTACTTCTGCGATATTCAAAAGTGTCCTTTGGTAGTGGCTTGGTGAAGATATCTGCTATTTGCTCCTTTGTGCAAACATATTCCAACACCACTTTCTTCTCTTGAGCTTCTTCTCTAAGATAATGATATTTGATAGATATGTGCTTTGTCTTAGAGTGCATAACAAGATTTTTTGAAATATTAATGGCACTAGTATTGTCAAAGAATATAGTTACTAGCTCAGTAACTTTCTCATTTATACCTTCCAATAGTTGTTTGATCCATGCAATGTTGGTACAATTTAGTGCTGCAGCAACATATTCAGCTTCGACTGTTGACTGAGAAACACATCCTTGTTTCATGCTAAGCCAACTCACTAGTCTTTCTCCTAAAAAGAAAGCTCCTCCACTTGTGCTTTTCCTATCATCAATGTTGCCTGCCTAATCAACATTAGTATAAACTTTTAAATCAAAATCATTTCCTTTTTGATATACTAAGCCATAATCTTCAGTGCCTTTCAAGTATCTGAAAATTCTTTTGATTGCCATCATGTGTGTTTCCTTAGGATCTGCAGAGAATCTTGCAACAATACCTATTGCATGTGCTATATCTGGCCTGCTGTGAACAACATATTGTAGTTTTCCAATCATGGATCGGTAGAGTGTCTCATCAATAGATGTAGATTCATCATTCTTTGATAGTTTACAGTTGGTAGTCATAGGAGTACTTACTGGTTTTGAATCCTCCATTCCAAATTTCTTCAAGATTTCCTTTATGTACTTGGATTGGGTAATGAAAATCTCATTTTTCATTTGCAGTATCAGTAAGCCTATAAAATACTTTATCTCATCGATTAATGACATCTCAAATTCTTTGCTCATTTCATTTCCAAAGTTATTGCATAAAGAGTCATTTCCACAAAATATAATATCATCAACAAATATGGCTAAGATCAGTATTCCATTTTCATCATTCTTCATGTACATGTTGTTGTTCTCACTTGTCCTTATAAAACCAATCTTAATCAAATAAGAGTGCAATCTCTCATACCATGCTCTAGGTGCTTGTTTCAAACCATATAAAGCTTTGTTCAATTTACATACCTGATCTTTATTATTGTCTTCAACAAATCCTTCAGGTTGTTCAATGAAAACTTCTTCTTCTAATATTCCATTCAGGAATGCAAATTTGACATCCATTTGATATAACTTGAAGTTCTTGAAAGCAACATATTCCAACAATGTTCTTACTCCTTCAAGTCTAGGAACAGGTGCAAAAGTCTCACCATAATCAATTCCTTCTTCTTGGGCATAAACTTTGCAAACTAGTCTTGCTTTATTCTGAATGACCTCACCTTTTTCATTTAGCTTATTTCTAAAGATCCATTTTGTACCGGTTACATTTTTGTCCTTTAGTCTTGGGAACAGTGTCTATGTGTCATTCTTCTTTATTTGATCAATCTCTTCTCTCATACCATTTATCCAATCTTCATTGTTAAATGTCTCTTTCACTATTCTCGGTTTAAATTCAGATATCAAACATGTGTTCTGTCTTAGTTTGTTCCTTGTCATCACTGGATCATCCTTATCTCCTATAATCTGACTTGGTGCATGATGTCTTGTGACATACTTGGCTAATATAGGCTCGGTAGGCTCTGTATGATCTTCTTCATCACTCGGTAACTGGATATTTTCTTCGTTTTCTTCAAAAGTTATCTCAGTAGGACTTCTCGGTTGCACATAGACAAATCCATCATAGTCTTCTGGTTCTTTGGAATTTCCTTCATCATTTCTTTCTGCAAATTCATCAATTTTCACATTTGCACTTTCTACTATTTTGTTAGATGATTTGATTAGACATTTAAATGCTTTGCTTCTAGAAGAATATCCTAGAAATGTTCCTTCTTCACTTTTCTGATCAAACTTACCATTTTTATCATCTTTATGAACATAGCATTTACTTCCAAAGATCTTAAAATAACTTACATTAGGTTTCTTACAATACCAGATTTCATAAGGTGTCTTCAAAGTACCTTTTTTCAATTGAACTCGGTTCAAGGTGTAAATAGCTATGCTTATTGCTTCTCTCCAAAATGTTTGTGGAACCTTCTTCTCAATAATCACTGTTCTAGCACAATCCACAATAGATCTGTTTCTTCTTTCAGCTATTCCATTTTTTTGTGGAGTTCTCGGTGCAGAGATTTGTCTTTTTATACCATGATCATTGCAAAATAGGTTGAACTCATCAGATGTGAACTCTGCTCCTCCATCTGATCTAAGACATTTCAATTGTCTTCTTGTTTCATTTTCAACTCTAGCCTTGTACCATTTAAACATTTGAAAAGCTTCTGATTTTTCTTTTAAAAACATTACTAACATCATCCTTGAATAGTCATCCACAAATAATATGAGATACTTATCACCATAATAACTTTGAACTTTCATAGGACCACAAAGATCAGTGTGCACAAGATCTAAAATTCCCTTAGAAGTGTAGCACTTAATTGTAAAACTTGATCTTATCATCCTTGACACATAGCATTCTTAGGTTTTTCAAGACTCGATAGACCTCTTACTCAGTGTTTCTTACTTATTTTGATCAGATTATCAAAATTAACATGACAAAACCTTTTATGCCATAACCAGGTATCATCAATCTTTGCATGCAAACACTTATTGTGAGTTGAGTCAAGGTGAAATGTATTACCTTTTGTTTGTGTCCTGGTAGCAGCTAACTTTCCATTCTTGTCATGAACTCTGACAATTCCTTTCTGAAATTCTATTCGGTAACCTGTGTTGTTTAGCTGTGCTACACTCAACAAATTGTATTTCAAACCTTCAACCCAATAAACATCATTGCATCATGCATTATCAAGAAGTGTTATGGATCCTTTACCTCTTATCGGACATGGTGCATCATTACCAAATCTAACATAGCCTCCATCATAATCTTCTAACAAAACAAACTTGTGTTTATCTCCTGTTATATGATGTGAGCATCCACTATCTATAATCCAAGAATCATTAGTATTTATGTGAGATATTAGGGCTTTTTCTTCATACCTTTCTTCATCTGATCCATCCTTGATAGCCACATAAACAACTTCCTCTATATCAGTCTCATCTGATTTATCATCTTCAGATTCCTCATCAGCAATTAAGCATGACTTTCTATCTCTTCTTCTGAAGTCTCGGTGTCCTCTGTAATGATTATCTTTTTGTCTGTCATCTCGGTAATCTCTCTTTTCAGTGAAATCTTTGTCAGGACAGTTAGAAGCCATATGTCCAATTTTATCACAATTGAAACATTTCAAAGGTAGTTTTCCTTTATACTTACCTTTGCCTCTCAGTAACCTTTTGGCCAATAGTGCTTCAAACTCTTCTTGCTTTCTGATTTCTTCATACAGTTTGTGTACCTCCTCCATGTTCTTCTGAAATCTTTCACTTGCTCCACTGTGATCTCCTTTAGAGTACTTATACTTTTTTTCATCGTAATCATTAGATTCATTCAGATGAAAAGAACTAAATACAGATTCAACTTTATTTACCGATGACCCATTGTTATCAAAATTACTTAACTCAAAAACATGTAGTTTACCAATAGTAGCATCCAAGGAAACTAGCATATTATGTATAGACCTCAATTCATTGATTGCAGAGACATGGATTGCATAGGCGAGTAGAAGGGTTCTTAACAACTTACTTGTTACATCCTTTTCTTCAATAGTTCCTCTTACTCCTTTAGTCTAGTACTGTACTGAGTTATGTTCTCACCTTCATTCATCCTCATAGATTCAAGTTGTTTCAATCATTGCTTGAATATGTTCTTACTTTGCCTTTATCTCTTCCATAGTCAATGGATAGGTGCTTAGTGCAACAAAATCATTCTCCAGATAGTATATAGCATATTCTCCAACTCCTGATAGATGTAGCTTCATCCTTTTCTGCCATGTAGAGAAACTTGACTTATTCAGCTTAGGTGCATCCCTCTTATACATCTTTGGATCTTTAACTCAAGTGCCTTTAAACTTTCCTTTCGGAGTCCAATGCTCTGATACCAATTGATAGTTCTGATACTTAATATAAGTATAGATTCAATAGCCAACAAGATGAGAGGGGGGGGGTGAATCATACAAACTTAATCATCCATAAAAACATCAAATTCAACCTCGGTAACATATATATATCAGTCATATAACCAAAAACTGTCAAATATGCAAACTCAAAAGCATATGAACAATATAAACCTCATAACACCAGATTTAATGTGGAAACCCAAATAGGGAAAAACCAATGTGGGATTTCAAATCCACTAAGAAATATACTCTTCTAGAGTATGCTCGGTTAAAAGCAAATCCTGTTAAAGATTACAAACACATTGCTAGATGTGACCCGGTTAAGGGATTTCGCTCAGATCTGTTAGGATCTTCACTTTGTTATTAGTGACCTTGTCAAAGGATTTCAAACACTCAATCAAAATGTCACCTTGCTAGAGGATTTACATATAAGACTGTTAAGTCCACTCGGTTAAGAGATTTTTTGTCACTTTCACAGAATAACAGTAATAAAAATCTATTTGCAACTTCACATCTAAAATGCTAAAGCAGATTCCTATTTGTTCAATACAATCTAGACATAGAACTAATCTTGTCTATCTTCTAGGCATCAATACTCTGTTATTCTAATAGGTCTTAAAGCTTCTGTGCTCGGTAATCACTATGTAGCATCCCTATGCATACACTTGCCCGCATACCTTGTTTATCAACAGTTTCCTATTTATAAACAATCTTCTAACCACTTAATCTCCTTGATCACATTTCCCATGATCAATCATAGCCATCAGATCTTCAATCTTGTCTAGGTTCAATGTATCTTTCAATCTGAAAATGTTTTACTCCACCTTCGAGCTTGCACATTCACCTTGGAACTTGTGTTAGGGTAATGCGTTTCAATCTGAGCTGTAGATCTTCATGTCGACTTTCCATTGCCTTAGATTCGTTAACAAACTTCTTCCACGGCTTACCAATCATTGATCCGCTCTAGCTCATTAGCTTCTTTCATTAACTATCACATGTAAACATTTAATGCATTCTGTTATAGCTCGGTTGTAACTCAGTGAATACTAAACTTCACTCGGTAGAAATTCTACCTTCATTAACCGATAGGGATAACCTTAGGGTTTATTGACTAGGTTCCTTAGGGTTTACCGACTAGGTTCTTTGCTTGATAACATAGTATAGTATTAACCTTTACATTGTACAACATATGTATGATGTTAAAATAATCTAAAACATCATGATCTCATCATTGTCTGACTCGGTAGTAGTTGACCATTGAATAACTTATCCCCTTATTCATCATATTCTTTCCTGTGTCTTTTACCGACTTCTTTATAATCTTCATATCATACTTCTCAAGATATGGCAACATCATATTGAATTAGAAAATCAATTTCTTGACATCAATGACAAAATAATAATATCAAGATAGTAAAACATCTTTAATCAGTTATGTCCATAATCATCAACAACCTTCTCAATATCCTTATTGAAATGTCAACAAACTTTCATTGTCTGTTATAATGTAATATTGCCAACAAGTTATACTTATTTATAATATTATTTTTTCTTAATAAACACTTACATATTTTTTGTATCCATAATATTATACTTTTTGGATTGATATATTAAGAAAATAATTTTTTAGATACTAGTATAGATTTCATAAATACACCTATCTAAAAAATGTTGAGTGACATGAATTTGGAAATATTTTGCTTAATTAAAAGTTATTTTATTTTATTTACTACATAGATAGATATATTTTATGTCTTAGTTATTTTACAAATATTATAATTATAATCAAATATTAATATTTTGATATGGAAATGGCTATTAAATTTAAAGTGAAAGGTAAGATTTTTTGTTGATACATTGTTATAATATATACATCTATTTAGAAAATGTTGAGACAACAATAGGAAGCTTGAAAGATTTATTTCAGTTTACATTAGAATAAATTTTACAATATTTAGATTATTAAAAAATTTATTTGTCTATTCTTCTATATTTTTAGTTTGATTGGTTATTTAATTATTTAATGTCTATATCTTTACTCAATTTGTGACCATCAAATTTTCAACCATAGAAAACAAAGAGAAAAGTAGATATCAAATTAACAAATTAAAATATTTCTTTCTCAATTTATAAATATTATTAGAAATTAAAAATTAATAGACTTGTTTCCTTCTTGTGGGTGGGGAGTTGCATACATGTGTGTATGTGTAAGTGTGTTATTGATCTTGGAAATATCATATTTATCAATAGATACTAATATTCTGACATGTAAATGATATCAAATTTAAAATAAAAGTGCTAATTTTTTTGTTAACATACTAAGATTTTTTTTTGTCATACCGTGTTTATACATCATTTTTGTAATATTCAACTGATGGAACGGTGAAAACTTGGCCTTGAGTCGGTGTACAAACACATTCGAAGAAGGGTCCTGGAGGCAAAACACATTCAACTCATACTTTGCTCCTCCACTCAATGTCTATCATAGAACATGCAAAGAAAAGAAGAAGAATATGGTGAAAAAGAGGACGAAAGAAAAATTATAATATCTATGTATGTATTTTTAATCGATGTTTTGTATCATAATTAGTAATTCATCATTAGAATAATAAAAAATTGTAATATGAATTAGAGATGATATATGTATAGTGCAATTCAAAATTCGCATTCAAATTTTTCTATCTAGAATATGGACTTACTATGTAACAGAAAATAAATAAGCATACCACATTGAGAATCCAAAAGTCATCATCGATCCGCATCATCGTGGGAGCATTATGAGTTTTCATACCTCATACCGTCCAATATGGGAGTGTTTCCCATAATCTTCAACACTCCATCATATCCAAGATGTTGCGGAACTACAAATAATACTTTCACATGTTCTCCCTAAACATGAAAGAGATACTAAATTGAAACACAAATAAATTATTCTATTGATTCAAGAAATTACAAACCAGACTAAAAACAAGACAAACAAATACAAATATGTGAATGTTGAAATTCCAACCATAAACACAAAGTACTCTTACGATAGCTAATGGAAGGAAAATCAAAATTTTATATATATATTATATATATATATATATATATACCCCATGCAGAGAGTGAAAGAATACTGATAACCCCGATAAGCAGGAGAATCGAGGTGAAACTTTTCACGCGAGCAGTTATGAGTTTTTCTATGCTGAAAATACTCAGGAAAACGAAATTGTGATGTGAGAAATTTTGATGAAGCGATGGGGTTTATATAGGGGGGATAATGCCTTAGGTTAAGAACGACGTCACTAATCAGGAGACGATTGGGGTTTAAGATATAGGCAATGTTTGACAAAGAAATGTCGATTTTAAATTCTAATTAAAAATTCTTGGATTTATCTTTATATTAGTGGAGGACGGTTCTTTATATTAGTGATGTATCCAATATCTGATTTTAAATTGTAGCAGTTAGTGGAGGAATCAGTATCCAATATCCCACATTCATTGGTTTACTAGGAAAGCCTACATGTTTCCTAAATACCGTACTAATTAGATGATCTATTCAAAGTGACAAAGAAGCTAATTGAATCCTACGAGGCATTTGAGATTTTGCATTGGAGGGGCAACATAATTTTTTCTTTATATTTATTTATAGCATTTTGACAAGTGAAGGTCATATAAAGTTTGACTTGTAGAACTCATAATGTTCTATTTCAAATAAATTAAGTTGATAAAAATATTTTGTATTTCAATTATGATGCAAAAAGAATATTAAAAAAATTATTATAAGAATTCAGCTGGTCACAACCAAAAATTATTTAAATGTAAGACATGTTACCATTACATACTTTAAAGAAGGTGGAAAAAAGAGAAAAGTAAAATCTATCAAGGATGTCAATTAGGATTATTGCTTCGTAATTAAAAGGGGAGTCAAAGATGTAAAAGAAATTGAGGCCAAAAAAAAAAGAAAAAGTTAAGAGTTGAAATTGTTCAAGCTAAAGAAATAACTATTGCAAGGGTGACAAGAGCCCAAATAGGGCAATAGCTACCATAAAAATTAATTTGATTGTTACATGAAGAGGCATTTCATCAAACATATCTTCTCGAAAATAGCTAGAAAGGTGTATTTCCACTATATGACAAATAGAGTAATGGTGATTACCTAGGATATAGGTGGCAATTCTTAAAGATAAACATGTACAAACTCAATCTTTGGCATCTTATCCCAACTCATTGTTATTTGCCTTTCCTCCATCCATTGTTATTATATTGTATATGGTTAAGAAAACAAAATAAAAAGGGGTAGAACAAGAAAAAGTATAATGTTTTTAGGTACAAGAGAAGATTTTGGTAACAAAGCTAAATACAGAAGAAAGGAAATTGTAATAAAAATTAAAAAGATTAAAAAAAGAAGAAGAAGAAAGTCAAATATGCAAGCACCCTAGAAACCATTATTGTTCATGGTAAAGAAAAAATGGAGTAACAATAATATTAAGATCATGATGTCATGCTGAAGACATATATTCTTCATCAACCTTCCTCTAAGATTGTACATAAAAATATTGTTCAAATTGATGAGGATATATTCCATGTTGTTCACATTGAACAAGTATTCAAGGTTGGAGTAGGTGCCTTATTTTTTTTAGATGGTGGAAGACCAATCTCACGATAAAGATACAAATAAAGAGGTAATACGTCAAGTACCCCGATATGAAGAAATCCTTGAAATTGACATTTGACCTCACAATAGTTAGAAACACATTTTCAAAATGATGAAATAGAAGTTAATATAGAACAAATAGGTTCCTAAACAAATAGAGAAGGTTTAGGATAATGTACCCCTTGAAGGAAACACCAATATATTAAGAGGGCAGTGAATTAGTATATGTAAATTTCTTCTTAACTGAATATTAATTATCTTTTATAAGTTCTTCAATAATCACATCTAGATTTATCATTAAAAGTATATACTAGCATCTTATCAGATAAAGAACATATGCACACATGAATCAAACATATGAAAACTAGATTTACATGGAAACCTATAAGGGAAAAAATATGATGAAACCTAGAAGTTTATATAGAACAATAGGTTCCTTAACAAATAGAGAAGGTTTAGGGTAATGTACCCCTTGAAGGAAACACTAATATATAAAAAGAGGGGTGAATTAGTATATGGAAATTTCAACTTAACTAAATATTAATATCATAAATAAGTTCTTCAATCATCACATCTAGATTTATCATTAAAAGTATCTACTAGCATCTTATCAAATAAAGAACATTGTAATAACCCACCATAATTAACTCAACAAAATTGAGTATTCTTTTTTTTTGTGTGTTTAATTTAATCATTATGTTTTATTCAATCGCATACTCTGGGCATCCATCCATTTCGATTAGGCATTCATCCATCCGGGATGAGCATCTAACCATACGAGTTAGGCATTTGTCCACACGGGACATAAGATTTCATCTACCCATACGGGGTAGGCATCTATCCAATGGGAATAGGAGGTGCTCTGGCCAGAGACTTAGACTCATCGGGACCATTCGGGTCCTGAGCCACTCACTAAGTACTACACTCTTCTAACAGAAGTGCACCGAGGTCACCGTCCTTAGGAGTAATTAAATAACATAATACAAGCTTGAATTCCACCTTGGAATTTGGCTTAAAGCCTCGGGAAGTCAAGCAAATCCATACGGGATTCCTTCCGAATATGCATTGAATTACTTTTTCTAATTTAATTATCTTTATATTTCAAAATAGGATTCTTACTCAATCCTTCCTTTACCAAGCCTAGACCCCACCCACGAACGCCTGAGTACAAGGGACAACTCCGTCCCAAGATTGCCTACATACCCACTTCGGCACAGGTTCAAGGCATAAAGTATGTAGTTCTATTTTCTACTCTATGGTTTGATGTAAACTGATTAGTGGGTACGAACCCTTTCTAAGGTCGATGTCCCAGACAGTTTCTCTGCGGTTGCTACCCACGATGGTAGCGCTTAAGTAAAGGCTCATGATGGCCTATTGCTTGTGGCCTAAAACAACTAGATCCTAATTCTTATCATGAGCGTCACCCTTGACCAATTGCCAATGGACAATAATTCTTCGAGATTAAATTAGTTTTATAAAAGCATTTCACTCATCATCCCTATAGGGGTTTACTATAGTTTAACTCAGCGAATGAAAGAACGTTTTAGAATTATCTTATTAAATTATCGATCCAAGGGGGATTACCCGCCCCTTGGATTTTAACTTCCAAGTGTCCCTTATTACTCTCTGATGATTTATAGGGATGATGCCACAGACGTCGTTGATGTAGCTTAATTAGGCATTAAGTGCAGTAGTTCAACATGATGGTATTACCCGTAAGCATGACCCAGAGGCACCGTATATACCAAACACTACTAAACTTTTGGTTTTCGAACTTCCTTTATTTAATTCTCTAACTTATGATAACATCATGCTTGAAAAATAATTATGAATTTAGACATTGCAAGGCTCAATTAATTGAGATAACTACTTGATGAATTACATGGAATAAAAGCCATAACTAATATTATTTATTATTCAAAACTTGAAATATAACTTTGCATAATAATAGCGATTGGGAAACTTGCATAATAATAACGATTAGGAAACTTGCATAATAATAATGATTAGGGAACTTGCATAATAATAACGATTAGGAACTTGCATAAAAATATTTAAACGTATAACTTGCATGAAGAAGGGATCACCAATAATTGAAATCAATGTATAGACATTTGCATGAAGCGAAGGCAGGGTAAGTTACTTGCGAGAATATCACTTATAAAACCACTAATCCCAACATAGAATTTAGCTTCAATTATTTAATATGGATTAATTGCTAAATGGATCAAAAGAATATAATTATAAAATTTGGTATAATTTTAATTACAATTTATAAATGGCTAAAACTAATTATAAGTAAAAAAATTATCTACGTTAAAATTTTTATTAAATTAAAATAATTTATTTGGCATTAATAAAGGGAAATGGGAGTGGGACCCCACGGGTCCCCTCCACTACACTGCGGCCACTGCCACAGCAGTGACCGCAGGCTAGTGGGGGGTACCGTTACGGTACCACTCACTGCAGAGTAATAACTTCATCCTTTGCCTACAAGCCAGTACGCACAGACACTTTATCATGCAGTATAACATCAATCACTTCGCATAAATTTATTAATACATAATGCATAAAAATTTATAAATACTATTACTATTACTATTACTATATATATATTAATTATGTTTTTATGTATAAAGTTTCCAGTTTAATTTTATTTAAGCACAGAGAGTAGAATTAAACCAGAATATGGGAGGTAAAATATTAATGTAAACAATAAGAATTTACTTATAGGAGTAAACAACACAAAGAGTTATTTGCAGAGGGATTCATTCCTTAGTTTTCAATTATTTCTAGTGAGAAGTAGATAACCAGATTCAAACATTTAAGGAACCAAATGAGAATATCACAAAGAATTATTCACAGTGAAATCTATCCTTTCATTGCAACTAATTTTCACAGAGAAAATAAGTATAACTAGATAATGGAATCAAATGAGATTATCACAGAAGATTATTCACAGCGAAATCTATCCTTTCATTTCTACTAAATTTCATAGAGAAATTATATATAATCAGATAATGGAATCAAATGAGATTGTCACAGAGGATTATTCACAGCGAAATCTATCCTTTCATTTCTATTACAAGGATGAGATTCAGATTTCTATTCGAAAAACTAGATTGATCTAATCTAGTTCTCAACAAGGAATTGAAACAAGATTTTTACTAATCTAATTCGCAGCAAGAATAAGATGCATGATTCAAAATAAAATAACTAAATAAGAAAAAAAAAAGAAAAAACCTGGATACTTGCAATTGATGTAGAATCCCCTATGAATCCTTCAATTAACCTCCCTTGATCCTTCAAGCTTGGGAAAATTTCTCCAAAGCAACCTTAGCTATTCTCCAAAATGAAATATGACTACCAAAAACAATCTTTTGAGAAAAGAATTTCTTCAAGGAATAACCAACTCCTATTTTTGAAAACTTGCATATCATTTATAAGAAAAATCCCTCTATTCCACCATCTTAAAAATTTAATTAAAAAGGAGATTCTTTCCCAATTTTGGACTTCATGCAAATTGATTAGACTTAGTGGAGGAGTTACATGCAAGGTGGTGGAGAATCCTCTAGAAGCTTCTTATTCTTCCTACAACATCTGCCATAATTGGATGTGGAAAACTAAATAAATAAATAAGAAAAATGTATATTTTCCATGTGTGTGTGTGTGTGTTTTATTATTTTATCCTTTTATAATATTCATTCAATCATTTAAATAGCTTATCCAAAAAATATAATAGAGTTTGTAATTTAAATCCAAAGGTGATAAAGGAGGGTTGTGACAAACATATGCACAAATGAATCACACATATGAAAACTAGATTTACATGGAAATATAGAAGGGAAAAAATTTGACGAAACCTAGAAGATCTTATAGAAAAATAGGCTCCTAAACAAATAAAGAAGGTTTAGGATAATTTACCCCTTGAAGGAAACACCAATATATTAAGAACATACTCACACATGAATCACACACATGAAAACTAGATTTACATGGAAACCTAGAAGGCGAAAAATATGATGAGAATAGTTTCTTTGATCAACTGACCAAATCTAGAATCATAATAAATAGAAATATAATGAGGGAATTTACAATATAGAGTAGGCACCAACCTATCACAGACACCATCCCAAAATTAACTTTGAAAGCACCAACCTACAATAGACACCTATTCCCTAATCAAAGAAATGAACACTCCCTTAATATATTAGACACCAATCTCAATAGAATATAAGACATATGAAATCTAAACCTTTGGTATTGATTATATGGCTTATACATAATCAAATCAATTCTAGAACTCTATCACACAATGCTTATGATTTTTAATTGAAACAACAGAATGATTAAGACACAATTCTATTTTCATCACTCATAAATCAATCACACTTTTCAAATATTTCATTGAAGAGCCACTCAGTGAATGAACCTAGGTCAACTATAACTATATATATTACATTGAGTATTGCATTCGCATGTAATCCTAGAGGAAGATTAATACATCTTGAAGTTGGCCACAATCATAAATCCAAACCAAATGTGCAATAGGCTAGGTCCAAAAGTCCACATGATACTCAAGAAGAATGGATAAACCACATACTAACCAATATAGACTCATTTGATCTCAAAGAACATTCACATGCTACCTCTAGCAAGTGAATATTAAAATTGTCTAGTGTATCAATCTAGAACATTAACACAATCAGTCAATATTCCATAGTGAACACTTTATCACTTCTAACTTTCTACCAATTGAATCTTATCCATTGAAACTCTAGAAAATGATACTCCACATATAGATTTACTTTACTACTAAAGTGCAAGTCATCAATCTTAAATGGGACAGAATGTGAAACAAAACAAGTTGTTAGTGTAAACACATTATTTGAGGAACAAACCTCAATAACATACCTGCAATACTTTCATATCACCTTCAACAATTGGTATATGGGGATGATGATATTATAATCATACTTTAACTAATCTCACCAATATAACTTGCCATTATAATTTTGGATTGTTACTGTCGTTGTAAAACTCAAATGATCAAACATAGACATAATAATAATTGTAATAGTTGTGGCTATACACTTACATGTTCATTCAGCTCCATAGTGAAATTATTTGACACCAATTTATCTCCTTTGACATACCATTGACATCAATGATGACATATGTTCAACAATCTCTCCCTTTGTAATTCATGATAAACAACAAAATTATGTTAACACATCAACACAAAAAATACTTATCTAGAACTTCCCCTATGTGATACAATTGTTATGGTGTGAAATTTTTGAGCATTTGAACCTCTTGGAAGTCATAGCATTATGAGTTCCTTTCTCTCCCTTTGACATCAATGGAAATAAAAATCAATTCATATGAAAGATATAGCAATTTTAATTCCTTCTATCTGGGGTCTCGTCCTCCTTGATAATCTCCTCGTTGCAATCCAAGGTTCCAAAATTTATCAAATTTTCTTCTCTTTTCATGATGCTCGAGCTATGCATTGAAACACTCCACAAGACCATAAAGTATGCTTGTAATTTCGAGTCAACAATCCCCCTTAACTTTTACTTCCTCTTGATTCAAGAGGACGAAGGAACCACTCCCAATTTCTAACAGAGATACTCAAAAGTTTTATTTGGAAGAGACTTTCAGAAAACATCTATAATTTTTATCCTTAGTCTCAATTCTAATTTCACCTATTTGTATGCATCCTTTTCTCTTAGAAAATGTTTCTTATTTGTAATAGATTTTTTCCTTGAATGTATCATCAAATTCATGAAAAATTTATGACACTTGTATCATCACAAATAATGGAAATGGGCTTATCAAAATCTACTGTCATCTCCTTCAGGTTCTACTTCATCTATAAAATCTAAGTGCAACAAATAAATTATGATATGGGTAAAAGCACAAAGTTGTGTCACACTTTTATAAAGGAACTGACCAATGCTGATTCAACCTTTTAAATTGAATCCATAGAAAGTGATATATATGCTTTGAATTTTAAAATAATGTAAACTAATAAAATTCATTATTTTTTATGTATTTTATGTTTTTAATTTTTAAAAACATTAAAAAATTATTGAATATACTTTCTTAGAAAGTAAACACTATAATTTAGTTTCTGATAAAATGTTGAAATTGATGTTACATGAGGCATCACACTTTATATAGTAAATTTTACCTTTTTTCTCACTTTTTTTGTGTATATTGATAACTTGAAACTTTAGTGAGAAAATATATTTTTCACTATTTTTTATGTATAAATATTTTTCAATAAATTTGAAAAATTCACATGTACAGAAATATAACTCTTTCCATATGGCGTCACCTTTTTTCTTAGCTAATTATTTATCCAAATTAGAAAAGAATTGTATCATCTTGACATAGAATATTTTATTTAGTTATTTTATTCTTTTTCAAAAAAATTTAATAAATTTTAGTATTTTTCCTTCACAAGATAATAAACCTTTTATTTTAGTGTTGATGACCTAATTTCAATAAAACTAAAATAAAAAATATAGAAAATAATTAAAATATTAAAAGATATATATTTTTGGAAAATTCACTTATAGATCTATAAAAGGATATTTTACATTTCAAAAAAAATATTATTTCTAAGAGTAAAGAGTTGTTGAAACATTGAATTTTCAAAAAATAAAATAACATTGGTAATTAGACCCAAAGTGGTATAAAATCTACATTTAGTGGACAATTCCAATTGGAAAAGTTGTGGCCCATATATAACATAGCTATAATGAATCTCTATACTAAAAATAATTTTTAGTTAGAATTACTTAAATTCACTTGTGCTAATATGGTGGCCTGAAACATGACACGGTTTTGTGCTTTTACCCATCTATATTTAAGATATTTTTTTGTAAATAGGGGATATGAGCCTTTCATTTTACTCAACAATGATATACGACTATCAACAAGAAAGAAAGCTCCACCTCTTATACTATTCTATTAAATGACACTTTCAACCTTATCTACATTTGTGTATGTAATCATAGTGAGAAATTTTACCCTTAGGATACCATAAACCACAATATATTTGATGTTGTCCAACATCCCTAGTTCATAGCAATCTTGCATCAACCAGAAATATTTCCTTTCTATTTTTCTTTTTGTTTCCAGTTTCAACATTTTTTTCTATGTGTCTTTTATTTGGCTCACCAAAAGCTGTGGAGTTGGATTTTGGTTGAAGAATTGATCATCTTCCTTATTCCCAAACCATGGAGCATTTGGATCATTTTTCGGCAAGTTATCGCTACCGGTTTCTGTGATAGTTTTTTTAGGACCCAAAGGCAATTGAGAGGGGGGGGGTGAATCAATTGTCTATTAATTTCAACCCAAATATAACTTAACCAAACTTAGTGCATAATACCGGTAAACCAAACTTAATGTCGGTAGACAGTTTAACAGTTAATAACAGTACTAGTAAAGTTTAATGTATGAAACAAAAAGACAAATAACATCTGCAACACATAACACATATATGTGTATGTGGAAACCCTGTAAGGGGAAAAACCACGATGGGAAACCTTACCCACAATCAGATGATACTACTGCAGATAGTATGTGTGTACAATATGGAGTCTGCACATGCAGAAAGGCCAACTGCCTAGAGCTCACTGCTCAATCACAAAATAGAAGTCATGCTGACTACAATTGGATGGTTAAATCCAATGATAATGTACTACTCAAAATAGCATCTTCATATGTTGGATTCAGTACCAGTTAAGCTCTGATTTGCCTTCTTCAAAACCTCCTTGAATCTTGAATGATGTCTGTGTGTATAGCTTTGCTTATATTCACATATACCTTATTATATTCCTCTTCCACAATCACTCTAATCTCACAAATGAGATCTTACATATATACCAAAACCTAAGACCAAATGTGTAGGTCAGCTCACTAAAGATATTATAATAAAATCAATTACAAATGAATCAATATGTGATGCATCATGTTGGCTCAATACATTTACAATAATAACAAATCATCTTCATTGCGTGTTGTGCTAATCTGGAATAGATAATGCTTGTCGGTCCATAACCTAGACCTATTTGCCAGTAACAACAAATATGCAAACCCAATTAGATCAATGACCAAACCACCAAAACAAAGTGTCCAAAAAATATCTTTGACATAACCAAGTAATCTTCATGTCATCCTTAGTGTCGATGAACAATATAATCTATCTGTGAACCAGATACTAGTGACTGTGCATAATTCACTGAACATGCCGGTGAACATAACCAAGAATCTCCAAGTGTTGATAAGTGTTGACAAGTGTTGACATCAATGACAAAACCAGTGCAATACATCCAAAATACCAATAGTCTCCCCCTTTGGCACTGATGGCAACACAAGATGGAAAAACCATCTAAGTGCTAAAACAGAAATGCCAAAATCCAAAAACCAACAATCTCCCAAAGAGATCATTAACCAGAAATCAAAATATAGATACACAGAGTATAAATCTCTCCCACAATGAATAATGTCTCCCCAAAAGATAATGTGTTTTTCCATAGATATCTCTCCCCCTTTGACATCAAATGCCAAAGAAATACAAAAACCAGATTCAAACATTTATTACAAAATACCAACTTATCAATTTATCCAACTACTCCCCCTAAGAAGTAGCTCTCCTCATCAAAGCCGGGAAAAATATTTCTCTGTTAATTTTGTCGGTTTGATGCCAAGCGTCAACTATCTAAGTCTCTACCGGTGGGGGTATAACCCCAAGCTGCTCTCTAAGATATTCAAAAGTTTCCTTAGGCAAAGACTTAGTAAAAATATCTGCAATCTGCTCTTTAGTATTTACATAAACCAATTTCACTTCTTTTGCTTCAACATTCTCTCTTAGAAAATTGAATTTGATAGAAACATGTTTAGTTTTAGAGTGAAATACCACATTCTTAGATATATCAATTGCTTCCATATTATCATAGTAAATGGTTATAGGTTCTTTGCATTTTACCTTTATGTCCTTCAACATTTCCTTAATCCATGATACATGTGTACAATTAGTTCCTGTTGCAACATATTCTGATTCTGTTGTTGATAATGATGTACAACTCTATTTCTTACTCAACTAGGAAATTAATCTACTACAAAGAAAGAATGCTCTGTCGGTGGTACTCTTTCTATCATCTACATCTCCTACCCAAATTGCATCTGTGTATGCACATAAATCAAATTTTTCATCTCTAGGATACCATAAACAAAGATTTGTTGTGCCTTGTAGATACCAGAAAATCCTTTTTACTGTTGATTCATGATTTTCTTTAGGATTACTCTAAAATCTTGAAACAATACATACTACATTCATAATATCAGGTCTTGTTTGTGTCAAATACAGTAAACCTCCTATCATAGATTTATATCTTATCGGATTAACAGGTGTGGATTCATCCTTCAATGATAGTTTTTCAGTTGTAGTCATAGGTGTACTTACCAGCTTAGAGTTTTCCATGCCAAATTTCTTAAGTAATTCCTTCAAGTACTTTGATTGATTTATGAATATACCTTTATCAGTCTGTGAAATTTGCAATCCGAAAAATAATTTTATCTCCCCAATCATAGACATTTCAAATTCTTCCTATATCTTATTAGAAAAGTCTTTACATAGTCCATCTTCTCCAAAAATAATATCATCAACAAAAACTTTTATAACCAAGATGTCATCATTAGTCACTTTGTAATATAAGTTGGTCTTAGCATTACCTTTAGTTTAACCAAGCTTCAAAAGATATTTATCTAATCTAGCATACCAAGCTCTAGAAGCTTGCTTCAATCCATATAAAGCTTTCCTTAACCTGCAAACCATATATTTTTCATCTATCAAAGAAAATCCATCAGGTTGTTCAATGTAAACTTCCTCTTCAAGATCACCATTCAGAAATGGACATTTAACATTCATTTGATATACTTTATAGTTCTTGTGTGCTACAAAAGCTAAGAATAATTTGACTGCCTCAATTTTAGCTACCGGTGCAAAGGTTTCATTGTAATCAATTCCTTCTTTCTGTGAATGTCCCTTACACACTAATCTTGCTTTGTTCTTGATTACCTTATCATCTTCATTAAGTTTATTTTTGAATACCCATTTAGTTCCAATTACATTTTTGTTTTTAGGTCGGCGAACCAATGTCCATGTGTTATTCTTTTCAATTTGTTCCAATTCATCTTCCATAGCCTTAATCCAATGTTTATCTTCACATGCCTCATTAATAGTTGCTAGTTCAATTTAAGAAACTAGACATACCTCTTCATTTGCAAGTCATCCTCTAGTCATAACACCTTGATACTTATTCCCAACATACCTGGGTGTATTCATTTGTTGTTGTTCTTTAGTCATTGTGGAATTCTCCGATGATGCCAGTGTGACTGGATCAACATTTTGTACCAGTGTACTCATTGTAGGTTCATTTGTGATTATCTCAACTATCAGTTCATAGTCTATAGACCTTATAAATTGTTCATCAATCTTCACATTTGCACTCTCAATGATTTTCTGTAATCTCTTATGAAAACATCTATATGCCTTGCTCTTAGATGAATAACCAAGAAATATTCCCTCATCACTTATAGGATCAAATTTGCCAATATAATCATCTCTCCTAATATAACATTTGCTTCCAAATATTCTAAAATATTTAAGAGTAGGGGTATTACCGATTTCACCTTTGATGTGAACTCTATTGAATGTATAAATAGTTGTATTGACTGCTTCTCTCCACAACCCATGAGGTAGGTTTGCTTCTAGTATCATGCTTCTAGCTACATCCAAAATAGTTTTGTTCTTCCTTTCCACAACTCCATTTTGCTAGGGTGTTCGAGGTACTGATAATTGTCTTTTGATTCCATTCACTTCATAGAATGTATTAAATTCCCTAGATGTGAATTCACCTCCTTGATCAGATCTCAAACATTTAATTTTCTTACCGGTTTCATTCTCTACCATCACTTTGAATAGTTTGAATTTCCCAAAAGCTTCTGATTTCTCCCTGAAAATAGTCACCCAACACATTCTATAATAGTCATCAATGATTAGCATAAAATATCTATCTCCTTGTAAGTTTCTAGTTCTTGCTGGACCACATAAATCAGTGTGAATTAAGTCAAGAACATTATTGGATTTTTTTGGAATACTCTTAAAAGTTGCTCTAACTTGCTTTCCAAATTGACATTCCTTACATACCAAGATTGTGAGGTTTAACAATCTTAGGTAAATCCCTTACTACCTTAGTTGAACTAATTTTCACAATGCAATCAAAATTTACATGACAAAGTCTCTTATGCCATAACCAACTTTCATTAATATGTGCAATCAAGCATGTCTTCTCATTGTTATTCAAATGAAAGATATTACCTCTAGTCTGATTACTGGTTGCAATTTCCAAACTAGTTCTATTCATGATTTTGCATTTACCATTCTTGGATTATAATTGAAATCCCTTTTCAACTTACTAGCCAACACTCAAAAGATTATGTTTCAAACCTTCAACATAGTAAACATTATCAGTATTGTGTTTACCATCAAAAGATATAGTGCCTTTTCCTCTGATCAAACAAGATTTGTCATCCCCAAATCTTACTAGACCTCCATTGTATTCCTAAAAGGTTAAAAATTTACTTTTATCACCAGTCATATGATGTGAGCATCCAGAAACAATGATCCATTCATCCTTATCTTCAATTTTAGTTGCCAGGGTTTGCTCTACCGGTTGAACAGTAGGTGTCGGTTGATCGCTTGTTAGTGCCACAAAATCCCATCCATTGTCTATCGGTTCCTCATTAGAATCATTAGTAACTCCTTCATTAGCATAGTAACATGATTTGTCTCTATTCTTCTTAAATTTGTATCTCTAATATTCAAGGTTAGGCTTATATGTTCTTTTAGCTTCTTCTTTCAATATTGCATGTCTATCAGGACACCTAGATGCCATATGACCAATTTTATTGCAATTAAAACATTTAAATGGTGCTTTACCTTCATACTTACTTCCAAATTGACCTTTAGGCATTTTCCTTGCAAAGAGTGCTTCAAGTTCTTCTAGTTCTTCATTCTCCCTTCTGATTTCTTCAAGTTCTCTTGCATAAAATGCTTTCCAATCAGATTTTCCAGATGATGATGATGCCCTGAAAGATAAATTTGTCTTAATTGTAGCAACAAGACCACATTCCTCAAGTTCAAAAGCTGAAAGTTTTCCAACCAAAGTGTCTCTAGATATTGATGCATTAGGCATTATTCTTAATTTATTTATAGTAGTTACTTTCATTTTATATGCCAGTGGCAAAGCTCTTCAAACTTTAGAAACAATTTCATCTTCACTAAAGGATCCTCCACAACATTGTGTACCTAAAAAAATTTCATTAACTCTTTCCATAAAAGCGAAAATCCTTTCATCTTCTTCCATTTTTCAGATTTTCATACCTGACCTGGAAGCATTCTAGTTTTGCAATTTTGATAGTGGTATCACCTTCATTCAATGTTTCTAATTTATTCCAAACATCTTTAGTAGTAGATCAGTTTGATAATCCCATGATTTGCTGATCTGATAGTGTGCTCAAAAGTGCTTCTCTTGCTTTGCAATCATTCTCTTGATCTTTACCCAAGGTTGGTGGATTAGGTTGACTCTGTGTAGGACCAACATAGCCATTCTTTGTAACATCCCATATGTCTTTTCCAATGCAATTCATATGTTTCTCCATTCTAATCTTCCATATACCATAGTTGGTTCCATCAAGCTTCGGACTGTCCTTCCTGAAATGGTTAGTTGCCATAGAATCTCCTCAAGCTGTTAAACTTCTGCAAAAAGAGGACTAGGCTTTGATACCAATTGTTACGACTCGGAGGCAACTGAGAGGGAGGGGGGTGAATCAGTTGTCTATTAATTTCAATCTAAATATAACTTAACCAAACTTAGTGCATAATACCGGTAAACCAAACTTAATGTCGGTAGACAGTTTAATAGTTAATAATAGTATCGGTAAAGTTTAATGCATGAAATAGAAAGAGAAATAACATCCACAACACATAACATGAATATTTGTATGTGGAAACCCTATAAGGGGAAAAACCATGGTGGGAAACCTTACCCACAATCTGATAATACTACTTGCTTGCTCATGCAAATAGAAAATATGCAAATCCAATTAGATCAATGACCTAATCACCAAAACAAAGTGTCCAAACAATATCTTCGACATAACCAAGTATTCTTCAAGTCATCCTTAGTGACAGTGAACAATATAACCTGTCAGTGAACCAGATATCGGTGATTGTGCATAAGTCACTGAACATGCTGGTGAACATAACCAAGAATCTCCAAGTGTTGATAAGTGTTGACAAGTGTTGACATCAATGACAAAACCAATACAATACATCCAAAATACCAACAATTTTTTGTTATCGATTGCCTGGACCTATTTGCATTGGTGATCTACCAGATCCCTTCTATAGCTTATAGAGGCTTGAGAATTTATTCTGATGTTCCTTGGTGTGTGGTCAACCTTTCCTTATGATCTACACTTCATCCTTTGGATTTTTCAGAGGAACTTTTTTGGTAGAGGCTGACCTTGTTGGCTTTACACATTAGGTCTTGTTCTTTGGGCTTTGCTCCCCTTTTAGGCCAACCGGATCCCCTTGGATCATATTAAATATTGTAATAGAGCATTAGAATGAAATAAAGAAGGCAGACTAAGGATAGAAAATAGATCTTAAGATTTGAGGTCCCACTTGTGACCTACTCTATATTTTTTTAGCATGTTTTAGTAGGCATGTGAGCCAGTTTCTGCAACCCAGTTGGTTGCAACCAATTTTCATTTTATAATTTAATCTATTTTGCATTGCCTCCATCATGTCCTTGTGTTTTCGTTGTGTTTACTCTTGGTGACCAGTCTAGACTAGTCTCTTTAAGGTCCCTCCTAGATGGTGACAACTTCACTATTGTAGCCTTTAGATGTCTAAATAGCCTCTTTACTACTTTAACATAAGTTCTCTAAGGCACTACCTGAACCCTAGCTACCATCCACATTGTTTGCATTATATATGGTATTTATGTAGTCATGTACAACAAGCTACAAATCATGGACCTATATAGCATCTAATTTACTAGAGAAGATTCATCATCCTTGCATAGTTTAAACCTAGTAACCATAGTTTTACTTATCAGTTTTCACTCTTCAATCTAAAACATAATCAACATCTCTTTTATATACTTGGTTTGAGAAATGAATATACCCTTTTGATTAAGACATTTTTAAACCAATAAATATGACAAAACACCAAGAATTGATATTTTAAAACCTTTATACATTGCATCCTAGAACCCTATGATAACTCAATGATGAGCGAATAGTACCAAACCGGTACTGAGAGAGGGGTTAATTAGTACAGACAAAAAATACAGTCGTAAACTAGTTTAATAGTAGACACTCCAAATGACTGGCAAACAGCAACACCGGTTTGAAACAGAGTGCAACTGGTAAAGCTAAGAACATTTGAGACAAGCATTAACCAGTTACTCACTTAGCTTTCCACTCAACTCAAGACTATACTACCATTTCACCCTTATGCATAAATAGGTAATCTATCATTAGATCATAATAATAGCTAGTTCAACATATTTTATTGACAGGCATAAAACACAGAACCATCATATGCTTGATAGACAATAGAAAAGCATCACACATGACACACATATTTTCACGTGGAAACCCAACTGAGAAAAGCCATGGTGGGGATGAATACCCACAAGATATTTTTGAACTCTTTAGAAGTCCACTCTATTAGAAGCCTTGTCCTGTTAGAGACATTACAATAGGTTCTGCTAGGAACCAATCCTGTTAGAGATCACTCGGTTAAGGGATGGCTACAATACCCAGTAAAGGGTTAAGCCCTGTTAAAGGTTACCTTGTTAGAGGATTTCAAGAATTCAATAGCTAAAGGATTCCAAACTCATTAGCTTTGAATTGCCCTATTAAAGGATTTTCAACAAGCTGGTTAAGGCTACCTTGTTAAGGGATATTCCAATTGTTAAGGTGGTTAGAGATCAATAGGTATTACAATGATCTGGTAACAACACGTAATGCCAATGCAGATCCGCTTAAGCTCCTCTTCACCTTCTGCACTTACACTCTACAGGTATCACTTCTCTCCTTTTGGTATGGCAAGAATCACGTATCCCTTCTCTTGGATATACACAAACAACTTTTGCCAACAACCTCAGAACGAGACACAACATCGACCTTATAGGAAAATAGATAGGTCGGTAGCATAAACCCTAAACCCTAAACCTATTCGGTTAAGGAATTCAAATGGTTCAATCTTGACCGTTGAGCACACTGCATTAAATGCAACAGATCTTGATCGAAACTCAAGACATTCTCCATTGTCCATTTCCATCGATTTTATGGTGGTTGATAACCCATCACACGTTATCACCATTTTACAAACTTTGTACATTCCCGAGGTAGATAGGAACAATCTCCATCATGCAATATCCTTCATGCACATAGGCTTACATGGCAACACAATCTGTTCTTCTTTACAATGCTAACTCATCACACAATGTCACTGGTTGAGCCACACATGCTTGAAGCACATCAACTGGAAACCCTGAAGTTGAGACTACCAACCAGTAGTCATACAATACTTACATATGTCGGTTCCCATAACTATATGCCAATTCATCATGAACAAGAACACTTCTTCACTTTGGCACAAATGTCAGTTCACAGTTTTATACCGGTTCTCACATATGCCAGTTCACACCTCTTCAACATATTGACATCAATGACAACATACAATGTCATTATGTCCACATACGGGTTCACATAATACCAAAAATCTCCCCCTTTGGCATTGATGGCAATATACAAAGATATCTCTCTGGTTCACATCTTCTCACCCAATGTCTGCAGATATCTTCTCCGCTTCACATCTTCTCCCCCTTTGACAACAATGCCAAAGTGGAGGCACAAGTTTCCCTATTCCATTATGCTGCTCCCCCTAAGGAGTAACATCCTTCACACATCAATCCTAAAGAAAGATTTGACTATGCAATACATGACTGATGTGGAGCATATACCTTTAGTTCACCTCCAAAAGGGGCAATACCCCTAATTCACCTCTTAAGTATATGAATGTAGTTTTTGGGAGAGGCTTTGTGAATATGTCTGCTAACTGCTCCTTATTGGAAACATGCTCCAGTGCAATCTCTTTGTTTTGAACCTTTTCCCTCAACAAATGATACTTAAACTCAAAGTGCTTTGTTCTAGAATGTAAAATTGGATTCTTGGAGATATTAATTGCATTAGTATTGTCACAAAATATACCTACTGGTTCAGATATAGGAACTTTGAAGCCATTCAATACATGCTTCATCCAAATTGTCTATGTACAGTTCATGAAAGCTGCAACATACTCTGCTTTCGCTGTAGACTGAGAGATACAACTCTGCCTTTTATTCATCCATGAGACCAATCTACCACCAAGGAAGAATGCACCATCGATTGTGCTCTTTCGATCATCTACATTACCAGCCCAATCAGCATCTGTGAACACTTTTAGGTTAAAATCATTATTGTATGGATACCATAACCCATAGTCAATAGTTCCTTTCAGATACCTAAGAATCTGCTTGACTGCAACCAAGTGGGATTCTCTTGGACTTTTCTGGAACCTAGCAGTAATGCCAACTACATGTGCAATATCCAGTCTACTATGCACTACATAATGCAACTTACCAATCATTGATCGGTATTCCTTCTCATCAACTAATGTAGAGTCATCCTCTTTGGATAGTTTGCAACCGGTCACCATCGATGTACCAACCGGTTTGCTATCTTCCATGCCAAAGGTCTTCAACACCTCTTTGACATACTTGGACTGAGTGATAAAGATTCCATCTTTCATCTGCTGGATCTACAGTCCAATGAAGAACTTAATCTCCCTTGTGAGTGACATATCAAACTCTTTCTTCATCTCATCTACAAATTCATGACTCATCTTGTCATCTCCACCAAAGATAATGCCATCAACAAATACCTCACAGATCAAGATCTAATCTCCTTCAGACTTCAAGTAGATATTTCTATCTTCACTTGTTCTCTCAAATCCAACCTTCACAAGATGGGAATGCAGGTGCTCATACCATGCTCTAGGTGCCTACTTTAGCCCATATAAGGCTTTATGTACCCTACATACCATGTCACTATCTTCAGATAGGGAAAACCCATCTGGTTGCTCAATATACACCTCTTCTTCAAGTACACCATTTAGGAATGCAAATTTTACATCCATTTGATATACTTTGAAGCCTTTAAAAGCTGCATATGCAAGAAGCATACAAACTCCTTCCAATCTAGCTACAGGAGCAAAGGTTTCTCCATAGTCTTCTCCTTCTTCTTGGGCATATCCTTTGCACACTAATTTGGCTTTGTTTCTAATCACTGTGCCATCCTCATTCAACTTATTTCTGAAGACCCATTTGGTACCAATAACATTTTTGTGCTTCGGTCAGGGTACTAAGGACCATGTACCATATTTCTCTATCTGGTCAAGTTCCTCTTCTATTGCCTTGATCCAGTCTTCATCCTTATGTGCCTCTTTGAATGTTTTAGGCTTGAATTTAGAGATCATACATGAGTTTTCTCTAACTTTTCTTCTTGTAACAATTCCTACATCCTAATCTCCTATGATCTGCTTAGGATCATGATTCAGCTTGACATACTGAGGAATGGTCTTGATAGATTCCTCTTGCTTTTCTTCTTCATCCTCATCTCCATTAGTATCAGCATCTACATCTACCGGTGTAGGAACACTATTACTAGTACTCGGTTGACTGACAATTGGTTCCCAGAAGGTTGCAACCGGTTCACTTACCGCTTCCTCACTACCGATTTCCTTAGTTTTCTTATAGGTTTCATCAACTCTTACATTGATGATTTCCATAATTCTCTGAGTCCTATTGTTAAACACTTGAGAGCTTTGCTCTTGGTGGAATATCCTAGGAATATTCCCTCATCACATTTCGCATCAAATTTTCTCTGGTGTTCACTCCTCTTGATGTAACATCTGCTACCAAACATTCTAAAGTAGCTAACCATAGGTGTCTTACTAGTCCAATACTCATAAGGAGTTTTATCCTTACCTTTCTTGATGAGTACCCGGTTCATTGTGTAGACTGCAGTGCTCAGCGCTTCTCTCCAAAAGGTGTGAGCTACCTTTCCTTGAATCAACATGGTTCTAGCTGCTTCAACCATAGTCCAGTTATTCCTCTCTGCTAGGCCATTCTGCTATGTAGTCCGGGGGGCAAACAATTGCCTCTTGATGCCTTGTTCTTCACAGTACTTGTTGAATTCATTGGAAGTGAATTCCCCTTCTTGATCAGTTCTCAAGCACTTGATCCTTTTACCACTTTCCTTCTCCACTAATGCTCTGAAAGCTTTGAACTTTACAAAGGCTTCAGACTTGTCCTTCAAGAATGTGACCCACATCATTCTTGAGTAGTCATCAATGAGAATCATAAAGTACCTATCACCCTACACACTTCTAGTTTTCATAGGACCACACAAATCAGTATGCAGAGGATCAAGCAAGTTGTCAGCAGTGAAAGATTTACCTTTAAAGGTTGAGGAAGATATTTTCCCCAATTGACACTCTCTGCACAAGGTATTATCTGGTTTGCTTAGTACCGGCAACCCTCTAGCTGCCTTGATCTTACTATCCTTCACAATGTTATCAAAGTTTACATGGTAGAGTCTCCTATGCCATATCTAGCTATCATCAAATTTAGCCATAAGACATGTACTTATATTTGCATTCAGATGAAATAGGTTACCTTTGGTGTGCATACTAGTGGCCACCAATTCACCATTCTTTCCTTTGATTCTGTAAACTCCATTCTTGAATTTCAGAGTGAGGCCACTATCATTCAGCTGGGCAACATGCAGAGGGTTGTGTCAGAGACCATCAACCCAATACACATTGTCAACACTACTCTTTCCATTTAGAGAGATGGACCCTCTACCTTTGACAATGCATGGTGCATCATTGCCAAAGCAAACCACACCACCATCATACTCCTCCAAGGATAGAAACTTTCTCTGGTCACCAGTCATATGGTGAGAACAACCATTGTCAATGATCCACTCATTGGAAATATCAAACTGGGAGACAAGAGCCTTCTTGTCTGACACATCTTCTTTGACAACAACAAACACAATATCTTCATTTTCTTCATCCTCTGATTCTTCATCTGTGACACCTTCATCAACTGCCACAAAATAGTTTCTCTGGTTTCCTCCTTTGAATTTCTTGAACCTTTCCAATTTGTCCTTGTTCTAGCCATTAGGACAGTTTACAGCAATATGTCCTATCTGATTACAAGAAAAGTATTTCAAAGGTAGCTTGCCTTTTTATTTGTTGGTTCCTTTAGGAAGCTTCTTGGCAAGGAGAGCTTCAAATGCCATCAAAATCTCCTCATCATCCATTTCTCTACTCTGTCTTGGTTCATCACTAGTGCTAGCTTCTTTTCCTTTTCTAAATGGTACAATAGAAGCTTTAAACTCTGATTGAGTCTTTTGAATACTGCCATCAAATCTATTTAGCTCATAGGTTGTCAACTTTGCTATGATGGAGTCTAGGGATACCTTAGTCTTGTCTATTGATCTTAGCTCTTGAATAGCAGCAACCCTTATTGCATAGACTAGCAATAGGGATCTTAGGACCTTTCTTACCATAGTGGAATCTTCTATTTTACCACCTGCACTCTTGATATCTCCAACAACGGTTTTGATTCTTATTCCGTACTATTGAATGGTCTCACCTTCAACCATCCACATATCTTCAAACTTCCCTCTCAGGCTTTCTTCCTTAGCCTATTTTACATGCTCATCACTGCCATAGATATTTTCAAGAGTATCCCATACCTCTTTGGGATTTACCTTATCCTAAACATCAATAAACTCAATGTTAGATAAACTACTAATTAGGGCTTCCATGGCTTTCCCATTCTCCTACATCTCTCTCTTTTTGTCATCGGTAAGGGTACCTGTAGGAGCAACATAGGCAGTCTCAACATAGCTCTAGTGTTGAGCACCCATGCTTCTAATGAATATCTTCATTCTGTCTTTCCATATACTAAAATTTTCCCTGTTAAACTTTGGGCCTTCCCTCTTCATCATTTGACTAGGATATTTACCTCAAGTGGTTAAGCTTAAAACACAGAGGACTTGGAGGATGCTCTAATACCAATTGATAAATCAATGATGAGCAAACAGTACCAAACCAATACTGAGAGGGGGGGTAATTTAGTACAGACAAAAAATATAGTCCTAAACTAGTTTGACAGCAGACACTCCAAATGACTGGCAAACAGTGACACTGGTTTGAAACAAAGTGCAACTGGTAAAGCTAAGAATGTCTGAGACAAGCATTAATCATTTACTCACTTAGCTTTCTACTCAACTCAAGAATATACTACCATTTCACCCTTATGCATAAACAGGTAATGTATCATCAGATCATAATAACAGCTAGTTCAACATGTTTTATTGACACACATAAAACATAGAACCATCATATGCTTGATAGACAATAGTGAAGCATCACAAGATAAAACCATCACACAGGACACACATATTTTTCACATGGAAACCCAATTGGGAAAAACCACGATGGGGATGAAGACCCACAAGCTATTTTTGAACTCTTTAGAAGTCCGCTCTGTTAGAAGCCTTGTCCTATTAGAGACATTACAATAGGTTCTACTTGGAACCAATCCTATTAGAGATCACCCTGTTAAGGGATGACTACAATACTCGATTAAGGGTTAAACCCTATTAAAGGCTACCTTGTTAGAGGATTTTAATAATTCAATAGCTAAAGGATTTCGAACTCAGTAGCTTTGAATTACCTTGTTAAAGGATTTTCAGCAAGCCGGTTAAGGCTACCCTATTAAGGGATTTTCCAACTATTGAGGTGGTTAGAGATCAATAGGTATTACATTGATCTGGTAATAGCAATCAATGCCAATGCAGATCCGCTTAAGCTCCTCTTCACCTTCTGCACTTACACTCTGCAGGTATCACTTCTCTCCTTTTGGTCTGGCAAGAATCATGTATCCCTTCTCTTGGATACACACACACAAATTTTGCCAACAACCTCATAAAGAGACACAACATTGATCTTATAGGAAAATAGATAGGTCGGTAGCATAAACCCTAAACCCTAAACCTATTTGGCTAAGGAATTCAAACAGTTCAATCCTGATCATTGAGCACACTGCATTAAATGTAGCAGATCTTGATCCAATCTCAAGACATTCTCCATCGTCCATTTCCACTGATTTTATGGCAGCCGATAACCCATCACACATTGTCATCATTTTACAGGATTCACACATTCCCGAGGTAGATAGGAACAATCTCCCTCATGCAAGATCCTACATGCACATAGGCTTACATGGCAACATGATCTATTCTTCTTTACAATGCTAACTCATCACACAATGTCACTGGTTGAGCCACATAGGCTCGAAGCACATCAACCAAAAACCCTGAAGTTGAGACTGCCAAACGGTAGTCATACAATACTTCTATATGTCAATTCCCATAACTATATGCCAGTTCATCATGAACAAGCACACTGCTTCACTTTGGCATAAATCCCAGTTCACAATGTTATACCGGTTCTCACATATGTCGGATCACACCTCTTCAACATATTGACATCAATAACAACATACAATGTCATTATGTCCACATACCAGTTCACATAATGCCAACACCCTACACATTGTATCATTGGTACCTCTAAGGCTATTGTTATAAACATAAATAGAAATAAGAAAACAACATATCACCTTTTTATTTTATATACAAATATTTGTATGCATTGCCTCTCTATAAATCTCACTATTGCAAATATCTATCTGGTGTAGGAGAACCTCATGACTATGATAATAAGAGAAATAAAGGCTAAAGGACACACATGAGAATGTGACCTTTCAATCTATGTAATAGGGTAATCTTGTTTGTTTGATGTTTGATTTGTTTGTAATAAACCCCACCTTGTTACCCAATGACATGGATTTGGCAAATTGATAAGCCACCATGGGCATATGGGCCTAGGGGTATTTGGTTGATTATTTTTCTAGGTGTTTGAAGCACCTCTAGTTAGGCAAATTTAACATATGTCAAAAGTTTCTCAAACTTGACAACTTTTAATGACAACTTTTGGTTGCAAATAGAAACCCTCTTCCAAAGGTCACCTCTGTTCGAAAGGTGGTTGATAATTGTTGAGGAAGGTATAAAATGTCATCCCCAATCATCATTGGAAGGAGAGAATGACTTTGTAAACTTTTGGCATCATTGAAGTAATATATTTCTGAGAATTTCCTGCAATTCCGTTATCCTTCATGGTGTACCATACTGTACAATTAATTTGGAATTAGGAAACTAGTGGGATGTGTTAGAGTGGAAAATCACCTTTGATATGCATCAAGTCTAAGGTCATAATTCACCAAGATAATGAAGAAATCGACAGATTTCTGGAAGTATTCTAGATTTGATAGTTTTGTCTAAGGTTTTGCAAAGAAATGGCCTTACCTTGCTGATCCTTTATTGGTGGTTCACGACTGTGAAAGGGATGCAAGTATGTCCAATGTATTTTAGGATTTTGAAGACCTTTTGTAATTTAGGACCAATTGGAAGCAAGGGTTTGATGCATTAAGGTGGGCAACTCCATGTGCCCACCATGCAAGTGTAAGCAAATAGGTCTCGCATCACGGGTTAAAGGTCTGATCATGGCCTAAGACTTAGGAATTAGTGTATTTTTAATTTCTTTAGAGTATTCCTTGAGTTTTTTTGGTTAGTTAAGGTCTATGTCTACACACTCCTTTGTAAAATAGGCCTAATTGGGCTATATCGGTATCCTAACCAAAGTAGGGTTTGGGTTCTTGTGTTCCCTACCGGTAAGAACCCTTAGGATATGTTTTGTAACTCCCAAAAGGGTATCTAAATCCAGATTTGTTGTTTGGTATTTTGGAGAAATAAAGAGTTAAGTGTTGAAAACCAGTGTAGTAGGGCTACTAGGTTTTGTAGGCCTTGTTGCAATAGTTGCCCAAACCCGTAGAGGGAACCTGAATTCAATAATTGAAGGAGGTCTCCCATACCTAGGGGAATTCAAATAAAACCTTATATAGCCATTGTCACATTGGAGAAGGGACCAAACTATTGTTTACCATAGGGTCCTTATACCAGTCAATGAAAGAGACCTTGTACCAGTAGTCTTTTGTTTGGAAGAAAGGGATGTGGGACTTGTCAAACTGATATTCCTTAACCACTAGGAATGTTGTGTGATTGTTAGGGTCCTTGGTGTGTTCTTGGAATAGGGGAACCTATCCAATACTGATACTGAGACTCTGCATCAGATTTAGTATCAGAGCATAGGAGGAATCATTTTGGGAAGAAGAATAGTACATGTCAACAGAAGAATCAGAGGGTGAGGATAGAAGAATGCCTCCAAAGGTGACAAATGTGGAACTTACCAAGATGGTACAAGAGAATAGAGAAGAGAATGATCATCTTAGAAGGTTGATTGTGAACTTGGAAGGTAGGTTGGAGAGAGGACCTAATAGCTCAGAGGAAGTGGGAGAAGAAGAGGAGAATCCACAAGGGTAGGAAGAAGAGGAAGTTCCTACAGAGAATAGGTACTTGGTCAATGCCTTGAAGTCTGTGGAGAGGAGAACCATGGACCAGAAATCAAACCTTCCTATTTTCAGTAGAAAGATGGATGTCGATGGAGTGATGGACTAGATAGAGTCCTTAAGTAGCTTCTTTCAATGTGAATACATTACAGTCAACCAAAAGATGAAGACTGGCAAGTCAAAAATGCATGGAGAAGCCCTGACATGGTAGAATTTTGTGCAACAAGAAAGAGTGAGAAAGGTAAGAGGAATGATCACCTCTTGGAAGATCATGATTACAAAGATCAAGGGAGTATATGTACCTGAGGACTATGAAGTCCAATTACACAAGAGAAGGGAGAATCTCAGACAGAAAGAGACGGATGTGTGTGCCTATATTGAAGAATTTTAGAAAGTGAGCATAAAGTCTAAGAAGGTTGAAGATGAAAGTGAAAGAGTGGAAAGGTATCTAAATGGCCTAAGGTGGAATATACAAGAAGAGTTGAAACTCTTGTGCCCTGACATTGTTCATAGATGCTATCAATTGGCATTAAAAGTAGAGGAGAAGCTCAAAAGAAGACAAGAGCAGAAGAGTAGAGGAATGGGTAAGAAACCAAGAGGAAGGAGCAACTTCAGAGGAAGAGAATCAAATTTTGAATTTCAAGGAGAGATCACTCAAGACTCCTCAAGGAATGACAACAACAACAAAGGCAACTTCAGAGGTAGAAGGACAAATTTCAAAGGAAGATCATCAGGAAGAGGAGAAAGACCAATAAAATGTTTTAATTGCAACCAAGAGGGACAAATTGCCAGTAGATGCCCGGAGAAGATGGGATCTAGTTACAAAGGAGAAAGGGGAGCCAATATAACCCAAGAATTAGATTACCAAGGTAGTAGCAAACCTGATTCATATGGTTACCCAGAGACCAAAGAGGCACTAATGTTGAGAAGAACCCTCTTGAAGGTACCAACACCTATGGAGCCACCTCAGAGGAAGACTATCTTCCACACCACTTGCCAATAAGGAGGAAATGTAGGTAAAGTTCTAGTTGACTCATGGTCTTCTAAGAATTTTGTGTCAATAGAAATGGTAGAGAAGTTGAAATTGAGGAGGATACCCCATCTAAACCCCTATAAGGTGTCTTGGCTCACAAAAGGGCAACAAACTCTTGTAGAAGAGCAGTCATGGGTAGAATTCCAAATAGGAGCATATAAAGATAAGATTTTATTTGATGTTGTTAACATGGATGCTTGTCACCTCTTGTTTGGAATACCATGGTAGTACGACCTCAAAGCACACCATGATGGCTTTAGGAATACCTATTCCATCACAAAGGATGGCAAGGTCATGGAGTTACTACCCTTGACTGAAAATAATGAAGAGCAGAAAGAAACTGAGTCCAAAGTGATGATGATGGAGGGAAAACCATTCCTCAAGGAGATAAAGATGGAAGAAGGAATATGCTTTGCATTTCTTCCAATACCAACCTCAAAGGGGAAGCCTGTTGTAGATGATAGTGCAGAAGGAAAGGACAAGGATCTTAGTCCAGAAGTGAAGAAGATAATTGATAGATACCAAGGAATAATTGCAGATGGAGTACCAAGGAGTTCGCCGCCAATGAGAGAGATCAGTCACTATATTGACTTGATCCCAGGGGCCAAATTACCTAACAAGGCTACATAAAAACTCATGCCACAACAAAATGAGGAGATGGCAAGGCAAGTTTCAGAGTTGCTAGATTCTGACCTGACTAGAAAGAGCCTGAGCCCATGTACAATACCAACATTTTTGGCACCCAAAAAGGATGGAACATGGAGGCTTTGTATTGATTCAAGAGCTCTCAACAAGATAACCATAAGGTATAGATTACCAATTCCTAGGATAAAGGATTTTCTTTATTGTTTGGGGGCTACAAAATATTTTTCTAAAATTGATTTAAAGAGTGGATACCACCAAATTAGAATTAGGCCTAGTGTTGAGTGGAAAATGACCTTCAAAAAAAATGAAGGGTTGTATGAGTGGAAGGTTATGCCATTTGGTTTGTCTAACACCCCAAGTACATTCATGAGACTCATGAATGAAGTTTTGAAAGAATTCACAGGAAAGTTTGTAATAGTGTATTTGGATGACATCCTAGTATTTAGTAGGACAAAGGAAGAACACTTGAAGCATCTAGACATGGTTTTGAAAAAGTTGAGTGAAGAGGAATTGATGATCAATATGGAGAAGTGTTTGTTAATGCAAGAAGAGCTCATCTACCTAAAATTTGTGATCTCCAAAGGTCCATTGAAGATGGATCAGGATAAGGTAAATGCAATTCTTTCTTGGCCTACTCCTAAGACTATTGGTGAAGTTAGAAGTTTCCATGGATTAGCCAAATTTTATAGAAAGTTCATAAGAGGTTTCAGTAAGATATGTGCTCCCATGTTGGAAACCATAAAAGGTGGTAAGAAGTGCAGGTTTTCTTGGACAAAGGAGGCGGATGAGGCATTTGAAACTCTCAAGAAAAAGGTAGCTCAACAACTAGTACTTGCTTTACCTAATTTTAACAGTGTTTCAGATTGAATGTGATGTTAGTCATGTGGCCATAGGAGCATTGATAAGAAAAGAAGGAAGATCTATAGCATTCTTTAGTGAAAAAATCAATGAGGAAAAGAGAAAATATTCTTCTTATGACCTAGAAATGTATGCACTAGTTCAAACATTGTAAAAATGGAGACACTATTTGCTACCAAAGGAATTTGTGGTCTATACTAACAACCAAGCCTTGAGTTTCATTAATAGCAAAGAAAAGCTAAACCATAGGCATATGAAGTGGGTAGAATCCCTACAAGCCTATACCTATTCTATAAAACACAAAAAAGGAGTAGCCAACAAAGTGGTTGATGCACTGAGTAGGAGAGTGCTAACCATATCTGAAATCCAATTAGAAAGCATTGGGATTGATCCAATGAAAGATATGTATGCTGCAAATGAGGACTTTAAGAAGATTTACAAGGCATGTACTAAATTTGGTGAAAGGTATCATGTGGAGTTTTCTAATTTTCTGATCCAAGATAGACTTCTTTTAAAAGGTGAGAAATTGTGCATACCAAAGTGCTCAATGAGGACTAATATCATCAAGGAAAAGTATAGTGGAGCTATGGCAAGTCATTTTGGTTTGGACAAGATACTTGAATTGGCAATAAGGCACTACTTTTGGCCCAAATTGTAGGTTGATGTAAGAAAGTTTGTAGATACATGCACCATTTGTGAAAAGGCAATAGGAAGAACTACCAATGCTAAATTCTATCAACCCTTACCCATTCCCTCAAGACCTTGGGAAAGTGTGTCAATGGACTTTGTAATGGGTTTACCTAGGACCCAAAAGGGGTTTGATAGCGTATTTGTGATAGTGGATAGGTTTAGTAAAATGGCACATTTCTTGCCATGTAAGTCCACTAGTGATGCATCTTATATAGAAGATTTGTTTTTTAGAGAAGTAGCAAGGATTCATGGACTTCTATTGAACATAGTGTTTAACAGGGATGTCAAATTTTTTGGCCATTTTTGGAGAACTCTGTGGAGGAAACTTGGCACCAATCTATCCTTCTCATAAGCCTATCATCCACAAATGGATGGGTAGACAAAAATAGTAAACCAGTCATTAAGGAATATGTTGAGATGTCTTACCAAGCAGCATGGTGAAAAGTGGGATTCAATCTTACATCAGGTTGAGTTTTCCTCCAATGACATTGTAAACAAAAGCACAGGGAAGTCACCATTTCAGATTGTGTATGGGTTGCATCCAAGAGGAGTATTGGAGTTGAGAAAAATACCCAATATAGATCCCATAAGTGCAGATGGTGAGAGGTTTGTTGAAGCCATAAAAGAAGTTCACGAGCAAGTCAAAATACAACTTCAAAAGTCATCAGAAAAATACAAAGAACATGCATATTAGAAAAGGAGAGAGGTACAGTTTCATGTTGGAGATTTGGTTTGGTAAATTTGAAGAAGGAAAGGTTGCCCAAGGGTAAACACACTAAGCTCATGCAAAGGAAAGTAGGACCATGTCAAATCTTGAAGAAGTTTGGCACCGATGCTTATGAAATTCAATTACCATCAGGCCTTGACATATCTCCTATTTTTAATGTTTTTGATCTAACTCCTTTTAAAGGTGACTCTAATGTAGGTAAATCACAACAGGTCCTAGAAGAAGCAACAAATATATATTTTCCCAAACATGAGCCACCTAAACTTGAAAAAGTGTTGGACATCAAGATTGTAAAGAAGACTAGGAACAATGAGTACAAACAATACTTGGTCAAATGGAAAGGAAAACCAGACTCTTAAGCCATTTGGTTCAATGAATATCAGATCAAGAAGCATGACACTACATTACATGACCTCATCTCAAGTGGATTTGAGATTCATTCACCCTAGGAGTATGGTGTAGGAGCACCTCATTACTAAAGTAATAGGAGCAATAAAGGCTAAAGGAAACACATGAGAATGTGACCTTTCAATCTATGTAATAGTGTAGTCTTGTTTGTTTGATGTTTGATTTAGTTGTAATAAACCCCACCTTGTTACCCAATGACATGGATTTGGAAAATTGATAAGCCACCATGGGAATATGGGCCTAGGGTTATTTGGTTGAGTATTTTTCTAGGTTTTTGAAGCACCTCTAGGTAGGTAGATTTAACATATGTCAAAAGTTGCTCAAACTTGACAACTTTGTTGACAACTTTTAATGACAACTTTTGGTTGCAAATAACAACTCCCTTCTAACGGTCACCTCAGTTCAAAAGGTGTTTGATAATCATTGATTAAGGTATAAAATTTCATCCCCAATCATCATTGGAAGGAGAGAATGACTTTGTAAACTGTTGGCATCATTGAAGTAATATGTTTCTATGAATTTCTTGCAATTTTGTTATTCTACATGGTGTACCATATTGTACAATCAATTTGGAATTAGTAAAATAGTGGGATGTGTTAGAGTGGCCAATCACCTTTTAGATGTATCAAGTCCGAGGTCCTAATTCTCCAAGACAAGGAAGAAATTGGTAGATTTCTGGAAGTGTTCTAGATATGATAGTTTTGTCTAGGGTTTTGCAAAGAAATGGCCTTACCTTGCTGATCCTTCATTGGTGGTTCATGGCTGTGAAGGGGATGCAAGTATGGCCAATTTATTTTAGGATTTTTAAGACCTTTTGCAATTTAGGACCAGTTGGAAGTGAGGGTGTGATGTATTAAGGTGTGTAATTTCTTGTGGCCACAGTGCAAGTGTAAGCAAACAAGTCTCACATCAGGGGCTAAATTTATGATCATGGCCTAAGACTTAAGAATTGGTGAAATTTCAATGTCTTAAGATTATTCCTTGAGTTAATTTAGTGATTTGAGGTTTGTTTCTACACACTCCTTTGTAAAATAGGCCTAATTGGGCTATATAGGTATCCTAACCAAAGTAGGGTTTGGGTTCTTATGTTCCCTACTTGTAAGAACCCTTAGGATATATTTTGTAACTCCCAAAAGAGTATCCAAATCAGGGATTTTTTGTCTGGTATTTTCGAGAAATAAATAATTAAGTGGGGAAAACCGGTCTGGCAGGGCCACTAGGTTTTGTAGGCCTTGTTGTAGCAATTGCCCAAACCGGTAGAGAGAACCTGAATTCAATGATTGAAGGAGGTCTCACAGACCTAGGGTACTTCAAATAAAACATTATATATCCATTGTCACATTGGATAAGGGACCAAACCATTGTTGACCATAGGGTCCTTGTACTGGTCAATGAAAGAGACCTTGTACCAGTAGTCTTTTGTTTGGAAGAAAGGGATGTGGGACTTGTCAAACTGATATTCCTTAACCACTAGGATTTTGGTATGATTTCTAGGGTCTTTTGTGTGTTCTTGAATAAGGGGAACCTATCCTATATCGATATTGGGACTCTTCATCACTATCCAATCTATCGTACCATGTTTTGGGGTCTTTCTTGAGTCCACAAAGATCCTTCATTGACCTACACAAAAAATATAGTTGGTTTTAACATTGAAACCCTTCTATTTTTTCAATGAAAACTCCCTTTTTGAATTCTCCATTTAGGAATACAATTTAACATCCATTTGATATATCTTAAAATTCTTGAATGTTGATAATGTAAAAAATATTTTGATTTCATCTATTGTTCCAATTGAATACAAGGTCACCTTAAAATCAACTCCCTCAACTTGAGAAACTCCTTTTTATACAAGTCTAGCCTTATTCTGGATCACTTTTCCATCTTCATTCAACTTATTTGTAAAGACCCTTTTGGTACCAATTCAAATCTTGTCTTTAGGTATTACAATCATCTCCCAAGTTTCATTCTTCCAAATTTGAGTTAACTCGTCCTCCATGGCCTCTAACAAACATTTTTCTTTTCCTACATCTACACAAATACCTAGTTCAATTTTGTACATTAAGGTAAAATGATTCTTATAAACATATTTAGGTACTCTTTGTACTATATTAGTTATCTCACTCCTTGTACCCTCATCTCTACTATGAATTGTATCATCATTTTCATCTTCATTTGAAAAATTAGTTGACTGTGTTGTCTCCTCAATAATCACATTGTTGAGCTTTCCAAAATCCTTCTCATTATTTTCTTATAACATCTATATACTTTTCTTGTCATATTATTTTTGTACAAAAATACCTTCACCAAATTTGGAATGAAACTAACCCAAATGATCTTCAAACCTCTTGATATAGAACTCTCTTCCAAATATTCTAAGATACTTGATAAAAGTCGATCTTACTTTCCATATCTCATATAGAGTCCTAGTATTTGTTGGTCTAATTTGAACTTTGTTCAAAATTTATGCTATTGTATGAACTGCTTCTCTCTAATATACATCCAATAACTTTTCTTGACTTAGCATTGTTTCATTCATCTCTTGTATACTTTAGTTCTTTTACTTTGATGCTTAATTTTGCTGAGAAGTCCTTGGAGAAAAATATTATCTCTAATATTAATGCATCTCATATAATTATTCATATCTATATGTTAATCCATTCGACTCTTTCTAATCTTAAAAAATTGATCATTCTATTAGTTTCATTTTCTACATTTCCTTAAAAGATTTAAAATTCTCCAAATCTTTTGATTTCTTTTTAAAAAATTAATTCAAATCCTTCTAAAATAGTCATAAATAAGAAAAATCAAATCAATAAACATAAAGACTTCAATCCATTTTTCATCATCAATATGGAAGCTTCTTGGAGGATAATAGGGAATTACCAAGAAATGATTGGCTTGTATTTCTCCCTTTGGGTGTGGTACAATTTTATGTTATTCAATTCATGTTTCTACATACAAGCTTCAAAATCTAATTTTCATTATTTCAAGTTATATGATTTATGTAATCTCATTTTCAATATCAATTAGTGTTTTACTCTAATGCATTTGAGTAGATCTCTAGTCTATTTTTCTGCATATTTAGCTCATAGATATCTTAGACATACTTAAGATTCAAGAGAACACACAATTCCATTTTCAATAGAAACTATTTGTGGTTGTAAAAACCATAAAAAAATATGGGGTTGACTAAGAAAAACCCCTATATAGTCACACATGCACCATTTTTATATGTTTAAATTTTAGCTATAGGTCAAGGTCAAATACTAGTAGAGAAAACCACTTTCCAACACTATCATAGATTTAGATATCAAGTTTCAGCCTTAGTTGTAGGGAGAAAGACACCTAATGCATCCTAGTCATTAGAGAAAGGTCTCTTGGGAACCATTTAGTCCCCTTGGAATTAGCACAAATTTCACCTAGAGTAAAGAAAGACCTCAAGGAATGCAAACCGAGAATGTCAACTATTTTCTTAGTCTTAGGAACTAGTCACGATGGGTGACCTAGTCTCAACAAAAATAGTCTAGATTTGGATCACAGGTGCACTATACTCTTCTCACTCCCTTTTGAAATATTTTATGTAGTTTAAATACTTTTTTCATAGTCATTTTTCAAATTGAAGCTTAGAACCCTAGTCTTTTGTATTATTCCTATTGGCATCACCAAGCAACAAAACAATAGAAGCCCTAAGAGAATACATATTGATTTGACTCTCTTGGATAAAGGGTTAGTCAATAATATTCATCTCTTGGTGGATTCATATTCTAATGTGATTGGAAGAGGGGATTCACAACCTAGTTGGCCTATCTTATTTTCCAACCATCACAATTTTGGTGAACCCAACTCTTAGAATCTTACTTTTGATTTGTTTGTGCACATAGTTATATATTGCATTTATTTGTGTGTTCATTTTTCTTTTCATAAAAAATAGAAAAGACAAATAATAAAAGAGAAAATTACAAACACATTTCCTTTTATGCATTAGGTTTTTTGATGTTTCTCTTTATTAGATTAATTCATTTCATTGCAAGATTTCTTTTTCTTACATTAGATACATGTCAAATTTATTTTTACAAAGCTTTAGTGCCTTTCATGATCCATTTATTAGTGATGACTTTTATATGTTGGATGAAACCCTTGATGAATTTATCTCTATTATGTCTTCCTCTATGACTCCTAAACCATCCTTTTACAAAAAAAATGATCAACATTGTAGTATCCCTCCTAGAATCACATTATGATTTATGCTGTGATGGACTTGTTTAGACTCATGGTTGATGTTTTGATGTTATTTTATCAATCCTTATGATCTTATTTAGAATCTATATGATTGTTAATGATAATAGACATTTGATATTGTTGGCATTGTGTTGTAATTCATGTCAATCGATATAGCATGATGGATAACCAGTATGGGAGAATGGTTAACATGTTGTCATTGATGTCAACTTGAATTTTGATATCATTGATGATCACTGGTGCACAAGTGAGTATTAATTTATGTTGAAGAAAAGTAATGGGGGTATGATGTGTTAGGATTCCCAAAGATACTGAGAGGGGTGTTAATCAGTATCTGACCGGTATATAAATTTTCTTATCTTATAACATGAAAAACATATCAAAACTATGTACCGATAAAGCAGAAATAATGTAACAAATAAGAACAAGAACCTCAACATGAAAAGCACACCATAACACAATATTTAACAAGAGAACCCAGTGTGGGAAAAATGTTTGTGGGATTTGTGACCCATAATATTCGCTTACTAGCCAATAACGGAATATTACTTCTAGAATAGGGGCCTGCACATGCAGGAAGGCCAAGTGCCTAGAGCTCACTAATCAATTACAAAGGAAGTCACACTGACTTACAAAAATGGATTATACTAATCCAATGTCTTGTACTGCTTCAGATTAGCATCTGCTATGCCAGATTCAATACCGGTTTAAGCTCTACTACATACATAAACCCTTATCCAATAATTCACATATTAGGTTTATTACCTTCTATTAATATTTCACATCATACATCTTCTACAATAATCTACATTGATATCATACATATATGAGTCATATTACAATCTGCCATGTCGGCTTACAAAATATTTTACAATTAATTACAAAATGCATTTATACAAAATTGTTGTCGGCCAGGGTGTCAGTAATCTTCCTTTTTGGTGTTGGTGTTCTGTATACCGGTGTAGAGTCTATTGGTGCTTGTGTCAGTGTCTGCCTGCTAGCATCACATGATTGTAAAGTTTCCATCAATGACAATACCTTCAATCACCTACAATATCTCATTGGAGTGTGTATTTGCCAACAATCTCCCCCTTTGGCATTGATGGCAACACTCATGAGAAAAATTCAAGAATGTATCCAAAAATTGAAGTCCAAAAATCTTGCCAAAAACTGTACCAGAAATTATACTAGATGCATGCTCCCCCTGAGGAGATGATCTCTATTTTGGATTTTTCTCATCTCTACTACTCCCCATTTGACATTAATGACAAAGGTTGTCATTCGCTGTAAGTGGAGTCCTGCCTAGATTCTTGTAACCGGTGGGTTACAATTTGAAAAATATCTGTCAAAACCAAAAAAACTATTACTGAATGATTTGATGTCTTTTAGTGCCTCTTGAGTTCTCTAAACTATACTAGTGAGTATGTGCATTTTCTCTTCTAGTGTCTTAAGTCTAGGAACCAGAGCCTCAGAAATTTCTTTTCTCAAAGAAATGAGGTAGTCTAGTTTTGGACCAAGTTTACATTTCAAGATCTTTGCCTTATCCTTAACTTTTTCTTTGTCCTTCTCTAACTTCTCAATTTTCTCTTCTAGCTCTACAATCTTCTTCCTTATCTCCAAAAATGAATCTGATGTACCTATCAGATTGTCAGCAATATTGTTTATTTCAATTTGTGTTTTGTTGATCTTTGAATCTATATCTTGTGTCAAGATGTCTGTTTTGTAAGTATCCCTGTATATTTTCTTAAAATTCAAAATTATTTTTCCTAGATCTGGTAACAAGGTGTCCATTTTCTCCTTGTTCTTCTTCACAATTTCCTCAAAGAATTTCTCTTTTTCCTTAATCAATCTGTCTTTAAATGTATCCTCATTTATTTTATCAATTGTCGAAATATTGTCGGTGATGAATTTAGACAATGTGTCTAGTTGACCTAAAGAATCTTTATTATCCACTATTCATTTAGGTGCTACCAATTTAAGAATAGGGATTGTATCATCTATAGCCTTATAGGCTTGTGCATTACATTCTGTGATCTTCTTTATTGAATCCAATAAGACCTCTGTTATATTTGTAGGTCAAAATTCTGCCATATAAGTGCCAAATGTCTATCCAACTGTCTTCACAATAGCCATGCTACCAATTATAGTAATCACCTTGCTTGATTCGACCTTTTAGTAGGTCAGTTTGTGTTTGCATTTATATAAGTAAAGGTTTTTCAGTTTTAGCCGGTGGCACTGTTTCTATCTAAACTTGTATCTCAACTTGTTCCTGTTCCAGTTTCTCCATCTATGTCTCAGAAGGTTTTTCTGAGCTCTCAACAGTCGGTTTCTTAGGTATAGCCTCTATATGTACTTCTAGTTTCTCTGTTTGTACCTCTGCACTGTCCATTGCCGGTTCTCCTGACTATTTATTAGTTGTATCTACCAGTTTCTCTAATGGTTTACCAATGGTATCCTCTATCAGTTGCTCTGTCTAAGTAGGTTTTTCTGTGTTTATATTTATAGTTTCATTTACCTCAACCTCAACATCTATAGCCGGTGACTCAGTAGCCACATCTATCTTCTTATCCTTAGTGTTTTCTCTATCAACCACAACATTTACTTCTTGAGTATCTATATTCATAGTGTATAAAACTTCTGACTCAGGATTTGTATCCTCTAATGGAGTCTCCATACTCTCAGTAGCCGATTGACTATCAATAGTATCTATCAGTGGAGTATCTAAAGGAGGTGGGGTTAAGTTATCAGTTATTTTCAGGCTTGGAGGTCCACCTACCTTACCTTTCCCCTTATCCTTGTCCTTTTGATATACTTTAATAGTCTTTGGTCTAAGTAATTCTTCCTGTTTTTCTTTTTCCACAAAGAAAATATCCCATGCATATGTTGTTTCCTCGGAGACTTAATTCACTCTACCTACCATCAGTGCTACATGCCAGTGAGCAGTTGAAAATACTGTCTGGTTTGCTTCACTGATTAGTTTATCTATTTCATCAGTTGAGTTCACTAGATGTACTACAAGTAATTTCTCAATCTTGATTTTCTTGTCCAGCTCAATGATGGCTAACCTTCTAGCTTCTAATATCCTATACAGATCATTTGGTATTTCATCAACAATTTCCATCAAAAATATCTTATATATATCCAAGTGTAAGATTACAGTGTTCTCTATGCTTTCCTTGTCATCTACAGATAGTGTGTTGTATATTTTGCTGATATTTTTCATTTTTCCATCTTCAGTTATCTCACTTAAGAGTTTATCTAGTGGAGCAATATCTTGTTTTACCTTCTTTTTCTTTGGAGACATTTTCTTTACTAGAGGCCTAATTGCTTGGTTCATTTGCCTTGTTTTCCTAGGTGTAGGTGAGGGTAACAGTGAGGGTTTTCTTTTCCTTTCTACCCTTTTAAATACCACTGGCATATCACTCTCAGAGGAGGTTCCAACTGGTGAAAGATGAGCTTCCAATTGAAGTCCTTCCAACTCACTTTCCTTTATATAAGTTTGTTTCAAAATATCTTCCTTAATTACTTTTGCCTGTCGAGTTCCTTTCCTTACTGTTTCTTCAACCTTCTTAACCCTTTTTCTA